>NW_027328737.1:2420000-3630000 GCF_048564905.1 Vicugna pacos
TGAGAGGGAGTTAAAGAGAAAAAGAAGGTAAGGAAGGAACGATTTGTAGTCAAATTGTTACATGTCAGGCCCTAAAATAAATTCTTTCCTTAATTCTCCAACATTGGTTCTATTGTACCCAGAATTTATTTTAGCTTTTTTTTCCCAAGGTGAAAACATCAAGGCTTAAGAATATTAAATAAACTTTCTGTGAACACATAAATAATGAAGGAAGAAACAGTACTTTAAACTATTGACTTTTTATTATATCTGGACAACAAAAGTTACTTAAACATAGACTGATTAAACAAATATTTACTACTATTTATTTTTATCATTTACCCACTTTCCTGTAACTATGATAATCACCAGCAAAAACTCAGGATGTAATGTCTCTTTATCTCACCATTGTAACAGTAGAAATAGAAAAAATATTTCCTATACAAAACATTTGATTTTAAGATATTTTTTACTCAGCATGCTGAAGATAAATTCAATTAATGGTAGTTAAAATTAATCAGCAAGAAATTGAATGGGACAAAGGGCCTAATTGTTCCTTAAAATATTTATTTCACAGTCTGTTCTACATGTCATTTTTTATGACGTCTTGTTGGGATATCTCTTAATAATAAAAATAGTTACTTTTTTGAGATACACTTTTGAAAGGTTGTGATAATATAATACAAAGAGAATTATTCCTGTTTTACTAAACTTGCATAAATGCAAATTCTGAAACACAAGCATAAGGTCAGCTTTGTTTCTCAGTACAAAATTAAACTATACTAAATTAAACTATGCTAAAGGGAAGTGCTTGGCTAAGGGAGTTTGGCCATCTAAATAAATGACCATCATTTATGCAGTTTGCTCATTCCCCTGCAATGATTTTGCATGTTAAATAAAAATTGATATGAGTGAAAGGATATGGAATCTCTACCAACAAATTAGAAAGAAAAAATAACACACTAACTTAAAATATACTTCAGCTACCTGTCATGAGCAAATTTTGAAAAGCCTTAATGGAAAGAAGTGCAGTGCTTGGCAATATCAGTACTTGCTTCTATAGATGATTCAGCTTATTTGAGTCTTAAAAAGGACATAGACATATTTGTATCTTCATATCTGAATGTTACGTGGTTTTTCTGTGGGAAAAGGTGAATTATTTCCATTTAATAACTTAGAAACAAAAGGTAGGATATTTCCATATTAAATTTTAGATGTTGGTATTTAAAATAGCACCTTTGGCCATAGCTTGACCTCATATTTTGTTTCTCCTTATTTTATATTAATCTTAAATCATCATTTGCAAAATTTTGTGCATGGTATTTCTTGTGAATAATTAAAATGGGTCAAACCAAGGAATTGTATTTGACTTCTTTAGGGCAGAAAATGGGGAGAAAAAGTTAAGAAATTCTACCGTTTTACTAGAGATTGCTCTGCAAGGCTGACTGCAGGGGACTTTCAACTGCTTACCCATGCAAGGGTTTATCAGTAAACTGACAATTTCAACTGTCTGTATTTACAAGTTCCTGCTGTTCAACGTCAATAAACTCACCGACTGAATTCACGCATTTCAGCCACACAGCCAAGCACTGACTTCAACTGCAAGGAATGCCTTTGAAAAATTGAGATCAAAGATTGAAAACTTGCACTTTTAAGTGTAGATCCATTCACATTCTTTAAGACTCTTTAGGGAAGCTCAGCAGTGGACAGTCATATAACTGCTATGCACTTACACTTGGTGTTATTTGTTAAGAAAATGTATGGCAATTAGAAACCAGAAAAGGGATTGACAAGATGACAGACTAGAAGGACACATGGCCCACCCTGTCTCATGAACACACCAAAAATTATATACAAATACAGAACAATTCACACAGAATAACTCCTGAAATTTGACATAATTTCTATTACTTTGGAAATACAAGGAAAGCCCCACAAAACCAGGTAGAGGAAAAAAGAAGAAAGAAAAAGGAAATTGGTGCATGATATTCTTCACAGAAAGAGATCAGCATAGAAAGAAATGTGCCCTCACCCTGGGAAGCTTCCTCACCAGCAAGGAGATCCACAGGGACAGAACAGGAGCTTCAGAGGTTCAGAGGAGGCAGCAGCAGCTGCTTAGCAGAAAGAACTAAGAGAAACCAGCAGTGAGAGTCACTTTGAATCCTAGCCTAAGATGCATGCCAGTGGGGACAGGCTGGGCTGGGCTGCTGGAACTCAGGCTTACACGGATGAGCCTGGGGAGAGGACTGGGGTTGACTGCACACAGGCAGCCTCAGGAGCCTGGAGTGTGGTGCGGGCTGTGTCTAGAAGAGAGTGCAAATCAATCTGGGTCCCTCCATAGAAAGCACCATTGCATGTGGGATGAGGGGTGCATTGCAACCTTCATAGATGCCATCTCTACTAGTGCACAGGGTGTTGCTTTGCACCAATGTTGATGAGCATTCTTGTGAGAAGAGAGGAGGGGTTCAGTCACAGCCATCTTCTCAGCATGCTCTGGAGCGGTACAACTGCTGGTGCTCGTCTTCTGGGCAGAGGAGGGGCTGAAACATGAACCATTACTCAGGGGCCCTGCAACATCACAGGCAAGACTGTCATTCCAGTCCCAGGCAGAGGTGGTGGATTTGCTCTCCTGGTGCCTTTGTGGAACTGTGCCTCTAAGACAAATGAGTGGAGATTTGGTGCACATTGGGGATGTGTTTGGCATCAACCGTAGGTCTGTGTACCCTGCTTTTGATTTGTGGTTACCCTGTTTTTTAATTATGTTAGCCCATTAGTATATCTATTTGCTTTAGAGTGGTAGTCATAAAGGCTCTAACACATCCTTTGAAGAATGCAAAGAAAATTTACATTTGGTTTCACTGGGGAATTCTACCAAACATACAAAGAAGAACTCCTATTGATCCTTCGCAAACTCTTCCAAAAGATTGAAGAGGAGGGAATACTACCAAACTCATTCTACAAAGACACCATCACCCCAATATCAAAACCACGTAAATATACTACCAAAAAAGAAAATTATAGGCCAATATCATTGATGAACATAGATGCAAAAATCCCTCACAAAATATTAGCAGACTCCAACGACACATAAATAGATCATATACAATGATCAATTTGGATTCATCACAGGGATGGTTCAATATACACAAATCAAACAATGTGATACACCACATCAACGAAAGAAAGGACAAAAATCACATGATCATCTCAATATATGCAATAAAAGCATTTGATAAAATTCAAAAATCATTTAAGATAAAAATTCTTACCTAAGTGGTCATAGAAGGAACATATCTCAACATAATGAAAGCTATTTATAACAAACCCACAGCCAGCATAATACTCAGCAGTGAAAAGGTGAAAACCTTCCCTCTAAAATCTGGAACAAGACAAAGATGCCCATTCTCATAACTTTTATTCAACAGAGTAGTGGAAGTACTGGCCACAGCAATTAGACAAGAAAAAGAAATAAAAGGAATCTAAATACAAAGAGAAGAAGTAAAATTGTCACTAAATGTGGATTACATGATACAACATATAGAAAACCTTAAAGGCTCTACACTAAAACTAATAAAGCTGATAAAAAATTTGGCAAGGTAGCAGGATACAAGATTAACATAGACAAGTCAGTTGCATTTCTTCACACTAACAATGAAATATCAGAAAAGGAAAATAAAGAAACAATCTCTTTTAAAATCTCATCCAATTAAAAAAAATTCTTAGGAATAAATCTGACCAAGGAGGGGAATGATTTTTATCAGGAGAACTAGAAAACATTAATTAAGGGAATTAAAGATAACTCAAAGAAATAGAAAGATATCCCATGTTCTTGGATTGGAGGAATTAATATTGTTAAAATGGTCACACTACCAAAAGCAATCATTAAAAAGTCCATGAATGATAAACGCAAGAGAGAGTGTGGAGAAAAGGGAGCCTTCACACACTGCTGGTGAGAATGTAGTTTGGTACAGCTATTATGGAAAACAGTATGGAGATTCCTTAACAAAAACTAAAAATAAAGTTACAATATTATACAGCAATCCCACTCCTGGGCATATATCTGGAGATAACCCTAATTCAAAAAGATACATGCACCCCAGTGTTCATAGCAGCACTATATATAGGTAGCCAAGACATGGAAGAAGCCTAAGTGTCCATTGACAGATGGCTGGATAAAGAAACTGTGGAATATTTATAGAATGGAAAACTACTCAGCCATAAAAAGAATAAAAGAATGTCATTTGCAGCAATATGGATGGACCTGGAGGTTATCATTCTAAGTGAAGTAAGCCAGAAAGAAAAAAAAAATTAAATGTGATATCACTCATATGTGGAATCTAAAATAAATTAAAAATAAAGACACAAATGAACTTCTTTACAAAGCAGAAATGGACTCACAGACATAGAAAGTAAACTTATGGTTACTAAGGTGAAAGGAGGTGGGAATGAATAAATTAGGAGTTTGTAGATATATGTACTATTATATATATAATAGATAAGCAACAAGCTTCTTCTCTATAGCACAGGGAAGTATATTCAGTATTTTGTAGCAACCTAAAATGAAAAATAATTTGAAAACAAATATATGTATGAATACATATATGACAGAAACATTATGCTGTGCACCAGAAATTGACACAACTTTGTAAACTGACTTTACTTCAGTTGAAAGAAAGAAAGAAAGAAAGAAAGAAAGAAAGAAAGAAAGAAAGAAAGAAAGAAAGAAAGAAAGAAAGAAACTAAAAAAATTTAAAAGGGAAAAAGAAGGCCAACAAAAATAATAAACAAAAAGAGGAAAATTGGATTGGATTTTTTCAAAGTACTCTTTAGCTTATTATTTATAATTTAGTCAGTCCTCTATTTAACCATATATCAGTTGGTTATTGACCCTGACCGTCACTGACCTACTTTCTCTCTCTGTCGTCCTACTTATTCCAAACATTTCATATAAATGGAATCCAATATATGGCCTTTTGTGTATGACTCCTTTCACTTAGCATAATCAGAACTTCATTCTTTTTATGGCCAAATAATGTTGTATTGTATGGATATACCACATTTTATTTACCCAATTTCTTATTGATAGATTTTGGCTTGTTTTCTTTTTGGGGCTATCATGCATACTGATGCTGTGAATATTTGTGTACAAATTTTTGAACGTATTTTTAAAATTTTCTTGGGCATAACAGTGGAGTTGCTGGATCATATGATAATTCTTTCTTTAACTTTTTGAAGAACCAGCTGCCTTACAAATTGGCTTCACTATTTTACATCCCCTCGACTCAAAGCAATGTATGATGTTTCCAATTTTTTCACATTCTTTCCTGTTATTGCTTATCTTTTATTTTTTAATGATAGCCATCCTGGTAGGTGTGAAGTGGTACCTAAAATTGTATTAACTTTCTTAGCATTTACAAACTAAGTGATATATGGGTAGATATGAAACTAGATTCATAGGGACATAATTAGATACATGATAGAAGAAGGTATACAGGAATATCTCAAAGATATTGCATGTTCAATTCCAGACAACTACAATAAAGCACATATCACAGTAAAATGAGCCACATAATTTTTTTGGTTTCCAAGTGCATATAAAATTTATGTTATACTACACTGTAGTCTATTTAGCTTGCAATAGTATTATATCTAAAAAACAATACACATATCTTAATTAAAAATACTTTAAAATCTGTTAACCATCATCTGAGACTTCAGTGAATCATAATTTTTTTACTGGTGGAGTGTCTTGCC
Source organism: Vicugna pacos (assembly GCF_048564905.1). NCBI lineage: Eukaryota > Metazoa > Chordata > Mammalia > Artiodactyla > Camelidae > Vicugna > Vicugna pacos. The sequence goes on from NW_027328737.1 coordinate 2,425,734, forward strand.
TCGATGCTGGCAGATCAGGCTAGCAGTTGCTGAAAGTTGAGATGTCTGGCAATTTCTTAAAATAACAATAAATAATAATTGATAGTGAAATATTGATTGATTCCTCTTTCACTTGAACACTTAGAGGCCACTGTAGGTTTATCAACACATCTAATTTAAATATTATTGTATCTCAGGGAATAGTGAGGCCCAAGAAAAGAAAGAGAGAGGGGGGAACAGTCAAGTCAATGGAGCAGTCAGAACACACACATCATCTGTGAATCTGGTTTTCATCTCATGTGGGTGGGGTTCATGGCACCCTGAAACAATTACAATAGTAACATCAAAGACCACAGGTCACCATAACAAATATAATAACAATGAAATAGTTTTAAATACTGGTAAAATTGCCAAAGTGTGACAGAGAGATACAATGTGGAAAAATGTCAGTGATAGACTTCCAGAGACCAGGTTGCCACAATCTTTCATCTTGTAAGGAAAAATCTCAATATCTGCAAAGTACCGTTAAGTGAAGCACAATAAAATAAGATATACCTGTATATAGAAACTTCCAAACAAATTATGCAAATTCATGTTTTTTTCTGAGAAAAAGCATAGTCACAAGGTCAGATACTCTTTTGTGAGAGGAATGACACTTTTGGAGTCACCGGCATTGACTGCGTTTTGAAGGATGAACACTATTCACACAGAGTGTGAAGAGAGAGAAAACTCTTCAAATAGAATATTTAAAGTAACATTTTGGGAAGGCAAAGTGTACAGGGTATCATTGTGAAACACTGGGTAGATCTACTTTGCTTCAGCAGTTTTACAATTGAAGAAAATAAACCTGGAAAAACATATAGCCATTACAACTAAAATAAGGCAACATAAATAATTAGAGTAATTACATACTTTCAATATTTTGAAACAATGCAAGTTGATGATATGTTTAAGTGGCATCATGAGTGAAACATCATAATTAACATGACTGTGCACTGAAATTTTCATAAGAGTTTCAGAAAGGGATAGTATTTGGATGGACATAGACACATCCCAGGTTGGTCCAATAGCGGAAGGAACTATTGAGAATTAGATAAGAGATGGACAAAGCTGTGCCTGCTATTCATTTCTCCCCACAAGCCTTGTGCTGTAACATGATATCCTACTGAGGGACCCTAGAGCTAAGGTTGCTTCTGATCTCCATGTATTTCTATTCTTTTGAACCCAATTTGGCTACTAGTTACATTATGTTTATAAAAACAAAGTGTTTTATGTGAGGATATTAATTAGCTATGTCAGCACTGGACTGCACCCTGCAGGTCTACAAGCCCTGTACTTGCCCAGCTTCAAGACCTGACAAAAAGCCCAGAGTCAGCAACAGAGATAATCAATAGTTTAATGATTAGGGTGATCTTGCACATCTGAAGAAAAGTCCTGGAGCAAAATCCTGCCATGTGTGGGAGTTGGAGGGCAGGACATGATGGCAGTCTTTGCTCCTGTTAGGGAAGAAAAGGTTACCAGTTATAGGGGAGTTGATGTCAGGTTGGCTCATTGGTTACCAGGGTAATCAGCAGAGGGTCATGGCTCTTACCACCCCTATGATAAGCATAGTGGTGAGTTCCGCTCTAAATCTAGAACAGTCATTAGCTGGGGCCTGGGGCAAATATGAAGGAAAAAGATCAGTCATGTGGGTTGTGTGTAGGTGAAGCAGGCACCAGTCAAGCAGGAGATGTATAGAGAGCAGCCATCTTGAGTTGCCTGACCATACAGCCATCATCAGAGGTACATGTTATTTATTGACTGAAAATAAAGAATCATGGAGTAGTGACATCAGAATTCCCATGCTCTCTTAAGGTTATAATTGCTTGTTCTCACTGTATGGGCAGAACCCTTGTCCCCAAGTTTCTGTTGAAACTCATGTTTCAGGGAAGTGTCTTCCAGAATAATGTTCCTTGTATACAGGAGATGGAACTGCAAATTAAGAGAATGGTTAGGATATTAGAAAACTAGACAAAATGATGACAAAGGGATGGCTATCCATTCAGAGGAGAACATGAGAAAAGAGAGGGGAGAATGGCAATCTGATAGTGGACACTTAACCAACGTCAGAAAACAAACTTTGGGAGGACATTTTACTTTTCAATAGTAGGAGATCACCAATAAGGAAATCATAAAGTTGGCTTGGAATGTGTGCCATCATCCTAAATAGTCTTAAGACATGTGATGTGATATGTCGAGTTCTCTGGTGAGTGGAATGATTAAGCTGTAATGACAGCTCCACAGGGCACAATGTCAGGAACCAGTCCTGTTGCTTTTCTGTTAAGGAGGGCAGTAGGGTGGAGGTGGGATTCCATTTTCAAGTTCTTTCAATATGCTGGTCCTCAAGCCAGCGCATATGTATCCGGGGCAGCTGAAAAGAAGAAGGATGAAGAAGGGCATTGAAACCCTTTAAAATTGTACTCAAAGAACAAGTAACACTTACTTTTATATGTGGCTGACTACAATTTAGTCACTAAATCTAGCTACAAGTCATGCTGGGAAATGTTCCCAGATAAGAACAACTATCATTTCTACCCAGGAAAGGAGCAGCAGACATTGAATGATAGAAAACTGGCAGTCTGGCCCACAACTCCTTTAACAAAGAATCAGTGTAAATCCTCTTATAAGCCTGTAGTTTTATGACTCTCAACCCTTGTCTCACAGAAAAGAAAAGTGAGTTTCAGAATCAAGAGTAAGCATTTGTGTCCTGCCTTCCTCTGCTCTAACGTCACTTGCTCTCAGTAAGTCAGCTGCTCATTCAGAGGAGAAACTATCAGATGCCAAAAGCAAAATTGATCTATTGTGAAAGAGATGAACTGTGTTCTAAAGAAACTTTAGACACTTCTCAGTCCTCGACACTGAAGGCCTTCAGGATGTTATGAGATTGTTATAATTATTTTTGGTTCCTTTAAGTTTAAGCTTAGAGCATGGGACAGGTAGTTGTATTTTATTTTAAATATATTTGGATGATACTATTCATTGAGTAAATTTTGATCGGACTTAATGCATATGAAGTTCTGTGTTAGTCCTGATAATTACTTTAGGAGAGAACAAAATATACATAAAATTGTGATGTGTTACAGACCCCCAGGCACCCATAGTACAATGAGAATATGACAAGTATTTCAACAACCAGCATGAACAGCTTTACCACACATACACATGCCACATATAGAATATGTTATGTTATACATGCTATAACATATATGCTACATATTATATTATACTATAATGTATTATACTATACACTTTACTGTAGAGGTGAGTAATACATTCTTCCCATTTTCCAGGAGATAAATCCTTAGTAATTTGCATTCAAAGGGAAAGTAGAAGAAGAAATATTTCCACTTGTTTCGGGAAAGAGACAACATGTAAATATACTCAATCAATAAGGCAAATGAGTTTAGGGTACTTCTTTTTTTATGTGTTCCTCAATACATGTACTTTCTTGTAGAAGTGTACTTGAGCATTTTGATCACTAACATGTACACATCATGAAGATGCTGGGTGAAGATGAGTGTTTCAATAGGAAACTCCATAGCATACTCAACTGGAGATTTCTGCCACTGGCTAGAATGACAGATTCAGTGTAAATGTCTAAGTACAGCACTAAGAAGATTAAAGTTTCCCTTTTGTATGTGAAACACTGAGGTCATGCTCCTTACATGCAGCTTGCTTGCGGGGTAATTGGAGTAGGTGATCAGGGCAATCACACTACCTGTGGATGGCTGGAGGGGATGGTGGGCACAGAATGCTCTGGAATATGACACGATAGATTTCTTCTCCTCTTACAATGTGCACCCCCCCAAAAATAAGCTACTTTTTAGTATTTTTATATACATATACATATATATAATATTATTATATATAGATATATATAATATATCTCCTTATTTAGTTTAATTAAATTAAACTTTTGGATAAATTATGCAGTCTTATAGTCTGTCAGACAACCTGATGTTACAGGTAAATAGAATATAAATTTAACACATTTTAATTCACTGTATAGAAAAGAGCACTTTAAGATGAGAAAATTCACAATATCAAAATTTTCATATCAATCTTTAAAGGGCACTATCTGCTTTATTTTGGGGAAGCAAACACCGAGGGCTTTTGTGATTGAAACAACATTGTGGTTTACCATTTTCTCAATGGCATCATAGTCATTACTCACATCTAATTTAATCAATCCATCTTATTAGTGTTTTCTGATTTTAAAAAGGATATAAAATTACATTTTACTGGATTATAAATGTGAGTATAATAGCTATTAATATTTCCTGTGGGTTGATGTCCATGCACCAGAATGCAATTGTACTATTTTATTAAATTCAAAAATATTTCTGTTTTGCTGCCCATTTGGTTTGCACATTCTGTGTCTTGAGTGATGTTCACAAAGTTTTCTTAAGATTTGTTTCTGCCATTGCCACAATACAACACATTTTTATAGTAATACATTCCTTTAGTATTTTAAGACAAAAAGTTGTACTATTTTGGAAAGATGGTTATGTTTCTAACAATCCTTCTTATGCTCTGGTAATCATAGGAAGTCAAATTCTGCATTTTCTAAATGTTTATAAAAGCTTTATAGCTAGACAGTATAAAATGATGCTGACAATATAAAAAAATTATACACATATAATATTTTGATAAAAGTGCATTTAGACAACATTATAATATTTAATTTTCATAACACTCTGGTACAGGAATGCTATTATCTACAATTGAAGAGAAGTGAGTCCGAGAGAGGTCAGTAAACATGTTCAAAGTTGCACAGTTTAGATTTCAGATCCAGAACCACACAGTGAATCTTGTGACTCAAAATCTCTTACTCATTCTGCTAGACCATGCTACTTCCAGAAATAGATCCAGGCAGCCCAGGTCTATCTCCACAGAATACTTTCTCAAAAGAAATTTCAAGGTAGGCCAAATTAAATAAAAAAATGAACATCTATCTTTTTCTCATATTTAATTCAAGATCAATCTCCCTCTTCTAACCGTGTCTTTATATTTGGCCTTCACTTCAAATCCAAGTGCCTTTTTAAATGAGTTTAAATTTATTGTCTCTAGTTTATGTTTTAAACTAAGTAAATGATTTTCAACATCAGCCTATACCACCAATTGAAATTGGTTAGAAAAAATGACTTTCCTTGTGATCATATTTTTTAAATTTTGTTTTGATGGGGGAGGTATTTATTTATTTGTTTATCTATCTATCTATTTATCATTTGTTTGTTTGTTTGTGTCTTTAAATGAAGATACTGGGAATTGAATCCAGGATCCTGTGTATACTGAGCATGCACTCTACCACTGAGCAAGAATTTTGTTATAGAATGAACTGTGTCCCTGTATAATTTGTATGTGAAGTCTAAAATTTGGCTGCCTCAGAATGTGACCTTATATGGAATAGAGCTGTTGAAGGTGTGATTAGTGAAGATGAAATCATGCTGGACTAGTGTGGGCCTCTAACCTAATATGACCGAAGTCCCTGTGAAAAGGGAATATTAGAGCATGGATACACATGGACACAGGGACAATGCCACGTGAAAATGAAGGTAGAGATTGGGGAAATGCTTCTTCACACCAAGGAATGCTAAGGACTGCCAGAAAACCACCAGAAACTAGGGGAGAAACCCTAGAAGGAATCAGCCACACTAAAACCTAGATCTCAGACTTTTAGCATCCTAATCAATAAATTGCTACTTAAGCCACTTAGTTTGTGGTATTTTGCAGGCCTCATCGGTTAATATATAGCCTTTTCTTTTCTTTATCAAATCCACTATTCTTTCCAGGCTCTTTCATCTTTATAATGATTCTTTAAGAGTCTCTAAAAAATTTGGATTTACCATCCACTCTAATGCCTAAAATGCTGGTCTACTTGAGGATCGTCCTTTATATACAGTTTTAGAATAATATCAATATCTGTGGTTTAATCTAATACTCATTTATATACCGAAATTGCATGTGTCTTCTAAAATCAGGCACAGATTACCCAATATATCTAAAACTGAATTCACTACACTTGGTGAATTTCCCTCTTTTGTTATCTCTTCCCCACTCTCTCTATTGCTGTAAGTCACTCCTTTGACTCAGTTACTCCAGCAAGAATTTTGAATGAAGGTCAATCTATATATGTCAACTTCATGTCCTACTTTTAAATAGTACATAAGCCCATCAATTCTATCTCCTTAATAATTCTTGAATAAATCCAGCTTTTTATAACCCTTTACATTCTCTCCTGGTCAACTACAGTACTTTCCTACCTAGCATTTCTGACTTCTGCCTTATGTACTTCCCCCAATTCATTCCTTGAAAGTTGTTCTGTTTGAAGACCCATTCTGTTCTGAAAGATATAACATAGTGTATTGTGACTTTTTAAATTTACTTTTCATTTAACTCAGGAATAATTGACAAAAATTGAAATTGTGATTCTTAATACACATTAATGAGAATAACAGTTTTTAGATGCAGTTCATTTATGCAAAACATCTATCTATTTTTGGCATCTAGGTTTCTTTAATCTTAATGCATTTTGATTTCCATTCTTTGTAATGATGAAACATTGCAGATTTAAATAAATTTACATCAATGTTTTATTATCTGTTAAGTTTAAAACACCATAAACAAAACCTCTTTTTTCCCTGTCTACTTCACCTTCAAACCTCCTGCCCCTCTCCAAACACATGCACACACACACACACACACACACACAAAGTCATCACTCTCTTTTTTTTTCATTTGTGTCAGCAACATGCCATGGACATAGCAAACATATTTCTTGGTTGGTCTTTTTGTGAGTCTGAATGAGGTTCTTGTGCATCTGTAGGTGATTAAAAGGAAATTTTTGATTTCATAGAAAAAGTGGTAAAATGCTTTGGAAAGTCTTTTAAAATAGCATTTCTAAACTTGAAGTGGAATTTTGACATTTTGGCATTTAGCATTTTAACTTTTATCCATTTATTAGGCAATTTAATGTGTTTTTGTCACCTGGCCTTTTCTGTCTTATTCATATATTTCCAGATGGTACAAATTTCTTCCCCAAAGAAAGTTCATAATGGCAAGAATGTTAGTTATATTCTTGATTTTGTGTTCTGTAAGGTTTTATTGAACCATACAATTCTAATAGCATCTTTTTTTCTGTTTTGGTGGAAATGGGAGAATAAAAAATCATTTGTATCATTATAAGTCAAATACTACTTTCTTTCAATAATTAAATATTTTAAGTAAACTTATCTATTAACAGTTTCACTTTTTAATTTTTTCTTGTTCATTTCCCTCCATGAAAATCCCTAATTTTTAGCACAGTAAGCAAAATTTCCTTGGGTGACTAGTTCATAGAAATTGGAAAATACATTTGCTCAGGCAATAAGCGCTTTACTATATCAACATATTTCTGCCATGCTTATAAAATCATTAATCTTGCACCTTTGGGAAGATTTTAATTAATTACAAAATGTCAATTAATTGATGGAGTAAAATGAGCAAAGGTAACATGGAACAGAGTTAGCAATATACAAAAGAGTTGGATATCTTCAGTCTATGCTTGATAGAAAGTTCTAATTTCCCTATCTTGAGAACAAAGGACACTGGACTTAGACATCTGTTTCCAATTTTGCTGTTAAGGAGATTTGGGCCCAGGAAGGTCATTTAAATGATGGACATTTCTTTTCTCATAAATGAAAGGACAGGACCAGAGTACGTAATTTCTAAAATTCTTTTCAACTCTAATATTTTATTTCTTTGTCAAAATCTATCAGCCTCAGTGATACATGTTGTCAAATACTAGAGCTATAGAAAATGATGATGATGATAATGATGATTTTGATAATGTCTAATATTATTGAGTGCTATATGCCTGCATTTGATTCCCTAATTTTCCTAAGAGTGGGATATTACTGTCTTCAATTTTATTAATGAGAAAATTGAGGAAGAGATAATTTAACTCATATGCCCAATATCATAAAGCCCTATGCCAAAGTCAATTATTTCAAATATTAAGCTTTATGGAAAAAATATTATCAGTGTTCATTAGTATCCTTTCTGTGCACCAGCAAGACTGTATTATTTATCCACTTGAAGATAATTAAGGTCATGTAACTAGCTTTGTCCAATGGCCATGAGTCAAATTTACATGAATAAGTTTTGGCATAAAGCATGGAAAAACCAGCAATGGCTCTGCAGGTGCCTCTTTTTCTGAGATGCCCATCAGGAGGCAGTAAGCTCCATATGATGTTGCTTCAAGACGGTGGTACTTTCCTTGTTCTGAATCACTGAGTTGCTGGTTTTGGAACAGTTCATCTTGCTTCTTATCTGGATACAGACTTTGCTAGAGTAAATTCTAAATCTTTGTTGTTTAATTCACTGAAATTTGGGGATATATATATGTGTGTGTGTGTGTGTGTGTGTATACATACACACACATACATACACACACACACACATATGAGGATATCTAGCCTATACACAAAATCAGGATATTTTTATCTTCAATGAAAGTTAAGGGCATGAAGCTTTGAAAGTTTTCCATGTTATCAATTATACCAGTATTTTCTGATATAACCAGCAACCTGGTAGTTAGCGTTGGCTACCATGAAAACATCCTTAAGCATGAATTATTCTCTCCTGCTAGATTATCTCCTTTTTTCTCACTTCTGTCTCTCTTGAAACCTCTTATTCCTTGCCCCCAAATTTTTAGTAAATACATAACCTAACAACTCCTACTTTTTTTTTTGGAAATATTCTTTCTTTCAAGATTGAGAAATAGTAAGAAATATTTGATTTTCAATACTGACATTTAATAGCAGTGTGATCTCATCAAAATTATGTCTCAGTCAGATTCAATCTGAAAATGAAAACAAATATGAGTATTATGTAATAAAGAGTTAGATATGTGATAGCTCTTCCCCAAATTGTGTGTATTGCTGGGGTCATAAATTTCTAAAAGGGAGAATTGGAGGATCAGAGAAAAGACAATAACCAACCCTTTTAAATAAAGCAGTTTGGGCTGCCCAAGTGGGTCTGCAAAGGAGACCTGGTGGAAAAGATTATGGAATGCTGCTGTCTCCACTTATTTGTTGGGTCTCAGTGGCTCTTGGTCAGTAACATTTTCATTTGGGAAAATGATGTTGGTGTGGAGCCAAAGACAGCAAGAACTAGCTAGAATCCACATGTATCTTTTGTTTGTTACTCGTACCTCTAAAATAACAGATTTCAGATGAGCTGCTTTATTTTCCCCTTCCAAAATTTGTAAAAAGAATTTTTATTTGGGCCAGTTAACAAAGTGTCATACAGGATAGGGGATTCTTGTAAACTATCCTAGCTTAGCCAAGATGACTGTGCAAAAAATTGCTGCAAGTCAATTAATTTTCCTGTACTTTAATTTCTTTATTTCTAAAATGTTTGATTTTGCTTCAGCAACTCAGTGTCATAGTTGTTGGAATCACATGTGAATATACACTGAAAATTAGGATAATGATAAAAGTTATTATTGTTCCAAAGTAATTGTGATAACATATTTTAAAACGATTTACCTAAACACATCAATCTGTGAAATTAAATATTTAATACATTTTAAAAATAGAAGCCTCTTGAAACAGTGTGGGCTTAACTTGTCTTGTGTATATCTGCTTGTTCTATAGTCTATGATTGTAGATTTCAAATTTTTACAGTGCAGTACACAAAATTTACATAAAAATTTCAATAATCATCTGTTAACTAAATCCTTACTTGTGACTTCTAATATAATATATTAATAATTTAATGTTCATGACACATACAAAGAGGTGGATAGCTTACAAATTCTATTACATGGAATTCTGAAGTTCATGTACTACCAAGAAAATTATAAATATAGATTAGAATCTTATGTAACTGCTGCTCTGATAAAATTAGTTGGAAGAAAATTCAGTGTTTTGAGTTTTTAATAGTTATTATTTTTAATACTTATTTACTTCAATTTTAGCTAATGAACAGTGGAAACCAACACACATTTAAGCCAGTAATTTCTACTTCTAGCCAGAAACACATAGGAACTGTGTATAAATAAATGCAAATGCCATTAATATATAGATTTTTAAAGTTCTACTATATTTTTCTTGGAAATGAAGTGAAATTTCAAAATTATCATTCTTAATTCTATCATTTGATAGATAAAAATACAAAATTACCCAGATAAAGTAAGAAATATTATATAGATCATAAATAAACTTTTTGTATAATTACTGAACATTTCATGTGCCTGTTTTATTTTATTATTGTTTTTTGTAATACAACTGACTACTTAAATCAACCACTGTGGTATATATTTTACCAATTGTGCACATATTTCTATGATTCAGTCTTACAAATGTTGATTATGGTGTGTTCCAAATTCATTTGGGTTTGCAAACCTAATCATAACTAAAACAACTGAGGAATTAGAAATTCATTTTAAACAAAAATCAAAGGAGACTTTGCAAGAGACTATCCCAATCAAACCTATGGCCCTATTGCAGAAAACAGATTTTAAAGAAATCTGGGCTAGGCCTTGTTATGTACATGGTATATAGACTGAGGTTCAAACCACAGTGCCTGATGTTGGGAGTATGTGGTCTTATTAAGATAGTGAAAGACATGTAGTCAGTAGTTACAGAACAGTGCAAGTATTTGACAATGACTGTTTCATAGGAGAGGCAGTGAAGAATTGATTTCTGTGTTTTCATCAGAGACATAGAGTTCAAAACAATGACTTTGGTCCTAAACTTAGGAGATTTTATACTACAATTAGTAGTAGTAAGGAGGATGTGTGGATATATTGTGTTGTGCGTGTTGGGGCACACACACACATGCCTGTTTTGGGCAAAGATAATGTGTTTTTGGCAGGGTTAGCTCATTTAGCCGATACTAAAAAAAAAGGGGGGACATAGATCCCAAGTGACTGTGATTTTTACTACTAATAATTATAAAGAAAAACACTGGCAAAATAAGTATAAATTACAGAATTTTTCTAGTTTTTTATTTTTTTAACATTTTTTATTAATTTATAATCATTTTACAATGTTGTGTCAAATTTCAGTGTTCAGCACAATTTTTCAGTCATTCATGGACATATACACACTCATTGTCACATTTTTTTCTCTGTGAGTTATCATAAAATTTTCTGTATATTTCCCTGTGCTATAAAGTATAATCTTGTTTATCTATTCTACAATTTTAAAATACCAGTCTATCCCTTCCCACCCTCCACCCCCCTGGTAACCACAAGTCTGTATTCTCTGTCTGTGAGTCTATTTCTGTCCTGTTTGGTGCAGCCACTATGGAAAACAATGTGGAGATTCCTCAAAAGACTAGGAATAGACTTACCATATGACCCAGGAATCCCACTCCTGGGCTTGTATCCAGAAGGAAATCTACTTCAGGATGACACTTGCACCCCAATGTTCATAGCAGCACTATTTACAATAGTCAAAACATGGAAACAGCCTAAATGTCCAACAACAGGTGACTGGATAAAGAAGATGTGGTATATTTATACAATGGAATTCTATTCAGCCATAAAAACCGACAACATAATGCCATTTGCAGGAACATGGTTGCTCCTGCAGAATGTCATTCTAAGTGAAGTAAGCCAGAAAGAGAAAGAAAAATACCATATGAGATCGCTCATATGTGGAATCTAAATCACAAAAACAAAAACAAACAAACAAATAAAAACAAAGAATTTTTCTAGTTTTTAAATCCAAAGTCTGTTTATTTTTTCAAGCAACTGTTATACTCACTGAAGGGGAATAACAGTTCCTGCCTTTTACAGTGAAGGAATAAAGAGTATTCATGATGTGACTTTTCATTAAAATATGAAATTTTCCATCCTAAGGTCCTAGAAAATTAGTTATTCTACCCTGATCAAAAATGGTCCTCTGGGCATTGACTCATATGGGGTAATTTAATGGAATTTCACATTCTGTAATCGAGACTATATGTTCATCTAATGATGCCACGCATATTTTAAAAACCCCTCAATACTGAAGTTTCAGTCTCTTGTCATGATTGTTTATATCTCTCAGTTGATTAGTGATTCTAAATGACAATGCAAATCAAAATGAATTTTCATATTGTGTTTATACCATTGGTGAAAATCTAATTAAATATCTAATAATTAATGCAACTTCTTCCAGGAGAGTTAATACATCAGAGAATGTCAATGGGGAATATCCAGTGGGAATATTACCTTCATTGTTGTGTTTCTTATTGTAAATTGAGTGAATTATAGTGTATATTATATTTTATATGCATATTTTTTAAAAACTGCGTGGGCAAGACAACCCAGTTCTTGGTACAATAATGTAACTTTCTTTTAGTTGGACATTATTATATTGATAACATGTCTATGTGTCTGACACCAGGTCACCCAGCCAGCTAGTCAGTAAACATTTAAAGAGTGCCTAATATGTGATCAGCACTGTGTTAAATGTCAGTGATATAGAAAGTGTTATTATAGAGACCTTTTTCTAAAAAAGATCTTTTTTAAAATTACTAACCATTATAATTAATCATCTAATTTTCAGTGGGGAACTTTTGAGTGGAGGTCAGAGAAGGTTATCATGCATATTAGAATATCCTTTGGCATTATATTTTCACGTGAGGAGTATTCATTTTCTCCTCCATTTGGGCTTGAACTTGTAACTTGCTTTGGCCCGTAGGCTATCAGCAGATATGATGTGATGCAAGCCAAGGCTTGAAATGTGCTTATGCACTGGGCTTTCTCTCTTGTACTCTACCTCTACCATGAAGACATGCTGAGTAGGCTGATTGGTCTCAAACAAATCAAAGGCACTTAAGATTATACATGAACTGAACCCATGTCCTCGAACTAAACAAAAGTGATGGCAACAGAGGTCTCAGCAGAGCTGGCCCAGTGGGTCAGCAGTTTGAGGTAGAACCCCAGTTGAACAATTAGTCAGTGCATAAGAATATTTATCTTTATAAGCCTCTAAGTTTTGGGATGTTTCGTTGCAGACCCATAGCTGACAGACACAAATGAATCTGTGTTTTATAGTGATTGCAATAACAGGTATGTTTTTCTTTTTAGATCTTGTATTTAAAAATATTTACAGGAGTATAAATATGTGTTCTTGGTTTTAAGGAAACAGAGGCTTCATCATTATTTAACTATAATTTAAGAACCAAGCAACAAAGGCAGAAACAGTGAAAACATCAATGGTATAAATGTAATAATATGAATGATTGTATTCTACCAAATGTATCCATGACAATTTCTTAAGTGATTATCAAAGTATAGGCAAATTATTCTCCTCAGAAGGCCCTGTAAGCTCCCTGTGTAGTTAACCAGTTTACATAAACATGGAAGACAGTGATGGAGTTGCTTCTTGATTTAAGAAAAAAAGTTGTGTCAGTGTCTTTAGGTAATTTTCATCTGAGTTGGCTCAAAAAATGACAAATAGGCAACATAAATATAAAAATTCTAGGCCATTAAGAGAAAGAAATATATGCTAGACTTAAAGCCATTAATATGTAATTGTTAACTCCTTAAAATAAAGCACACTCTTATTTTATATTATACACCTCTAATCCTTAGAGCTATGTCTTTCATGATGTTGGTATATCATGTATGAGCAATAAATAGTATTATGTGATTAAAGCAATGATCACAGATAAATATATTGCTAATGAAAAGTTAAATGTTTAGGGACCTTTGTATTGTTAGTCCTTGTATAATGTACTAAATTTACTAAAACAACCTTTTCATGTACATATGTACATTAATAATAGAAAGTCATTTGGCATAAATTAACTGTGTATGTTCAGTGATTATAGTCACAACTCAAATCTCTGGAAGCAGTTATTTGGTACACTTTGACATGGACCCTTTTAAAATTAGATTAAATTGTTAGTAACTCTAAAATCTCTGACAAGAATATGCTCCTTCCAGCACATTTTATATAAATATAAAATTAAAGGAAGGATGTACCCTCCTGTGAGAAAAGCAAATGTAAATATCCAGTTATGTGGATTAGGTGAAGCAAGGACCTAGTGCTCACTTTACATAGTTTTATAGTGGGCGTTTTTTCACCATGACTCTTTCATCACAGGGTGACTAAATGTGACTTGTTCATAACTCACAATTTAAATAGTTTGAGCTCATGTACCCCTTAAGAAAAAAGTGAGATTCAGCATTGCATATTTAATTCTTAAAGTGTAAACTGTCTCATATTTACTATCACACAAAATAACAGAACAAAAATAAGTAAATACAGTAGAAAAATATGAATCTGTAGGCAAAATTGACCTGTAAAAATAAATGGGATTATTCCAACAATGCAAATTAGTTTGCCTGTATACAATAAATTAATGTAGTATGGCACATTAATAGATTACAAAACTACAAGGGGAAAAGCAATTGATCATTTCAGAAGATGCAGAGAAAGAGCGTGATTAAAGTCCAATACTAGTCCTGATAAAAAGCTCTTAGAAAACAAGAAATGAAAGAACTTCTTTATTCTGACAAAGAATATCTGAAAAAAAAACACCCAAATTAAACTACTTTGATCAATACAAAAAAGTAAAAACATTAACTTCAAAATTAAAAACAAGTTAACAATATTCTCTATGACCTCTTGCATTCATCATTGTAAGGGAGGTACTTAAGAACTTAGTAAGAAACAGAATCAAATGTATTATTTACTAGAATCTGAAAGAAATAATCTAAACTGTTTACGTTAAAAAAATAGATATGTATAAAAAGAGTAGTTTACAAAGACTAAATATCAGGTGTATTTCTATGCCTAGAAACAAAATGTTTGAAATGCAATAAACAGATACAATTTTAACCACAGAAAATACGAAGAAAAGAAATTCACCAAATAAAAGTCTTGCGTGCCGTCAGAAAAAAAATATGACTGTGTGGAAATGCATTAAAGATACAAAAGTAACTGGAGAAATATATCTTCTTCATGAATATGGAAAGCCTATATTTTAACCATATAAAATCTTACCAAAGCGATTCACAGATTTAATCTCTATGATTAAATGCTGGCAGAGTTTTGAATGGTACTCAACAAACTTACTCTAAAATTTATATGGAAAAAGACACAGCCAATGATAGTCAAGTTATTCTTGAAGAAATTTAGGTGAGTGTAAATTCCAGCCATAAATATTAGACAGTAACACTTAGCAGAAAAGATAGAAAAACACTTACCCAAATGTGAAACTTTGAGTTTAAACTTTAAACTTTAAGTACAAGAGATGTGGTGTTGGGGCAAGGAATAGCGACGTTATTTGGAAAGCTGGCAGACCAAGAGGATGGCCGACTAATGTCTTGGAGAACCATCCAGATCCAGTCACAATACAGGCTTCTTTTATACAAAACAAAAACAAACAAGAACAACAAACAAACAAGAAATAAAGGAGGGTATATGGTTGGTTGTTGCAAACATCTTGCTGTAGAAATTCTTTGTTCTTGCAGCTGTCCATGTGGGTCAGTTCATGGTGTCCCTGTAAACCTCCAACAAACAAATGTTATTCTCTATTCTACAGCTGGTTATCTTTATGTGAGTGCAAAGCTAGCAAGACTAAGCCTCGGAAACAGGGCACAGTGGTCAAAGCTAAAGGAACAGATCTAAGATAGAGTCAGATTTGTTCTCCTCTTTTACATTAACTTCAGAAAATTATAATATTCTTATAAATTAAAGGTGTCAACACACGGACTCTAGGAATTTCTTTCCTAAGTTACCTTCAACCTTCTGCCTGTGTTCAGTGTGCACCAAGATAAATATACAAGTATGTTCATAACATCATTGCTTATAGTAATCAAAAATTGTAAATAACTCAAATATCCACTTTTTGGAAAATGGATTAATGGAGTAATTTTTAAGTTCCATTCTAAAAATTTCAGTTTTATAAAAATTAATAATTCTAAATATAAAAATTGTAGTAAAGAGAATGTTTCAGGGGAAATTGAAAAAAATATAACATTTAATAAATATAAATGGCAACTTAAACTAAATGATATCATTTTATTGATATATATGTGTGTTCAAGTAATTATAAAGAAAAGCAGGAGAATGCATTTTAAAATCTCAGGATACTCCATAGTGAAGAAAGAGAGGTAAATAGGATAAAAATAAAAGCACATTAAGGGCTTTAATAATAAAGTACATGTATTAGTTAACGTCAAAAAGAAGGTTCATAAATTTCAGTTAGCCAGACAATTAGCCATTTTTGTTGTTTAAATTTTATCTTATATATTTTTATGAAAATAGTACAAATTTATCATCATGAAATTTGTGGACACTTCATTTCTGACTTACTATATAGTTATTTTTTGTCATTTTTATATGTACGTTTAAAAATATATATTCTGTGAGGTGTACAAATTGTTAGACAAAGGTTGGAAACTCTATAAGAAAATCCTCTCTGTACATTTTTTGTCTAATTACTCTAGAAATCTTCAAGGGATTAGTTGGTTTTTATTATTGTAAATCTTCTCACTTTAATTTTGAGTTTCTCAATATCCAGACATTCTTTTTTTATCAGTCTACCCTATATCTACATATATGAGAGGACCAAGACCCTGATGCAACAATCATTCTTCCCAGAGAAAGCCCATATCCTGGGATATATAGGACCCAGCAGTATATATAAATATATACTTATCTACACTGGCACATTATAATCACTCATAATTACCTTTGGACTCACTCTTGGTGTTGAATACTCTATGTGTCTGGACAAGTGTACAATGGTATTTATCCACTATTACAGTACCACACACAATTGTTTCACTGCCCTAAAAATCCTGTGTGCTTTACCTAATCAATCTTCCCTTTCTCATAACACTTAGCAACTTTTCATCTTTTTATTCTCTCCATAGTATTGTTTTTTCCAGAATATCATGAGGTTGGAATCATATAATACATAGCCTTTGTAGATTGGTTTCTTTCACTTATCATTATACATTTAAGGATCTATATTATCTTTTTATGGCTTAATAGCTCATTTCTTTTCAGCACTGAATAATAATCCATTGTCTGATTGTACTATGGTTTATCCATTCTCCTACTGAAGGATATTTTTGTTGCTTCCATGTTTTGATAATTACAAACAAACCTGATGTAAATATCCTTGTGTAGGTTCTTATATGGACATAGTTTTCAGCTCCTTTAGGTAAACTGCAAAGAGTAGACTTGAAGTATTTTATGGTAAGAGCACATTTAGTTTTGTAAGAAACTGCCAAACTGCCTTCCAAACTGTTTTAATCATTTTGTATTTCCATCAGCAATAAGTAAGAGTTCCTGTTGTTCTACATCTTGGCAGGATGTTTGGTGTTGTCAGTGTTCTAGATTTGGTTAGTCTAATAGGTATGTAGTAGTATCTTCTTGTTTTAAATTGTAGTTTCCTAATGGCATATAATGCTGAACATATTTTCATATGTTTGCTTGCTATCTGTTACCTTCTTTGGTGAGAGATCTGCTCAGGTAATTTGCTCATTTTTTAAATCAGGTTGTTTAATGTTCTATTGTTGAG
Source organism: Vicugna pacos (assembly GCF_048564905.1). NCBI lineage: Eukaryota > Metazoa > Chordata > Mammalia > Artiodactyla > Camelidae > Vicugna > Vicugna pacos. Next base: position 2,443,272 of record NW_027328737.1, read on the forward strand.
CTTTTTAGAATTCTTTATATATTTTGGCTAATAGCCTTTTATCTGATATATCTTTTGCAAATACAGCCTCCCAATCTGTGGCATCTTATCATTCTTTTGACAATGTCTTTTGCAAAGAAAACCAATTGTAATTTTTTTTAAAGTCCAGCTTAGAAATGATTCCTTTCGTTGATCATGCCTTTGGTGCTATATCAAAAAGTAAAGTGAACAAAGTCAAAATATGGACTAGATAATCCTTTAAATAGCAGAACCAAATTTCCAAAGATGGAGCGAAATACCATAATGTACTTATAATATAAAAAATAGTTAACATGACTATTTTCTTGATATAAAGTAGAAAATATATAAAAATATATAATTAGAAAAAATGTAACTATCCTTGTGTAGGATAGAATAATAACTATCAGAAAAAAACAATAAACAGGTTGTTTTTTTATATAATATTGGCAAAACTGGATTAAAGAAGACAGCTTCTTGAAATTTATCTTTTATAGAAAAGTCATCCTGAATTTTAAATTCTAGAAATAGCCAAAGTATTATACAAGTAAGAAATTAATGAAATTATCTTCAGTGGTATAAAGAATGAGGTGTTTAATGCCTGAAAAACACATCTGAAGGAAAAACAAAAGAAAGTCACTCAAAAAAATGAAAATTAATGAACAAAGTTATATGTGGAAAACAAAATAAAGTCATAAATAAATTAGTCAATAATACATATGGATAAGCCTTAATTGAGTCAATTTTCCTATTAAAAGACATTAAAATGCATACATTCTCAGATATTTGGGGGGAATCTCTAGGATATTTGCAAGAGGAACAATTAAAAATGCTGCAAAAATTATTGAAAATAAAAATATAGAAAAAGAAACACCAGAAACAAATACCTATTTCTATAAAATGTAGTTATAACAGTTTTAGTTTTAAGCAACATAAAAGAGCAAGGGTAAATATATTGGAAATGTCATGTTTTACTTCTCAGTTTGGGTGGTAGAGTAATGGATATATATTTTATAATCATAACCTGTATGTATCAAATGTTTCATAATTTAGAAATGCAAATAAAAACTATAATCAAATCTTACTGTAATGTAACAAATAAAGAATTAAACATACTTTTTTGTATGTAATTCCTGGGTATTAGTTATGTGTGTGTATATTATATATATGTATGATTTTGTCCTTGAATCAAATTATGCACACAATTTTGCTCTATGAACATTAGACATTCTATATTGAGAATCCCTTATGGTTTTAAAAGACTGTAAATATAATTATTAATAAAATAACTTTTTATTTGTGAAAACCATAAGAAATATAATTACTCAGTTTTACTGATGTTGTTACATTGTTTTTAATGCTTCACACTGTCATTTTTCTATTAAAATAACCATTCTAATATCTCTTTATTTATACAATTAAAATGATTTTAACTTTGAAATTAAATTCTTAAAAATTTTTAGTGAATAATATAGGTTATTAAATTTAGAAACAAAAAAATATTACTCACAAGCCCATAATTAACTAAATTTAATCTTAGATATAGAGACTTCCAGAATGGTACCATTAAAAATATACTCAGTGTTGTAATCATAAATTTTGCACAGAAATTTTAAAATGTTTTACATATCCAAAAAGTCATTAACTCTGTTTTCCTTTTCTTCTTTTTCCCCACTACTTATACCTGATACGGATTAGTCTTGAAGGGATCATCAAGAGGACATGACTACTGGAATGCGTTTCTCTTGCCTTCCCTGCAGAAGCCCCACCAAGTACTCAGCCTTGTGACAGTAATGTGGTTGTTGCCGAGACCATCCGGACAGTATTTTAAGGCTTCTATATAAACTTTTAAGATTCTGGTGGGGTTGCAGGGAGACTCTTGTGGCTGCTCAAGACAAGTCTCATAAGTAAGTTATCTTGCTGATAAAACCTGCCGCCCACTAAGCTGCAGGGCTCTGCTTCTTTCTATGGTCTCTCCTTCCCCTCTGTGTTGGACCAGTTCGTGGATCATCAAGCAGACTGGGCTGAAGTACACCCTCCAGAAATTCTCTCTGTGAAGATGTCTGGGTGTAAATTTTTTTTCATCCTTTTTATTTCTAGAAGTATATTTGGTTATTACTCTCACAACTGCTAATTTGTCCAGATGCATAGTTATAAGCTTAGAGTGATTTATCTTCCCTTCATCATGCTGAAAATGTCTCTCCTTACACAGATTCATTATCATGGTGGCCCAGTTTATTTTTTTTATTTCAATTTGAAATTATATAGGCAGAGGTATCTTTTCACCAATTGTGACATCAATGTTTTGAACTATTTTAATATACATGCTGTTTACTGAAATACAATTTTATAACATGAGAGTTGTGGATTAAGTTTTATTTGGGGCAAAATGAGGACTATAATCTAGAAGACAGAACCTCAGATGGCTCTGAGGACCTTTTCTGAAGAGGCAGGGGGAAACTCAATATTATATATGTAATTTTAGTGAAAGGGAGTATGTGCAGTCAAACACACATTGAGTTCTTTTGCCAGTTATGAGGAGCAGATGTCACCATTAATGAATTTAGTGCTCTTATAGATATAAGGAGATGCAAGAATTGGGGCTTATAAAATCTTCTCCTGAAAACATTTATCTGAAGCTGTATTTTGTCATTTTTCCAACAGCACAAAGTGCCCCATTCCTTATCTCCACTGTGAACTTTCAGGGAGTGTTGGAGGTCAGCGGCTACAGTGGCTTGTGATTGGTTATAGTACCAAGCAGAGGTAGATGGCAAATGTTATAAACGATTATTCCCCTTAGCATTTTTATTTGAATCATTTTTTGCTTACTTTTTCTCCATTATAATTTTCTATTTTACTGAAAATATAAAGACTTATGATTGATAAAAATTCACTGTTAAAACTTTAATATGTAAATATTAGAAAAGAAAGTTATTTTTGCTATCTCAACTTTTTTATAATATTCTTTTAATTGTATCTGTGTTATTAAGCATATAATAATCAATAATGCAAATTGATATAAAGTAACATGCACTTAAAAAATCAAACAAGTTAGACGGAAGTATCATTTTAAGAATTATTTTTATTTATTGGCATTTATTTTGAAATATTTTCAAAATAGACGTGATCCTTATTTTGTCTACCTGTAGATTCAATACCCTTTAACATAGCATTTACATAATCATATCTTTCTTCTTAAATTTTAATAAATGTATCCTTTTCTTAGTATTTATTTTTATTTTTTAGGATAAATATATGGTTACCATTCCTTCTGATTCTTTGAATGTCTTGGTATTACTTTGGCTTAACTACAAACATAACAACCTTAGTGGTAACACAATTATAGTATTATTATATTTTTTCTCAAAGCTTTATAGCTATTTCCATAATATTTTGTGGCTAGTCAGTCTTTAATAGAAGAAGACAAGGCTATTCTTTGTTTTCTCTATAGAAGTAATTTTGTTTATTTTTTTTTTCTGGTCCACTTTTAAGTTTAACATTTTGAAATAGATATAGATATATATGTATTTTGTATTATAATTAAGCTTTAAACATGGTATATTCTTTTACTTATCTTGATATGCCTATTTCCCTGCCCTGGGAACAAATCTGGGTACCCAACAGTTTGGCACATTTTCTTGGTTGTTCTCTGATTGCTTAGAGTCAGGTCATACCCATGCTTTAGCTACTGCACTGGATGACTGAATTTCTAATGCTATTTCCGTCTTTTGAGCTGCAGTTTCATTAAATTTATGTATTATTTATTGCAGAAGCAAATAAAATTTTATATTTGTAGGTAAATGGCATAAGTTTTAGTGGAATGTGGAGGTCACAATACAAATGTTTAGTTGATATAGATCTTTACTCTAAATAATGATGAATTTTTTTGATGTTAAGTTGCCTTCCTGCTTTCCTTCCCTCTTCTTTTCTTTCTTTTTGATTGGTATTTTTGGCTCTAAAATTTATTTTTTTGGCAAAATCTTATTTGAATTGATACAGAGATGAAGGATACACACACACACACACACACACATAAATGTCTATATAAACTCTGCTAAATAAATAATCATAAATCTCTGTTTCTCCAATCAATTCAAAATATTTTAAGAATGCTGCTTTCCTTGAATTAAACTTAATTCTTCTCACTTATTTATTAAGCAGCATTCCTTTGTCATGTGGTGAGTATAGCCTTGTTCTTCCTATAAGTAATTGTGTTTTATAAATTTGTAAGCAACCAGAGTGATTTCAGAATTTGTTAAAGATTTACAAAAAATTGACATGATCTTAACCACATGCTGCTATTGCCAATATGCCCTTTAGAGTGATGATTTTACTAAAAGCATTGTCTAACTCCTTCACATTCCTACAATAATGGCCTTATTATTATACTACAAAAGATGACATCTTCAAATAAAAATGTCTAACTCTATAACAATATTCCATGAATTCACTTATTACACAATATTAACAAACTACTTAAAGAATGAATCAAAACCATATAAGATATTATTTCTCATGTATTGGAAAAAATAATACGATGAAGTAAATTAAATCTAATAATGTTAAAATATTCAAAGCCTTTCTAATGATAAAAACTTTAAATATAAAATATTCTACTTCAAAAATGCTTTCAGAGATGTTATAAATGGTGAGAGGATTACATATCATATATAGTTTTCTGTTTATGAATTTGATTATAGCAATGGAACAGTGTAATATTAAATTAAAAAAATGCATATCAATTGAAGATATAAATTAACCTCAAATTTGGGTTGTAAATAATTTTATATTTAGCTTTCAGTTTTCTTTATGTGTTTTTATATACTTTCAGGAAAATAATTATCATATGCAAATGTACAGATTTGAGTATCTAATATGTCTCAATCTCAAGAGATCTAAAACCCCTCCATTTCCTTCTATCCTTCCTTCCTTCCTTCCTTTCTTGGTATAAAAGTTAATTGTTGGCAATATTTTATCAGAACTTGTATTGTGAATGAAGGATGAAAGATATATACATATATACACACACACATATAGTGATGATCCAACTTGGAATAAATATTCTCATATTTCTATGAAAAATTATGAATGAATTTAACTATAGTATGTAATTCCTTAACATTTTTCATAATATAAAGTATATGTACTTACAACTTTATATTGTGAACTTAATTGTTTAATATCTACCTTAATGCATGGAAGAGTTTTTATGTTATTATAAAGTATACTTTAATAAGTGTGATAAAGGAGCATTACATGGTGTTAAGGAATTATGTTAATGTAATGGGCTTTATGAATTCACAAATTAGCTGAGCACTCAGAGTGATTGGAATTAGATAGGCAAATCTCTTGAGGGGAGTAGGGGATTGATGTGTAAACGATTATTTCTAAGAGTGAGAATAGCATGTGTATGCCCCTGTAGCATGAGGGAACATAGTTAAGTACGAGGATTGTAAGAAGTATATCTATGGTAATGATCCTGAAGGTGAACAAGAAGTGATTTGAGGCTACTAACAAGGGTAAGGCCAAATATGTAACAGTCAGCATATTATAGCAGGCTGTCCTGCGAGCAGGCCCTCCGCCCGCGCCGCGGGGTGGGCAAGCGCCCCGCGGGGGTCTCGGGCTCCCAGCCCACTGCCCGGCCTCCCTGCCACATGCTATGCGTCATCTGGGGATGCCCCTCGCAGAGAGACCCTCAATCACAAGTCACCCGCCCTCCCCACCCTCCTCGCCATGCCTTGCAACCCCGCCCCCGAACCGCCCTCCCGATCTCCGTGCAGTAACCCCCGCCCCTCGCCGGGAAGAACGCAGTGACTCCAAGAGCCGTGGCGGCTCTTTGAGCCCAAGGGGAGAGCGATGCAGCCATTGGCGGAGGCCGCTGCCTCCGGCTGTCAATCCCGTGACCCGGCCCCGCCCCACCGGCGGAGCGTGGCAGGACGCAGGGCCGCGGGGACTGTCGGGACGGTTCCAAGATGGCCGCGCGCTTGGGGTCCGCACCGGCTGGCGGCCCCGAGCTCCGTTCACTGCCACCGCTGCTGACCGGAGCCGCTGGTCGGGCCGGCGACTCCGGGGTCTGTACACGCGGGGCGGGAGGCCGCCATGGCGACCCTGGAAAACCTGGCGAAAGCCTTCGAATCCCACAAGTCTTTCCAGCAGTCGCTGGCGACGCCTCAGCCCCCTCAGCCGGCACCGCAACCTCAACCGCCACCGACACCGCCGCCCGCCCAGCCCCCTCAGCCGGCACCGGCGCCGCCGCCTCGGCCCCTTCAGCCGGCATCGCAGCCTCAACCGCCACCGCCGCCCGCCCAGCCCCTTCACCCGGCACCGCAGCCGCCGCCTCGGGCCCCTCAGCCGGAACAGCCGCCTCAGCCGGCACCGCAGCCTCAACCGCCATCGCCGCCCGCCCAGCCCCCTCAGCCGGCACCGCAGCCGCCGCCGCCTCGGCCCCCTCAGCCCCCTCAGCCCCCTCAGCCGGAACCGCAGCCGCCGCCGCCTCGGCCCCCTCAGCCCCCTCAGCCGGTACCGCAGCCGCCTCCGCTTCGGCCCCCTCAGCCGTCACCGCAGCCTCAGCCGCCGCCTCCTGGGCCCCTTCAGCCGGCACCGCAGCCGCAGCCGCTTCAGTCCCTTCAGCCGGCACCGCAGCCTCTACCGCCACCGCCGCCCGCCCAGCCCCCACAGCCGGTACCGCAGCCGCCGCCGCTTCGAACCCCTCAGCCGGAACAGCCGCCTCAGCCGGCACCGCAGCCGCCGCCGCTTCAGCCGGTACCGCCGCCGATGCCGTCTCAGCCCCTTCAGCCGGCACCGCAGCCGCCGCCGCTTCAGTCCCTTCAGCCGGCACCGCAGCCTCTACCGCCACCGCCGCCCGCCCAGCCCCCTCAGCCGGCACCGCAGCCGCCGCCGCCTCGGCCCCCTCAGCCGGAACCTCAGCCGCCGCTTCAGCCCCTTTGGCCGGTACCGCCGCCGATGCCGCCTCGGCCCCTTCAGCCGGCATTGCAGCCGCCGCCGCTTCAGCCCCCTCAGCCGGCACCTCAGCAGCCGCCGCCTCGGCCCCCTCAGCCGGCACCACCGCCGCCTCAGCCCCCTCAGCCGGCACCGCAGCCGCCGACACTCCAGCCCCCTCAGTCGGCACCGCAGCCGCCGCCGCCTCGGCCCCTTCACCCGGCACCGCAGCCGCCGCCTCGGGCCCCTCAGCCGGAACAGCCGCCTCAGCCGGCACCGCAGCCTCAACCGCCATCGCCGCCCGCCCAGCCCCCTCAGCCGGCACCGCAGCCGCCGCCGCTTCAGCCGGTACCGCCGCCGATGCCGCCTCAGCCCCTTCAGCCGGCACCTCAGCCGCCACCGCTTCGGCCCCCTCAGCCGTCACCGCAGCCTCTACCGCCACCGCCGCCCGCCCAGCCCCCTCAGCCGGCACCGCAGCCGCCGCCGCCTCGGCCCCCTCAGCCCCCTCAGCCGGTACCGCAGCCGTCGCCGCTTCAGCCGGTACCGCCGCCGATGCCGCCTCAGCCCCTTCAGCCGGCACCGCAGCCGCCGCCGCTTCGAACCCCTCAGCCGGAACAGCCGCCTCAGCCGGCACCGCAGCCGCCGCCGCTTCAGCCGGTACCGCCGCCGATGCCGCCTCAGCCCCTTCAGCCGGCACCGCAGCCGCCGCCGCTTCGGCACCCTCAGCCGTCACCGCAGCCTCAGCCGCCGCCTCCTGGGCCCCTTCAGCCGGCACCGCAGCCGCCGCCGCTTCAGTCCCTTCAGCCGGCACCGCAGCCTCAGCCGCCGCCTCCTGGGCCCCTTCAGCCGGCACCGCAGCCGCCGCCGCTTCGAACCCCTCAGCCGGAACAGCCGCCTCAGCCGGCACCGCAGCCGCCGCCGCTTCAGCCGGTACCGCCGCCGATGCCGCCTCAGCCCCTTCAGCCGGCACCGCAGCCGCCGCCGCTTCAGTCCCTTCAGCCGGCACCGCAGCCTCTACCGCCACCGCCGCCTGCCCAGCCCCCTCAGCCGGCACCTCAGCAGCCGCCGCTTCAGCCCCCTCAGCCGGCACCACCGCCGCCTCAGCCCCCTCAGCCGGCACCTCAGCAGCCGCCGCCTCGGCCCCCTCAGCCGGCACCACCGCCGCCTCAGCCCCCTCAGCCGGCACCGCAGCCGCCGACCCCCCAGCCCCCTCAGCCGGCACCGCAGCCGCCGCCGCCTCGGCCCCCTCAGCCGCCACCGCCGCCTCAACCGCCACCGCCGCCCGCCCAGCTGTGGGTCAGGAGCCGCTGCACAGACGGTGAGTCCCTGCGGGCCCCTCCCCAACCCTGTGCGGGTCTCCGTCCCTCCCTCGGCCTCCCACGAATGCCCCGATGCTGTCCGGGCCCCAGGCCTCTTCTTTCCCGGCTGCGAAACTCGGGAAGGAACGGGGCTGTGCTGTGATCCGAGGCCGCGCGTCCCGTTCGGCTTCCTCTGGGCCACTCCGCGCCCCTCTCCTCGTCCGGGCCAGGTGTAACATTTTGTCTTCCCTTTTCAACTGACGGCTTAAAACAGTGTTTCAGATAACTGTCAAAACACTGTGCATGCAAAATACTAGGTCAACTTAAGGGAAGGAGTAGGAGAGAAGGGGGAAAGGAGCGAAGTTCACTGGTCACTTCTGTGGGGGTGGGTTAGGTGGTCACAGTGGTGGACGCGTAACTGCTACATGGCCCCGTGCGCTTACCATCATAGTCGTTACTGTTACTAACCCCGGACAGCCCTGTTATTAAGGAGGCATGACCACAGAACATGTGCTCATTGAGCTTAATTTTACACAAACAGTAAGATTTACACGGAATCAAGACAGGCAGTAAACGCCAGCTGCAGAGGACAGCTTGTGCAGGGCTGGGAAACAGCATGGCATGATCAGAACTTTAGTTTGACTGGCTTGAAATGTAGAGGGAAAGGGAAACTTCACACTGATGAATCAGAGAGGAGATAGCTGTTTTTTATTAAACTAAAATGGTTGAATGAGCCTTGTTGGTTAATGATTTGCCTTAGCAATGTGAATTTGGATTCTGCAAGTATTTTATAAGTTCTGTAAGAAGCTTGTTTTAAAATTTCAGAACTCTTAAGGTATTAGAAGTTGTTTTATTTTATAAGAATTTTTTAAAAAGTGTTTATTTAACTCAATTAGAACAGAGTTCCTTTAACATAGGAGACTTTATTATCTCATGTATTAATACCCTCTAGAGGTACACAATGAAAAATGTGATTTATAAACAGATACATACAGACACAAGGAAAACAGAGCATGTAACTCCAGTAACAGTTTAAGAGAAAAGTCAGAAACAGAAATTTTCCCTGGTCAAACTATCAAAAAAAGCACCTGGGGCTTATATCCCTTAATTGATTTGAGCTCTAAATGGACAAATACACATTTTTTTTTAAATTGCTAAGAACAAGATTGTTTTTCACGTTGAGTAATAACTTTGAAGTTTAAATAAATACCAACAATGGAGCTATGAGGGAGGCAAAATATAAAATACTGATTTTTTTTTTATTTCACCGTAAGGTGCATTCTTAAATACATAGGAGAGAACTGTCATGATTTGCGCAACTCGCTTGCAAATAGTTCAACAGTATTAACAATGATTGAATTTAGGTGGTGGGCATATGGGAATTTATCATCCTATTAAACAGTTTTCTGTACTTCTGAGACTTATAATAAAACATTGGAAGGAACCTGTTAGACATAATGCTCTATGTGAAGTAATTTGTTCCCTTTGTGAAATTCTAGGAAGGTTAAAATGCATGTTCATAACATCAAGAAAATCACAAGCATTTACGATGTAATCAGAACTACCTGAGGATCTGTGAAACTTGGTGAGTTGGTGAATTTTTTAAAATGTCGTAAAACATTTTGTTTTTACAAAGATTACAGGAGTAAGAGAAGATACATCTTTATCAACTCTTAATATTTTTTTCCTGGTTGATGTGATATAATTAAATGTGGGGAAAAAAAGGTAAATTCTAAAAGGAGACACTACCTTGATGGTTTTCTATGGAGGAAACTCAAGCAGGAGGAAGTTTAATTTAAAAACATAAATTACTGCTCTTTATAATACATTCTAAGTTGTCATTCTTTTGAATGCCTTCCTTTCCAGACAGATGTGTTATTCTGGGAGATCATCAGGACTTCTGGGTATTTGGAGGTATTGACCTAACCAGTGGAACTGCTGATTTGTAAGAAGTTGTCCAGAATTTTGGAAAACTGATTAGTAGAGGTAAATAATGTTTCCTTGGCAAGTGATGACAGAAAGTGACTCCAGTGAATTTTCCTTTGTTTTTAGGCAGGTGTACCTAACCATGTATGTTAACAATGATTACAGGCTGGAGACCGAGAAGAACTGCCATTTTTGCCAGCTGGGATGCAGAAAAATTTGGACTTCTGGGTTTCACAAATGGACTGAGGTAACTAAGACAGTAAACATATCTTCTTGGTCAACATGTATCTCAGGGTAATCACAGATGTGTTCCATTACCTGATACTGTTTTAATTTGGATAAAAACAAGAAAATTTAAGAAATAGAGTTTGGTTTTGCTTTTACATCAGTTTGACAAAACAGAACAACCTCTTAATTACTAAGCACAAACCAATTTTTTCATTAATTTTAAAATATTTTAGTTTCTATTTATATTTGTTTTGTGATAAGTAAGTAAAATCTGTAAGCTCAGAAAATAGTCAAACCTAGGAAGCTGCTTCTGACAAGTGAATTAGCTTATTGAAAATCTGATTTAGATCCTTGGCATTAATTTTCAATTTTTTACAGTTTCCTTGGATTTCTTCTATCCAGGAAAACAACATGCTCTTTTAAGATGACTATACTCTGATTATAGTCTCTCCTTTATGGATTCCACACTAAATTGTAACCATAGGTATATTTTACCATTTACAAAAGTGCCTGGTTGGGAAGTATAGTACAATGATTTTGTAAATTGAATTACTCTAAAATTTCAAGGATTTATTTTTAATTCAATTATGATTAATTTTCATTTGTCACTGGCTCTTAATGCTTTATTTTAAAGTGTCTCTCATAGACCCCCTTCTTTCATCTTCTTCCCTTAAGCTCTCTGTCCGGTAACTCTAAGTTCTTACATGTTCAAGGTAGGCTTGTGTATTTTTTTAAAGGCAGGTGCACCAAAAAGCACTTTCCTGTGACTATCCTCTGTTTTGTTCATCATTTATGAGTCCAAATTTTATAGAATTGATTTAAAGAATGTCATATGTTTCTTATTATTGTGTCTGGTTTTTAAAATGCTTTCTTTCTGACTCATTTCTGCATACTTTAAAAGAATAATATGAATCAAATAAGTATGGGAATAAAATCACAGTTACTTGTATAACATTTGATTCCATTTATATGGCAAAGTCTTATTATTATGTTGGTGTTATGAACATGCATTTCATAATACACTTATTTAGATGAATCAGATCTTATTCATTAAGGTCATCTACTTTTAGAAATGTGTAATTTCTTGTGAATACATGTATATAGAAATACATGTGTCTTTCTATAATTTAAGCAGCTTAAAATACAGATAAAATAAATCCAAGATACAAGATAATATGCCTTGCATTAATTTAAATTCATGTGAGTTAAAAGACAATTTGAATATTGTTTCCCATTTTCTACTATCTTGATCATATTCAGCAGCACCTTTACCTTTACATATAGTTAAGGAATCTTTTTTATTTCTACTGTAGCTCTGTCATAATTGAAACTCTGCAGCAGAATCAGCTGTCATCTATCCCATGTGGCCAAGTGCAGAGGTGAGAATTCTCATTTGTGGGATGACCACTCACAGCTTTAAATGTTTTTACTGTAACTGCTTTTATAAGGTAGCAAGCTAGAGAGAGAGAGAGAAACAGAGAGAAGAAAAGAGTTCTCTCTGCATATTCCCATGTGTGTGATGGCATTAGTCTTCTTCTGCTGTATTTCTCTAGAATGTGTGTGCGTGTGTGCATGTATGTGTGAAAAATGTCTTGTCTTTGTCCTAATAGCCACTCTTCTCTCCCTCTAGTTTTTTCTCTATCCTCCCCTCCTATATTTTTCTTTTTCATTAATATCTTCTCTTTCAAAAAATTCTTGATAAATCTAATTTCCAACTTCCTCACTTTTAATATGGTAAAGTTACTTGGATCCCCAACATCAAGGGATCTCATACTTTAATGTCTGTAAGGATTGCCAGGGACAACTTTTAAAAATACAGATTTCCAGGCCTTACTTTGAGCAGTCCTCTTCCAGTAGATCCAGGGTGATGCTGAGCATCTCGAGCCTTCCCCCTTCATATTATGGTGCAGGGGATCAGGGGCAGTTTTCCTCTGGGTCTCCCTGCTGCTGCTATGAACAGTGGCTACAGCATCACTACTATTTTTCTTTCTTGTTTTAATTGCATTAATATTATCAACCAGTTAATAGTGTTTTCTTAAAATTATGGTCAAAAGCATAGGTGTTTGATTTATAATGGCACCTGCAAACCACTCTTTTACTGAATTAATTTGTTTTGCTTGTATTTCCACTATTGTAAACGCTGTGAGTTAAGTGACTGCTTTGCTTCAACTACAGGAGAATGTGAAAACACTCCAGGAGAGAGAGGTTGCATATATCAATGCAGACTCATACACAGAAGGTAAATTTTATTTCAGATTGTCATTAAATAGTATACCAGTATTTAAGTCTATCAACTCCAACTCATAAACTAGGATTATCCTCTTTCTATGAGATGCCTCAATAATACCTCCATTTCTCCATTTTACCAGAGAGAACATTATTATGATTCAAATGAATCAATATGATTCATAACTAAGCTATTGATCCTAATTTCTTTAGTATATTTACCATTTGCCTATCTTGGATTACTACTTAAAACTCTAGTACTTTCGACATTCTTCCTGTGGAGCTATTTTTAAAAGTTGGGCTAAAATATTTCATACAGAAATAGTTCCTGTATGTATTGGAACAACTCTGGGATAAGCACCCACTACAGACTTCCTTTTGACCCTGACATGTGGCATGTGCATCTGTAGGCTTTCATCGTATTATGGTTATTTCTAGGTAAGTGTCAGAGGACACATGTTAGTTACTGACATGCTCTAGCCTAAAGTCTTGATATTGAATTGAATGAATGAATAAAAACATGAACATTATGGCCTTACCACTTCCTTTGCCAAAGACCCCTAGGTACTGCTGCCGTAATGAGCAATGACCCTTACTGTTACTGCAGGAGCTGCCGCCTTAGCAGCAGAGTCCACCTCTGCAGTCTCCTATCCTGAGTGTGTGCTGCAGCCTCTCTGGCTCCTGAAGGGTTATTTCCACCTTGTGTTTTAGTTTTAGCCAGACTGCCTGTCTGTCTATTTATCTCCCTACCTGTCTATCTATTCTAAAATTTTATTTATTTCTTTTTACTGAAGTACATCTGATTTGTAATATTAGTTTCAGGTGTACAGCAAAGTTACTCAGTTATATACATATACATATACATATACATATACATATACATATACATATACATATACATTGTTTTTAGATTCTTTTACATTATAGGTTATTATAAGATACTGAATATAATTCCCTGTGCTATACAGTAGGTCCTTGTTGGTTATCTGTTTCATATATAATAGTGTATATCTGTTAATCCTGAACTCCTAACATATCTCTTCCCTTCCCCCTTTCCCCTTGGGTAACCATAGTTTCTTTTCTATGTCATGAGTCTATTTCTGGTTTGTAAACAAGTTCATTTGTATCTTTTTTTGTTTGTTTACATTCCACATATAAGTGATAGAATTTGATATTTGCCTTTCTCTGTCTGACATACTTCACTGAATATGATAATCTGTAGGGTCCACCCTATTTTTAATTCTCCAGGAATGATGCCTTCAATTTGAAATCTGTTATATATTGTTTATAATTAGAAAATAAAGTTAGAATTAAATACAGGTTTGTAGTCCATTTGGAGGTATTAAAATTCTCTCTTATTTATTTTGCAGGCAATTATACTCTCAGAGTTGACTGTACACCCCTTCTTTTCCAGTTGGTATATAAACTGACAAAAGAGGTATGTAAATAGATCTGTCATAATGATTTCTGATGAGTAGATAAATCAATAACTTTTGTTTTCTAAATTACTAATATTTAAACTGGTGACAGACATAGCTGATTTGTATAAACAAGAAATCAGAACGAGCTTTAATACACTACTTATGTAACATAACTATGAGAACAGTAGTGCTAGTCTCTGTTCTAATAATAGTTCCTAATAATTGTATACATTTGTTAAAATGTGCAGGGTCTATTGTTTCATGGGGCAGAGTCTCTTTGATATAACAGAAAGATTACTGAGCTGGGTTGGGGAAGCCTTGGCTGTGAAGATTGCCTTGGCTATTCATTCATTCATTCATTCAGGAAGTATTTATTGTGTGGTTACTATGTATCAGGTCCTATGAAAGGAACTCTTGCAGCAACAGTGATAAAAGGACAAGGTTACTGAATCCAAATACTTTGTAATCTAGAGAGGCCACAGACCTGTAAATGAGGACTCATACTTCACTTGAATATTGGATACTATATACAGTGGAGGACAGTTGAGAAGAGAGAAGTTAAAATCCTGGGGTAGCTGGTGAGTTTGGAAAGCATTAGAAGGTGTTTAGAGAAGGATTAGTGGTTAAGATGTAAAATGGAAGAATGTGAAAGTGGGGAGAATGTTTCTCCTCAGAGGACACAGGACCTAATAAAGATGTGGATGTGTGAAAGAACATTTCCTGACCTCTGGGTAATGCAATATAACCTCAATGTAAGGTGTTGGTGAAAAAGCTGGTAAGAAACGGGGCCTGACACATAGGCCTAAATGTTCATAAATCTGGTGATGGTGAAATTAAAGAATCTTTAACAAGGTTGTACATTATCATTTTTATTCGTTAGAAAAATTACTCTGTATCAGTGCAATGAATACGTTAAGCTGTAGTAAGTCTAAAAGCAAAATGGAAATAATTCCACATACTTATTTAGCACACAGGAATTTATAAATACTAGTTATTGATGTAAAAAGTACTCTGAAAATGCTACTGCACTCTGAATCTCTAAAAATTATGTGATCTACTCATTGAGTATATGTGTGCTTCATTTAAATAACCCCCATTATAGAATTTAACTGTAGAAATGTTTCTTTCAAGTAGGTATCACTTAGATGACAATGGGAAGTAAATGTCACATCTCTGTGGTCCTGTTTCCAAAACGCCCTTCATCTTGCCCTGTCCTTTTCACTGTTAGTGTCTTTAACATCTCATCCTCCCAAGTGAGCATCCTCCCATGCCCATCACAACTCCCACCATACTGGGAAGCTTAGGTCCTTGATCCTTTTATTGAAATGTCCCATAAAAACATCTAAAAGCACGCTGAAAAGACAGCCCTTGTTGGGGAATCCTTCTCAGGAGATACATTTACTCTCTGTCCTACAGAGGAGGCTCCTGCCTTTATAGGAGGTGTAGTAAGAATTTTAGGGCCAAGAAGGGGAAGCTTAGGTCTATCCCCTTTGTGCATTTATTTAATAAGTATTAAAAGTGTAAGTGGTTACCATAGTGACAGGATAAATCAAACATAGTTTCTGCTATTAGTGTGTTACCTGTGTAGCCAGGAGAGACTATGATCAAGAATTTTCAAATCCAAGATAGTGATTAAAATCACCAAAGCGAATACAAATAAAAGTGTGGGAAGCAAAAAATAAGTATCTTAGTTTATTATTTTACATGTTGGAATTAAACAGCCTGCTTAATGGGAAATTGCAAATTTTTTCCCATTTTAAAGTCTCTTTTATGTTAATTTGAATTTAATTTTCATGCCACTTAAGATACAATATATTTGTCTTTCAGAGTTTTTGTTTTAGATAGATTTTAACAGTTTAACTAGGAAATTAAAATGTATATTTAGAAGTTACATTATCAGGGAACTAATTGATTGTCCAGAAGAGAAGAGTGAGATTTTATAATCTTGTTTGATTTGATTGTCAGTGGAAGAATCAGACATCATTAATCTGGAGAAATGCTATTGGTTGCTGAGGGCTCAATCCCAAACTGGATGATTTGATTTAGAGGCATTTGGCCCATTGGCTTCACCACCAATTCGTCCATCTCTGAGTGAAGGTGGGAATCCTTCTATTTCCTACAAATGTTCTTTGCTAAACACGTGAGCCTTGTTCCAACTTTGGAGCCTTGTGTAAGTCGGTTTACCTTTCTGCACTT
Organism: Vicugna pacos; assembly: GCF_048564905.1. Taxonomy (NCBI): domain Eukaryota; kingdom Metazoa; phylum Chordata; class Mammalia; order Artiodactyla; family Camelidae; genus Vicugna; species Vicugna pacos. The sequence goes on from NW_027328737.1 coordinate 2,459,503, forward strand.
GAATATTCTCATATATAAGATCAGTTTGACCAAGACAATCATGAAAGTGTGCTTCAGTGCAGTGCCTCAGCATCTGGTGCAGGGTCAGGGTGGTGGACACTGAATAGGCAAAGCTCTAGCTTCCACACCTGACCCCACCTCTTCCTCAGCTGAGAAGTGTCTATTGTATTTCTTTTATATAGAAGAAGGTTCCACTGCTGTATCCTTCCCCCACCCTTAAAAAATTAAGAAACCACTAGACCATCTCTAAGGTCCCCACTTAGCTCTAAACTTTTCACTACTATATATATATATTTATTTTAAATGAGGTTTACAAGGAGCAGTTGTGGGTGATAATCACAAAAACTGTATTTGAAATCTGAAAGCTTGGGTTTTTCTTCTGATTCAGACCTTTTTAAAAAAATTTCTTAGTTTTAGCAAGTCATTTAACTACTTCTTAGCTCCAATTTTCTGCTCTTTGAGGGCACAGAATTAGATTCTTGAAATAGACAGTCTGTATTCTTCAGGTTTCTAGTGTGTTTTAGAAATATTTATTTGTTAGGGGAGCTAGAACAGACAGGGTTTCCACTTCAGCAGTGCAGTTATGTTTTTACCTTTTTATAATTAGAGATTGAGAAATCATTTCATTTGAAAATAAAATGATTCCATTTATTTTTTATGAAAAGTTTAAAAACCACAGGATTAGATTATAAATTGCCCTTTATTTCTGAAATTTAATATATTTAGTTATACAGATTAAGTGGTACAATGAAGACTGCAGTACAGAATTTCTGTCTCTTATAGTGTGTTAGTTTTCTTTGCTTCATGAAGGAGCCGTATGAAGCTCATTAATAACAACACAGTATATCTTTGATAGAGTTCAACTTTTCTTCTTCCTTTTTCCTTTTTCTTCTTAGTCTTTCCAAATTAGGATAATTGTGGTCTCTGACTTTTTTCCAGTTAAATTTTTAAAATACATTTTTATTTTTTACATTCTACAATCACTTTTGACTTTTGGAATTAATATAAGATAGAGATAGGTATGCAGACAAAACCAAACACTAAATGATAGTATTTTCTTCTAGGAAGTTAAATTTTGGTTATAATTATGCCAGGGGGAAAAAATAAACTTCCTAAGACAGTGGAAACTACTGATAACTTTTAAAAACTAAATCAGTTTATGCGAGTCATGCCTCCTTTCATAAGCATGTCATTATTAACAGGAAGTTTGTTGGCTGTGATTTATTCTGTCTGTGTTCCTATTTTACAGGTTTATTTAATGCTTTTGGTGGAAATCATGACAGCCACATAGATTTTAAGGAGATATCCTGTGGGCTATCAGCTTGTTGCAGAGGACCTCTGGCTGAAAGACAGAAATGTAAGTGTGTTAAACATCACAAAATTTGGAAGCTATACAGAGAAAAACATAGCATCCATTCATGTAAAAAATCATCTGATTAAGGCTTGAATTTTCATCCCTTTGGCAAATAGCAGTCTCTTGCTGAGGTTTTACTGAGATCAGTGTAAAGGTTCAATCATCTATTCTTTTTTACTGTGGAGTAATTTAAGATCTTTGTTATTAATAATGGTTGATTTTCCAGATAAATGTACAATTCATGATAAGTGAACTACATCAATCATGATGTGTTTAAAAATGTTAAGCATATAGAAAATATTTTCTGGTAGTCTATATAGAAAATTTGTCTTGCTTAACTTGAATTCCAACTTATTTTCTATCACTGTGTATATTGATATTTTATTAGCAAAATTAAATTTATGATAAAACAATTTTATTAAATACTAAATTTATCTTTTAAACCTATCTAAAATATTATGGCATAATTTATAAGCATATTACATTCCTAAATCTTAACCATATTTGTTTAGGAAAATGCAGCAGTTTACATTTAATTGGAACATAATTCTTACATATTCACTAGGGTAATTATCTCTGCATCTTTCTAAAATACAGCTTTACAAATACTGCATATTTTGGGTATGATACTTAATAGTTCAATATTCTTTAGTAATGTTGTACTGTGATGCACTTAGTTAATTTAATAGCATAAATATTACATGGGTGTGTGAAGTAGATAATTATTTAATCTTAAAAATTTAGATTTCTTTTATCTTCCCTGATAGTATACCATTACTCTAACCTGGCTTTGTGATAGATTATTTGTTCACATTAAAGTTCTGGTATTAAAGAGGCTGAAGTCTTTGTTTCTCAATTGAGGTTAATTGTTGTCTTAAATTTTTTTTAAATTTATTTTTTTGCCAGTGGACTAGTGGAAGTTAACCAACTAGACTAACTAGCAATTTTGCTAATATTGATGTTAATTAGCAAAGTGCTGATATTTTGGATTTTTAGCTTGTTGTATATAAACTTCATTGAAGATTTGAAATTGTTCTTAGGCAAAAATATTGGGTGCACATTAATTACATTGGAGAGGCAAAATCGTTATACAGTCATCTCTCATTATCTGCTGAGGATTGGTTCTGAGACCCCCTCAGATATCAAATCCATGGATGCTCATGTCCTTATGTAAAATGGCATAGTATTTGCATATAATCTATGCACATCCTCTTGTATACTTTAAATCATCTCTAGGTTACTTGTAATACCTAATACAATGTAATTATTTGTAAGTACAATGTAAATGATATGTGAATAGTTGTCAGTGCATAGCAAATTCAAGTTTTGCTTTTGAGAACTTTCTGGGAAAATTTATATATATATATATTTTGATCTATTGTTTATACCTGTGAATGCAGAACCAATGGATACGGGGAGCTGACTGTAGCAGCTTTTTGTTGATTCTTAATGTAGATGGAATATTTTCAGCATTGTAAGAATCAACTCTGAAGTGATCAGTTATAAATATTAGAAATTAATTTAAAAGCTTGAATTAACTTCTCAAAATCTGTGAGATATTCTATAGTAACTTGGCCCTTCTTTTTCAGTTTGCAAGAAATTTAACTTTAGGTTTAGGTGAAGGATAGAGTTCTCACAGCTGGCTAATGATATAAGGAGAGAGACTTGTGAAGTGTACAGGAATTCTTACAAGTTCAAAGGAATTTAATGACACAATCTCCTCCAAATAAGAACTTAATCCAGAATGTAGTTGTTTGAGGAACTAAGTAATTTCACTAGGGCAGCTTGTAATAAAATGTATTATACTTCAGAATATAAAAGTAATTTTCCTCCATAAGAGTTTCTTTTCTTTAGTTTGCTTCAAGGTATTTGATGTTGACGGTGATGGAGTTCTTTCTAGGGTTGAACTGAGAGACACGTGGTTGCACAGAGGTCTGGAAGGACAACTGCACCGATGATACCCTGGTAAAGTCTGATTGTATACATCTTCTTGCATGTAAACTTCCAACAGGAACATAGAGTGAAGAATTTTTTTAAAAGAGGTTGAGAAAAAGATTTCTTACTACTTCTAGGTTCTATATTATGCTACTCAAAATATTCATAGCCAAAGATGCAAAATTGGGAAGAGAATTTGCCTAAGAAAATTTAATAAACTGAATGTATTATGTAAAAAAAAAAATGAAACCACTGGAAAATTGTCATAAATTTTTAAGGCAAACAAGCAATCTATTTCTGGAATTAAAAAAAAAAAAAACTTGACCGAAAAAATATTTTATACTTCAGCTACTGGCTAATAAAAATGATACCTTCTCTTTCCTAACTACTGATTTGGGTTTCTGGTTTTAAAGGAATTACTTGTGGATCTATCCAACATTGTAGACGACACATAGAATGCACATGACACCACAAAGGTGAGTCTAGCAGAGACTAATTTATTCTTTTCTAAAAATACATTATATTCTGAATTGGTATACATACCTTACATATACATACTTGAATCTCTTCTACATCATCCCTGCTAAATGCTTATTTGGACCTGTGGTTACAATAACTCTAAGTTGTCCCTAAGGAAAGCCCATTCGACCTTTAAACAACTCCATTAAGTGTTATGTACATAAAAACATTATATTTTATAAGCTAGGCATTTTGTAAAAATTAAGTAGAGACAACCCTTGCCATCTGTAGTTTATAATCTTTACTTCTCCCAGTTTAATACATTATGGTAAGACAAAACTTATATTGAGCAAAAGAAGCCACAGAATAAAAGAACACATTGTACAATTTAATTTATATGAAGTTCTAGAACAGAGACAGAACTAATGTTAATAAGTGTTACAATAGTGATTTTGGAGATGGGTGACTTAACTGAGAAGGACCATAGGATATCTGGGATGATGGAAATTATTTTTTATCTCAATCTGGGTGGTGTATATAGTTTTTAAAATTTTTTTTCAATAATATTGGTGAGGGTCTGTCCTAAGTTCTTTAATAGCAGCCAGAATAAGTGTATAATAGCAGAAACAAGCATGTACTTTACAAAGAATAAAGCTTTGAATTTTTTTAGTTTCACAACATTTATTAAAGATATTATAATAGGTTTGCCTTCATGTCTATGTATCCCTGTGAAACTGAAGATAATCCATATATGTGAGACACATATGAGTTAATTTGACCCTTTCTATTCAAATGTTGACATGTACCAAGTTGCAGATGGTAGGACGTAGACCATAGTGGCCTTACACAGGCTTAGAAAAATAAGTAACATTTTTTTCAATCACAAATCCAGAAGAAATCATCATAGTCTTATTAACTGACACTCAATAGAAATAAATAATAGAAATGAATTTTTCAGGGCTTGATCTTTGTTTGGCAATTCAGATAACCGTCTTCATTTACTTTTCTGCCCAAAACTAAGGTAGCCATTTCTATTTGGTATATATGAAAACAGAAACACAGGAAAGTTTCTACTAGGAAATACCTTATGTAGAGATACAATTTCCATCGCCTTTCTTCTGGGTGTTTGATAAGTATGAAGGTTATCATTGCTGTCTATTTTTATATAAGACCGGGTTTCTTCTTATGGCTGTACTTTTGAACATTAAAAAAAAGATCATTTAGCTACTCCATCTCCATGTAACCATAATAATGAAATGGTAAAAATTTAGAATAGAATTTGGACCTTTCAACCAAACCTATTACCCATATTCACTGGTGACTAGATGGTGACAATATTACCCATTATTTTGTACCATTACGTTGGTGTTAATATACTTCAATGGAAGTTGCATCATGAAAGCCAATAATTACCATCACAGTGCTTTAAAATCTTTCCTTATAATAAATGGTAATATATATTGAATGAATACATGAATACCATTAATAATAAATATTATTATATATCATTAAATAATAAATCATTAGATAATAAAAATATAATTAAGTAATAAAAGCTAAGAACATTATTATTCATCTAGGATTGTTAAGGTGATTGTTCAAAACATGAAGTAAGAAGCATTTGGTTATATTTTTGCCTGCCAAGAAATATTGTCTGCTGTATATAAATGTAATTTTTGGTACACTTTGACACCAAAAAAAAATAAATACTGCTTTACTCAACTTGTGAATGTAATGTTAAATTTTATTTTGAGGAAATGTTAATATAGATACTCATTTATTATATATATTTAGTTTTTTTAAATCTCTTAAGAAGTCTAATAATATTGCCAGATGTTTTAAAGATCTTAGAAAATTGTTAGGGTCAAAGGGCATAATCCAAAGAGTTTGGAAAAATGCTTTCAAAGTTAGTAAATAGTCCTTTTTCTCTACCCAGAACCTTTTGTGGGTTCTGTTAGTAAACTTCACCTTGAGCCAGAAGATACTGTGAGTTATTTCCCAGGTCTTACTTGAGGAAGATTTTTGGTGATAAATTGCCCACGTTATGACTGACTACTTCAGAGTTTGGTTACTTTTGAACTTACTCTTGCTGGCCTACTTTCAGATGAATACATAGCATCTACATTAAATCATTAGTTTTCTTTCAGACAAATGACCATTGCAAGTTTAATAAAACAAATTTAATTCAAATAATATAAGAAAATGAAGATTTAAGATATTCTTAAATATTGTTTCTCTTTCAGAATGGCCATCTTAACTCTAGAAGAATATCAGATCTGGAGTGTGAAAAATGTTCTTGCCAATGAGTTTTTGAATCTACTTTTCCAGGTATGTTTAAGGTAAATGACAGAGACCGAGGGCAGTGGTACCAGTAGTTCTACATCTTTTCCATTATGTAGTAGTTAGACAACTAGACTACAAAACCATATATTGTCAAAAGAACTGCATTAACCTGTACACCACCTGCAGATGGTAAGTTAGAGCGTGCCTGCTTCTCAGAGTCACAATGTGCATGATAGGAAAGTAGAGTATAGCTGATAATGTCTATCTTAATTACTCTTGATAGAGCAGATTGTAGACACATAAAAAAGAATTTAAAATGAAAAAGCCATTATAATTTGCTATTTTTCTTTACTTTTTTTTTAAGGCCCTCCCTAACAAGTAAGGCAGTGTGGACAGAGACATAGATCATAAGTTGGCAGCTGTAAATTTTTCACAAAGTATACCATCTTTCCAGTTAGGAGGTTATTTTAGATGCAGAGCTGTTTCTTAATTTTCTTTCTTTCTTTCCTTTTTTCTTTTTTGTAATTTAATTCTTTAGAAGGTCCAATAAAGATTGAAGGAGAAAGGAGGAAAGAAAAGCTGTCAGGGGTGAACATGAAATCATAAAACTTGCCAGATTTTAACTATTTTCCCAGTTAAAGTAGTTCTCTTTGCTCCAACTTAAAGAAACAACTTATAGTTTCCCATTTTTCATAATTCTTCAAAAATATATGTTGATTTAATAGTATTTTACAGGGGGAGGGGTGTGAGTAGGGACAGACTGGAAGTTCAAGATTTGTAAATACTGACAGGTATATATAGAATAGATAAACAAGCTTATACTGCATAGCACAGGGAAATATATTCAAGAATTTGTAGTAGCTCATGGTGAAAAAATATGAAAACAAATATACGTATATTCATAAAGGACTGAAAAATTGTGCTGTACACCAGAAATTGACACAACATTGTAAATGGACTATAACTCAGTTAAAAAAAAAAAGATAAAACTGTTAGAACACTATAAAAAAAGTAGTATTTTAGATTTTTCTTATTTTATTCTCCTTTTCTTATAAAAGCACCCCTATGAAGATCAATAAGGCTTGATATCTTCATATCTATCATGATCCTCCATTGTGAATACAGAGTAACCTGCCTGTGGCACAGCTATGTTAGAATAAATGAAAATTGAACTCTTCCTGACAGCTAATAACTAATGTATATTTAAATCATATGAAATCTGATAAGCCTGTGATGCCCATTTAAATCAATCAGTTGGTCCACTGTCAGTTATCTGCCAGGATCTAAGTTGATGTCTTTATAAAATATAAATACATGTAAAAATAATATAAACCTACTATAAACAGAAATGACTTGCTTAGTAATATGAAAATTGAGCAGCTATTTTTATCTCATTTAAAATGATGCCCTCAATTACTTTGTTATCATTAATTATATAGATATTTTGACCACTTAAGTTTGTGTCTGAGTCATCTGGCAGCTCTTACATAGCAAAGCATTTTGAACTTTTATATTGCCTTTCCTATTTTCTCATGCTTATCAGGGACTTGCATAGGCACTATTTTTTCTATGACTCTATAAACAGATTTATGCCTGAAATTTTCTTTTGTGTCTCAGGGTTTCTAGCATTATATTACTGACAGATTTCTTGTTGGTTACCAATCTAATTTTTTTCTTGGTATATATAGTCCTTTTAGTCCTTTCAAATATATATATATATATATGTAGTCAGTTTACAATGTTGTGTCAATTTCTGGTGTGCAGCACAATGCTTCAGTCATACATGAACATACATATATTCATTTTCATACTCTTTTTCACCATAAGTTACTACAAAACAGTATTGGATATAGTTCCCTGTGCTATACAGTATGAACTTGTTTATGACTTGGGAGTTTGAGATTTGCAGGTACTAAATATTAACATTACATTTTATGATGCTCACTTTATCCCATATTCAGACATGCTTTCAAAACTTTATGTTCACTTAATATATAAGTAAGCAGACTTACTCTAAATTGTTTTATTTTCTGTCTGTTTCTAAAATAGAATTAGCTAATAAATTCAGTGATAAAAGCTTGAATTATACTTTTATTTTATTTGCCAAGATCCCACTCCTGGCTGACCATTTTGGGTATTTAAGTATAAAGTAAGTAAATGTCAGTAGAATTAGGAAACCATTCCTGTGGTAATATTATTTTCAGTCCTTTCAAATAAACTCAGTGCCCAATATTTTGCAGAGGAAGCATTCTAAACATGATCAGGATCTTCTATCTTGTACGTTTGTCAGAAAGCATGAAATGTTAAACAGTTTGATAAACAGAATAGTGCACCACACTGACCCCTACCTATATCCATGATCTAATCCTGAAATCTGTGAATATGTTATTTTACATGGCAAAGGGGATTTTGCAGATGTATCAGGTTAAGGACTCTGAGACAGGGAGATTAGCCTGGATTATCTACATGGGCCTAGTCTAACAACAGGAGTCCTTAAAAATTGAAAATCTTTCCCAGATGTGGTCAGAAAGATATGACTTTGGAAGAAGGATTAGAAAGCTGTAAAGCTGTTAGCTTTGAAGATAGAGGAAGGGCCATGGGTAAAGAAATGTGGGTGAACACAAGAAGCCGGAAAAGACAAGGAAATATATTCTTCCTTTGACTTACAGAAGGGCATACAGCCCTACTGACATCGTGATTTTTAGCCAAGTGATACCTGTTCCTCACTTGACCTACAGAACCATAAAATAATAAGTTTGTGTTGCTTTAAGCTGCAAAATTTGTGATAATTTGTTACAGCAGTGATAAAAATAAATATGGGGGAGGTAATCCAAATTTATGGATTGGAGGGCTCAACATTTTAAAGATGTCAGTTCCCCTTCAACTGATTCAAAGATTTATATGTGCACATCAAAATCCCCAAAACTTAATTGTTGTTACTGTTTATTTGTAGAAATTGACAAGCTGATTCTAAATACATAGAGAAGCTTGAAGAGCCAACAATAGCCAAGATGATATTAAAGAACAATGTTAAAGAACTTACTATAAAACAATATTAAGTCTATGTGATAACTACCTAAAGTTAGACATATAGACCAATGGAACGGTATTGAATTAAACCCTGTACCATACATGAACAGTAATTTTAGATAGATTATAAATCTAATAAATTTGAAACAAAAAGCAAAGCATCTGGGGGAGGGTAAAGCTCAGGTGGAATGTGTGCTTAGCATGCATAAGGTTTTGGGTTCAACTCCCAGTACCTCCATTAAAATAAATAACCTAATCCCCCACCAAAATAAAGCATCTAGGAAATAGTGTAGGAGATATTTTAATGACTTTGAAGTGGCAAAGAGTTCTTAAACAGGACACAGCACTAAACATAAAAGAAGAGTTTTAAGTTAGACTTCAGTAAAATTAAGAATTATTTTTATCAAGAGATACCATTAAGAAAGTGAAAAGCCACACGGTGGGAAAATTTATTTGCTATACCTATATCCAACAAAAGACTTGTATCTAGGGCATATAGAGAACAAAAACCAGTGGAGAAAAAGGCAAAACCTCAATATTAAAATGTGCAAAAAAGTTGAACAAGTGCTTCACACACAAAAAGAAAAATCCAAATAAGCTATGAAAAGTGGCTGACCTCTTTAGTAATAATAAAAATACGTACTAAAACCACACTTGGAACACCATTAGACATCCACTAGAATAGTTAGTTGTTAAGTGATATGAAGCATTGGTGAGGGTAACATGCAATGGGGACTCTTACACATGGCCAGTGGGAATATAAATTCTTTCAAATACTTTGAAAGTAGGCTTTTTGAATGAAAGTTATATATGTATATGTGTGTGTGTATGTATGTACACACACACACACACATACATACATACACACACACACACACACTCCCTGTGTACCCTTCAGAAGCTTCTACATCTGAGCACAAAAGGACATCCAGAAAATTCTCATAATCACTATTTGTTATAGCCCCAAATAGAAAATGACCCAAACACCTGTCAACAATAAATACATAACCATAAGTGGTGGCACATGCATACAAATTGTATACTTTAAAGCAATAAAAATAAATATACCAGTTTACAGAAAACACTAGTGGATGAATCTTACGTAATGTTGAGTGGAATGTACGGGACTAAAACTTTCAAAAGCAAAAAAAAAAATCCATGGTGGCTGAATTTAGGATGGTGAATCCATCAAAGGGGTGCCATAGTATCTGGGAAGAAACCCAAAGTGGAACAGCAATGTTCTGTTTCTTGACTGGATGAAGGTTACATAGATGTGTTTACTTTGTGAAAAATCACTGAGCTGTATACTTAAGATATGCTCACATTTAAGCATGTATATTATATTTGCATTTTAAAAAAAAAATGTTTGCTGCAAAAAAAGATATCCAAAACCTAAATATTTATCAGTAGGAGAATGGATAAAACAAATGATATTATATTCAAACAATGGAGTACAATTCAACAATAAAAAAGAATCAACTACTGATACAAGGATGAACCTCAAAAGCCTAATTTATACATTTCATTGTCAGGTAAATTTTAAATCAGAAGGTAAACAAAACTATAAACAGGCATGTGCCCTGGGGGGAGGGGTGCTGAAGCCTTTGTCTCCTCAGACCTGTGCCATTACTGGCACATCTCGCAAGAAGAGAGGCAGGGCTCAGCCACAGCTACCATCTCCTCCTGTGCATAGTGCCCGGGTGGGGGCAGGGCTGAGACCTGAATCTGCACATGGGGGCTCCACAACCTTTTAGGCAGGACTGAGACTTGTTTATAGCCTGAGGCAGAGAGGATTTTTCTACCCTGACACCTCAGAGAACTTGTGCTGCCAAGGGAAACAAGGAGCTCAGATTTGGCACAGAGCGTAGGCGGGGCTGTTCTGTGGTCTTCCCTGAGCCCACCTACAGACCGCCTACCCGAGGCAGAGCAGGCAGCTGCACAGAGCAGCGGAGTGACCAGCACCAGGAGAGGGCAGGTGGGCAGCCACCCACCTTCCTGGCAGGAACACAGCACCTGACCACGGTGCTGGGGTGGGGTGTGATCTGCCCACCTGCTTTCCCCCAAGCACAGCATCTGACTGTGGCATCAGGAGGGGGAGTGACCTGCCCACCCACTGGATAAGAGCTCAGTTCCTGACCTAGTGTTAGGAGGGGGCACAATCTGCTGGCCAACAGCCACTGAGAGCAGCACAGATGAGGGTGCCAACAGAAGGCCTATGAAACAGCAAGCTGAGTTCGTGAAGCAGGGCAAAGACACAAAGACCTCTCGATAAAATCATTAAGGGCACACCATCTCCAGGATAAGGAGGTAACTGCTACTCCTTAAGCCACGGTGCCAGAGAGATATGAGCAATGTGAAGAAGAAGAGAAACCACTCCCAATGAAAAATTCAAGAGAAATCCCCTGAAAGCATGATCAAGGAAATAGACATTGATGGTCTGTTAGATCAAGATTTCAAAAAAGAGTGATCAAAGTACTGAAGGAACTAAAAGAAATAGTGTTTTGGTATATAAAATGTATCAAAAATGAAATAGAAACTATAAAGAAGAACTAGGTAGAATTAGTAAACTCATTGGCTGAGATGAGAGCTGACCTAAAGGCTGTGCAAAGCAGACAAGAAAATACAGAAGAATAAATAAGTGACCTAGAAGACAGGACAACAGAAAGCACCCAATCAGAACAGCTGAGAGAAAAACAAATGAAAAACAAAACAATATATGGGACCTATGGGGTAATATAAACTGTGTCAATGTATGCATAATAGGAGTTCCAGAAGGGGAAAAAGAACAAAGCGGGTTGAAAAGGTATGGGAAGGACTCATGACTGAAAACTTCCCAAACCTAAAGAAGGAATCATATCCAAGCACAGGAGGCTCAGAGGGTCCCAAGCAGGAAGAACCGAAACAGACCCACACCAAGGCATATCCTAATCAAGATAGCCAGATTCAAGGATAAAGAAATGATCCTAAAGGTAGCAAGAGAAAAACAAAGAGTGAGTTACAAGGGAACCCCCATAAGGTTTTCAGCTGATTTTTCTACACTATTTACAACAGCTAAGACATAGAAACAGCCTAAAATATCCATCAACAGATGACTGGATGAAGATGTGGGATATTTATATGATGGGATACTATTCAGCCACAAAAACTGACTACATAACGCCATTTGCAGAGATATGGATGCTCCTGAAGAATGTTATTCTAGGTGGAGCAGAACAGAAAGAGAAAGAGGAATACCATGTGAGATCACTCATGTGTGGAATCTTAAATATATGCAAGATCTTGTGGTAACTCACAGCAAAAAAAAAAAAGTGACAATGAATATATGTACGTTCATGTATAACTGAAAAATTGTGCTCTACACTGGAATTTGTCATAACATTGTAAAATGACTATTACTCAATAAAAAATGTTTAAAAATAAGTAAAATAAAATATAACCTTTAAAATACTGTATAATGAGAGGTGTGATGTTCTAGTATCTGTTCTAAGAAGTACGTTAGACACACATAAGAATAGCCAATGGTCAGAAAGATCACATGTTATCAGCTACCACCCCATGCAAATTAATGGCATTTAGCAGATATTCATATATGTGTGTAAATATATAAAATAGGTATTAGTCTATATGTAAATCAAATCAAATATTATAATCTAACGTAAAATCATATCAGCAAAAGCACTTTGCTGACATAAGTGTCTTGGTGTAAACAGATTACAATTTTTTATTGAGTTGTGATAATGGGATAATATTGTGAACCAAGTGGAAATTGTAAAAAAAAAAGTTAACCAAAAAAAAAAAAATCCTGACTACATGAAAAGATGCACAGTTACTATAAGGCCTCTCCCATTATTTACCATCAGTGTCAGAAAGTCTTGGAATAAGTTAGGAGAATTAAAAACTCTAACAAGACACAAGAATGCACTCTCTGTTAAAGAAAATAAACGAAAAGAAAAAAACAAATGAATAGACAATTAAGGTCCTACAGATAAAAAATACCAATTTTTATGGGAAATAGCCTTAAAATCAAAAATAAGATTATATTCTAATTTCACCTTTTGAATAAAGATATACAAAATTTAGCTGAATACCTTCGTATTTTGCACTTATGAAGAAAAAAATGTATTTGCAATGAAAAAGCAGCCATTACCCTGCCTTTTGAGTATTCTAAAGTTTTAGGTTTGAATATATTTCATCTTAAATGATCTTAAGCACTATGCAGTGGTTGGTGTTTTAAAAATACCACTGTGTGTGGAACTTCTAAAAGTGCTTCAAAAAATTTATATTTTTGTAATAATTTAGTAATGGCCTGGATATTATTTTTAACAAGACAACTCATCATGGAATACTGCAAGATTTTTTCAATGAGTTTATATTCACACATGTTTAAGATTGTCACTGTATTATGAGAAAATGTCAACCGTGGCAGTATTTTGACTTGAAAATGAGATAAGCTGAGAAGCATATTTTAAGTATAAACTAAATGATAGCACTACTTTAAAGACAAGAAAGTAAAAGCATGATAAACTCTGACTTTGACACACTTAAAATATAAAAATTAACATAATGTAATTTTACACACTTCTGTGTAACTCTCAGTACTTTCTCAGCCCCTTTCCCATTACACCCGCGTCCCTGCTCCTGACCCTTGGTGTACACACCTCCGTTCACACGGAGGAAGGGGGGACCCGGGCGGTGAGGACCATGGGCGCGGACACCCCCGCGGCCCGGATGGACACGGACACTCACACCCGCATCCCCGCTCCTGACCCGCGGTGTACACACCTGCGATCACACAGGGGAAGAGGGGACCCAGGTGGTGAGGACCAGGGGCGCGGACAGCACAGCGGCCCCGATGGACACGGACACTCACCCGCTCCCGGCGGGCAAGGAGAATAGTCGAAGAGGGCCCGCCAGCGCACCCGTCCCCTCCTGCCCTGCCGGCCGGGGCCCCACTCGGTCAGGTCCACACACATCCCGGCAGGAAGCGGGCTCAGGCTGTGGGAAACCGGAGTAACTTCAGACAGAGAGCGGGGAGCATCCTCCCGCAGACACGCAGGCAGCGCTGTCCCGGAGCCTCCTTGGCGCCGCCCGCTCAGTCCTGAGGAAAACAAGCTCCGCCCCCAAGGAAGACGCTGGCTGCTGATGCGGACTGCGCATGCGCACCGCTACCTAAGACACGCTGGCTTCGTGCACCCTCTGCAGGTCCTCGAGGACGGTGCAGGATACTCGGAACTCATTGTAGAACACATGACTCCTCCCAGCCATGATGCTAAATCACTGGAAATCTCAGTGCCCTGGCCTCTTTTTTAATGGCAATGGTGATGCTCTCATCCAGCTATGCCTGCTCTCTTGCCTGGCACATGCCTCAGTCCTTGGAATCCCGTCTGAATCAGATTCTGTTCTGGAGGAAGGACAGGTGAAGAAGAATCTCAAAATTCCAGACTTAGAAGATGACCAGGAACCCAAACTCAACTCTACCAACTCCCTGGGGTCCCCTGAGGAGTGTGGTTTTCTCAGAACCATCTGCCCTGTGTCAGGAGCAGACCAAGCCTCAGGTAGCTTAGAGAGGCTATCATGCAGCACATGCTTTGAATGGTTCTCAGTTCTGACCTGCATGATCTTGAGACCCTTTTGTAACTCCTAACACTCTGTTTTCTCATACCTATAGTGATGGTTATTGACGACTGAGTTAATCCTCTTACAATGCTGAGGTGCTATTGTTCCTTGGATAACAGAATATTTTGAAGGGATAAACAGTTTATCACTTCCCCCTAATGAAGTATGTTTTTAAAACTAGAAATGTTTCAGGGGGCACTGAGGTCCTCCTCTTGCACCAGTTCCTGGGGTGTTGGCAGTTTCTGCTCTGAGCTCCAGATCCTGATCCTGCCGGTGGTCTATGGTGATGCCAGTGTGTACATGCTCTTCCTTTTGCACCCGTGTGGAAAGGAGACAGCCTTTCCCCTATATGAGGCTGCAACATGCTGACACTCAAAGCAGGCACAATGAAGAACCAGCTAGAGTCCCCGGTACCAGCTGTCCCAGGTAGAAACGTCAACTTCACCACAGTGTTCCTGTGCTCCTATCAGGCCTTCACTACTCCCAGCAGGCCATGCCTGAGCAGTGTGACAGGTGACTGTCCCAGCATGGCATGGTGGTGATGATCCCACTTTATCTGTTTTTTTTGGAATGTCCCCACACCTCTCTGAGCTTCACTTTGCTCTTCTCACAGGCAGAGTTGTACAGGCATAAACCTCACAGGGTTATGGTAGGTAGTCACAGTAGCTGCTCACCCAGTGGCACTCTCTGCCGAGAGGGCTGCTGGGAGTGCTGTGTGTCTTCACACTTGTCCTTCACTCTTCCCAATGAAAACACTCTTGGCCTTATTCTTCCCTGGCCTGCGGCCTTTCTGTGCTTGCAAAAGAACATGGAAACAATCTTCAAAGAACTTTTGAGGTTCTGTCCATCTTGTCCAGGAAATGCTGACTCTGCTAGATATGCTGCTGGGTGGGCTCTCATGGGAGGGGCTTGGGCAGGACTTCCATTTGCAATAAGCTGCCCCACCCAGGCCTTTCCATGATCCAGACTCCTGGGAAAAGGGTGCAAATCCCCAGCTCCCCACTTGTCAACCATGTGACCTGGGCAACTTTCTCAAACCCAAGCTTTGTCCACCCAAGGTCAGCAGAGATGGGGGATAACAGGATGTCCCGCACAGAGTGTCTGTGCAGATTAAGTGAGGTAGAACAGACAGAACAGTGGTGGGGCCTGGCCCATTGGTTGGCAGAAGGGAGCTCACCATGTGCAGCAAGTTCCACGGGTCACCCAGCAATCTGCCCAGAGGCTTAGCCACTCCATCGCTATCATGCATCTGAAGTCCACTTAACCACATGGGAGAGAAACGAACACATATTCTGAGTGTAGCTGCCACAGGGAAAATTGCATCTGAGCGGGGAGTAATACCCGAGGGTGATCAGGATGGCGGAAGCTGCCCCCTGGGTTTGAGCAGACTGAAGCTGCCCTCCAGAGCCTGGGGTTAGTGAGGATGGGCTTGTAGAAATGCCCCTCTCCTTTACCCATCAATGCTGGGTCCTGCGGGTACTGAGTCCCACAATCGGTGTGCTGCTAGTGCCCTCAGCACAGAGAAAAACCCAGGGGTTCCCACAAGGCTTCGGCCACGTCCTCTGCTTCCTGAACTCCCACTCTGGTGGCCCCACCTGGGATGCAGAGATGAGGTGAGGCAGGGACCTGTGCTGTCAACATCACTGCTCTACCCTGGGAATCTGGCACACAGTAGGTGCTTGGTAAGTCATTGTTGAATGAACAGCAATACTGGGCCAAGTTTCTGTGGGTGACTGTGCCCCCAGATCAGGGACCCCTCAGGGCCCACCTCACAAGTGACATGAAAATAATGATCCCAGCAGGAGCAATAACAGTTCCTCAGAATAAATGGGCTTTTCCAAGCACTCTCCACCTGTTGCAAAGGCCTCCCAGCAGGGAAGTGGGCTGTCAGGGGCAGCACTGCACTCTCCACTGTCACAAGGAGAAAGCCAAGGGCCACAGAGAGGAGTGCCTTTCCAGTGTCACTGCTCACTTTCCCACCTTTTGGGAGACCAGGAGGCTTTTCTACTACATTCTGGCTCTGAAGCCCCAATACTGTGTGGACATGCCTCCCTCCCTGGAGCAAGGAACCACTAAGTGACCTGTCACTTGTCACCAAGCAGACAGGCTCATTCCAGCTCATTGTGCCACCAGCAGGTTGTGCTAGAAGCAGGATCCTCTGGGAGACATCACACTCTCCCAAGCTGGAAACAGGTGAACAGCTCACAGGTTTCCTGGAGAGGATGGTCACATGGCCTTGATCTGGCCGATCAGCATTTTCCATCCTCCCTGGACACTGTGATTGGCTCAGGGCTGGGCACCAGCCCAATCAGGCTCCACGGAGGTCAGGCCTAGTTGCTGGAATCCTGGGAGCAGAGAAGTTCTATTTCAGTTGGGAGTTGAGGGGTGGTGATATCAGCCTGTGGCAGTTGGTGACCATCTTGCTTTCATAAAGGCAGAGCCATGTGAAGATGACACCAGTGGCAGAGCCCAGAGGTGGGGAAGGATGACTTCTGTTGATGTCACTGAGCACCAGGTACAGACCTGCCTGAAGCTATCTCCCTGTGGACGTCTCAGTTAGGTAAGTCATTCTCTCCTGCCCTGTTTGCTTCATTAAGCCACTTTGGTTTTCTGTCACTGGTTTTAAGAAAAAGTTTGACTATTCCTTCAAGCTGGCTAAATGGAGACCCTGGAACTGCAACAGTGAGGTGACAGGCAACAATGTGGCTAATAGAGTCCAGAGGCCTCTGTTCAAACAGGGGATTGTAAATGACAAGGGAGAGTACACATGGCCTCAGTGAACAGATTTGCTACTGGTAGCTCCCAGTTCCTGGATATTAGAGTGCATGCACTCAGCCAAGTCTCAGCTCTGCTGCCACACCTGTTAACCCACACCTCTCCTCTCCCACCTGCCGGGCCTAGGGGGGCTGGACACCCCCAGGCACCTGAAACATCCCAGGGCTTTGTGTTGTAATTTACACAGGCTGCCCCCAGTTCTGAGGGTGAGGGTGACTGGGTTCCAGTTTACAGAGAAAACAGACTAGACGGTCTCACTGGTGAGATGTGGGGGTGGGACCCCAATCTACCTTCTGACCTATGACTTCAGAGTGGACAGCCTCCCCACCCTCAGCCAGGATGCTTGCTAAGCCTAGGGGCTCAGGAGTCCTGCTTCCTCCAGCACCCCTCCTGGAGGTGAGAGTGGGGTCTCTTCTCTATACAACATTCACCCCTGCAGGGGCACACGTGTGACCTCACAGTCTGTCATCCCTTCCTTATGACCTGGACCTCCTTGATGTGTGAGCACTGCAGATCATGGGTGCACACGTGGGCAGGTGCACCATGACTGAGAGGACAACACTCCAATTTAAGCCCCCTCCTTGCTCAGATGATTACATCCTGGAATTGAGGGGTTCCCAGGGGTCAGTTCGCCAATTCTGGCCTTAGGGGCAAATTCTTATCACCCAGGGGGCTAATTTTTAAATTAAATTACACATTTACAATTCAATAGTCAAGCCCCTTTCTAGGCAGCCTTGTAGCCACTCAGCTTTTACCCCTCGCTGTGACCATGTTCTTAGCTTCAAATTGAGTGTCATTATGGACATGAACATGTCCCTTTCATGTGTCACCTTCACAGTAAGCGGCCACCCCAAACTCCCCTCCCTTCCCCTTGTCGATATCTCCACTCAGGGAGTAGGGCCCTTTTGATGCAGTTGTGCAAATGTGTGAGCTAAGGGTTTAGAATGTCCAGGCTAGGAGGGGTCTGCCCCACATGGCAGGGCAGGTGGGCTGGCAGGGGGTGATGTTTCACTTGCAAAACCTCAGCTGGTTTCAGGCAGTGACAACAGACTGGCAGCCAAGGGCTCAGCTGGTGCAGAGTAAGCGGATTAACTGTGTTCACCCAGACGCCTTGGGGGTGGCAGCCCTGGAGTACGACTACAAGTGAGGAAGGTGGAGGGTCCCCAGTGCCTGGACCTCCACCTTCTAAAAATCAGGACTGAGATGTGGCTCTGAAGTCAGAACACTGGAGTTCAAAGCTTCCCCCACCACTTTGTCAATAATTCAAAGCAAATGAGCCTCAGTTTTCTCATGTGTAAAATGAGAACTTTGAAGCCTCTCCCTCTGAGGGTGTGGAGGGAAGTAAATGCGGTGACAGCAGAGCACAGGAGCTGTCTGGGCTGAGCCTGCATACAGGCAGGCCGTTGTTGCTGCCATGACCACTGTCTTCCAGGGCAGGGTCTGCACTCTCTCCCTGTGAAGGTCCAGACAGTAAACATTCTAGGCTTTGAGGGACCTACAGTCCCTGTCACAACTACCACCCTCTGCTGTTGGAGGGCAAAGACAGCTCCTGCAGTAGGTAGTCCAGTCTCGCACCCCCGCTTCCTGACATAAGTATTCCTGAGATACAATTTTCACATAACTTTGTTGGCTTTAGGTGTGCAGCATAATGACTTTTTACATGTGCATATTGTGAAATGATCAGTGCATTAAGTTTACCTGACGTCTGTCATCACCCATAGTCACACACTATTTTCCTTGTGATGAGAAATTTTAAGAGGTACTCTCTTAACTATCAAATGCACAATGCAGTGCTGTTAACTACAGTCACCTTGCAGTACATTATGTCCCCAGGACTTGTTTATCTTCTAACTGGAAGTTTGTACATTTTGATTATCTTTCCGAATTTCAATCATCCCCTGACTCACCTCTGGCAACCACCAACCTGATATCTGTTTCTATGTGTTTCGGTTTATTTTGTAGATTCCACATATAAATGAGATCATAGGTATTTGTCTTTCTGTCTTATTTATTTCACTTAGCATAATACCCTGAAGGTCCTCCCAAGTTGTCACAAATGGCAGGATTTCACTTTTATAATGTCTGAATAAGATTCCATTTTATATACATATATATGCATCACATTTTCTGTACCCATTCATCTGCTGATGGACACTTAGGTTGTTTACATGTCTTGGTTATTGTAAATAATGATACAGTGAACATGAGGGTGCAGTTGTCTCATTGACATAGTGATTTCATTTCCTTTGGATATATTCCCTGCAGTGGACTTGCTGGATCATATGGAAGTTCTAATTTTAAATTTTGGGGGAGCCTTCATACTCTTTTCCCGAGTGATGGCACCAATTTACATTCCCACCAACATTGCACAAGTTTCCCTTTTCTTCACACCACCACCATCACATGTTGTCTCTTATATTTTGATGACACCCACCCTGACAGGTGAGAGGGGGTATCTCATCTCATTGTGGTTTTGATTTGCATTTCCCTGATGGTGAGTGATGTTGAGCACCTTTTCATGTCCCTGTTAGACATCTGTGTGCCTTCTTTGGAAAAATGTCTATTCAGTTCCTCTGCCCACTTTTTAAATCACATTGCTTTTTTTTTTTTGCTGTTGAATTGTAAGAGTTCTTTATATGTTTTTAGTGTTAACCCCTTATCAGATATATAGTTTGAAAGTACTTTCTCCCCTTCTGTCTGTTACCCTACCCTCTGCTTTCTGGATGACAGGGGTCCAGGCACTTGGGAATCTCTGCTTCTCACGTGTTTCCAATGTTGGTTGGGTGAGGGCTGTGTTCTGATAAAAGTGTGCACAACCGTGGGTCACTACCCCTTATTTTAGAAGGTGGGCTCTGAAGAGTGCAGTGTGGGCAGGGATGTTTCCCTGAAGTCATCATTTGGATGGTCATGTGCTCTGGAACTCACATCAACTAGCCCGGATGTGATGGGGCAATTTGCAAAGGGAGGACCTTGCAGCTAAGACACAGACCAGGTGCTCTTGTGTCTTGTTGGAAGGACCTGGAAACAAAGTTGTGTGGAACAGGGAATCCTCCAGGTCACAAGGCTCAGTTCAGAATTCTGGGATGCAGAGACCTGCTCTGAGCCACTGTCACTGAGGAGCGAAGGGCCTCAGGCAGGAGGGAGGAGTTGCTGGATTTCACTTGCCCTGTGTGTCAAGTTTCAGCTCTGGTGATGTGTGGAACATGGGCTTAGCTTTGGGAATGTAAGAGGAGAGGTTCCTGGGGAAGGGCTGGCTTTTTCCTTTGATTGAGGTCCTACTGTGTGCCAAGCACAGCAGTCCTCTGAGTCAGGGCTGGAAAGCCAGGCACAGAGAGGTCAGGGAGTTTCCAGGTCACACAACATTAGGCGCATCATTAGGGTCTGATGCAGACCTGACGCCCAGCCCACATTCTCTCTCCTTTCCCAGGACCATCATGATCCCACATGTCAGAATCACCCAGAGAGGCCCAGGTATGGGCACTGGGACCTTTCCTGCCTAACATGCAAGGAGCCTTAAGAGGGACGACAAGACACTTCCTGAGTCCATGATGCCCAGAGGCTGCTCTTAGCAAGAGGCTCAGCACACACTCTTGGATGAATCCTAGCTCTGTCCTGAGTCACTCTGTCCTCCCTGCCTCAGTTCTTCTGCCCACATGGGGCTGGAAACAGCAGCCACTTCACAAGGGTCTAAGGAACCTCCAGGATCCTGGAAGCAGCACCCTCACACAGGGAGCACGGTCTCCTTAACTTTTCCTCACCTCTTTGCTGGATGTAGAGTCCCAGCAGGGCCCTGGCTTGTCCCAATTCTCACCCCAGATCAGGGTCCAGCAGGGGGTGGTGTCCAGGCTGGACTCTGTCCTCTGCCCCTTTTGGGGACCCTCATTCATCGCACCTTGGCTGCCTAGACACTGTCTTCTAGGGGCCAATCTGTGCCTCCCACACCTACCTAGCATCCACCCACCCTGGGTTACTCCAGCGCCCTCTGGCCCTTGGACACACACCTACTCCGTGTTGAGTGGAAATGAGGTGACCGACATGCTGGGCCTCCTGGACATTTTGGAGGAGCCCGATATCCCCAACCTGCCCACCACCCCAAGAGCCCAAGATGGGGAGAGGGTGTGCCTCCATTCATACTCTGATTTGCTCAGATTCTCAGCACCTACTTTGCTGGGTGGATATGGGGGCAGAGGTATGATGTAAAAGCAGGAGACCTGGACAGCAGACCATGAGAAGGGGGCTAGCCCAGGCTGGTCTCATAACCCCCTTAGCTTTGGTTTTATCATCTTTAAAGTGGGACAGACTCTTGTGAGGTGAGCAGGATCCTGACCCATAGCCAGGAACTGCCCTACACGCCTAAGAGAAGCTCACTGACTCCTCACAAAAATCTGTGGGGCAGGGACAGGCATTACCACCCATTTCTGCAGAAGTAACTGAGGCACAGAGAGAACAGCTGAGGTGACCACCCCAGATTACAGAGCCCAGGTCATCTGGTTCCAGTGTCCAGGCTCATGGTCAGTGCCCACTCTGGGTTTTCCTCCTCCCTTCATCCTCCACTGGGACCCATGGCCGCAGCCTCATCTCAGTGTGATTGTTCATGGGGAGCAGGATGGGTGCACTGAGGGCCCGTTTCTCTGAGGACTGCTTTCCCAGAAGGCTCAAGGGGTTGACTGTATTCACTACTGGACACCCAGGCCTGGGCCCAGGCCAGCCACACTGCAAAGCCTGAATCAATGATTGTTGAGTGAATAACTGAACCTCTGCATGTACCTGCATGTTGCCCCCATTTCCTCATCTCCACAGCTGGCTACCCGGCCAAAACCCCGAGTAATCAGGCCTGGGCCAGGGACAGTCAAGGGGACCAGAGATGCTCAGCTGGGGACAGGAAGCCTCAGGGGCCCTGTGGCTGTCCCAAGCATCTCCTGGGGCAATTCACAGGGAAGCCCAGCCAGCTTCCAGGAACAGCAATCAGGTCCCAATCCCAGGGGTATAAGGTAGGTCTTGAGGGGTGTTTCCTGAGACTGACATTGTGTATGAAGGGGGCCTGGGGGTCAGGCTGCTTTCAACGTCCATTCCAGGCCTACATCCCTGCTGGCAGCATGGAGCTAGTCATAAAGGACACAGGCCGTGGGGCCAAGGCTATAGCAGTGCTCTGCTCCCTCTCTGTGGCTCAGTGTCCTCATCTGTAACAGAGAACTAGTAACAGGGCCATGGGAGGGCTCACTGAGACCCTCCTCTGTGGCTTTGGTTGGACACTGCCCTCCCTCTGCTCAGTGCCATTCTCTGTAATAGAGAATAGTAACATTTCTCTTAGCCCGTTTTGGCCCCATTTTTCTGAGTCTCTTTCTACATTGGGCCCAGGGCTTTCACAGAGATCACAGACTTGGGATGTAATCAGAGTGTGGTCACAGCCCTAGTGGTCTCAATTGAGGCCAGAGGAGCTTCAGGGGGTGTGGGAATCCAGAACTGCTTCATGGAGGAGGTGAGATCTGAGCTGTGTCCCCAAGGATGAGCTGTCATCTAGCTGAGGCCTGACACTGAGCAGGACCCATGTACATGGTTAATGAGGGTGTGAATGAATGAAATGGCACCCCTCTAACAGAGAGTGAGCGGGGGAGTCCCCTAGGCCAAAGCAGGAAACACAGGGCACCCTGGGGGAGCAGAGGGCGGGGCTGCAGTTTGATGCCCGCCTCACCCTTTATGGGTGTCTTGCCATCACTTTAGCATGTGTTCTGGTGGATTGGGAGCCCTTTTCTCTCCTCTGCTTCAGTATCCTGCTCTTCATTCCGAGGTACACCCGCCTGTGTCACCTCAGTGTCCCCAAGTGGACCTGGACCTGTCTTGTGGGAGATTTTGAAGAGGGATTTGGTGTGCAGCCCAAGACTGAAGTGGGAGGGAGAGGATAATAGGGACCTCCAGAGGGGATCATGGGCTGGGAGTCATCGGAGGGGTGGGGAAGGCAGAGCCCAGAGCTGTAGGATCCTGCTAGTGGTGGCTCCTTCACGAGGGGCTTCACAGGGAGGAAGCAATCATGGGGAAAAGGCAGAGCTCAGTTTGGGGCTTGCTGACATGGAACAGCTCATCACAGAGACGTCCAGAGGAGCTGGATGTAGGGATGAAGATGCCACTGATGTCAGGGTCAAAGCCTGAGACCCAGATGAGGTGGGGCGGTGGCGCAGGGGAAGGGGCTTGAGGATATCAAGATGTTCATTCATTGGGGTCCTCAGGGTGGGGACCTTCATGTTCATTTCACAGCCACCTGGTGCCTGACAGAGTTAGGCTTAGGGAGGTCACTGAGTAGACACGTGCCGATAACCTAGATTCTCCTCTTTCCACATAAAGTCCCTGGTGTGAAGCCAGCAGGCACTCTTCAGAGTCATACACCCTCACCCCTGGGCTCTCTGTGTGCCTACAGCCCAGTGGCCCCTTACCTCCCACTCCCCACTGCAGGACCCTTTGCACACCTGCATTTCCACAAGCTATAAAGCATCTTCTCTTGCTGTGTGTTTACCCTATGAAACCTCATTGCCCCAGGAAGAGAGGCCTCACATCCTTCCCTTATTAAAGTGGTAAAGCCTTTTGTTCAGAGAAGCCCCTGTCAGATCTCATAACCAACCAGGTACCTGTGCATGAATTGATCATGCAGCCCCCTCCTCCTTGTGTGCACAGCACCCCCCCAATAACAGACCCCACACACTCAACCTTGGCGCTCGTGTAGGCACCTCTTGCCTGTGTGGCCTGATGTTGTCTATAGCATTGTCCCTATTGAACTTTCCTAAACCCTTCTCAGACGCTGGTATTTCTTTACCAACCCAAGTAATTAGCCTGCCATTGTGCCCACAACACCTGAAACAGAGTTGGCTAAATTATGCAAATTGATGATGCAGGTTAATTTGCTATAAAGCTGAAATCAAGGTTTACAAATAAAAGCAACATACATACTCAAGGCAGGACTAAGAACTCACACGGATAACTAAGACCCTCCACATACATCCCACTTTGCCCTTAGGGCCTTTGCGATGGCTGCTCTTCCAGCCAGGATCTCTCTCCGCCTGCTTCTTAAACACCTCCAGGAATCTGCTCAAATGTCCTCCCTGACCTTATTTTTCTCCATGGAACATATCACCTCCGGACATTGTGTATATTTTACTTAATTTTCTCTGTGTCCCCCACCAGGCTGTCTGCTGCATGAGGATGGAAAACTGACTGCTTCACTACCTGCTGTGCCCAGTATCTGGAACCCACCCAACACACAGTAGGACCTCAGAGATTGTGTGACGGGTGTGTGATCACTGTAGGCCACAGACAAAAGTCTTCCCAGCAGTCATGGTAAGAGTCATTCATTCTCTACTTACTGAGCCCTACTTTGTGCTGGATACTGACCTGGGTGGGAGGCATGCAGTGGATTAGACACAGTGAGCACACACAGCATGTTAGGAGGGACATGTGCTCTGGAGACCACACAGGGCTGGGGGAAGTCAGGAGTGCAGGAGTGGAGGAGAAGAGGGCCAGGTGGAGACAGTGGTGCCAGAGGAGACAGAGAGGTGGGGCCCAGGTCGTGCAGGGCTTTATGGCTCCTGTGAGAGCTTTTCCTCAGGGCAGCGGAACCATGGCTGGGTACGGAGCAGGGGCCCGGTTCCTGAGTGCTATGCAGGAAATGGAGCAGGTGTCTGCTGGGGAGATGTGCGTGGAGGAGGCTGTCCCTGTAGACTGTGCAGGCAGAGAAGGCTCCTCTGAGGAGGTGACATCTGAGCTGAGCCCTTGTATGGACCGTGTTTCCACCTTCTGTAGACTGGATTCTTTCATCTGCCCTGCAGCCCTATGCAGGACACACCCTGTTCTCAGTCACCTGGACTTGGCCTCCTGCCTGCCTTTTGGGCCCTCCCACCCCAGAAGGAGTCCTTCTAGATCTAAATCACTACCTCCTCCACTGGACTTGGACTCACACTGAGCCACTGTCCACCTGCCCAACTCACCCAGAGTCAAGTCCAGACACTTGGGGGAGCCCCTCCACTCCAGAGCCCATGAACTTACTCAAATGGCCAGTCCTCAGCCTGCTCACATGCCTCACACTCCCCTCCTGCAGAAACCCTGTGACAGATCATGTCCACAGCACCCTGCTCCTCCGATCCTGACCCCAGGCTTTCCCATGGGGTGTGACCCCGCATAGGTTGCAGTCCCCTCATCCAGTCTGGTGAGTAGAAACTACCTTTTCTTTTTTCTTTTGTTAATATATTTATTTTTTAATTTTTATTTTATTGAGTTATAGTCAGTTTGCATTGTTGTGTCAATTTCCAGCATAGAACATAATTTTGTCAATTGTGTTTACTCTTTCAAGAAACCATCTCTTGGCTTGATTTTTTCAAATGTTCCTTATATCTCTATTTTATTTTTTTCCTCCCTGATCTTTATTATTTCCTTCCTTCTGCTTACTTTTGTTATTTTTGCTCTTCTTTTTCTAATTCTTTTAGGTGGTAAGTTTGATTGTTTATTGCAGTTGTTCCTCGTTTTTGAGGTAGACCTGATTCTCTCGCTATAAACTTCCCTCTAAGCACTGCCTTTTCTGGATCCCATAGGTTCTGTGTGGTTGTGTTTTCATCATCATTTGTCTCAATGTGTTTTTTATTGCTTCTTTGATTTCATCATCCACCCATTTTATTTAAAGTAGTATGTTGTTTAACCTCCATACTGTCATTTATTTCTCCTTTATTTTTCTGTAGTTAATTTCTAGTTTCATGTTATTGTGGTCAGAAAAAGTTGCTTCAAATATTTTCTATCTTCTTCAAATTGTTAATGCTTCTTTTGTGCCAAAGTATATGATCTATTCTAGAAAATGTGGTATGTGCACTTGAGAAGAATGTATGTTCTATTTTAGGGAAATATAAAGTTCTGAAAATATTACCCAAAACAAATTGTTCTATTGTATCATTTAATTTCTATGTTGTCTTATTAATTTTATGTATGGAAGATCTGTCCAGTGATGTTAATGGATTGTTAAAGTCTTCTACCGTGATTGTATTCGGATCAAATTTTCCCTTTTTATCTGTTAGTATTCTCTTTTTGTCTGTTATATATTTAGGTGCTCCTATGTTGTGTTCATATATGTTAATGAGTGTAATATCTTCATCTATGACTCCTTTAATCATTATAAAATGTCCTTCTTAATCTTTCTTTATAATCTTTGTTTTAAAGTCTATTTTATTTGAAATCACTGTTGATATTCCTGCTTTCTTGTGATTTCCATTTGTGTGGAATATCTTTTTCAATCCTCTCACTTTCAATCTATGTGTGTCCTTCTCCCTAACGTGGGTCACTTGTATACAGCGTATTGTAGATACTTGCTTTATTATCCACTCTGCACTCTATGTCCTTTGATTAAAGCATTTAGTCCGTTGACATTTATAGTAATTATTAATAGAAATGTGTTTATCACAATTTGAACTTTGTTTTGCAGTTCATTTTGTATTTCCTCTTTGTTCCTTACTTTTTCTTTTTGTGGTTTGATAATTTTCCTTTGTATTATCTTGGTGTCTTTTTAGTTTTGTGACTCTATTGTAACTTTTTGGCTTGTGGCTACCCTACTTTGTACATATATTAACCCATTACTATATCTGTTTGTTTTAAACAGATAATAATATAAGCTCAAACCCATCCTACCAAGAACAAAAAGAGAGAGAGACAGAGAGAAAGAGAGAGAAACCTGCATATTTTCTTGCTCGCCTCTCCCACCCTTAATGATTTAGATGCCGTCTTTTATGATTTCATGTTTATTCTGTTGTAATTCATTGTAGCAATCACCTTTCCAATTATGGTTTTCTCCTTTTTGTAGCATCCTGCTTCTTTTCTATTTAGAGTAGGTCTTTCAATATTTCCTTTAGCAAAGGTTTAGTGTTGCTAACTTCTTTTAGTTTTTGTTTCTCTGTGAAGTTCTTTATCTCTCCTTCTATTCTAAAGGATACCCTTGCTGGATAAAGTATCCTAGGCTGCATCATTTTTTCATTCAGGACTTTGAATACACCTTGCTTCTCCCTTCTGGCCTGTACTGTTTTTGTAGAGAAATCAGCTGAAAATCTTATGGGGGTTCCCTTGTATCTCATTCTTTGTTTTTCTCTTTCTCCCTTTAGAATCATTTCCCATTCTCAACCCTGGTCATCCTGATTGTAATATGTCTTGGTGTGGGTCTGTTTGGGTCCTCCTTGTTTGGGACGCTCTGTGTTTCCTGTACTTGGATATCTGATTCCTTCTTTAGGTTTGGGAAGTTTTCAGTCATGATTTCTTCAAATATCTCTTCAATCTCCTTTGTTCTTTCTTCTCCTTCTGGGACCCCCAATATGAGTAGGTTGGCATGCTTTATGTTATTCCATAGGTCCCTTATATTGCTTTCATTGGTTTTTATTTGTTGTCTTTCAGCTGTTTTGTTGTCTTGTCTTCTAAGTCACATATTCATTCCTCTCAATTATCCAGCCTACATTTTACAGCCTTTACCTCAACTCTCCTCTCAGCAAATGAGTTTTCCAATTTTCACTGGCTCCTCTTTAGAGTTTCAATTTCGTTATTTGACATATTCTCTGTCTCTATACACAATCTCTTTTAGTTTCTTCAGTACTTTGATCACTCCTTTTTTGAAATCATCTAGTAGACTATCAATGTCTATTTCATTGATTGTTCTTTCAGGGGGTTTATCTTGTTCTTTTAATTGAGACAGGTTGCTCTGCTTTTTTATCTTGCTTATATCTCTCTGGCACTATGGCTTATGGAGTATCAATTATCTACTGTGGTCTTTTAAGAGTTTATTTATTTATATAAAGTGGATGCAGAAATAAAACTAAGCACAAAGAAATTAGTTTTAAAAGCAGTATAATCAATAACAGAAGAACATATTGAAACAAGATAACAATTGAGTTGGGATGAATTTTTAAAATATTAAAGGAAGAAAAAATATTTGAGAACAGAGTATAATCACAACAGAAGAACAAAACAAGGATAAAACTGAAATTGGACAAATTGTAAGATAATAATAAAAGTATTTTAAAAGAAAATTTTAAAAGGGATTAAAAATAGAAATATAAAAATTATTTAAGAAGTAACATTTAAAAAGTAAAAGAAAATGGAACAGAAAAGGAAAAGAGTATGTTCCCGTGGAGATTGTGTGCCCTTAGTAATTTTATCAAGAGGTCCTTCTTAAATATGTGTGGTTACCAAGTCTTACTTCTGTGCCTTTTGTCTGTTATCCCTTTGGTTAATGATGTGGCCATTAACCTGTTAACCAGAGCCTACCCTGGCTATTGAATGGGGACTCCTCTTTGTTTTGTTGTTGTCAAAGCTCCTGCCCTTGCCTTGCTTCATGAACTCAGCTCGTTGTTTCCAGAGACCCTCTGGTCACACCCTTGGTCTGTGCTGCTCCCAGTGCCTGTAGGTAGACATGTCACTTCTCCTCCCAGTGCTGCATCTTGGTGCTGCACTCCTGCATGGTAGGTGGGCAGGTTGTGCCCCTTCTCAATGCCGTGTCCAGGTGCAGCAGTCCTCCACAGTAGTTGGGTTGGTTGCTCCCCTATTCAGTGCTACTCCCCACTCCACATCTGTTTCACACTCTGTGGGTGGGCTTGAGGCAAATGGCCACACCAGCCCTAGTCCCTGCTCTTTGCCAGAACGTTGCTCCTTGTTCATTTGTCTTAGAGGTGTGAGTTCGTAGAGACACCAGGACAGAAACGTCCTATATGTCTGGGGATGTAAACAAGTCTCAGTCCCACCTATGAGGTTGCAGAACTGCCAGGTACATATTCAGGTTTCAACCCCATGTCTGCCTGGGTGGGTATGATGGCTGTGGCTGAGCCTCATCTCTCTTATTCTGAGAAAACACCAGTTATGTTGCCATGAGTCAGTAGAAACAAAGGACGAAACACCCCTTCCCCCAGGCAAGCTAGCAATATTGCTTTGCTTTATTTGTTTCTTATTTTATTTGAGGCCCAGGCTGTTCTGATCTGTATACAATCCAAGCAGTTGTCCACAGCACACTGCAGTCCCCCAGGGTTACCTATGTACAGTCAACCAGAGTCTGCCTGGATCCAGCAGCCTGTCCCTTCCCATCCCTGATTCACTTCTAGGTTTGGGGGTTGTTGACACACTTTGTGCCCATTTAACTTAATTCTGTCAGTCAAGGGTGGTTCTGTACACATCTGAGCCTCAGAGGTTCCCTGTCCATCCTGCTGACCTCTCTGTTGGAAAGAGGGAGACCCAGTCAACCAGCACTATCCCTCCTTTGCTGCTCCCTCTTCAAAGGACCAACCCCAAGCCATTTTACATTTTCTTCCTTCTTTTTTCCTTTTCTCCTACCAGATTGGTGGCACATTTTGTCTTTTGAATATGGCAATGTTTTATCAAAGTTCAGCAGATGTCCTGAGTGGATGGGTGTGTCTGTGAATGTCAGTCTTGGTGAATTTATTGAAGAGTATAAGATACAAGCATCCTTATACTCCACTATCTTGGCCTTTCTCCAAGAATATACACTCTTAATAATTTTGTCATAAGGTTATTTTTAACTATGGGTGGTTGCCAAGTCTTCCTTCCACGCCTTTTACCTGTTATCCCCTATGTTGGTGGTGTGGCTGGTGTTCTGGTGGCCTGAATCTGCCCTGGATATTGAGCAGGAGCTCCTTTTTTCCTGTGGTTGTCACACTCCTGCCCATATCCAGCTGTGAAAACTCCACTTGCTGGTTCCAGAGGCCGTCTAGTCGTGCCCCTGGTCTGTGTCCCAGCATCAGTAAATGGGTGGTCTGCACCCCCCACCAGATGCCTGGTCCCAGGACCACACTTGTGCAAGGTAGTTGGCAGGTAGCTCCCCTGCCGCATTAGGTCCATGCTTTGTAGGTGGACTCAGAGGAAACAGCTGCACTAGCCCTCACCCCTGCTCTGTTCTAGAACACTTCTTCTTGTGCATTTGTCTTAGAAGAGCCAACTCAGAGAGGCATCGGTGTGTAATGGTCCCTTCTTCTTGGGACTGTAAACAAATCTCAGTCCCACCTATGAGGTTGTGGAGCCCCTAGATAGGGATACGGGTTTTGAACCCTCCTCTACCTGGGAACCATGCACCAGAAAATATGGTGGCTATGGCTGAACCTTGACTCTCTTCTCCCAAGAAGTCTCCAATAATGGCACTGTGGGTCTGCAGACACAAAGGCTATGGCTCCCCTTCCCCCCAGGGCACACCAGCAGTGTTTTCTGCCTTTTTTTTTTTTGTATTTTATGGGGTACCCAGGCTGTTCTGTATACTCTCCCAGCCATGGCACACAGAACATTGCAGTCCCCCAAGGTTTCCTCTGTAGAGTCAGCCCGAGTCCTCTGCTCAAATCAGACAGCCTGTCCCATCCCACCCCTGCTGGTTCGCGTCAAGGGCTGGGGATCGTTGGGACCCTTTGTGCCCAATTAACTTAGTTCTGTCAGTCAAAGTCTATTCTATACAGATCTGAGCCTCTGAGGTTCCATCTCCATCCTGCTGAACTGGCCATTGGAGTTGGGGAGACCCAGTGTATTAATGTTATTCCTACTTTGCAGCTGCCTCCCCATTGGAATGCTCCAGAACTATTTTCCTTTTTCTTCTTTTCTCCTGTTCTCCCACCAGATTTGTGGAAAATTTTATCTTTTGAAGAAGCCAATATTCTCTCAAAGTTCAGCAGGTATTCTGGGTGGTGGGTGTGTCTGTGGATGTCACTCTTGGTGAATTTGTGGGAGAGGGTGAGCTCTCGAGCATCTTTTTTACTCCACCATCTTTCCTCCTCCTTCACTCTTTTTCTTTTGATTGGAACATTTAGTCCATTGACATTTATAGTAGTTATTTTATAGATGAGGGTTTATTGCCATTTTGAAATTTGTTTTCCAGTTGATTTTGGTAATTATTTGTTTCTTTCTTTTAATTATTTTTTTTTTTGTGGTTTGATAAATTCCTTTTCTATTAGCTTGGTTTCTTTTTGGGTTTTATGACTCTAATATATACTTCTGATTTGTGGTTATCTTGTCATTCAAATATGGTAACCCCTTACTTCATCTGTTTGATTTTAGTTGATAGTCATGTGGGCTCAAGTGCATCCTAAAAAGAAAGAAGACAAAGAGAAAAAAGAAAAAAGAGAGAAAAAATATATATTCTCTTGCTCTCCTCTTCCACCTTTCATGATTTTGCTATTCTCTCTTTCTTGTTTGCTTTCTTGTTTTCTTTATTGACTTACTGACTTATTTATATCCTCATGTTTTCCCTTGCAATTCACTGTATTTATCGCATTTCCAATTATGGTTTCTTAATTTCTATAGCTTCCTGTTTATTTTTTATTTAGATTAGAACTTTCAAATTTTTTTTAGCATAGATTTAGTACTGCTGAATTCATTTAGTTTTTGCTTGTCTGTAAAATTCTTTCTCTCTTTCTGTTCTAAAGGATAGTCTTTCTAGATAGAATATCCTAGTTTGCAGCCTTTTCTTATTCAGTACTTTGAATATATCTTGCCACTCCCTTCTGGCCAGAAGTTTTTAGGTAGTGAAATCTGCTGAATGCTTATGGGACTCCCTTGTAACAAACACTTTGTTTTTCTCTCACTGCCTTTAGAATATTTTATTTAACTTTAGCCATTTTAACTATAATATGTCTTGGTGTAGATCTGTTTGGTTTCTCCTTGTTTGGGACCCTCTGTGCCTCCTGTACTTGGATAGTTCTTTCCTTCTTAAGGTTTGGAAAGTTTTCAGTCATGATTTCTTTAACTAACTTTTCAATCCCCCTTTCTCTTTCTTCTCCTTCTGGGACTCACCATTATGCATAGGCTGGCACACATTATATTATCTTGCTTTAATTGGTTTTTATTGACTTTTCTGTCTGCTGTTCTTTTTGGGTTATTTCTTTTATCTTGTCTCCTAAGTCATTTATTCATTCCTCTGCATTATCTAGTCTTTTTTGATTGCCTTTATTTGAATTTTCTATTTTTAACTAGCTCTTCTTTATAGTTTAAATTTTCTTTTTAAAGTTTTCTGTCTCTATTGATAGTCTCTTTTAGTTCTTTCAGTGATTTGATCATTCCCTTTTTCAAGTCTAGTAGACTATCAAAGTCTATTTTACTGCTTGTTCTTTCAGGGGATTTGTCTTGTTCTTTTAATTGAAAGTGGTTCCTCGGCTTCTTTATTTTACTTATATTTCTCTGGCTCTATGTATTTCTTCTAGACCCGTTTCTGAGCTGTTACATGTAGTAGGCAGGGTTGGAGCACTTCAGTTGTGAAGAAAAATAGGCAGAAGATGTTCACTGGGGAGTTCTCTCTGTGGTGTTGCCTGTCACTTGTTATGCAGACTTACAAAGTACTATTTGTTGATTTTGGCTTTATCCCTGCCTTAGCTATGGGAATGTCAGCCACCTACTCTGGTGCCACTCAGGTTCTGAGCCCCAGGAAACATCAGTGCAGATCCAGCAGTGTCAGTCCCTTGGACCTGCCTTAGCAAGTGTGCAGTCACACATATGAATTTGTGGTCCACTACAGGTTCAGCTCAAACCCCAATCCCGCACTCACATATGGAACCATACACCACCCTGTTGTAAATACCCTCACTGGCCACCCTTCTTGAGTAAGAACTCCACTCACTACCTGTAAGTCTCAGAGGTGTGGATCCACAAAGTAACCAGATACAGCAAATCCACCCTCTCTGTCTGGGGCTGTAAACAAATCTCAGTCCCGCCTGTGAAGTTGCAATGGCACAGGGTATGGAGTCAACATTCAGCTCTGCCTTTGTTCAGCAGTGTTGGCTCTCACCAAGCCCCATTTCTCTTCTCACGAGAACACACCAGCAATGGAGCCAAGTGGAGTAAGTGACTTTGGCACAGCTGTGTTTCATTCCTCCCCCATTATATCAAAATTGGTGCTTTTTTATGAGAGTTTCAGTCTGTTCTGTTCCACACACACACACACAGCCAGAGCTCACACTGCCCTCTAGTTTCCTGAGGCTGTCTCTCTGCAGTGTGACCCAGCCCTCTACCTGGGCTCTTCACTGACTCCAGTAGCCTGTTCTGGCTCATCCCTGCTAGCTCATGTCTAGGGCTGGTCATCACAGGGACCCTCTGTGTCAGTTTTCCCCAGTTCTGCCTGCCATGCAGTTGCCACTGTCTCCTCCAAACCTTGGAAGCTCTGCTTCTTTCCTAGCTGATCTCCCAGCTAGAGAGGTTGTGTCCCAGTGTGAGGGTGCCTTTATTCCTATGCTACTCTTTCCCTGCAGGATCAGTCCTGCACTGAATTTTTCTTTTCTCTTTTTATTCCTTACCATATTTTGTGAGAATCTTCCTGTATTTCAAAATAAGAGACACTCTACCAGAGTTCAGGAGGTTTCTGTGCAATTCAATGTTTTTGTTGATGTAATTCTTTGAGTATTTGTGGGAGAGGTCAAGCTGTGAGTCTGTCTACTCTGCCATTTTGGCTCCTTCAAATTTTAAAATAGGGCTAGTTCTTTCTTAATTACTCTCAACAAGCTGTTGTAGTTTTCAGCGTACATGTCTTGTAATTTTTCCTTGCCTCTATTGGATGCTGATTCAGAACATACACAACCTTCTAGAGAAACCTGTCCCACCCTGCCATTTACTGCCAACTAGCTGGCCTGTGTCTGAATCACCAAAAGGTTTTGTTCTTTATCTGATTCTTAATTCTTTAGAATTTATCATTTTACTCTCATAAATGCTGATAGTACTTGTAACATATATTTTAAAATAAAAATAATAAACTTTATTCTATAGATGAAATATGAATGAATCTCAAGTAACATATGCTTTTAATACCTTAGAATTAGTAAAGCAATATAGATACATTATAAACGCTTGAAATGTTGCCTAAAGGAAAAGTGCAGAGATTTGCAAATCCCACTCCCAGAAGTGACCGTCATTAATGGTTTGGTGAACATCTCTCAGTCTCTATCTCTCTCATTCTCTCTGCCTCTGTGTCTCACACACCACAAGATTCATTTACATCTATGATGATTTGACACATATGTGGTTATAGAAATGACATCTGGGATGTAGATGATGGATTAACAGGCATCCAAACTGAGGGCTTCCTTGACATCAGGTAAAGACCTAGCACTCATTTTTCCAGCTGCACAACATTCATTCCTCCATGTGAACCAGAACTGATGAATCCCACCCCCTCTCCATGAACATTAGTGTTGCTTCCATTTCCCTAGTAGTTTAACCAAGATTGTGATGAACATCCTTGAAAAGACATCTTTGAAAAATTGTGCAAGAATTTTAGTATGATCAACACTAAGCATCAGCACTGCTCGGAAAGTGGTGCACTTGTGGAACTGTGATGCATTCTGCATACTGTTCTCCCAGAGAGAAGAGTCTGCTCACTCTTCCCTCCAGGGGATCTACTGTGGCCTCTGCCTCCTCATGTTGTCACTAGAGCTGGTTGTCTCCAGGCTAAAGGCCTGCCAGTGTGATGTTGACCAATGCTGTCTCCGAAGTGTGGACATCTTCATGCATCCTCACTTGAGAGGTCGAGCATCTCTAATATACACTGGCCACCTGCATTGCCTCTTGTTGGAATTGCATGTGTTTGTTCTGTTTCTGTTTAGAACACAGTGTTTCAAGATATTTTTGGACCACAGGGATGTGAAACCTTTCTCTGACTTTAGGTTATGAAAAATGATTTTTCCATGTTATGGTTTGTCTTTCATGGATTTTGATTATTATTATTTTTTTTATTTTGTTAGGTTATGTTTTGCCACAGGAAGAGCTAAGCATCTCCCTCCTGGCTCTGGTTTCACACATAGAATAGCAGTGCCTATCTCGAGATTATGCACATAGTTACTAAAAATATTCGTTTTGTATATCTCATATTTAATCCACCTGGATTTCCCTTTGAAATAACCAAAATGCTACTTCAAGTAAAAAAAAAAAACACCAATCCCTTGTTAAAATATGACAGCAGACACAAACAGCCACCTTTTGTATGATTTCATTGATAGGGAACATCCAGTGTAGGGAAAGACACACAGAGAGAAAGAGGATTAGGGCTTGTCAGGGGTTGGGGGAGGGATAAAAGAGAATGTGTGCTTTGGATACGGGGTTTTATTTTGAGGAAAGAAACAGTCTGAAACTAGACAGTGACGATGGTTACACAGCATTGTGAATGCACTTAATGCTCCTGAATTGCACAATTTAAAATGGAAAAACATCTAAATTTTATTATGGTAAACTTAAAACATAAAAATAGATGGTACTCTAAATGACATGAAAGAAAACAAGGAAATGACAGAAAAAACAAACAAAAATGATGCCAGGAGAAGGGAAGTAAAGTTCGGGTCTGGGAGTGGGTTGATTCTTAGAATTAGATGACAGTGTTGGTGGTTGCAGAGACATCTCAGCCCGTAAGGGTGGTGATGCCTGAATTGGCTCTGGGTCTCATAGAAGTATGTGTGTAGGTTCAGGGGGAGCTACAAGATCAGGCTCAGGGACTCCCTGCAGGACTGGTAATGTAACTTGGCTCTAGGTCTCCTGTAGGGCTAGTCTTACAGTCTGCAGAGCTGGTGGGATGTGACACGGTTCTGTGTGTTTTGCAGGTGCAGGCTCGGGTTCCCCAGCAGGGTTGTTGGAATGGGACCCAGTCCTGGGTCTCCTGCAGGAGCCAGCTCAGGATCTCATGCAAGACCAGGCTCAGGGTATCCTTGTAAGGCTTGTGGAATGAGACCCCATCATTTTTCTCCTGCAGCAGCAGATTCAGGGTGTCCCTGCAAGGTTTTTCAATTTCACCCTGCTCTATATCTCCTGCAGGAGCAGGCTTGGACTGTCCCTGCTGGGTTGTTGGAATATGACCCATCTCTGATTCTCTTTCAGAAGCAGGCTCAGGGTCCCCCTACAGGGCTAGTCGATTTTGTTCCAGTCTTAGGTCCTTTGCAGGTGCAGGACTGGGGTCTCCCTTCAGGGCTGGTGAAATGTGACTCAGCTGTTTGTCTCTTGCAGAAACAGGCAGAGTTTCTCCCTGCAAGCCTTGTGGAATGAGACCCAGTGCTGGGTCTCCTACAGGAGCATGCTCAGGGTCTACATGCAGGGCTAGAGGAATTGGACTTGGCTAATGGTGTCCCTGCAGTGCTGCTGGAATTGTTCCAATTCTTGGGTGTCTTGAAGGTGTAGGCTCTAAGTCTCCCTGCATTGCTAGTGAAATGTGACTCAGTTGTGGTTCTCCTGAAGGGACAGTCTCAGGGTTTCCGTGCAGGGCTGGTAGATGGGACATAGTGCTGGGTCTCCTGGAGGAGCAGGCTCATCTTGCAACATGACCAATCTCAGGTTCTCCTGCAGGAGTAGGCTCGGGGTCTTCCTGCAGGGCTAGTGGAATTGGACATGGCTCATGGTCTCCCTGCAGTGCCATTGGAATTGGTCCAATTCTTGGGTCTTTTGAAGGTGTAGGTTGCAGGCTGATAAATTACCTGTAGGGCTGGTGGAATGTGACATGGCTCTTAGTCTAATGCTAGAGCTGA
The DNA here is from genome assembly GCF_048564905.1 of Vicugna pacos. Taxonomy (NCBI): domain Eukaryota; kingdom Metazoa; phylum Chordata; class Mammalia; order Artiodactyla; family Camelidae; genus Vicugna; species Vicugna pacos. Next base: position 2,496,439 of record NW_027328737.1, read on the forward strand.
TTCAGGGTCTTTCCACAGGGTTGGTAGAATTGGCCCAGGCCTGGGTCTCCTGCATGTGCAGGCTCTGGTATCCCTGTAGTGCTTGTGGAATGTGACTGGGTTTCTGTTTCCTGCAGGGGCAGGCTCAGAGTCTCCTAGCAGTGTTGCTGGAATGGCACATGGTTCTGAGTTTCCTGCAACAGCAGGCTTATGTTCTTCCTGCATGGCTAGTTGAATATGACTCAGACCTTGGTCACTTGCAGGAGCAGGCTAGTTTTCTCACTGCTGGGATGGTGGAATCAGACCCTGTCCTGAGTCTTCTGCAGAAGTAGCTCCAGGTCTTCCTGCAGGGCTGTTGGAACATGACCCATCACTGGTTCTGCTTCAGGAGTAGGCACAGAGTCTCCTTGCAAGGATAGTGTAATTGGACCCAGCTCAGGGGTCACTACAGGGCTGATGAAATGTGTCCTGGCTCTGTGGTTCCTGCAAGTGTATATTCTGTGTCTCCCTTCAGGGTTGGTTTAGTGGGACCCATTCCTGAGTCTCCTGTAGTAGTAGGCTCAGAGTCTCCCTGTAGGGCTGGTGGAATGGGCCCCTTCTCTAGGTCACCTGCCAGAACAGATTTGGTCTCTGCCTTCAGGCTGGTGGAATTGGGCCTGTTCTTGCATCTCCTGCAGGAGCAGGCCTTGGGTCTTCCTGGAAGAATACTGTAATATGACCCATCTCTGGTTCTCTTGCAGGAGAAGCTCATGGTCTCCCTAGAAGGTTAGCAGAATTTGTCCCATTCCTTGGTCCAAGGCTCAGGGTATCCCTGCAAGGTTGGTGGAATGGGACCTAGTCCTGTGTCTCCTGCAGTAGCAGGTTCTGTTCTCTTTGCAGGGCTGGTGGAATATGACTCCACCCTGTGGTTCTTTTGCAGATGCAGGCTCAGGGACCCCACCAGAACTGATGGCTCTTAGTCTCCTATGGGAGCAGGTGAGGGATTCCCTGGAGAGCTGTTGGAATTGGTCCCAGTCCTAGGTCTCTTACAACTGCAGGCTCAGTGTCTCCCTGCAGGGTTTGTGGAATATGACTTGGCTGTGGTTATGCTGCAGGAGCAAGCTCAGTGTTTCCATGCAGGGTTGGTGAAATGGGATCTAGTTCTGGCTCTCCTGCAGGAGGAGGCTGGGGTTCTCCCTGGAGAGGCTGATGGAATTGGACTGGGATGTCTGTCTCCTGCAGGAGCAAGCCTATGGATTACCTGCAGAGCTGGTAGAATGTCACACAACTCTTGTTCTTCTGCAGGAGCTGGCTCATGTTCTCTGTGAATGACTTGGTCTCCCCCAGGAGTAGGTTTGTAGTCTCACTACAGAGCTGGTGTTATGTGAACCGCACTGTGTTTTCTGCAGATGCAGTCTTAGTGTTGGACTGCAGGTTTGGTGGAATGGGACGAAGTTCTGGGTTTCCTGGAGTAGCAGGCTCACGGTCTCCCTTCTGGGGTATTGGAATGTGACCCAGTCATGTGTTTCCTGCCGAAGTGGCCTCAGGATATCCCTGCAGGGCTGTTGGAATTGGACCTCACTGTGTATCACCTGCAGGATCAGGTTTGTGCTCTCCCAGCAAGGCTGGCGTATTTGGACCTATTCCTGGGTCTCCTGCAGAAGCAGGCTTTCAGTCTTCCTGCAGGGCTTCTGGAATATGACGTATCTCTAATTTTCCTGCAGGATCAGGCTTGCGGGTCACCCAGCAAGGCTAGTGGAATTGGACCCAATTCAAGGTCTTAGTGCATGATTGATGTAATGGGACCCAGTCCTGGGTCTCCTGCAGGAATTGGCTCAAAGTCTTCCTGCAGGACTGGTGAAATTGGACCAATTCCTGAGTCTCCTGCAGGAGGAGGCCCTGCATCTTCCTGGAGGGATGGTGGAATATGACAGAGATCTGTTTCTCCTGCAGGAACAGGCTCAAGGTCTCCCTACAAGGCTAGTGTAATTGGACACATTCCTGGATCCATTGCAAGTGAAGGCATGATGGTCTTCCTACAAAGCTGGTGGAATGTGATTCGGCTCTGAGTCTCCTGCAGGAGTAGGCTTAGGGTCTCCTTGAAAGATTGGTGAAATGGGACACAGTGCTGTGTCTCCTGCAGTAGCAGGTTCAGGTTCTCCCTACAGTATTGGTAAAATTGGACCTGACTCTAATTCTCCTGCAGTAGCAGACTGAAGGTATACCTGCATGGCTGGTTGAGTGTGAAGGAACAGCAAGTCTTAATACATTGGCCCACTCCTGGGAAAAGGATAAACAGGGCTTGGTGCATGGTCTCGTATTTTCTGAAAAAGCCCCTTGAGATGTGTTGATTCTGATGACCTCTTCCAAGAACTTGAACACTTTTAGAATCTCTGCCAACTCATCTTGTTTAGACTGAAGGACTCTGCCTTTCATCAGTTCTTGGAATAGAGATCAACACAAAAGGAAAGAGGGAAGAAAAAATTACCAATCTATCTGTTGAGAAATCAGCTGAAGACATTAAAAAGTTCTCTTGCAATACACTTGTTTCTATTTTGGTGCATTTAGAATCATTTCCTTATTATCAATTTTTGCCATTTAAATTAGAATATATATTGTCGTAGGCCTACTGGGGTTCATTATGCTTGGACGCTCTGTGCTTGCTGTGTTGAGATAGCCGGTTCTATATTTGGTTTAAGAAAATTTCAGTCTGATTTCTTCAAATACCTTTTCAAACCATTTGTCTTTATTCTTTTCCATGTGGGATCCCTATGAGTCATACACTGGTATGTTTTCTCTTATCCCAGGTTTCAGTTGCATTGCTTGCATTGGTTTTCACTTGCTTTTCTATGTCGTGTTCTGACTGAGTGATTGCGGTTATCCTGTTTTCTAAGTCATTTATTTGTTCCTGTGCATTATCTAGTCCGATTTGGACTGTCTTTAGCTTAGCTATTCTCACCATTGAGTTTTCCGATTATATTTGGCTCATCTAAAGTGTTTCTCTTTCCATTTATACTAGCCTGCATTTGTATTCATAGACTCAAGATTTCCTTCAGTGTTTTTATGTCCTCCCTTTTCAAGTCATGTTCTAGTAAATTTTGGGGGTCTAATACATTGGATGTTCTTTCAGGAGACTCCTGTCTTTTGAAAATTTGGAATAGTTCTTTTAACTTTATTATATCTCTCTATCGCTATGGGTTAAGGATTATCAGTTATCTATTATAGGCTTGAACGGCTTTTGTAAGTGAAATCATTTCTGTGCACATTTAGTTTTAATGCTGTGAGGATTGTTTTTGGTATGTAATGATGCCATGCATTCCTTCTGTGTCCGTTGCCTGTTATATCTATGATTGCTACTGTGGTTTTTGTTGTGGTGAATATAACCTATTCTAGTAAAGTTAGCAGAGTGTCATTTTGGTTAAAAGTTTATCATAGCTCTGACAGTGCTGGGACTAGTAATTTTTGCTGGAATAGAGGTTTCCAAATGGTTTCTGGGCTGCAGGCTGGATATGTGGAGAGGGAATTTTTCCAATATACACTCATGAAAGTACATTCGTCCTTACTGTTGCCACGGAAAAGTCAAAATTTTATAATGGGTGCCCTCAGATTCTCTGCAAGCAAAAACAAAAGTGGAAACAAATCTAATGATGTCACGCATTAGAAACTGCTGAAACAATCCTGCAGTGCCACAATTGGGTCCTAAGTGTAGTACTGGGTCAGCACCACAACTATAGTTGCATTAGCATGTGGTAGGCAAGGTTGATGGAAAAGCTTCAAATTCTCCTATTTTTCAGCAGATCTCTGCTCCAAGAACTCTTGTCAATAAGGCATGGGAACTCAAAGGCAAGCATGGAGCATTTCAAAAACCTCTGCATTGGACAATAAGAAATTTCAATCCTGCCTATGAAAGTTGCAGATCTTTTGGCTATAGAATCTTATTTCAACACTAAATTGCCCTGGATTCTAGAAACCAGATAAAGATGGCTCTGATTGAGACCATTTCTCCTTTATGGAGAAAATAAGCAATTATACTGTGAATGTGAAATGGCTGTGATTAAGGCCCTGGGTTACTAAGCTAATCTACAACACATATACCAGCAGATTTAATATTAAGAGAGGACCCAGGCAGATCTGTTCTCTAGATAGTACCAACCACAGCCCAAAACAATCTCGAAATCCCTGGGAATAAATTTGAGACATCAGCCACACCCCTAACACACAGATTCCACAGGCACACCTAGCTCAAAATTGGCAGATGGAGTCTTGGTCTGGGAATCAATTGAAGAGAAATTTTGTGATTATTGCTTTCAGTTATGTCAATCAAACGTCCACTATGCACTCTTTTAACCCTCAGCACATCGTCTTCCATCTTAAATGACCTGTCCACTTTAGAGTGTGCATCCCAGTAAAACACAGTTTCCCCTTTACTGCTCCTTCACCAAAGGTCAGGTCCTGCACTGATTTCCATTCTCTACTATGCCTTCTACTCTTTCCAGGTTATGTGAGAATTCTTTCTGACTTTTGAAGTAAGTGATGTCTGGCCATTATTCAGCAGGGATCCTGAGCCAAGGGCCGTGAGAGTGGATGCTTATCTTGCTGTATACATGGGAGAGAGTAAGCGAAGATTGCACTGGTACTCTGCCAGTTTGGCATGGATAAATTAACACAATTTAGACATAACTCACAGACACTTAATCCTTGTTTAGATATTTTTCTCTATATCAATGGTGGAAGGATCTGTTCGAAGTATCCAAGTCTGACAATGTGTACATACCTCCATTGCAGACTTTAAATAGTTAACAGAAATGAATTACATACTATGGGAAGGGTAAAAAATTAAGATAGTTTTAGAAATATGCTAAATCTAACTAAAAGACAGAGTTGCCATATTTAGGTATCAGCTTGAAATACCCAAATACCATTCAGGATATGGTCTATGTCCTTGCACTCCTCCCTGTCCTGCAATATTGCTGCCGATATATCAGCTGAAACCCCTCTGGAGGTTCTCTTGTGACTATGTTGCTTTCCTCCAGGCGCATTTTAAATCCCTGGGATGCTCATGAACTTCGTTGATTTGAATCATACAGCTGCTGGTAGGTCTATTGGGATTCCACCTCCTTTGGACGCTGTGTACTTCCTGAATTCGCATAGATGATTCTATCATGGCTTTCAGCAAGTTTCAGTCTGATTTTTCTACAGATAACTTTTCAGAAAATTTTTGTTACTTTATCTCTTGCTTTTCCATCTGGGACTCTTACGAATCCTAGTCTTTCATGCCTTGTCTTACCCGAGGATTCAACAGCAATGTTTTCATTGGTTTGCACTTGCTTTCCTATGTCAGCTTCTGACCGAGGGATTTCTGTTCCCATGTCTTCACAGTAATTCACGCGTCCCTCTGCATTATCTAGTCTGCTTAGGACTGAATTTTAGCCCAGATATTATCTCATCCATTGAGTTTTCTGATATTATTTGGCTCGTTATTAGGCTTTCTCTTCCCCTTTTCTGGTATTCTGCCTTTTGTGATTCTGAGACACTGTTGTTCTTCAGTGTTTCCCTCACCTCCGTTTTCAGTGCTTTCTCTGAATTGCGTTTTGCAGTCTAGTTTTTTGAAAGCTTATATTTTGGGCCTTCAATCTCTTTGGAACTGAAAATGGTATTTCCTGTTTCTTTTACTGTACTTCTTCAATTCTACTGGTCAGGAAATATCAGGTATCTAATATAGACTTCTAGGGCTTTGTTAAGTGAAAACTTTGGAATCTTGGCTCTATGCAATTCCATGGGATTTCTGTGAGGACAAATTCTCCTAGACATTGATGCCATGTCCTGTTCCTGTGTGTTGTCTGGTATATCTCCATTTGCTGGTGTTGCCTTTGATATGATGAAAACCCCATACTATTTCGATTAGCAAAACCTCATTTTGATTACACTTATCTCACATTTCTGAAAGTGCACAGTACACTTCCTTTGGTGGAAATGAAGATTGTAAAGGTTCTCAGCTCTGCATTCTGCTCTATGTCACTTTGGAGTGTTTCCAAAACAGCCAACTGAGAGTTCGCTTGTGCTTTGAAGTTCCATGAGAATGTCCCAATGAAACCAGTTCTTCCCAGAGCTTCTCTGCCTACAGAAACACCAGTGGAAGCATATCAATGGATGTCACACATCAGGGCCAGTGGAATGATCCCGCAGACCGACCTTGGTGTCCTCGGTGCCGTACCGTGCCGGTGCCATCCAAAATGGAGCATCTGCTTTTGGGAGATGCTGCTGAAGGATATGCTTCATCTTCTCACGCTGTGGACTTGGACCACTCTTACTTGTCCTCTCATCCTTGTGGCTCGGGTGCACGAAGGCAACCATAGAGCTGTTGCGAATCCTGTGCCTCAAACCAAACCATAATCCCAGCCCAGGTTATTAATGTAGCAGATCCTAAGGCTTTTCATTCTGATTTCAAACCCAAGGCCCCCTGGATCCCTCAGACCAAATGCACGATATCTCTGATTCAGCCCCACACGTGCTCTATTGGCAAATTGCCCAATTGGTCCCTGGTCCTGCAGATGCACTGGGTGTGGCCATGGGACATATCGATAATCTCAACCGCGTGTGCCGCTGTGGTGGCCTTCTCATTGGGGTCACAATTCGGTTTGCTCTCTTGATAGGAACCACCACATCCCACAACGCACTCCAGATCCCTGAGACTCAGCGTGTGCCCTCATCTGTAGCCATAACAATCCCTGACCGCTGCCTCTGCTACGTCAAATTTGGCAGCTCGGGTCTTGGTCTCAGAATCAATTGTGGGGATATTTTGCGCTGGTTTCTTTGAGTTCTGTCAGCCAAGCATCTGCTGTGCACTCTTCTAACACTCAGTGCATCACCTTCAATCCCATGTCTACTCTTCGCTTGAGAGTGTGAGTCCAAGTTAAACAGAGTTTCACCATTGCTGCTCCATCACCAGGGGTCAGACCCTGCACTGGTTTCCATTCCCTGCTTTGCCTTCTCCTGCTTCCAGGTGTTCTGAGGCCTCATCCTGTCTTTGGAAGTAACAGACCACTCTTCGGCAAGTGTCCTGTGCCAAGGGCTGGGTGAGTGGATATTTCCATTGCTGTGTACATGGGAGCGAGTGATCGCAGGTTGCACTGCTTCTCTGCCAACTGGGCATCGGTGAATCAACACTTTCCAGATACACTTCCCAGATATGTGATTTTTGTTTAGCTCTTTGTTTCTATACAGCCGTGGGGGGAGAGATTGTCGGAACATTACAGTTTTCACATTGTGTTGGTATCTAAATTGCAGTCTTTAAAAAGTTTAATAGAATTGATTTCCATGTTTTGGGAGTTATACGAAAATGAAGTTAGTTTTTCCAACATCCTAAATCGACCTAGAAGTCAGACTTGTCAATTTCGGTAACATTTTGTCAGCTCTAAGGAAAATATAGACAGATAGAATGCAAAGTAGCAGTCCAAAGTGTAAAAGTGGTCATATCAACTCTTTACTGTTTAAGCCTCCAAAACCAACAGGAATCATGAAATAGCTATTGGAAACATGAAATAACCCCCAACCTTAAATTCACTTGTGCATGTGGTGCCCTTTACTCCCAATGACACCTACTGGCCAATGTTGGCATTTCAAGGGGTAACATCCCTCTCTAGGAAAATACAAGAAAAAACAAACCAAATATATACTTTAGGTTTGAATCCAAAAGCACCTACAGGCATTATAGCTTAGAGAACGCTGCGGCAGGTATGCTAGGCTATTGAGAACAAGGTGTTCTTCTATCAGTGATGAGAACGCTTAATCATCTGATCATGTTGGGTAAAGCAATTTAACGCAACCGTGTCTGCAGCCCCATGATATACTGCACCCGGGGGCTTGACTCAATTGAAAGACTGTCCACATAAGCTGTGTTTTTAATGTCATTGGCGACTTTTACAGTTCAGTTCACTATCTGACTTATAATATTTACTTATACTGTGTTGAAAAACTGAGGGCTAGTACATATTCAAGTTCAGTCAAAGTTCCCCTCATTTACCACTCTCCCTTCACACCAGAGAAGACACAAACGCAGCATTTGCTGAATCTAGCGGAAGGCCTTCGTTTCTTTGTGTGAGCTAAGTATTCAATTCCTACCTATTTCAGTCGAGACTCTTTGACCTTTAAGGAGTTCACTGTTTTCACAAAGTGTGTAGCTGGAGGAAATCTAATTCGAGGAGGGGCTTGCCCTTCTCGTACTGGCTTCATTGCAGCTCAGGTACTGATCCTTCCAAATGGATGCCTGAGTGGAGGGGAGGGAAGAGCAAGTGCTTGTTATCTAGGCCCAAACCTGGGAAAAGGCTTACCTGGGCTTGGTGCACTTTGGTCTGCATGGCTTGGAAATGCCCCTTGGGACGTGTGGATTCTCACGACCTCTTCCAAGAATATGAGCGTTTTGATCACTTCTGCCATCTCTTCTCTTTTAGACGTCAGGGATCTTGGACCCGTTCTTGGAGCAGAGAATTGAGGAACTTCCTCAAGTCCACGTTGGCACTCCGTATGTTTCTGCCAGTATCAGCGTGGTTCAATAGGTCTCATGAATGTCTTTCGAGCCTGGTATCCTCTACAGCTGTCTCCAGGCCAGTAATCTCCATTGTAGCAGAACATCTCTCATCAATGTGTTCGCATCTCTCCTCAATCCGTGCAGCCATCTTTTCGGCCAGCTGCTCTTCGTATCTCCCATACAGTCGACTTCAACAGGACTGGGCAAGTCTGAAGGTACCTCGGAGACTCACCAGTAAGGTGATGAGAGGCAGATCTTCCACTATCTGGCCTTTCAGGTCTGGAAATTGACCCGTGAACTCAGGTCTTTGGGCAGTAGCAGTATCTCGAACTGACAGAGCTTCCCGGACCAAAGAACTAAGCTGAGCTCCACAGAGAGCGGCAGCCTCTCCATCACACGGATCCAACCACAGAACTCTGCCCGGTTACCTAGGATCCACCGGCCACAACAAGCCTCACGGTACAAACCAACATTCCACCTGGAATCCAACCGGTAACTGCCATCCCCAAAGGCTGCTGCATCTTGTCAGTGTTGGGGGAGGGGCTGCATCCGACGAGAGGTTCCTAAGCTAAATGTGATTCTACCCACTAGCGTCCCATGGGACTCTGTACTTCCCTCTTTCCTTTTCTTCAGATCTGTATGCACAGTACCAACGGAGGCAAGTGTGTCCATTTTCAGTTGATGGTTTCACACGTCTTTAAACTTTCTAACAGTTCACAGTACCCAGAGACCCTCTAAAGGAAACTTATGTTCCAGTAATATCCGTACACCCGGAATACATTTCCGTCGGTTGCTTTCTGATGAAACACCCGCACTCTCAGGACATGGATCCATTGGTTTCATGGGGGCTGAAATTCCAAGAAATGAAACCAACCCCAATGTGCACTTTACTGTCTGTCTCTTTTGCTCTTAGTACACTTTTGCAGAGCTACTTGTCTTTGTTAAAGGCTTATGCCATTTCTTCTCGAAGTAGGGTTTTATATGGCATTCATTCATCCTGTTGGAAGACTTGCAAGTCTATATCACGGACTAGGAATCCATTTGACTCCAAATCGGCATTTGGGTTAGGTCTCGATATGCTCTTATGAATCAACATTAACGAATATAAATGCACGCCTCTGATTTCCGAATACAAGTGTGCTGAGTACATGCAAGCCACGTTACTGGGTCGATGCATACTGAATGATCCTTGACATCCCCTTGAGTATTTCCTTTTGAATAATCATGATTCCCTTGGTATATGTCAGCCAACAGTACCCTTTGGGTGCTTGTTTGTTTGTTTGATTCTTTGTTGGTCTGCTTCTCGTTTGTTTTACAAACACGTCAGGCCATGCATCTCTCCGTTCGCTTCAAACAGAGAGTCATATAAGCTGATTCACTTAAAATAGTGCTTCCAATCACCTATGATTTCCTGCTTCCCTCTCCCATTTTAGGCATTTGATGTCCTCCTTTCCATCTTCAGGTTTCTTCCTTGCCACTCATGCTCCTCTTGCATTTCCAATAATGGTTTTCTTCTTTCCATTTCATCTTGCTGCTTTTCTATTCAGGGGAGAATTCTCAAACTTTCTTATAGAATAAGTTTCGAACTGCTGAATTCTTTTAAGATTTGCCGGTATGTGGAATTCTATAGCTCTGCCGTTATTAGAAATGGCGGTCATGTGGCCTAGGTTACCCTAGATGGCAGCATTTTGCCCTTCAGGGTATGGTCTATGTCCTGGCACTCCTCCCTGTCCTGCAATATTGCTGCCGATATATCAGCTGAAACCCCTCTGGAGGTTCTCTTGTGACTACGTTGCATTCCTCCAGGCTCATTTTAATTCCCTGGGATGCTCATGAACTTCGTTGATTTGAATCATACAGCTGCTGTAGGTCTATTGGGATTCCACCTCCTTTGGACCCTGTTTACTTCCTGAATTCGAATAGATGATTCTTTCTTGGCTTTCAGCAAGTTTAAGTCTGATTTTTCTACAGATAACTTTTCAAAAATATTTGTTTCTTTATCTCTTCCTTTTCCATCTGGGACTCTTACGAATCCTAGTCTTTCATGCCTTTTCTTACCTGAGGATTCAACAGCAATGTTTTCATTGGTTTGCACTTGCTTTCCTATGTCTGCTTCTGACCGAGGGATTTCTGTTCCCCTGTCTTCACATTCATTCACGCGTCCCTCTGCATTATTTGGTCTGCTTAGGACTGAATTTTAGCCCTGATATTATCTCATCCACTGAGTTTTCTGATACTATTTGTTTCGCCTTTAGGCTTTCTCTTCCCCTTTTCTGGTATTCTGCCTTTTATGATTCTGAGACACTGTTGTTCTTCAGTGTTTCCCTCACCTCCGTTTTCAATTTTTTCTCTGGATTGCGTTTTGCAGTCTAGTTTTTTGAAAGCTTATCTTTTGGGCCTTCAATCTCTTTGGAACTGAAAATGGTATTTCCTGTTTCTTTTACTGCACTTCTTCACCTCTACTGGTCAGGTAATATCAGGTATCTAATGTAGACTTCTAGGGCTTTGTTAAGTGAAAAATTTGGAATCTTGTCTCTATGCAATTCCATGGGATTTCTGTGAGGACAGTTTCTCCTAGACATTGATGCCATGTCCTGTTCCTGTGTTTGTTGTCTGGTATATCTCCAATTGCTGGTGTTGCCTTTATTGTGATGAACACCCCATACTATTTCGATTAGCATAACCGTAGTTTGATTACGCTTATCTCACAATTCTAAAAGTGCACAGGACACTTCCTCTGGTGGAAATGAAGCTTCTAAAGGTTCTCAGCCCTGCATTCTGCTCCATGTCACTTTGGAGTGTTTCCAAAACTGCAAACTGAGAGTGCGCTTGTGCTTTGTAGTGCCACGGGAATGTCCCAATGAAACCAGTTCTCCCCAGAGCTTCTCTGCCTACAGAAACACCAGTGGAAGCATATCAATGGATGTCACACATCAGGGCCAGTGGAATGATCCCGCAGACCGACCTTGGTGTCCTCGGTGCCGTACCGTGCCGGTGCCATCCAAAATGGAGCATCTGCTTTTGGGAGATAATGCTGAAGGAAATGCTTCATCTTCTCACGCTGTGGACTTGGACCACTCTTCCTTGTCCTCTCATTCTTGTGGCACGGGTGCACGAAGGCAACCACAGAGCTGTTGCGTATCCTGTGCCTCAAACCAAACCAAAATCCCAGCCCAGGTTATGAATGTAGCAGATCCTAAGGCTTTTCATTCTGATTTCAAACCCAAGGCCACCTAGATCACTCAGACCAGATGCACGATATCTCTGATTCAGCCCCACACGTGCTCTATTGGCAAAATGCCCAATTGGTCCCTGGTCCTGCAGATGCACTGGGTGTGGCCATGGGACATATCGATAATCTCAACCGCGCGTGCCGGTGTGGTGGCCTTCTCACTGGGGTCACAGGTCGGTTTGCTCTCTTGATAGGACACACCACATCCCACAACGCACTCCAGATCCCTGAGACTCAGCGTGTGCCATCATCCATAGCCCTATCCCTCCCTGACCGCTGCCTCTGCTACGTCAAATTTGGCAGCTCGCATCTTGGTCTCAGAATCAACTGTGGGGATATTTTGCGCTGGTTTCTTTGAGTTCTGTCAGCCAAGCATCTGCTGTGCACTCTTCTAACACTCAGCGCATCACCTTCAATCCCATGTCTCCTGTCTGCTTGAGAGTGTGCGTCCAAGTTAAACAGAGTTTCACCTTTGCTGCTCCATCACCAGGGGTCAGACCCTGCACTGGTTTCCATTCCCTGCTTTGCCTTCTCCTGCTTCCAGGGCTTCTGAGGCCTTATCCTGTCTTTGGAAGTAACAGACCTCTCTTCGGCAAGTGTCCTGTGCCAAGGGCTGGGTGAGTGGATGTTTCCATTGCTGTGTACATGGGAGCGAGTGAGCGCAGTTGGCACTGCTTCTCTGCCAACTGGGCATCGATGAATCACCACTTTCCAGATACACTTCCCAGATATGTGATTTTTGTTTAGCTCTTTGTTTCTATACAGCCGTGGTGGGAGGGATTTTCCGAAGACTCCAGTTTTGACATTGTGTTGATATCTCATTTGCAGCCTTTAAAAAGTTTCATAGATTTGATTTCCAAGTTTTGAGAGTTATACGAAAATGAAGTTAGTTTTTGAAACATCCTAAGTCGACCTAGAAGCCAGACTTGTCAATTTCGGTAACAATTTGTCAGTTCTAAGGAAAACATAGACAGATAGAATGCAAAGTAGCAGTCCAAACTGTAAAAGGGGTCATGTCAACTCTTTACTGTTGAAGCCTCCGAAACCAACAGGAACCATGAAATAGCTATTGGAAACATGATATAACCCCCATCCTTGGTTTCACTTGTGCATGTGGTGCACTTTACTCCCAATGACACCTACTGGCCAATGTTGGCATTTCAAGGGGTCACATCCCTCTCTAGGAAAATACAAGAGGAAACAAACCAAATATATACATTTAGGTTTGAATCCAAAATCACCTAGAGGCATTATAGCTTTGAGAACCCTGCTGCAGCTATGCTAGTCTATTGAGAACCAGGTGTTCTTCTATCAGTGATGAGAACGCTTAATCATCCGATCATGTTGGTTAAAGCAATGTAACGCAACCGAGTCTGCACCCCCATGATATAGTGCCCACGGGGGCTTGACTCAATGAAAGAATGTCCACATAAGCTGTGCCTTTAATGTCATTGGCGACTTTTACAGTTCCGTTCACTATCTGACTTATAATATTTACCTATACTGTCTTGAAAAACTGAGGCCAAATACATATACAAGTTCAGTCAAAGATTCCCCTCACTTACCACACTCCCTTCACCCCAGAGAAGACACAAACCCAGCATTGGCTGAATCTAGCGGAAGGCCATCGTTTCTTTGTGTGAGATAGTTATTCATATGCTATCTATTTCAGTCGAGACTTTTAGACCTTTAAGGAGTTCACTGTTGTTCACAGAGGGTAAAGCTGGAGGAACTCTGATTCGAGGAGGGGCTTGCCCTTCTCGTACTGGCTTCATTGCAGCTCAGGTACTGATCCTTCCAAATGGATGCCTGAGTGGAGGGGAGGGAAGAGCAAGTGCTTGTTATCTAGGCCCAAACCTGGGAAAAGGCTTACCTGGGCTTGGTGCACTTTGGTCTGAATGGCTTGGAAATGCCCCTTGGGACGTGTGGATTCTCACGACCTCTTCCAAGAACATGAGCGTTTTGATCACCTCTGCCATCTCTTCTCTTTTAGATGTCAGGGATCTTGGACCCGTTCTTGGAGCAGAGAATTGAGGAACTTCCTCAAGTCCACGTTGGCACTCCGTATGTTTCTGCCAGTATCAGCGTGGTTCAATAGGTCTCATGAATGTCTTTCGAGCCTGGTATCCTCTACAGCTGTCTCCAGGCCAGGAATCTCCATTGTAGCAGAACATCTCTCATCAATGTGTTCGCATCTCTCCTCAATCCGTGCAGCCATCTTTTCGGCCAGCTGCTCTTCGTATCTCCCATACAGTCGACTTCAACAGGACTGGGCATGTCTGAAAGTAGCTCGGAGCCTCACCAGTAAGCTGATGGCAGGCAGATCTTCCACTGTCTGCCCTTTCAGGTTCTGGAAACTGACCCGTGAACTCAGGTCTTTGGGCAGCAGCAGTATCTCGAACTGACAGAGCTTCCCGGACCAAAGACCTAAGCTAAGCTCCACAGAGGGCGGCAGCCCCTCCACCACACTGATCCACCCACAGAACTCTGCCCGGTTACCTAGGATCCACCGGCCACAACAAGCCTCGCGGTACACACCAACATTCCACCTGGAATCCAACGGGTAACTGCCATCCCCAATGGCTGCTGCATCTTGTCAGTGTTGGGGGAGGGGCTGCATCCGACGAGGGGTTCCTAAGCTAAATGTGATTCTACCCACTAGCGTCCCATGGGACTTTGTTCTTCCCTCTTTCCTTTTCTTCAGATCTGTATGCACAGTACCAACGGAGGCAAGTGTGTCCATTTTCAGTTGATGGTTTCACACGTCTTTAAACTTTCTATCAGTTCACAGTACACAGAGACCCTCTAAAGGAAACTTATGTTCCTGTAATATCCGTACACCCGGAATACATATCCGTCGGTTGATTTCTGCTGAAACACCCGCACTCTCAGGACATGGATCCATTGGTTTCATGGGGGCTGAAATTCCTAGAAATGAAAACAAACCCCAATGTGCACTTTACTGTCTGTCTCTTTTGTACTTAGTGCACTTTTGCAGAGCTACTTGTCTTTGTTAAAGGCTTATGCCATTTCTTCTCGAAGTAGGGTTTTATATGGCATTCATTCATCCTGTTGGAAGACTTGCAAGTCTATATCACGGACTAGGAATCCATTTGACTCCAAATCGGCATTTGGGTTAGGTCACGATATGCTCTTATTAATCAACATTAACGAATATAAATGCACGCCTCTGATTTCCGAATACAAGTGTGCTGAGTACATGCAAGCAGCGATACTGGGCCGATGAGTACTGAATGATCCTTGACATCACCTTGAGTATTTCCTTTTGAATAATCATGGTTCCCTTGTTATATGTCAGCCAACCGTACCATTTGGGTGCATGTTTGTTTGTTTGATTTTTGTTGGTCTGCTTCTCGTTTGCTTTGCAAACACGCCAGGCCATGCATCTCTCCGTTCGCTTCAAACAGAGAGTCATATAAGCTGATTCACTTAAGATAGTGCTTCCAATCACCTATGATTTCCTGCTTCCCTCTCCCATCTTTAGGGTATTGATGTCCTCCTTGCCTTCTTCTGGTTTCTTCTTTGCCACTCATGCTCTTCTTGCATTTCCAATAATGGTTTTCTTCTTTCCATTTCATCTTGCTGCTTTTCTATTCAGGGGAGAATTCACAACCTTTCTTGTAGGATAAGTTTCAAACTGCTGAATTCTTTTAAGATTTGCCGGTCTGTGGAATTCTCTAGCTCTGCCGTTATTAGAAGTGGCGGTCATGTGGCCTAGGCTACCCTAGATGGCAGCATTTTGCCCTTCAGGGTATGGCCTATGTCCTGGCACTCCTCCCTGTCCTGCAATATTGCTGCCGATATATCAGCTGAAACCCCTCTGGAGGTTCTCTTCTGAATATGTTGCTTTCCTCCAGGCGCATTTTAAATCCCTGGGATGCTCATGAACTTCGTTGATTTGAATCATACAGCTGCTGGTAGGTCTATTGGGATTCCACCTCCTTTGGACACTGTGTACTTCCTGATTTCGCATAGATGATTCTTTCCAGGCTTTCAGCAAGTTTCAGTCTGATTTTTCTACAGATAACTTTTCAGACATTTTTTCTTTCTTTACCTCTTGCTTTTCCATCTGGGACTCTTACGAATCCTAGTCTTTCATGCCTTGTCTTACCCCAGGATTCAACAGCAATGTTTTCATTGGTTTGCACTTGCTTTCCTATGTCTGCTTCTGACCGAGGGTTTACTGTTCCCCTGTCTTCACATTCATTCACGCGTCCCTCTGCATTATTTGGTCTGCTTAGGACTGAATTTTAGCCCTGATATTATCTCATCCACTGAGTTTTCTGATACTATTTGTTTCGCCTTTAGGCTTTCTCTTCCCCTTTTCTGGTATTCTGCCTTTTATGATTCTGAGACACTGTTGTTCTTCAGTGTTTCCCTCACCTCCGTTTTCAATTTTTTCTCTGGATTGCGTTTTGCAGTCTAGTTTTTTGAAAGCTTATGTTTTGGGCCTTCAATCTCTTTGGAACTGAAAATGGTATTTCCTGTTTCTTTTACTGCACTTCTTCACCTCTACTGGTCAGGTAATATCAGGTATCTAATGTAGACTTCTAGGGCTTTGTTAAGTGAAAAATTTGGAATCTTGTCTCTATGCAATTCCATGGGATTTCTGTGAGGACAGTTTCTCCTAGACATTGATGCCATGTCCTGTTCCTGTGTTTGTTGTCTGGTATATCTCCAATTGCTGGTGTTGCCTTTATTGTGATGAACACCCCATACTATTTCGATTAGCATAACCGTAGTTTGATTACGCTTATCTCACAATTCTAAAAGTGCACAGGACACTTCCTCTGGTGGAAATGAAGCTTCTAAAGGTTCTCAGCCCTGCATTCTGCTCCATGTCACTTTGGAGTGTTTCCAAAACTGCAAACTGAGAGTGCGCTTGTGCTTTGTAGTGCCACGGGAATGTCCCAATGAAACCAGTTCTTCCCAGAGCTTCTCTGCCTACAGAAACACCAGTGGAAGCATATCAATGGATGTCACACATCAGGGCCAGTGGAATGATCCCGCAGACCGACCTTGGTGTCCTCGGTGCCGTACCGTGCCGGTGCCATCCAAAATGGAGCATCTGCTTTTGGGAGATAATGCTGAAGGAAATGCTTCATCTTCTCATGCTGTGGACTTGGACCACTATTCCTTGTCCTCTCATTCTTGTGGCACGGGTGCACGAAGGCAACCACAGAGCTGTTGCGTATCCTGTGCCTCAAACCAAACCAAAATCCCAGCCCAGGTTATGAATGTAGCAGATCCTAAGGCTTTTCATTCTGATTTCAAACCCAAGGCCACCTAGATCACTCAGACCAGATGCACGATATCTCTGATTCAGCCCCACACGTGCTCTATTGGCAAAATGCCCAATTGGTCCCTGGTCCTGCAGATGCACTGGGTGTGGCCATGGGACATATCGATAATCTCAACCGCGCGTGCCGGTGTGGTGGCCTTCTCACTGGGGTCACAGGTCGGTTTGCTCTCTTGATAGGACCCACCACATCCCACAACGCACTCCAGATCCCTGAGACTCAGCGTGTGCCATCATCCATAGCCCTATCCCTCCCTGACCGCTGCCTCTGCTACGTCAAATTTGGCAGCTCGCATCTTGGTCTCAGAATCAACTGTGGGGATATTTTGCGCTGGTTTCTTTGAGTTCTGTCAGCCAAGCATCTGCTGTGCACTCTTCTAACACTCAGCGCATCACCTTCAATCCCATGTCTCCTGTCCGCTTGAGAGTGTGCGTCCAAGTTAAACAGAGTTTCACCTTTGCTGCTCCATCACCAGGGGTCAGACCCTGCACTGGTTTCCATTCCCTGCTTTGCCTTCTCCTGCTTCCAGGGCTTCTGAGGCCTTATCCTGTCTTTGGAAGTAACAGACCTCTCTTCGGCAAGTGTCCTGTGCCAAGGGCTGGGTGAGTGGATGTTTCCATTGCTGTGTACATGGGAGCGAGTGAGCGCAGTTGGCACTGCTTCTCTGCCAACTGGGCATCGATGAATCACCACTTTCCAGATACACTTCCCAGATATGTGATTTTTGTTTAGCTCTTTGTTTCTATACAGCCGTGGTGGGAGGGATTTTCCGAAGACTCCAGTTTTGACATTGTGTTGATATCTCATTTGCAGCCTTTAAAAAGTTTCATAGATTTGATTTCCAAGTTTTGAGAGTTATACGAAAATGAAGTTAGTTTTTGAAACATCCTAAGTCGACCTAGAAGCCAGACTTGTCAATTTCGGTAACATTTTGTCAGTTCTAAGGAAAACATAGACAGATAGAATGCAAAGTAGCAGTCCAAACTGTAAAAGGGGTCATGTCAACTCTTTACGGTTGAAGCCTCCGAAACCAACAGGAACCATGAAATAGCTATTGGAAACATGATATAACCCCCATCCTTGGTTTCACTTGTGCATGTGGTGCACTTTACTCCCAATGACACCTACTGGCCAATGTTGGCATTTCAAGGGGTAACATCCCTCTCTAGGAAAATACAAGAGGAAACAAACCAAATATATACATTTAGGTTTGAATCCAAAATCACCTAGAGGCATTATAGCTTTGAGAACCCTGCTGCAGCTATGCTAGTCTATTGAGAACCAGGTGTTCTTCTATCAGTGATGAGAACGCTTAATCATCTGATCATGTTGGGTAAAGCAATTTAAAGCAACCGAGTCTGCACCCCCATGATATAGTGCCCACGGGGGCTTGACTCAATGAAAGAATGTCCACATAAGCTGTGTCTTTAATGTCATTGGCGACTTTTACAGTTCCGTTCACTATCTGACTTATAATATTTACATATACTGTCTTGAAAAACTGAGGCCAAATACATATACAAGTTCAGTCAAAGATTCCCCTCACTTACCACACTCCCTTCACCCCAGAGAAGACACAAACCCAGCATTGGCTGAATCTAGCGGAAGGCCATCGTTTCTTTGTGTGAGATAGTTATTCATATGCTATCTATTTCAGTCGAGACTTTTAGACCTTTAAGGAGTTCACTGTTGTTCACAGAGGGTAAAGCTGGAGGAACTCTGATTCGAGAAGGGGCTTGCCCTTCTCGTACTGGCTTCATTGCAGCTCAGGTACTGATCCTTCCAAATGGATGCCTGAGTGGAGGGGAGGGAAGAGCAAGTGCTTGTTATCTAGGCCCAAACCTGGGAAAAGGCTTACCTGGGCTTGGTGCACTTTGGTCTGAATGGCTTGGAAATGCCCCTTGGGACGTGTGGATTCTCACAACCTCTTCCAAGAACATGAGCGTTTTGATCACCTCTGCCATCTCTTCTCTTTTAGATGTCAGGGATCTTGGACCCGTTCTTGGAGCAGAGAATTGAGGAACTTCCTCAAGTCCACGTTGGCACTCCGTATGTTTCTGCCAGTATCAGCGTGGTTCAATAGGTCTCATGAATGTCTTTCGAGCCTGGTATCCTCTACAGCTGTCTCCAGGCCAGGAATCTCCATTGTAGCAGAACATCTCTCATCAATGTGTTCGCATCTCTCCTCAATCCGTGCAGCCATCTTTTCGGCCAGCTGCTCTTCGTATCTCCCATACAGTCGACTTCAACAGGACTGGGCATGTCTGAAAGTAGCTCGGAGCCTCACCAGTAAGCTGATGGCAGGCAGATCTTCCACTGTCTGCCCTTTCAGGTTCTGGAAACTGACCCGTGAACTCAGGTCTTTGGGCAGCAGCAGTATCTCGAACTGACAGAGCTTCCCGGACCAAAGACCTAAGCTAAGCTCCACAGAGGGCGGCAGCCCCTCCATCACACTGATCCACCCACAGAACTCTGCCCGGTTACCTAGGAACCACCGGCCACAACAAGCCTCGCGGTACACACCAACATTCCACCTGGAATCCAACGGGTAACTGCCATCCCCAATGGCTGCTGCACCTTGTCAGTGTTGGGGGAGGGGCTGCATCCGACGAGGGGTTCCTAAGCTAAATGTGATTCTACCCACTAGCGTCCCATGGGACTTTGTTCTTCCCTCTTTCCTTTTCTTCAGATCTGTATGCACAGTACCAACGGAGGCAAGTGTGTCCATTTTCGGTTGATGGTTTCACACGTCTTTAAACTTTCTATCAGTTCACAGTACACAGAGACCCTCTAAAGGAAACTTATCTTCCTGTAATATCCGTACACCCGGAATACATATCCGTCGGTTGATTTCTGCTGAAACACCCGCACTCTCAGGACATGGATCCATTGGTTTCATGGGGGCTGAAATTCCTAGAAATGAAAACAAACCCCAATGTGCACTTTACTGTCTGTCTCTTTTGTACTTAGTGCACTTTTGCAGAGCTACTTGTCTTTGTTAAAGGCTTATGCCATTTCTTCTCGAAGTAGGGTTTTATTTGGCATTCATTCATCCTGTTGGAAGACTTGCAAGTCTATATCACGGACTAGGAATCCATTTGACTCCAAATCGGCATTTGGGTTAGGTCACGATATGCTCTTATTAATCAACATTAACGAATATAAATGCACGCATCTGATTTCCGAATACAAGTGTGCTGAGTACATGCAAGCAGCGATACTGGGCCGATGAGTACTGAATGATCCTTGACATCACCTTGAGTATTTCCTTTTGAATAATCATGTTTCCCTTGTTATATGTCAGCCAACCGTACCATTTGGGTGCATGTTTGTTTGTTTGATTTTTGTTGGTCTGCTTCTCGTTTGCTTTGCAAACACGCCAGGCCATGCATCTCTCCGTTCGCTTCAAACAGAGAGTCATATAAGCTGATTCACTTAAGATAGTGCTTCCAATCACCTATGATTTCCTGCTTCCCTCTCCCATCTTTAGGTTATTGATGTCCTCCTTGCCTTCTTCTGGTTTCTTCTTTGCCACTCATGCTCTTCTTGCATTTCCAATAATGGTTTTCTTCTTTCCATTTCATCTTGCTGCTTTTCTATTCAGGGGAGAATTCACAACCTTTCTTGTAGGATAAGTTTCAAACTGCTGAATTCTTTTAAGATTTGCCGGTCTGTGGAATTCTCTAGCTCTGCCGTTATTAGAAGTGGCGGTCATGTGGCCTAGGCTACCCTAGATGGCAGCATTTTGCCCTTCAGGGTATGGCCTATGTCCTGGCACTCCTCCCTGTCCTGCAATATTGCTGCCGATATATCAGCTGAAACCCCTCTGGAGGTTCTCTTCTGAATATGTTGCTTTCCTCCAGGCGCATTTTAAATCCCTGGGATGCTCATGAACTTCGTTGATTTGAATCATACAGCTGCTGGTAGGTCTATTGGGATTCCACCTCCTTTGGACACTGTGTACTTCCTGATTTCGCATAGATGATTCTTTCCAGGCTTTCAGCAAGTTTCAGTCTGATTTTTCTACAGATAACTTTTCAGACATTTTTTCTTTCTTTACCTCTTGCTTTTCCATCTGGGACTCTTACGAATCCTAGTCTTTCATGCCTTGTCTTACCCCAGGATTCAACAGCAATGTTTTCATTGGTTTGCACTTGCTTTCCTATGTCTGCTTCTGACCGAGGGTTTACTGTTCCCCTGTCTTCACATTCATTCACGCGTCCCTCTGCATTATTGGGTCTGCTTAGGACTGAATTTTAGCCCTGATATTATCTCATCCACTGAGTTTTCTGATACTATTTGTTTCGCCTTTAGGCTTTCTCTTCCCCTTTTCTGGTATTCTGCCTTTTATGATTCTGAGACACTGTTGTTCTTCAGTGTTTCCCTCACCTCCGTTTTCAATTTTTTCTCTGGATTGCGTTTTGCAGTCTAGTTTTTTGAAAGCTTATGTTTTGGGCCTTCAATCTCTTTGGAACTGAAAATGGTATTTCCTGTTTCTTTTACTGCACTTCTTCACCTCTACTGGTCAGGTAATATCAGGTATCTAATGTAGACTTCTAGGGCTTTGTTAAGTGAAAATTTGGAATCTTGTCTCTATGCAATTCCATGGGATTTCTGTGAGGACAGTTTCTCCTAGACATTGATGCCATGTCCTGTTCCTGTGTTTGTTGTCTGGTATATCTCCAATTGCTGGTGTTGCCTTTATTGTGATGAACACCCCATACTATTTCGATTAGCATAACCGTAGTTTGATTACGCTTATCTCACAATTCTAAAAGTGCACAGGACACTTCCTCTGGTGGAAATGAAGCTTCTAAAGGTTCTCAGCCCTGCATTCTGCTCCATGTCACTTTGGAGTGTTTCCAAAACTGCAAACTGAGAGTGCGCTTGTGCTTTGTAGTGCCACGGGAATGTCCCAATGAAACCAGTTCTTCCCAGAGCTTCTCTGCCTACAGAAACACCAGTGGAAGCATATCAATGGATGTCACACATCAGGGCCAGTGGAATGAACCCGCAGACCGACCTTGGTGTCCTCGGTGCCGTACCGTGCCGGTGCCATCCAAAATGGAGCATCTGCTTTTGCTAGATAATGCTGAAGGAAATGCTTCATCTTCTCACGCTGTGGACTTGGACCACTATTACTTGTCCTCTCATTCTTGTGGCACGGGTGCACGAAGGCAACCACAGAGCTGTTGCGTATCCTGTGCCTCAAACCAAACCAAAATCCCAGCCCAGGTTATGAATGTAGCAGATCCTAAGGCTTTTCATTCTAATTTCAAACCCAAGGCCACCTAGATCACTCAGACCAGATGCACGATATCTCTGATTCAGCCCCACACGTGCTCTATTGGCAAAATGCCCAATTGGTCCCTGGTCCTGCAGATGCACTGGGTGTGGCCATGGGACATATCGATAATCTCAACCACGCGTGCCGGTGTGGTGGCTTTCTCACTGGGGTCACAGGTCGGTTTGCTCTCTTGATAGGACCCACCACATCCCACAACGCACTCCAGATCCCTGAGACTCAGCGTGTGCCATCATCCGTAGCCCTATCCCTCCCTGACCACTGCCTCTGCTACGTCAAATTTGGCAGCTCGGATCTTGGTCTGAAAATCAACTGTGGGGATATTTTGCGCTGGTTTCTTTGAGTTCTGTCAGCCAAGCATCTGCTGTGCACTCTTCTAACACTCAGCGCATCACCTTCAATCCCATGTCTCCTGTCCGCTTGAGAGTGTGCGTCCAAGTTAAACAGAGTTTCACCTTTGCTGCTCCATCACCAGGGGTCAGACCCTGCACTGGTTTCCATTCCCTGCTTTGCCTTCTCCTGCTTCCAGGGCTTCTGAGGCCTTATCCTGTCTTTGGAAGTAACAGACCTCTCTTCGGCAAGTGTCCTGTGCCAAGGGCTGGGTGAGTGGATGTTGCCATTGCTGTGTACATGGGAGCGAGTGAGCGCAGTTGGCACTGCTTCTCTGCCAACTGGGCATCGATGAATCACCACTTTCCAGATACACTTCCCAGATATGTGATTTTTGTTTAGCTCTTTGTTTCTATACAGCCGTGGTGGGAGGGATTTTCCGAAGACTCCAGTTTTGACATTGTGTTGATATCTCATTTGCAGCCTTTAAAAAGTTTCATAGATTTGATTTCCAAGTTTTGAGAGTTATACGAAAATGAAGTTAGTTTTTGAAACATCCTAAGTCGACCTAGAAGCCAGACTTGTCAATTTCGGTAACATTTTGTCAGTTCTAAGGAAAACATAGACAGATAGAATGCAAAGTAGCAGTCCAAACTGTAAAAGGGGTCATGTCAACTCTTTACTGTTGAAGCCTCCGAAACCAACAGGAACCATGAAATAGCTATTGGAAACATGATATAACCCCCATCCTTGGTTTCACTTGTGCATGTGGTGCACTTTACTCCCAATGACACCTACTGGCCAATGTTGGCATTTCAAGGGGTCACATCCCTCTCTAGGAAAATACAAGAGGAAACAAACCAAATATATACATTTAGGTTTGAATCCAAAATCACCTAGAGGCATTATAGCTTTGAGATCCCTGCTGCAGCTATGCTAGTCTATTGAGAACCAGGTGTTCTTCTATCAGTGATGAGAACGCTTAATCATCTGATCATGTTGGGTAAAGCAATTTAAAGCAACCGAGTCTGCACCCCCATGATATAGTGCCCACGGGGGCTTGACTCAATGAAAGAATGTCCACATAAGCTGTGTCTTTAATGTCATTGGCGACTTTTACAGTTCCGTTCACTATCTGACTTATAATATTTACCTATACTGTCTTGAAAAACTGAGGCCAAATACATATACAAGTTCAGTCAAAGATTCCCCTCACTTACCACACTCCCTTCACCCCAGAGAAGACACAAACCCAGCATTGGCTGAATCTAGCGGAAGGCCATCGTTTCTTTGTGTGAGATAGTTATTCATATGCTATCTATTTCAGTCGAGACTTTTAGACCTTTAAGGAGTTCACTGTTGTTCACAGAGGGTAAAGCTGGAGGAACTCTGATTCGAGGAGGGGCTTGCCCTTCTCGTACTGGCTTCATTGCAGCTCAGGTACTGATCCTTCCAAATGGATGCCTGAGTGGAGGGGAGGGAAGAGCAAGTGCTTGTTATCTAGGCCCAAACCTGGGAAAAGGCTTACCTGGGCTTGGTGCACTTTGGTCTGAATGGCTTGGAAATGCCCCTTGGGACGTGTGGATTCTCACGACCTCTTCCAAGAACATGAGCGTTTTGATCACCTCTGCCATCTCTTCTCTTTTAGATGTCAGGGATCTTGGACCCGTTCTTGGAGCAGAGAATTGAGGAACTTCCTCAAGTCCACGTTGGCACTCCGTATGTTTCTGCCAGTATCAGCGTGGTTCAATAGGTCTCATGAATGTCTTTCGAGCCTGGTATCCTCTACAGCTGTCTCCAGGCCAGGAATCTCCATTGTAGCAGAACATCTCTCATCAATGTGTTCGCATCTCTCCTCAATCCGTGCAGCCATCTTTTCGGCCAGCTGCTCTTCGTATCTCCCATACAGTCGACTTCAACAGGACTGGGCATGTCTGAAAGTAGCTCGGAGCCTCACCAGTAAGCTGATGGCAGGCAGATCTTCCACTGTCTGCCCTTTCAGGTTCTGGAAACTGACCCGTGAACTCAGGTCTTTGGGCAGCAGCAGTATCTCGAACTGACAGAGCTTCCCGGACCAAAGACCTAAGCTAAGCTCCACAGAGGGCGGCAGCCCCTCCACCACACTGATCCACCCACAGAACTCTGCCCGGTTACCTAGGATCCACCGGCCACAACAAGCCTCGCGGTACACACCAACATTCCACCTGGAATCCAACGGGTAACTGCCATCCCCAATGGCTGCTGCATCTTGTCAGTGTTGGGGGAGGGGCTGCATCCGACGAGGGGTTCCTAAGCTAAATGTGATTCTACCCACTAGCGTCCCATGGGACTTTGTTCTTCCCTCTTTCCTTTTCTTCAGATCTGTATGCACAGTACCAACGGAGGCAAGTGTGTCCATTTTCAGTTGATGGTTTCACACGTCTTTAAACTTTCTATCAGTTCACAGTACACAGAGACCCTCTAAAGGAAATTTATGTTCCTGTAATATCCGTACACCCGGAATACATATCCGTCGGCTGATTTCTGCTGAAACACCCGCACTCTCAGGACATGGATCCATTGGTTTCATGGGGGCTGAAATTCCTAGAAATGAAAACAAACCCCAATGTGCACTTTACTGTCTGTCTCTTTTGTACTTAGTGCACTTTTGCAGAGCTACTTGTCTTTGTTAAAGGCTTATGCCATTTCTTCTCGAAGTAGGGTTTTATATGGCATTCATTCATCCTGTTGGAAGACTTGCAAGTCTATATCACGGACTAGGAATCCATTTGACTCCAAATCGGCATTTGGGTTAGGTCACGATATGCTCTTATTAATCAACATTAACGAATATAAATGCACACCTCTGATTTCCGAATACAAGTGTGCTGAGTACATGCAAGCAGCGATACTGGGCCGATGAGTACTGAATGATCCTTGACATCACCTTGAGTATTTCCTTTTGAATAATCATGGTTCCCTTGTTATATGTCAGCCAACCGTACCATTTGGGTGCATGTTTGTTTGTTTGATTTTTGTTGGTCTGCTTCTCGTTTGCTTTGCAAACACGCCAGGCCATGCATCTCTCCGTTCGCTTCAAACAGAGAGTCATATAAGCTGATTCACTTAAGATAGTGCTTCCAATCACCTATGATTTCCTGCTTCCCTCTCCCATCTTTAGGTTATTGATGTCCTCCTTGCCTTCTTCTGGTTTCTTCTTTGCCACTCATGCTCTTCTTGCATTTCCAATAATGGTTTTCTTCTTTCCATTTCATCTTGCTGCTTTTCTATTCAGGGGAGAATTCACAACCTTTCTTGTAGGATAAGTTTCAAACTGCTGAATTCTTTTAAGATTTGCCGGTCTGTGGAATTCTCTAGCTCTGCCGTTATTAGAAGTGGCGGTCATGTGGCCTAGGCTACCCTAGATGGCAGCATTTTGCCCTTCAGGGTATGGCCTATGTCCTGGCACTCCTCCCTGTCCTGCAATATTGCTGCCGATATATCAGCTGAAACCCCTCTGGAGGTTCTCTTCTGAATATGTTGCTTTCCTCCAGGCGCATTTTAAATCCCTGGGATGCTCATGAACTTCGTTGATTTGAATCATACAGCTGCTGGTAGGTCTATTGGGATTCCACCTCCTTTGGACACTGTGTACTTCCTGATTTCGCATAGATGATTCTTTCCAGGCTTTCAGCAAGTTTCAGTCTGATTTTTCTACAGATAACTTTTCAGACATTTTTTCTTTCTTTACCTCTTGCTTTTCCATCTGGGACTCTTACGAATCCTAGTCTTTCATGCCTTGTCTTACCCCAGGATTCAACAGCAATGTTTTCATTGGTTTGCACTTGCTTTCCTATGTCTGCTTCTGACCGAGGGTTTACTGTTCCCCTGTCTTCACATTCATTCACGCGTCCCTCTGCATTATTTGGTCTGCTTAGGACTGAATTTTAGCCCTGATATTATCTCATCCACTGAGTTTTCTGATACTATTTGTTTCGCCTTTAGGCTTTCTCTTCCCCTTTTCTGGTATTCTGCCTTTTATGATTCTGAGACACTGTTGTTCTTCAGTGTTTCCCTCACCTCCGTTTTCAATTTTTTCTCTGGATTGCGTTTTGCAGTCTAGTTTTTTGAAAGCTTATGTTTTGGGCCTTCAATCTCTTTGGAACTGAAAATGGTATTTCCTGTTTCTTTTACTGCACTTCTTCACCTCTACTGGTCAGGTAATATCAGGTATCTAATGTAGACTTCTAGGGCTTTGTTAAGTGAAAATTTGGAATCTTGTCTCTATGCAATTCCATGGGATTTCTGTGAGGACAGTTTCTCCTAGACATTGATGCCATGTCCTGTTCCTGTGTTTGTTGTCTGGTATATCTCCAATTGCTGGTGTTGCCTTTATTGTGATGAACACCCCATACTATTTCGATTAGCATAACCGTAGTTTGATTACGCTTATCTCACAATTCTAAAAGTGCACAGGACACTTCCTCTGGTGGAAATGAAGCTTCTAAAGGTTCTCAGCCCTGCATTCTGCTCCATGTCACTTTGGAGTGTTTCCAAAACTGCAAACTGAGAGTGCGCTTGTGCTTTGTAGTGCCACGGGAATGTCCCAATGAAACCAGTTCTTCCCAGAGCTTCTCTGCCTACAGAAACACCAGTGGAAGCATATCAATGGATGTCACACATCAGGGCCAGTGGAATGAACCCGCAGACCGACCTTGGTGTCCTCGGTGCCGTACCGTGCCGGTGCCATCCAAAATGGAGCATCTGCTTTTGCTAGATAATGCTGAAGGAAATGCTTCATCTTCTCACGCTGTGGACTTGGACCACTATTACTTGTCCTCTCATTCTTGTGGCACGGGTGCACGAAGGCAACCACAGAGCTGTTGCGTATCCTGTGCCTCAAACCAAACCAAAATCCCAGCCCAGGTTATGAATGTAGCAGATCCTAAGGCTTTTCATTCTAATTTCAAACCCAAGGCCACCTAGATCACTCAGACCAGATGCACGATATCCCTGATTCAGCCCCACACGTGCTCTATTGGCAAAATGCCCAATTGGTCCCTGGTCCTGCAGATGCACTGGGTGTGGCCATGGGACATATCGATAATCTCAACCACGCGTGCCGGTGTGGTGGCTTTCTCACTGGGGTCACAGGTCGGTTTGCTCTCTTGATAGGACCCACCACATCCCACAACGCACTCCAGATCCCTGAGACTCAGCGTGTGCCATCATCCGTAGCCCTATCCCTCCCTGACCACTGCCTCTGCTACGTCAAATTTGGCAGCTCGGATCTTGGTCTGAAAATCAACTGTGGGGATATTTTGCGCTGGTTTCTTTGAGTTCTGTCAGCCAAGCATCTGCTGTGCACTCTTCTAACACTCAGCGCATCACCTTCAATCCCATGTCTCCTGTCCGCTTGAGAGTGTGCGTCCAAGTTAAACAGAGTTTCACCTTTGCTGCTCCATCACCAGGGGTCAGACCCTGCACTGGTTTCCATTCCCTGCTTTGCCTTCTCCTGCTTCCAGGGCTTCTGAGGCCTTATCCTGTCTTTGGAAGTAACAGACCTCTCTTCGGCAAGTGTCCTGTGCCAAGGGCTGGGTGAGTGGATGTTGCCATTGCTGTGTACATGGGAGCGAGTGAGCGCAGTTGGCACTGCTTCTCTGCCAACTGGGCATCGATGAATCACCACTTTCCAGATACACTTCCCAGATATGTGATTTTTGTTTAGCTCTTTGTTTCTATACAGCCGTGGTGGGAGGGATTTTCCGAAGACTCCAGTTTTGACATTGTGTTGATATCTCATTTGCAGCCTTTAAAAAGTTTCATAGATTTGATTTCCAAGTTTTGAGAGTTATACGAAAATGAAGTTAGTTTTTGAAACATCCTAAGTCGACCTAGAAGCCAGACTTGTCAATTTCGGTAACATTTTGTCAGTTCTAAGGAAAACATAGACAGATAGAATGCAAAGTAGCAGTCCAAACTGTAAAAGGGGTCATGTCAACTCTTTACGGTTGAAGCCTCCGAAACCAACAGGAACCATGAAATAGCTATTGGAAACATGATATAACCCCCATCCTTGGTTTCACTTGTGCATGTGGTGCACTTTACTCCCAATGACACCTACTGGCCAATGTTGGCATTTCAAGGGGTCACATCCCTCTCTAGGAAAATACAAGAGGAAACAAACCAAATATATACATTTAGGTTTGAATCCAAAATCACCTAGAGGCATTATAGCTTTGAGAACCCTGCTGCAGCTATGCTAGTCTATTGAGAACCAGGTGTTCTTCTATCAGTGATGAGAACGCTTAATCATCTGATCATGTTGGGTAAAGCAATTTAAAGCAACCGAGTCTGCACCCCCATGATATAGTGCCCACGGGGGCTTGACTCAATGAAAGAATGTCCACATAAGCTGTGTCTTTAATGTCATTGGCGACTTTTACAGTTCCGTTCACTATCTGACTTATAATATTTACCTATACTGTCTTGAAAAACTGAGGCCAAATACATATACAAGTTCAGTCAAAGATTCCCCTCACTTACCACACTCCCTTCACCCCAGAGAAGACACAAACCCAGCATTGGCTGAATCTAGCGGAAGGCCATCGTTTCTTTGTGTGAGATAGTTATTCATATGCTATCTATTTCAGTCGAGACTTTTAGACCTTTAAGGAGTTCACTGTTGTTCACAGAGGGTAAAGCTGGAGGAACTCTGATTCGAGGAGGGGCTTGCCCTTCTCGTACTGGCTTCATTGCAGCTCAGGTACTGATCCTTCCAAATGGATGCCTGAGTGGAGGGGAGGGAAGAGCAAGTGCTTGTTATCTAGGCCCAAACCTGGGAAAAGGCTTACCTGGGCTTGGTGCACTTTGGTCTGAATGGCTTGGAAATGCCCCTTGGGACGTGTGGATTCTCACGACCTCTTCCAAGAACATGAGCGTTTTGATCACCTCTGCCATCTCTTCTCTTTTAGATGTCAGGGATCTTGGACCCGTTCTTGGAGCAGAGAATTGAGGAACTTCCTCAAGTCCACGTTGGCACTCCGTATGTTTCTGCCAGTATCAGCGTGGTTCAATAGGTCTCATGAATGTCTTTCGAGCCTGGTATCCTCTACAGCTGTCTCCAGGCCAGGAATCTCCATTGTAGCAGAACATCTCTCATCAATGTGTTCGCATCTCTCCTCAATCCGTGCAGCCATCTTTTCGGCCAGCTGCTCTTCGTATCTCCCATACAGTCGACTTCAACAGGACTGGGCATGTCTGAAAGTAGCTCGGAGCCTCACCAGTAAGCTGATGGCAGGCAGATCTTCCACTGTCTGCCCTTTCAGGTTCTGGAAACTGACCCGTGAACTCAGGTCTTTGGGCAGCAGCAGTATCTCGAACTGACAGAGCTTCCCGGACCAAAGACCTAAGCTAAGCTCCACAGAGGGCGGCAGCCCCTCCACCACACTGATCCACCCACAGAACTCTGCCCGGTTACCTAGGATCCACCGGCCACAACAAGCCTCGCGGTACACACCAACATTCCACCTGGAATCCAACGGGTAACTGCCATCCCCAATGGCTGCTGCATCTTGTCAGTGTTGGGGGAGGGGCTGCATCCGACGAGGGGTTCCTAAGCTAAATGTGATTCTACCCACTAGCGTCCCATGGGACTTTGTTCTTCCCTCTTTCCTTTTCTTCAGATCTGTATGCACAGTACCAACGGAGGCAAGTGTGTCCATTTTCAGTTGATGGTTTCACACGTCTTTAAACTTTCTATCAGTTCACAGTACACAGAGACCCTCTAAAGGAAACTTATGTTCCTGTAATATCCGTACACCCGGAATACATATCCGTCGGTTGATTTCTGCTGAAACACCCGCACTCTCAGGACATGGATCCATTGGTTTCATGGGGGCTGAAATTCCTAGAAATGAAAACAAACCCCAATGTGCACTTTACTGTCTGTCTCTTTTGTACTTAGTGCACTTTTGCAGAGCTACTTGTCTTTGTTAAAGGCTTATGCCATTTCTTCTCGAAGTAGGGTTTTATATGGCATTCATTCATCCTGTTGGAAGACTTGCAAGTCTATATCACGGACTAGGAATCCATTTGACTCCAAATCGGCATTTGGGTTAGGTCACGATATGCTCTTATTAATCAACATTAACGAATATAAATGCACGCCTCTGATTTCCGAATACAAGTGTGCTGAGTACATGCAAGCAGCGATACTGGGCCGATGAGTACTGAATGATCCTTGACATCACCTTGAGTATTTCCTTTTGAATAATCATGGTTCCCTTGTTATATGTCAGCCAACCGTACCATTTGGGTGCATGTTTGTTTGTTTGATTTTTGTTGGTCTGCTTCTCGTTTGCTTTGCAAACACGCCAGGCCATGCATCTCTCCGTTCGCTTCAAACAGAGAGTCATATAAGCTGATTCACTTAAGATAGTGCTTCCAATCACCTATGATTTCCTGCTTCCCTCTCCCATCTTTAGGGTATTGATGTCCTCCTTGCCTTCTTCTGGTTTCTTCTTTGCCACTCATGCTCTTCTTGCATTTCCAATAATGGTTTTCTTCTTTCCATTTCATCTTGCTGCTTTTCTATTCAGGGGAGAATTCACAACCTTTCTTGTAGGAGAAGTTTCAAACTGCTGAATTCTTTTAAGATTTGCCGGTCTGTGGAATTCTCTAGCTCTGCCGTTATTAGAAGTGGCGGTCATGTGGCCTAGGCTACCCTAGATGGCAGCATTTTGCCCTTCAGGTTATGGCCTATGTCCTGGCACTCCTCCCTGTCCTGCAATATTGCTGCCGATATATCAGCTGAAACCCCTCTGGAGGTTCTCTTCTGAATATGTTGCTTTCCTCCAGGCGCATTTTAAATCCCTGGGATGCTCATGAACTTCGTTGATTTGAATCATACAGCTGCTGGTAGGTCTATTGGGATTCCACCTCCTTTGGACACTGTGTACTTCCTGATTTCGCATAGATGATTCTTTCCAGGCTTTCAGCAAGTTTCAGTCTGATTTTTCTACAGATAACTTTTCAGACATTTTTTCTTTCTTTACCTCTTGCTTTTCCATCTGGGACTCTTACGAATCCTAGTCTTTCATGCCTTGTCTTACCCCAGGATTCAACAGCAATGTTTTCATTGGTTTGCACTTGCTTTCCTATGTCTGCTTCTGACCGAGGGTTTACTGTTCCCCTGTCTTCACATTCATTCACGCGTCCCTCTGCATTATTTGGTCTGCTTAGGACTGAATTTTAGCCCTGATATTATCTCATCCACTGAGTTTTCTGATACTATTTGTTTCGCCTTTAGGCTTTCTCTTCCCCTTTTCTGGTATTCTGCCTTTTATGATTCTGAGACACTGTTGTTCTTCAGTGTTTCCCTCACCTCCGTTTTCAATTTTTTCTCTGGATTGCGTTTTGCAGTCTAGTTTTTTGAAAGCTTATGTTTTGGGCCTTCAATCTCTTTGGAACTGAAAATGGTATTTCCTGTTTCTTTTACTGCACTTCTTCACCTCTACTGGTCAGGTAATATCAGGTATCTAATGTAGACTTCTAGGGCTTTGTTAAGTGAAAAATTTGGAATCTTGTCTCTATGCAATTCCATGGGATTTCTGTGAGGACAGTTTCTCCTAGACATTGATGCCATGTCCTGTTCCTGTGTTTGTTGTCTGGTATATCTCCAATTGCTGGTGTTGCCTTTATTGTGATGAACACCCCATACTATTTCGATTAGCATAACCGTAGTTTGATTACGCTTATCTCACAATTCTAAAAGTGCACAGGACACTTCCTCTGGTGGAAATGAAGCTTCTAAAGGTTCTCAGCCCTGCATTCTGCTCCATGTCACTTTGGAGTGTTTCCAAAACTGCAAACTGAGAGTGCGCTTGTGCTTTGTAGTGCCACGGGAATGTCCCAATGAAACCAGTTCTTCCCAGAGCTTCTCTGCCTACAGAAACACCAGTGGAAGCATATCAATGGATGTCACACATCAGGGCCAGTGGAATGATCCCGCAGACCGACCTTGGTGTCCTCGGTGCCGTACCGTGCCGGTGCCATCCAAAATGGAGCATCTGCTTTTGGGAGATAATGCTGAAGGAAATGCTTCATCTTCTCACGCTGTGGACTTGGACCACTATTTCTTGTCCTCTCATTCTTGTGGCACGGGTGCACGAAGGCAACCACAGAGCTGTTGCGTATCCTGTGCCTCAAACCAAACCAAAATCCCAGCCCAGGTTATGAATGTAGCAGATCCTAAGGCTTTTCATTCTGATTTCAAACCCAAGGCCACCTAGATCACTCAGACCAGATGCACGATATCTCTGATTCAGCTCCACACGTGCTCTATTGGCAAAATGCCCAATTGGTCCCTGGTCCTGCAGATGCACTGGGTGTGGCCATGGGACATATCGATAATCTCAACCGCGCGTGCCGGTGTGGTGGCCTTCTCACTGGGGTCACAGGTCGGTTTGCTCTCTTGATAGGACCCACCACATCCCACAACGCACTCCAGATCCCTGAGACTCAGCGTGTGCCATCATCCATAGCCCTATCCCTCCCTGACCGCTGCCTCTGCTACGTCAAATTTGGCAGCTCGGATCTTGGTCTCAGAATCAACTGTGGGGATATTTTGCGCTGGTTTCTTTGAGTTCTGTCAGCCAAGCATCTGCTGTGCACTCTTCTAACACTCAGCGCATCACCTTCAATCCCATGTCTCCTGTCCGCTTGAGAGTGTGCGTCCAAGTTAAACAGAGTTTCACCTTTGCTGCTCCATCACCAGGGGTCAGACCCTGCACTGGTTTCCATTCCCTGCTTTGCCTTCTCCTGCTTCCAGGGCTTCTGAGGCCTTATCCTGTCTTTGGAAGTAACAGACCTCTCTTCGGCAAGTGTCCTGTGCCAAGGGCTGGGTGAGTGGATGTTTCCATTGCTGTGTACATGGGAGCGAGTGAGCGCAGTTGGCACTGCTTCTCTGCCAACTGGGCATCGATGAATCACCACTTTCCAGATACACTTCCCAGATATGTGATTTTTGTTTAGCTCTTTGTTTCTATACAGCCGTGGTGGGAGGGATTTTCCGAAGACTCCAGTTTTGACATTGTGTTGATATCTCATTTGCAGCCTTTAAAAAGTTTCATAGATTTGATTTCCAAGTTTTGAGAGTTATACGAAAATGAAGTTAGTTTTTGAAACATCCTAAGTCGACCTAGAAGCCAGACTTGTCAATTTCGGTAACATTTTGTCAGTTCTAAGGAAAACATAGACAGATAGAATGCAAAGTAGCAGTCCAAACTGTAAAAGGGGTCATGTCAACTCTTTACGGTTGAAGCCTCCGAAACCAACAGGAACCATGAAATAGCTATTGGAAACATGATATAACCCCCATCCTTGGTTTCACTTGTGCATGTGGTGCACTTTACTCCCAATGACACCTACTGGCCAATGTTGGCATTTCAAGGGGTCACATCCCTCTCTTGGAAAATACAAGAGGAAACAAACCAAATATATACATTTAGGTTTGAATCCAAAATCACCTAGAGGCATTATAGCTTTGAGAACCCTGCTGCAGCTATGCTAGTCTATTGAGAACCAGGTGTTCTTCTATCAGTGATGAGAACGCTTAATCATCTGATCATGTTGGGTAAAGCAATTTAAAGCAACCGAGTCTGCACCCCCATGATATAGTGCCCACGGGGGCTTGACTCAATGAAAGAATGTCCACATAAGCTGTGTCTTTAATGTCATTGGCGACTTTTACAGTTCCGTTCACTATCTGACTTATAATATTTACCTATACTGTCTTGAAAAACTGAGGCCAAATACATATACAAGTTCAGTCAAAGATTCCCCTCACTTACCACACTCCCTTCACCCCAGAGAAGACACAAACCCAGCATTGGCTGAATCTAGCGGAAGGCCATCGTTTCTTTGTGTGAGATAGTTATTCATATGCTATCTATTTCAGTCGAGACTTTTAGACCTTTAAGGAGTTCACTGTTGTTCACAGAGGGTAAAGCTGGAGGAACTCTGATTCGAGGAGGGGCTTGCCCTTCTCGTACTGGCTTCATTGCAGCTCAGGTACTGATCCTTCCAAATGGATGCCTGAGTGGAGGGGAGGGAAGAGCAAGTGCTTGTTATCTAGGCCCAAACCTGGGAAAAGGCTTACCTGGGCTTGGTGCACTTTGGTCTGAATGGCTTGGAAATGCCCCTTGGGACGTGTGGATTCTCACGACCTCTTCCAAGAACATGAGCGTTTTGATCACCTCTGCCATCTCTTCTCTTTTAGATGTCAGGGATCTTGGACCCGTTCTTGGAGCAGAGAATTGAGGAACTTCCTCAAGTCCACGTTGGCACTCCGTATGTTTCTGCCAGTATCAGCGTGGTTCAATAGGTCTCATGAATGTCTTTCGAGCCTGGTATCCTCTACAGCTGTCTCCAGGCCAGGAATCTCCATTGTAGCAGAACATCTCTCATCAATGTGTTCGCATCTCTCCTCAATCCGTGCAGCCATCTTTTCGGCCAGCTGCTCTTCGTATCTCCCATACAGTCGACTTCAACAGGACTGGGCATGTCTGAAAGTAGCTCGGAGCCTCACCAGTAAGCTGATGGCAGGCAGATCTTCCACTGTCTGCCCTTTCAGGTTCTGGAAACTGACCCGTGAACTCAGGTCTTTGGGCAGCAGCAGTATCTCGAACTGACAGAGCTTCCCGGACCAAAGACCTAAGCTAAGCTCCACAGAGGGCGGCAGCCCCTCCACCACACTGATCCACCCACAGAACTCTGCCCGGTTACCTAGGATCCACCGGCCACAACAAGCCTCGCGGTACACACCAACATTCCACCTGGAATCCAACGGGTAACTGCCATCCCCAATGGCTGCTGCATCTTGTCAGTGTTGGGGGAGGGGCTGCATCCGACGAGGGGTTCCTAAGCTAAATGTGATTCTACCCACTAGCGTCCCATGGGACTTTGTTCTTCCCTCTTTCCTTTTCTTCAGATCTGTATGCACAGTACCAACGGAGGCAAGTGTGTCCATTTTCAGTTGATGGTTTCACACGTCTTTAAACTTTCTATCAGTTCACAGTACACAGAGACCCTCTAAAGGAAACTTATGTTCCTGTAATATCCGTACACCCGGAATACATATCCGTCGGTTGATTTCTGCTGAAACACCCGCACTCTCAGGACATGGATCCATTGGTTTCATGGGGGCTGAAATTCCTAGAAATGAAAACAAACCCCAATGTGCACTTTACTGTCTGTCTCTTTTGTACTTAGTGCACTTTTGCAGAGCTACTTGTCTTTGTTAAAGGCTTATGCCATTTCTTCTCGAAGTAGGGTTTTATATGGCATTCATTCATCCTGTTGGAAGACTTGCAAGTCTATATCACGGACTAGGAATCCATTTGACTCCAAATCGGCATTTGGGTTAGGTCACGATATGCTCTTATTAATCAACATTAACGAATATAAATGCACGCCTCTGATTTCCGAATACAAGTGTGCTGAGTACATGCAAGCAGCGATACTGGGCCGATGAGTACTGAATGATCCTTGACATCACCTTGAGTATTTCCTTTTGAATAATCATGGTTCCCTTGTTATATGTCAGCCAACCGTACCATTTGGGTGCATGTTTGTTTGTTTGATTTTTGTTGGTCTGCTTCTCGTTTGCTTTGCAAACACGCCAGGCCATGCATCTCTCCGTTCGCTTCAAACAGAGAGTCATATAAGCTGATTCACTTAAGATAGTGCTTCCAATCACCTATGATTTCCTGCTTCCCTCTCCCATCTTTAGGGTATTGATGTCCTCCTTGCCTTCTTCTGGTTTCTTCTTTGCCACTCATGCTCTTCTTGCATTTCCAATAATGGTTTTCTTCTTTCCATTTCATCTTGCTGCTTTTCTATTCAGGGGAGAATTCACAACCTTTCTTGTAGGAGAAGTTTCAAACTGCTGAATTCTTTTAAGATTTGCCGGTCTGTGGAATTCTCTAGCTCTGCCGTTATTAGAAGTGGCGGTCATGTGGCCTAGGCTACCCTAGATGGCAGCATTTTGCCCTTCAGGTTATGGCCTATGTCCTGGCACTCCTCCCTGTCCTGCAATATTGCTGCCGATATATCAGCTGAAACCCCTCTGGAGGTTCTCTTCTGAATATGTTGCTTTCCTCCAGGCGCATTTTAAATCCCTGGGATGCTCATGAACTTCGTTGATTTGAATCATACAGCTGCTGGTAGGTCTATTGGGATTCCACCTCCTTTGGACACTGTGTACTTCCTGATTTCGCATAGATGATTCTTTCCAGGCTTTCAGCAAGTTTCAGTCTGATTTTTCTACAGATAACTTTTCAGACATTTTTTCTTTCTTTACCTCTTGCTTTTCCATCTGGGACTCTTACGAATCCTAGTCTTTCATGCCTTGTCTTACCCCAGGATTCAACAGCAATGTTTTCATTGGTTTGCACTTGCTTTCCTATGTCTGCTTCTGACCGAGGGTTTACTGTTCCCCTGTCTTCACATTCATTCACGCGTCCCTCTGCATTATTTGGTCTGCTTAGGACTGAATTTTAGCCCTGATATTATCTCATCCACTGAGTTTTCTGATACTATTTGTTTCGCCTTTAGGCTTTCTCTTCCCCTTTTCTGGTATTCTGCCTTTTATGATTCTGAGACACTGTTGTTCTTCAGTGTTTCCCTCACCTCCGTTTTCAATTTTTTCTCTGGATTGCGTTTTGCAGTCTAGTTTTTTGAAAGCTTATGTTTTGGGCCTTCAATCTCTTTGGAACTGAAAATGGTATTTCCTGTTTCTTTTACTGCACTTCTTCACCTCTACTGGTCAGGTAATATCAGGTATCTAATGTAGACTTCTAGGGCTTTGTTAAGTGAAAAATTTGGAATCTTGTCTCTATGCAATTCCATGGGATTTCTGTGAGGACAGTTTCTCCTAGACATTGATGCCATGTCCTGTTCCTGTGTTTGTTGTCTGGTATATCTCCAATTGCTGGTGTTGCCTTTATTGTGATGAACACCCCATACTATTTCGATTAGCATAACCGTAGTTTGATTACGCTTATCTCACAATTCTAAAAGTGCACAGGACACTTCCTCTGGTGGAAATGAAGCTTCTAAAGGTTCTCAGCCCTGCATTCTGCTCCATGTCACTTTGGAGTGTTTCCAAAACTGCAAACTGAGAGTGCGCTTGTGCTTTGTAGTGCCACGGGAATGTCCCAATGAAACCAGTTCTTCCCAGAGCTTCTCTGCCTACAGAAACACCAGTGGAAGCATATCAATGGATGTCACACATCAGGGCCAGTGGAATGATCCCGCAGACCGACCTTGGTGTCCTCGGTGCCGTACCGTGCCGGTGCCATCCAAAATGGAGCATCTGCTTTTGGGAGATAATGCTGAAGGAAATGCTTCATCTTCTCACGCTGTGGACTTGGACCACTATTTCTTGTCCTCTCATTCTTGTGGCACGGGTGCACGAAGGCAACCACAGAGCTGTTGCGTATCCTGTGCCTCAAACCAAACCAAAATCCCAGCCCAGGTTATGAATGTAGCAGATCCTAAGGCTTTTCATTCTGATTTCAAACCCAAGGCCACCTAGATCACTCAGACCAGATGCACGATATCTCTGATTCAGCTCCACACGTGCTCTATTGGCAAAATGCCCAATTGGTCCCTGGTCCTGCAGATGCACTGGGTGTGGCCATGGGACATATCGATAATCTCAACCGCGCGTGCCGGTGTGGTGGCCTTCTCACTGGGGTCACAGGTCGGTTTGCTCTCTTGATAGGACCCACCACATCCCACAACGCACTCCAGATCCCTGAGACTCAGCGTGTGCCATCATCCATAGCCCTATCCCTCCCTGACCGCTGCCTCTGCTACGTCAAATTTGGCAGCTCGGATCTTGGTCTCAGAATCAACTGTGGGGATATTTTGCGCTGGTTTCTTTGAGTTCTGTCAGCCAAGCATCTGCTGTGCACTCTTCTAACACTCAGCGCATCACCTTCAATCCCATGTCTCCTGTCCGCTTGAGAGTGTGCGTCCAAGTTAAACAGAGTTTCACCTTTGCTGCTCCATCACCAGGGGTCAGACCCTGCACTGGTTTCCATTCCCTGCTTTGCCTTCTCCTGCTTCCAGGGCTTCTGAGGCCTTATCCTGTCTTTGGAAGTAACAGACCTCTCTTCGGCAAGTGTCCTGTGCCAAGGGCTGGGTGAGTGGATGTTTCCATTGCTGTGTACATGGGAGCGAGTGAGCGCAGTTGGCACTGCTTCTCTGCCAACTGGGCATCGATGAATCACCACTTTCCAGATACACTTCCCAGATATGTGATTTTTGTTTAGCTCTTTGTTTCTATACAGCCGTGGTGGGAGGGATTTTCCGAAGACTCCAGTTTTGACATTGTGTTGATATCTCATTTGCAGCCTTTAAAAAGTTTCATAGATTTGATTTCCAAGTTTTGAGAGTTATACGAAAATGAAGTTAGTTTTTGAAACATCCTAAGTCGACCTAGAAGCCAGACTTGTCAATTTCGGTAACATTTTGTCAGTTCTAAGGAAAACATAGACAGATAGAATGCAAAGTAGCAGTCCAAACTGTAAAAGGGGTCATGTCAACTCTTTACGGTTGAAGCCTCCGAAACCAACAGGAACCATGAAATAGCTATTGGAAACATGATATAACCCCCATCCTTGGTTTCACTTGTGCATGTGGTGCACTTTACTCCCAATGACACCTACTGGCCAATGTTGGCATTTCAAGGGGTCACATCCCTCTCTTGGAAAATACAAGAGGAAACAAACCAAATATATACATTTAGGTTTGAATCCAAAATCACCTAGAGGCATTATAGCTTTGAGAACCCTGCTGCAGCTATGCTAGTCTATTGAGAACCAGGTGTTCTTCTATCAGTGATGAGAACGCTTAATCATCTGATCATGTTGGGTAAAGCAATTTAAAGCAACCGAGTCTGCACCCCCATGATATAGTGCCCACGGGGGCTTGACTCAATGAAAGAATGTCCACATAAGCTGTGTCTTTAATGTCATTGGCGACTTTTACAGTTCCGTTCACTATCTGACTTATAATATTTACCTATACTGTCTTGAAAAACTGAGGCCAAATACATATACAAGTTCAGTCAAAGATTCCCCTCACTTACCACACTCCCTTCACCCCAGAGAAGACACAAACCCAGCATTGGCTGAATCTAGCGGAAGGCCATCGTTTCTTTGTGTGAGATAGTTATTCATATGCTATCTATTTCAGTCGAGACTTTTAGACCTTTAAGGAGTTCACTGTTGTTCACAGAGGGTAAAGCTGGAGGAACTCTGATTCGAGGAGGGGCTTGCCCTTCTCGTACTGGCTTCATTGCAGCTCAGGTACTGATCCTTCCAAATGGATGCCTGAGTGGAGGGGAGGGAAGAGCAAGTGCTTGTTATCTAGGCCCAAACCTGGGAAAAGGCTTACCTGGGCTTGGTGCACTTTGGTCTGAATGGCTTGGAAATGCCCCTTGGGACGTGTGGATTCTCACGACCTCTTCCAAGAACATGAGCGTTTTGATCACCTCTGCCATCTCTTCTCTTTTAGATGTCAGGGATCTTGGACCCGTTCTTGGAGCAGAGAATTGAGGAACTTCCTCAAGTCCACGTTGGCACTCCGTATGTTTCTGCCAGTATCAGCGTGGTTCAATAGGTCTCATGAATGTCTTTCGAGCCTGGTATCCTCTACAGCTGTCTCCAGGCCAGGAATCTCCATTGTAGCAGAACATCTCTCATCAATGTGTTCGCATCTCTCCTCAATCCGTGCAGCCATCTTTTCGGCCAGCTGCTCTTCGTATCTCCCATACAGTCGACTTCAACAGGACTGGGCATGTCTGAAAGTAGCTCGGAGCCTCACCAGTAAGCTGATGGCAGGCAGATCTTCCACTGTCTGCCCTTTCAGGTTCTGGAAACTGACCCGTGAACTCAGGTCTTTGGGCAGCAGCAGTATCTCGAACTGACAGAGCTTCCCGGACCAAAGACCTAAGCTAAGCTCCACAGAGGGCGGCAGCCCCTCCACCACACTGATCCACCCACAGAACTCTGCCCGGTTACCTAGGATCCACCGGCCACAACAAGCCTCGCGGTACACACCAACATTCCACCTGGAATCCAACGGGTAACTGCCATCCCCAATGGCTGCTGCATCTTGTCAGTGTTGGGGGAGGGGCTGCATCCGACGAGGGGTTCCTAAGCTAAATGTGATTCTACCCACTAGCGTCCCATGGGACTTTGTTCTTCCCTCTTTCCTTTTCTTCAGATCTGTATGCACAGTACCAACGGAGGCAAGTGTGTCCATTTTCAGTTGATGGTTTCACACGTCTTTAAACTTTCTATCAGTTCACAGTACACAGAGACCCTCTAAAGGAAACTTATGTTCCTGTAATATCCGTACACCCGGAATACATATCCGTCGGTTGATTTCTGCTGAAACACCCGCACTCTCAGGACATGGATCCATTGGTTTCATGGGGGCTGAAATTCCTAGAAATGAAAACAAACCCCAATGTGCACTTTACTGTCTGTCTCTTTTGTACTTAGTGCACTTTTGCAGAGCTACTTGTCTTTGTTAAAGGCTTATGCCATTTCTTCTCGAAGTAGGGTTTTATATGGCATTCATTCATCCTGTTGGAAGACTTGCAAGTCTATATCACGGACTAGGAATCCATTTGACTCCAAATCGGCATTTGGGTTAGGTCACGATATGCTCTTATTAATCAACATTAACGAATATAAATGCACGCCTCTGATTTCCGAATACAAGTGTGCTGAGTACATGCAAGCAGCGATACTGGGCCGATGAGTACTGAATGATCCTTGACATCACCTTGAGTATTTCCTTTTGAATAATCATGGTTCCCTTGTTATATGTCAGCCAACCGTACCATTTGGGTGCATGTTTGTTTGTTTGATTTTTGTTGGTCTGCTTCTCGTTTGCTTTGCAAACACGCCAGGCCATGCATCTCTCCGTTCGCTTCAAACAGAGAGTCATATAAGCTGATTCACTTAAGATAGTGCTTCCAATCACCTATGATTTCCTGCTTCCCTCTCCCATCTTTAGGGTATTGATGTCCTCCTTGCCTTCTTCTGGTTTCTTCTTTGCCACTCATGCTCTTCTTGCATTTCCAATAATGGTTTTCTTCTTTCCATTTCATCTTGCTGCTTTTCTATTCAGGGGAGAATTCACAACCTTTCTTGTAGGAGAAGTTTCAAACTGCTGAATTCTTTTAAGATTTGCCGGTCTGTGGAATTCTCTAGCTCTGCCGTTATTAGAAGTGGCGGTCATGTGGCCTAGGCTACCCTAGATGGCAGCATTTTGCCCTTCAGGGTATGGCCTATGTCCTGGCACTCCTCCCTGTCCTGCAATATTGCTGCCGATATATCAGCTGAAACCCCTCTGGAGGTTCTCTTCTGAATATGTTGCTTTCCTCCAGGCGCATTTTAAATCCCTGGGATGCTCATGAACTTCGTTGATTTGAATCATACAGCTGCTGGTAGGTCTATTGGGATTCCACCTCCTTTGGACACTGTGTACTTCCTGATTTCGCATAGATGATTCTTTCCAGGCTTTCAGCAAGTTTCAGTCTGATTTTTCTACAGATAACTTTTCAGACATTTTTTCTTTCTTTACCTCTTGCTTTTCCATCTGGGACTCTTACGAATCCTAGTCTTTCATGCCTTGTCTTACCCCAGGATTCAACAGCAATGTTTTCATTGGTTTGCACTTGCTTTCCTATGTCTGCTTCTGACCGAGGGTTTACTGTTCCCCTGTCTTCACATTCATTCACGCGTCCCTCTGCATTATTTGGTCTGCTTAGGACTGAATTTTAGCCCTGATATTATCTCATCCACTGAGTTTTCTGATACTATTTGTTTCGCCTTTAGGCTTTCTCTTCCCCTTTTCTGGTATTCTGCCTTTTATGATTCTGAGACACTGTTGTTCTTCAGTGTTTCCCTCACCTCCGTTTTCAATTTTTTCTCTGGATTGCGTTTTGCAGTCTAGTTTTTTGAAAGCTTATGTTTTGGGCCTTCAATCTCTTTGGAACTGAAAATGGTATTTCCTGTTTCTTTTACTGCACTTCTTCACCTCTACTGGTCAGGTAATATCAGGTATCTAATGTAGACTTCTAGGGCTTTGTTAAGTGAAAAATTTGGAATCTTGTCTCTATGCAATTCCATGGGATTTCTGTGAGGACAGTTTCTCCTAGACATTGATGCCATGTCCTGTTCCTGTGTTTGTTGTCTGGTATATCTCCAATTGCTGGTGTTGCCTTTATTGTGATGAACACCCCATACTATTTCGATTAGCAGAACCGTAGTTTGATTACGCTTATCTCACAATTCTAAAAGTGCACAGGACACTTCCTCTGGTGGAAATGAAGCTTCTAAAGGTTCTCAGCCCTGCATTCTGCTCCATGTCACTTTGGAGCGTTTCCAAAACTGCAAACTGAGAGTGCGCTTGTGCTTTGTAGTGCCACGGGAATGTCCCAATGAAACCAGTTCTCCCCAGAGCTTCTCTGCCTACAGAAACACCAGTGGAAGCATATCAATGGATGTCACACATCAGGGCCAGTGGAATGATCCCGCAGACCGACCTTGGTGTCCTCGGTGCCGTACCGTGCCGGTGCCATCCAAAATGGAGCATCTGCTTTTGGGAGATAATGCTGAAGGAAATGCTTCATCTTCTCACGCTGTGGACTTGGACCACTATTCCTTGTCCTCTCATTCTTGTGGCACGGGTGCACGAAGG
Organism: Vicugna pacos; assembly: GCF_048564905.1. NCBI lineage: Eukaryota > Metazoa > Chordata > Mammalia > Artiodactyla > Camelidae > Vicugna > Vicugna pacos. The sequence continues at coordinate 2,539,878 of NW_027328737.1, forward strand.
CAACCACAGAGCTGTTGCGTATCCTGTGCCTCAAACCAAACCAAAATCCCAGCCCAGGTTATGAATGTAGCAGATCCTAAGGCTTTTCATTCTGATTTCAAACCCAAGGCCACCTAGATCACTCAGACCAGATGCACGATATCTCTGATTCAGCCCCACACGTGCTCTATTGGCAAAATGCCCAATTGGTCCCTGGTCCTGCAGATGCACTGGGTGTGGCCATGGGACATATCGATAATCTCAACCGCGCGTGCCGGTGTGGTGGCCTTCTCACTGGGGTCACAGGTCGGTTTGCTCTCTTGATAGGACCCACCACATCCCACAACGCACTCCAGATCCCTGAGACTCAGCGTGTGCCATCATCCATAGCCCTATCCCTCCCTGACCGCTGCCTCTGCTACGTCAAATTTGGCAGCTCGGATCTTGGTCTCAGAATCAACTGTGGGGATATTTTGCGCTGGTTTCTTTGAGTTCTGTCAGCCAAGCATCTGCTGTGCACTCTTCTAACACTCAGCGCATCACCTTCAATCCCATGTCTCCTGTCCGCTTGAGAGTGTGCGTCCAAGTTAAACAGAGTTTCACCTTTGCTGCTCCATCACCAGGGGTCAGACCCTGCACTGGTTTCCATTCCCTGCTTTGCCTTCTCCTGCTTCCAGGGCTTCTGAGGCCTTATCCTGTCTTTGGAAGTAACAGACCTCTCTTCGGCAAGTGTCCTGTGCCAAGGGCTGGGTGAGTGGATGTTTCCATTGCTGTGTACATGGGAGCGAGTGAGCGCAGTTGGCACTGCTTCTCTGCCAACTGGGCATCGATGAATCACCACTTTCCAGATACACTTCCCAGATATGTGATTTTTGTTTAGCTCTTTGTTTCTATACAGCCGTGGTGGGAGGGATTTTCCGAAGACTCCAGTTTTGACATTGTGTTGATATCTCATTTGCAGCCTTTAAAAAGTTTCATAGATTTGATTTCCAAGTTTTGAGAGTTTTACGAAAATGAAGTTAGTTTTTGAAACATCCTAAGTCGACCTAGAAGCCAGACTTGTCAATTTCGGTAACATTTTGTCAGTTCTAAGGAAAACATAGACAGATAGAATGCAAAGTAGCAGTCCAAACTGTAAAAGGGGTCATGTCAACTCTTTACTGTTGAAGCCTCCGAAACCAACAGGAACCATGAAATAGCTATTGGAAACATGATATAACCCCCATCCTTGGTTTCACTTGTGCATGTGGTGCACTTTACTCCCAATGACACCTACTGGCCAATGTTGGCATTTCAAGGGGTCACATCCCTCTCTAGGAAAATACAAGAGGAAACAAACCAAATATATACATTTAGGTTTGAATCCAAAATCACCTAGAGGCATTATAGCTTTGAGAACCCTGCTGCAGCTATGCTAGTCTATTGAGAACCAGGTGTTCTTCTATCAGTGATGAGAACGCTTAATCATCTGATCATGTTGGGTAAAGCAATTTAAAGCAACCGAGTCTGCACCCCCATGATATAGTGCCCACGGGGGCTTGACTCAATGAAAGAATGTCCACATAAGCTGTGTCTTTAATGTCATTGGCGACTTTTACAGTTCCGTTCACTATCTGACTTATAATATTTACCTATACTGTCTTGAAAAACTGAGGCCAAATACATATACAAGTTCAGTCAAAGATTCCCCTCACTTACCACACTCCCTTCACCCCAGAGAAGACACAAACCCAGCATTGGCTGAATCTAGCGGAAGGCCATCGTTTCTTTGTGTGAGATAGTTATTCATATGCTATCTATTTCAGTCGAGACTTTTAGACCTTTAAGGAGTTCACTGTTGTTCACAGAGGGTAAAGCTGGAGGAACTCTGATTCGAGGAGGGGCTTGCCCTTCTCGTACTGGCTTCATTGCAGCTCAGGTACTGATCCTTCCAAATGGATGCCTGAGTGGAGGGGAGGGAAGAGCAAGTGCTTGTTATCTAGGCCCAAACCTGGGAAAAGGCTTACCTGGGCTTGGTGCACTTTGGTCTGAATGGCTTGGAAATGCCCCTTGGGACGTGTGGATTCTCACGACCTCTTCCAAGAACATGAGCGTTTTGATCACCTCTGCCATCTCTTCTCTTTTAGATGTCAGGGATCTTGGACCCGTTCTTGGAGCAGAGAATTGAGGAACTTCCTCAAGTCCACGTTGGCACTCCGTATGTTTCTGCCAGTATCAGCGTGGTTCAATAGGTCTCATGAATGTCTTTCGAGCCTGGTATCCTCTACAGCTGTCTCCAGGCCAGGAATCTCCATTGTAGCAGAACATCTCTCATCAATGTGTTCGCATCTCTCCTCAATCCGTGCAGCCATCTTTTCGGCCAGCTGCTCTTCGTATCTCCCATACAGTCGACTTCAACAGGACTGGGCATGTCTGAAAGTAGCTCGGAGCCTCACCAGTAAGCTGATGGCAGGCAGATCTTCCACTGTCTGCCCTTTCAGGTTCTGGAAACTGACCCGTGAACTCAGGTCTTTGGGCAGCAGCAGTATCTCGAACTGACAGAGCTTCCCGGACCAAAGACCTAAGCTAAGCTCCACAGAGGGCGGCAGCCCCTCCACCACACTGATCCACCCACAGAACTCTGCCCGGTTACCTAGGATCCACCGGCCACAACAAGCCTCGCGGTACACACCAACATTCCACCTGGAATCCAACGGGTAACTGCCATCCCCAATGGCTGCTGCATCTTGTCAGTGTTGGGGGAGGGGCTGCATCCGACGAGGGGTTCCTAAGCTAAATGTGATTCTACCCACTAGCGTCCCATGGGACTTTGTTCTTCCCTCTTTCCTTTTCTTCAGATCTGTATGCACAGTACCAACGGAGGCAAGTGTGTCCATTTTCAGTTGATGGTTTCACACGTCTTTAAACTTTCTATCAGTTCACAGTACACAGAGACCCTCTAAAGGAAACTTATGTTCCTGTAATATCCGTACACCCGGAATACATATCCGTCGGTTGATTTCTGCTGAAACACCCGCACTCTCAGGACATGGATCCATTGGTTTCATGGGGGCTGAAATTCCTAGAAATGAAAACAAACCCCAATGTGCACTTTACTGTCTGTCTCTTTTGTACTTAGTGCACTTTTGCAGAGCTACTTGTCTTTGTTAAAGGCTTATGCCATTTCTTCTCGAAGTAGGGTTTTATATGGCATTCATTCATCCTGTTGGAAGACTTGCAAGTCTATATCACGGACTAGGAATCCATTTGACTCCAAATCGGCATTTGGGTTAGGTCACGATATGCTCTTATTAATCAACATTAACGAATATAAATGCACGCCTCTGATTTCCGAATACAAGTGTGCTGAGTACATGCAAGCAGCGATACTGGGCCGATGAGTACTGAATGATCCTTGACATCACCTTGAGTATTTCCTTTTGAATAATCATGGTTCCCTTGTTATATGTCAGCCAACCGTACCATTTGGGTGCATGTTTGTTTGTTTGATTTTTGTTGGTCTGCTTCTCGTTTGCTTTGCAAACACGCCAGGCCATGCATCTCTCCGTTCGCTTCAAACAGAGAGTCATATAAGCTGATTCACTTAAGATAGTGCTTCCAATCACCTATGATTTCCTGCTTCCCTCTCCCATCTTTAGGGTATTGATGTCCTCCTTGCCTTCTTCTGGTTTCTTCTTTGCCACTCATGCTCTTCTTGCATTTCCAATAATGGTTTTCTTCTTTCCATTTCATCTTGCTGCTTTTCTATTCAGGGGAGAATTCACAACCTTTCTTGTAGGATAAGTTTCAAACTGCTGAATTCTTTTAAGATTTGCCGGTCTGTGGAATTCTCTAGCTCTGCCGTTATTAGAAGTGGCGGTCATGTGGCCTAGGCTACCCTAGATGGCAGCATTTTGCCCTTCAGGGTATGGCCTATGTCCTGGCACTCCTCCCTGTCCTGCAATATTGCTGCCGATATATCAGCTGAAACCCCTCTGGAGGTTCTCTTCTGAATATGTTGCTTTCCTCCAGGCGCATTTTAAATCCCTGGGATGCTCATGAACTTCGTTGATTTGAATCATACAGCTGCTGGTAGGTCTATTGGGATTCCACCTCCTTTGGACACTGTGTACTTCCTGATTTCGCATAGATGATTCTTTCCAGGCTTTCAGCAAGTTTCAGTCTGATTTTTCTACAGATAACTTTTCAGACATTTTTTCTTTCTTTACCTCTTGCTTTTCCATCTGGGACTCTTACGAATCCTAGTCTTTCATGCCTTGTCTTACCCCAGGATTCAACAGCAATGTTTTCATTGGTTTGCACTTGCTTTCCTATGTCTGCTTCTGACCGAGGGTTTACTGTTCCCCTGTCTTCACATTCATTCACGCGTCCCTCTGCATTATTTGGTCTGCTTAGGACTGAATTTTAGCCCTGATATTATCTCATCCACTGAGTTTTCTGATACTATTTGTTTCGCCTTTAGGCTTTCTCTTCCCCTTTTCTGGTATTCTGCCTTTTATGATTCTGAGACACTGTTGTTCTTCAGTGTTTCCCTCACCTCCGTTTTCAATTTTTTCTCTGGATTGCGTTTTGCAGTCTAGTTTTTTGAAAGCTTATGTTTTGGGCCTTCAATCTCTTTGGAACTGAAAATGGTATTTCCTGTTTCTTTTACTGCACTTCTTCACCTCTACTGGTCAGGTAATATCAGGTATCTAATGTAGACTTCTAGGGCTTTGTTAAGTGAAAAATTTGGAATCTTGTCTCTATGCAATTCCATGGGATTTCTGTGAGGACAGTTTCTCCTAGACATTGATGCCATGTCCTGTTCCTGTGTTTGTTGTCTGGTATATCTCCAATTGCTGGTGTTGCCTTTATTGTGATGAACACCCCATACTATTTCGATTAGCATAACCGTAGTTTGATTACGCTTATCTCACAATTCTAAAAGTGCACAGGACACTTCCTCTGGTGGAAATGAAGCTTCTAAAGGTTCTCAGCCCTGCATTCTGCTCCATGTCACTTTGGAGTGTTTCCAAAACTGCAAACTGAGAGTGCGCTTGTGCTTTGTAGTGCCACGGGAATGTCCCAATGAAACCAGTTCTTCCCAGAGCTTCTCTGCCTACAGAAACACCAGTGGAAGCATATCAATGGATGTCACACATCAGGGCCAGTGGAATGATCCCGCAGACCGACCTTGGTGTCCTCGGTGCCGTACCGTGCCGGTGCCATCCAAAATGGAGCATCTGCTTTTGGGAGATAATGCTGAAGGAAATGCTTCATCTTCTCACGCTGTGGACTTGGACCACTATTCCTTGTCCTCTCATTCTTGTGGCACGGGTGCACGAAGGCAACCACAGAGCTGTTGCGTATCCTGTGCCTCAAACCAAACCAAAATCCCAGCCCAGGTTATGAATGTAGCAGATCCTAAGGCTTTTCATTCTGATTTCAAACCCAAGGCCACCTAGATCACTCAGACCAGATGCACGATATCTCTGATTCAGCCCCACACGTGCTCTATTGGCAAAATGCCCAATTGGTCCCTGGTCCTGCAGATGCACTGGGTGTGGCCATGGGACATATCGATAATCTCAACCGCGCGTGCCGGTGTGGTGGCCTTCTCACTGGGGTCACAGGTCGGTTTGCTCTCTTGATAGGACCCACCACATCCCACAACGCACTCCAGATCCCTGAGACTCAGCGTGTGCCATCATCCATAGCCCTATCCCTCCCTGACCGCTGCCTCTGCTACGTCAAATTTGGCAGCTCGCATCTTGGTCTCAGAATCAACTGTGGGGATATTTTGCGCTGGTTTCTTTGAGTTCTGTCAGCCAAGCATCTGCTGTGCACTCTTCTAACACTCAGCGCATCACCTTCAATCCCATGTCTCCTGTCCGCTTGAGAGTGTGCGTCCAAGTTAAACAGAGTTTCACCTTTGCTGCTCCATCACCAGGGGTCAGACCCTGCACTGGTTTCCATTCCCTGCTTTGCCTTCTCCTGCTTCCAGGGCTTCTGAGGCCTTATCCTGTCTTTGGAAGTAACAGACCTCTCTTCGGCAAGTGTCCTGTGCCAAGGGCTGGGTGAGTGGATGTTTCCATTGCTGTGTACATGGGAGCGAGTGAGCGCAGTTGGCACTGCTTCTCTGCCAACTGGGCATCGATGAATCACCACTTTCCAGATACACTTCCCAGATATGTGATTTTTGTTTAGCTCTTTGTTTCTATACAGCCGTGGTGGGAGGGATTTTCCGAAGACTCCAGTTTTGACATTGTGTTGATATCTCATTTGCAGCCTTTAAAAAGTTTCATAGATTTGATTTCCAAGTTTTGAGAGTTATACGAAAATGAAGTTAGTTTTTGAAACATCCTAAGTCGACCTAGAAGCCAGACTTGTCAATTTCGGTAACATTTTGTCAGTTCTAAGGAAAACATAGACAGATAGAATGCAAAGTAGCAGTCCAAACTGTAAAAGGGGTCATGTCAACTCTTTACGGTTGAAGCCTCCGAAACCAACAGGAACCATGAAATAGCTATTGGAAACATGATATAACCCCCATCCTTGGTTTCACTTGTGCATGTGGTGCACTTTACTCCCAATGACACCTACTGGCCAATGTTGGCATTTCAAGGGGTCACATCCCTCTCTAGGAAAATACAAGAGGAAACAAACCAAATATATACATTTAGGTTTGAATCCAAAATCACCTAGAGGCATTATAGCTTTGAGAACCCTGCTGCAGCTATGCTAGTCTATTGAGAACCAGGTGTTCTTCTATCAGTGATGAGAACGCTTAATCATCTGATCATGTTGGGTAAAGCAATTTAAAGCAACCGAGTCTGCACCCCCATGATATAGTGCCCACGGGGGCTTGACTCAATGAAAGAATGTCCACATAAGCTGTGTCTTTAATGTCATTGGCGACTTTTACAGTTCCGTTCACTATCTGACTTATAATATTTACTTATACTGTCTTGAAAAACTGAGGCCAAATACATATACAAGTTCAGTCAAAGATTCCCCTCACTTACCACACTCCCTTCACCCCAGAGAAGACACAAACCCAGCATTGGCTGAATCTAGCGGAAGGCCATCGTTTCTTTGTGTGAGATAGTTATTCATATGCTATCTATTTCAGTCGAGACTTTAAGACCTTTAAGGAGTTCACTGTTGTTCACAGAGGGTAAAGCTGGAGGAACTCTGATTCGAGGAGGGGCTTGCCCTTCTCGTACTGGCTTCATTGCAGCTCAGGTACTGATCCTTCCAAATGGATGCCTGAGTGGAGGGGAGGGAAGAGCAAGTGCTTGTTATCTAGGCCCAAACCTGGGAAAAGGCTTACCTGGGCTTGGTGCACTTTGGTCTGAATGGCTTGGAAATGCCCCTTGGGACGTGTGGATTCTCACGACCTCTTCCAAGAACATGAGCGTTTTGATCACCTCTGCCATCTCTTCTCTTTTAGATGTCAGGGATCTTGGACCCGTTCTTGGAGCAGAGAATTGAGGAACTTCCTCAAGTCCACGTTGGCACTCCGTATGTTTCTGCCAGTATCAGCGTGGTTCAATAGGTCTCATGAATGTCTTTCGAGCCTGGTATCCTCTACAGCTGTCTCCAGGCCAGGAATCTCCATTGTAGCAGAACATCTCTCATCAATGTGTTCGCATCTCTCCTCAATCCGTGCAGCCATCTTTTCGGCCAGCTGCTCTTCGTATCTCCCATACAGTCGACTTCAACAGGACTGGGCATGTCTGAAAGTAGCTCGGAGCCTCACCAGTAAGCTGATGGCAGGCAGATCTTCCACTGTCTGCCCTTTCAGGTTCTGGAAACTGACCCGTGAACTCAGGTCTTTGGGCAGCAGCAGTATCTCGAACTGACAGAGCTTCCCGGACCAAAGACCTAAGCTAAGCTCCACAGAGGGCGGCAGCCCCTCCACCACACTGATCCACCCACAGAACTCTGCCCGGTTACCTAGGATCCACCGGCCACAACAAGCCTCGCGGTACACACCAACATTCCACCTGGAATCCAACGGGTAACTGCCATCCCCAATGGCTGCTGCATCTTGTCAGTGTTGGGGGAGGGGCTGCATCCGACGAGGGGTTCCTAAGCTAAATGTGATTCTACCCACTAGCGTCCCATGGGACTTTGTTCTTCCCTCTTTCCTTTTCTTCAGATCTGTATGCACAGTACCAACGGAGGCAAGTGTGTCCATTTTCAGTTGATGGTTTCACACGTCTTTAAACTTTCTATCAGTTCACAGTACACAGAGACCCTCTAAAGGAAACTTATGTTCCTGTAATATCCGTACACCCGGAATACATATCCGTCGGTTGATTTCTGCTGAAACACCCGCACTCTCAGGACATGGATCCATTGGTTTCATGGGGGCTGAAATTCCTAGAAATGAAAACAAACCCCAATGTGCACTTTACTGTCTGTCTCTTTTGTACTTAGTGCACTTTTGCAGAGCTACTTGTCTTTGTTAAAGGCTTATGCCATTTCTTCTCGAAGTAGGGTTTTATATGGCATTCATTCATCCTGTTGGAAGACTTGCAAGTCTATATCACGGACTAGGAATCCATTTGACTCCAAATCGGCATTTGGGTTAGGTCACGATATGCTCTTATTAATCAACATTAACGAATATAAATGCACGCCTCTGATTTCCGAATACAAGTGTGCTGAGTACATGCAAGCAGCGATACTGGGCCGATGAGTACTGAATGATCCTTGACATCACCTTGAGTATTTCCTTTTGAATAATCATGGTTCCCTTGTTATATGTCAGCCAACCGTACCATTTGGGTGCATGTTTGTTTGTTTGATTTTTGTTGGTCTGCTTCTCGTTTGCTTTGCAAACACGCCAGGCCATGCATCTCTCCGTTCGCTTCAAACAGAGAGTCATATAAGCTGATTCACTTAAGATAGTGCTTCCAATCACCTATGATTTCCTGCTTCCCTCTCCCATCTTTAGGGTATTGATGTCCTCCTTGCCTTCTTCTGGTTTCTTCTTTGCCACTCATGCTCTTCTTGCATTTCCAATAATGGTTTTCTTCTTTCCATTTCATCTTGCTGCTTTTCTATTCAGGGGAGAATTCACAACCTTTCTTGTAGGAGAAGTTTCAAACTGCTGAATTCTTTTAAGATTTGCCGGTCTGTGGAATTCTCTAGCTCTGCCGTTATTAGAAGTGGCGGTCATGTGGCCTAGGCTACCCTAGATGGCAGCATTTTGCCCTTCAGGGTATGGCCTATGTCCTGGCACTCCTCCCTGTCCTGCAATATTGCTGCCGATATATCAGCTGAAACCCCTCTGGAGGTTCTCTTCTGAATATGTTGCTTTCCTCCAGGCGCATTTTAAATCCCTGGGATGCTCATGAACTTCGTTGATTTGAATCATACAGCTGCTGGTAGGTCTATTGGGATTCCACCTCCTTTGGACACTGTGTACTTCCTGATTTCGCATAGATGATTCTTTCCAGGCTTTCAGCAAGTTTCAGTCTGATTTTTCTACAGATAACTTTTCAGACATTTTTTCTTTCTTTACCTCTTGCTTTTCCATCTGGGACTCTTACGAATCCTAGTCTTTCATGCCTTGTCTTACCCCAGGATTCAACAGCAATGTTTTCATTGGTTTGCACTTGCTTTCCTATGTCTGCTTCTGACCGAGGGTTTACTGTTCCCCTGTCTTCACATTCATTCACGCGTCCCTCTGCATTATTTGGTCTGCTTAGGACTGAATTTTAGCCCTGATATTATCTCATCCACTGAGTTTTCTGATACTATTTGTTTCGCCTTTAGGCTTTCTCTTCCCCTTTTCTGGTATTCTGCCTTTTATGATTCTGAGACACTGTTGTTCTTCAGTGTTTCCCTCACCTCCGTTTTCAATTTTTTCTCTGGATTGCGTTTTGCAGTCTAGTTTTTTGAAAGCTTATGTTTTGGGCCTTCAATCTCTTTGGAACTGAAAATGGTATTTCCTGTTTCTTTTACTGCACTTCTTCACCTCTACTGGTCAGGTAATATCAGGTATCTAATGTAGACTTCTAGGGCTTTGTTAAGTGAAAAATTTGGAATCTTGTCTCTATGCAATTCCATGGGATTTCTGTGAGGACAGTTTCTCCTAGACATTGATGCCATGTCCTGTTCCTGTGTTTGTTGTCTGGTATATCTCCAATTGCTGGTGTTGCCTTTATTGTGATGAACACCCCATACTATTTCGATTAGCATAACCGTAGTTTGATTATGCTTATCTCACAATTCTAAAAGTGCACAGGACACTTCCTCTGGTGGAAATGAAGCTTCTAAAGGTTCTCAGCCCTGCATTCTGCTCCATGTCACTTTGGAGTGTTTCGAAAACTGCAAACTGAGAGTGCGCTTGTGCTTTGTAGTGCCACGGGAATGTCCCAATGAAACCAGTTCTTCCCAGAGCTTCTCTGCCTACAGAAACACCAGTGGAAGCATATCAATGGATGTCACACATCAGGGCCAGTGGAATGATCCCGCAGACCGACCTTGGTGTCCTCGGTGCCGTACCGTGCCGGTGCCATCCAAAATGGAGCATCTGCTTTTGGGAGATAATGCTGAAGGAAATGCTTCATCTTCTCACGCTGTGGACTTGGACCACTATTCCTTGTCCTCTCATTCTTGTGGCACGGGTGCACGAAGGCAACCACAGAGCTGTTGCGTATCCTGTGCCTCAAACCAAACCAAAATCCCAGCCCAGGTTATGAATGTAGCAGATCCTAAGGCTTTTCATTCTGATTTCAAACCCAAGGCCACCTAGATCACTCAGACCAGATGCACGATATCTCTGATTCAGCCCCACACGTGCTCTATTGGCAAAATGCCCAATTGGTCCCTGGTCCTGCAGATGCACTGGGTGTGGCCATGGGACATATCGATAATCTCAACCGCGCGTGCCGGTGTGGTGGCCTTCTCACTGGGGTCACAGGTCGGTTTGCTCTCTTGATAGGACCCACCACATCCCACAACGCACTCCAGATCCCTGAGACTCAGCGTGTGCCATCATCCATAGCCCTATCCCTCCCTGACCGCTGCCTCTGCTACGTCAAATTTGGCAGCTCGCATCTTGGTCTCAGAATCAACTGTGGGGATATTTTGCGCTGGTTTCTTTGAGTTCTGTCAGCCAAGCATCTGCTGTGCACTCTTCTAACACTCAGCGCATCACCTTCAATCCCATGTCTCCTGTCCGCTTGAGAGTGTGCGTCCAAGTTAAACAGAGTTTCACCTTTGCTGCTCCATCACCAGGGGTCAGACCCTGCACTGGTTTCCATTCCCTGCTTTGCCTTCTCCTGCTTCCAGGGCTTCTGAGGCCTTATCCTGTCTTTGGAAGTAACAGACCTCTCTTCGGCAAGTGTCCTGTGCCAAGGGCTGGGTGAGTGGATGTTGCCATTGCTGTGTACATGGGAGCGAGTGAGCGCAGTTGGCACTGCTTCTCTGCCAACTGGGCATCGATGAATCACCACTTTCCAGATACACTTCCCAGATATGTGATTTTTGTTTAGCTCTTTGTTTCTATACAGCCGTGGTGGGAGGGATTTTCCGAAGACTCCAGTTTTGACATTGTGTTGATATCTCATTTGCAGCCTTTAAAAAGTTTCATAGATTTGATTTCCAAGTTTTGAGAGTTATACGAAAATGAAGTTAGTTTTTGAAACATCCTAAGTCGACCTAGAAGCCAGACTTGTCAATTTCGGTAACATTTTGTCAGTTCTAAGGAAAACATAGACAGATAGAATGCAAAGTAGCAGTCCAAACTGTAAAAGGGGTCATGTCAACTCTTTACTGTTGAAGCCTCCGAAACCAACAGGAACCATGAAATAGCTATTGGAAACATGATATAACCCCCATCCTTGGTTTCACTTGTGCATGTGGTGCACTTTATTCCCAATGACACCTACTGGCCAATGTTGGCATTTCAAGGGGTCACATCCCTCTCTAGGAAAATACAAGAGGAAACAAACCAAATATATACATTTAGGTTTGAATCCAAAATCACCTAGAGGCATTATAGCTTTGAGAACCCTGCTGCAGCTATGCTAGTCTATTGAGAACCAGGTGTTCTTCTATCAGTGATGAGAACGCTTAATCATCTGATCATGTTGGGTAAAGCAATTTAAAGCAACCGAGTCTGCACCCCCATGATATAGTGCCCACGGGGGCTTGACTCAATGAAAGAATGTCCACATAAGCTGTGTCTTTAATGTCATTGGCGACTTTTACAGTTCCGTTCACTATCTGACTTATAATATTTACCTATACTGTCTTGAAAAACTGAGGCCAAATACATATACAAGTTCAGTCAAAGATTCCCCTCACTTACCACACTCCCTTCACCCCAGAGAAGACACAAACCCAGCATTGGCTGAATCTAGCGGAAGGCCATCGTTTCTTTGTGTGAGATAGTTATTCATATGCTATCTATTTCAGTCGAGACTTTTAGACCTTTAAGGAGTTCACTGTTGTTCACAGAGGGTAAAGCTGGAGGAACTCTGATTCGAGGAGGGGCTTGCCCTTCTCGTACTGGCTTCATTGCAGCTCAGGTACTGATCCTTCCAAATGGATGCCTGAGTGGAGGGGAGGGAAGAGCAAGTGCTTGTTATCTAGGCCCAAACCTGGGAAAAGGCTTACCTGGGCTTGGTGCACTTTGGTCTGAATGGCTTGGAAATGCCCCTTGGGACGTGTGGATTCTCACGACCTCTTCCAAGAACATGAGCGTTTTGATCACCTCTGCCATCTCTTCTCTTTTAGATGTCAGGGATCTTGGACCCGTTCTTGGAGCAGAGAATTGAGGAACTTCCTCAAGTCCACGTTGGCACTCCGTATGTTTCTGCCAGTATCAGCGTGGTTCAATAGGTCTCATGAATGTCTTTCGAGCCTGGTATCCTCTACAGCTGTCTCCAGGCCAGGAATCTCCATTGTAGCAGAACATCTCTCATCAATGTGTTCGCATCTCTCCTCAATCCGTGCAGCCATCTTTTCGGCCAGCTGCTCTTCGTATCTCCCATACAGTCGACTTCAACAGGACTGGGCATGTCTGAAAGTAGCTCGGAGCCTCACCAGTAAGCTGATGGCAGGCAGATCTTCCACTGTCTGCCCTTTCAGGTTCTGGAAACTGACCCGTGAACTCAGGTCTTTGGGCAGCAGCAGTATCTCGAACTGACAGAGCTTCCCGGACCAAAGACCTAAGCTAAGCTCCACAGAGGGCGGCAGCCCCTCCACCACACTGATCCACCCACAGAACTCTGCCCGGTTACCTAGGATCCACCGGCCACAACAAGCCTCGCGGTACACACCAACATTCCACCTGGAATCCAACGGGTAACTGCCATCCCCAATGGCTGCTGCATCTTGTCAGTGTTGGGGGAGGGGCTGCATCCGACGAGGGGTTCCTAAGCTAAATGTGATTCTACCCACTAGCGTCCCATGGGACTTTGTTCTTCCCTCTTTCCTTTTCTTCAGATCTGTATGCACAGTACCAACGGAGGCAAGTGTGTCCATTTTCAGTTGATGGTTTCACACGTCTTTAAACTTTCTATCAGTTCACAGTACACAGAGACCCTCTAAAGGAAACTTATGTTCCTGTAATATCCGTACACCCGGAATACATATCCGTCGGTTGATTTCTGCTGAAACACCCGCACTCTCAGGACATGGATCCATTGGTTTCATGGGGGCTGAAATTCCTAGAAATGAAAACAAACCCCAATGTGCACTTTACTGTCTGTCTCTTTTGTACTTAGTGCACTTTTGCAGAGCTACTTGTCTTTGTTAAAGGCTTATGCCATTTCTTCTCGAAGTAGGGTTTTATATGGCATTCATTCATCCTGTTGGAAGACTTGCAAGTCTATATCACGGACTAGGAATCCATTTGACTCCAAATCGGCATTTGGGTTAGGTCACGATATGCTCTTATTAATCAACATTAACGAATATAAATGCACGCCTCTGATTTCCGAATACAAGTGTGCTGAGTACATGCAAGCAGCGATACTGGGCCGATGAGTACTGAATGATCCTTGACATCACCTTGAGTATTTCCTTTTGAATAATCATGGTTCCCTTGTTATATGTCAGCCAACCGTACCATTTGGGTGCATGTTTGTTTGTTTGATTTTTGTTGGTCTGCTTCTCGTTTGCTTTGCAAACACGCCAGGCCATGCATCTCTCCGTTCGCTTCAAACAGAGAGTCATATAAGCTGATTCACTTAAGATAGTGCTTCCAATCACCTATGATTTCCTGCTTCCCTCTCCCATCTTTAGGGTATTGATGTCCTCCTTGCCTTCTTCTGGTTTCTTCTTTGCCACTCATGCTCTTCTTGCATTTCCAATAATGGTTTTCTTCTTTCCATTTCATCTTGCTGCTTTTCTATTCAGGGGAGAATTCACAACCTTTCTTGTAGGAGAAGTTTCAAACTGCTGAATTCTTTTAAGATTTGCCGGTCTGTGGAATTCTCTAGCTCTGCCGTTATTAGAAGTGGCGGTCATGTGGCCTAGGCTACCCTAGATGGCAGCATTTTGCCCTTCAGGGTATGGCCTATGTCCTGGCACTCCTCCCTGTCGTGCAATATTGCTGCCGATATATCAGCTGAAACCCCTCTGGAGGTTCTCTTCTGAATATGTTGCTTTCCTCCAGGCGCATTTTAAATCCCTGGGATGCTCATGAACTTCGTTGATTTGAATCATACAGCTGCTGGTAGGTCTATTGGGATTCCACCTCCTTTGGACACTGTGTACTTCCTGATTTCGCATAGATGATTCTTTCCAGGCTTTCAGCAAGTTTCAGTCTGATTTTTCTACAGATAACTTTTCAGACATTTTTTCTTTCTTTACCTCTTGCTTTTCCATCTGGGACTCTTACGAATCCTAGTCTTTCATGCCTTGTCTTACCCCAGGATTCAACAGCAATGTTTTCATTGGTTTGCACTTGCTTTCCTATGTCTGCTTCTGACCGAGGGTTTACTGTTCCCCTGTCTTCACATTCATTCACGCGTCCCTCTGCATTATTTGGTCTGCTTAGGACTGAATTTTAGCCCTGATATTATCTCATCCACTGAGTTTTCTGATACTATTTGTTTCGCCTTTAGGCTTTCTCTTCCCCTTTTCTGGTATTCTGCCTTTTATGATTCTGAGACACTGTTGTTCTTCAGTGTTTCCCTCACCTCCGTTTTCAATTTTTTCTCTGGATTGCGTTTTGCAGTCTAGTTTTTTGAAAGCTTATGTTTTGGGCCTTCAATCTCTTTGGAACTGAAAATGGTATTTCCTGTTTCTTTTACTGCACTTCTTCACCTCTACTGGTCAGGTAATATCAGGTATCTAATGTAGACTTCTAGGGCTTTGTTAAGTGAAAAATTTGGAATCTTGTCTCTATGCAATTCCATGGGATTTCTGTGAGGACAGTTTCTCCTAGACATTGATGCCATGTCCTGTTCCTGTGTTTGTTGTCTGGTATATCTCCAATTGCTGGTGTTGCCTTTATTGTGATGAACACCCCATACTATTTCGATTAGCATAACCGTAGTTTGATTACGCTTATCTCACAATTCTAAAAGTGCACAGGACACTTCCTCTGGTGGAAATGAAGCTTCTAAAGGTTCTCAGCCCTGCATTCTGCTCCATGTCACTTTGGAGTGTTTCCAAAACTGCAAACTGAGAGTGCGCTTGTGCTTTGTAGTGCCACGGGAATGTCCCAATGAAACCAGTTCTTCCCAGAGCTTCTCTGCCTACAGAAACACCAGTGGAAGCATATCAATGGATGTCACACATCAGGGCCAGTGGAATGATCCCGCAGACCGACCTTGGTGTCCTCGGTGCCGTACCGTGCCGGTGCCATCCAAAATGGAGCATCTGCTTTTGGGAGATAATGCTGAAGGAAATGCTTCATCTTCTCACGCTGTGGACTTGGACCACTATTCCTTGTCCTCTCATTCTTGTGGCACGGGTGCACGAAGGCAACCACAGAGCTGTTGCGTATCCTGTGCCTCAAACCAAACCAAAATCCCAGCCCAGGTTATGAATGTAGCAGATCCTAAGGCTTTTCATTCTGATTTCAAACCCAAGGCCACCTAGATCACTCAGACCAGATGCACGATATCTCTGATTCAGCCCCACACGTGCTCTATTGGCAAAATGCCCAATTGGTCCCTGGTCCTGCAGATGCACTGGGTGTGGCCATGGGACATATCGATAATCTCAACCGCGCGTGCCGGTGTGGTGGCCTTCTCACTGGGGTCACAGGTCGGTTTGCTCTCTTGATAGGACCCACCACATCCCACAACGCACTCCAGATCCCTGAGACTCAGCGTGTGCCATCATCCATAGCCCTATCCCTCCCTGACCGCTGCCTCTGCTACGTCAAATTTGGCAGCTCGCATCTTGGTCTCAGAATCAACTGTGGGGATATTTTGCGCTGGTTTCTTTGAGTTCTGTCAGCCAAGCATCTGCTGTGCACTCTTCTAACACTCAGCGCATCACCTTCAATCCCATGTCTCCTGTCCGCTTGAGAGTGTGCGTCCAAGTTAAACAGAGTTTCACCTTTGCTGCTCCATCACCAGGGGTCAGACCCTGCACTGGTTTCCATTCCCTGCTTTGCCTTCTCCTGCTTCCAGGGCTTCTGAGGCCTTATCCTGTCTTTGGAAGTAACAGACCTCTCTTCGGCAAGTGTCCTGTGCCAAGGGCTGGGTGAGTGGATGTTTCCATTGCTGTGTACATGGGAGCGAGTGAGCGCAGTTGGCACTGCTTCTCTGCCAACTGGGCATCGATGAATCACCACTTTCCAGATACACTTCCCAGATATGTGATTTTTGTTTAGCTCTTTGTTTCTATACAGCCGTGGTGGGAGGGATTTTCCGAAGACTCCAGTTTTGACATTGTGTTGATATCTCATTTGCAGCCTTTAAAAAGTTTCATAGATTTGATTTCCAAGTTTTGAGAGTTATACGAAAATGAAGTTAGTTTTTGAAACATCCTAAGTCGACCTAGAAGCCAGACTTGTCAATTTCGGTAACATTTTGTCAGTTCTAAGGAAAACATAGACAGATAGAATGCAAAGTAGCAGTCCAAACTGTAAAAGGGGTCATGTCAACTCTTTACTGTTGAAGCCTCCGAAACCAACAGGAACCATGAAATAGCTATTGGAAACATGATATAACCCCCATCCTTGGTTTCACTTGTGCATGTGGTGCACTTTACTCCCAATGACACCTACTGGCCAATGTTGGCATTTCAAGGGGTCACATCCCTCTCTAGGAAAATACAAGAGGAAACAAACCAAATATATACATTTAGGTTTGAATCCAAAATCACCTAGAGGCATTATAGCTTTGAGAACCCTGCTGCAGCTATGCTAGTCTATTGAGAACCAGGTGTTCTTCTATCAGTGATGAGAACGCTTAATCATCTGATCATGTTGGGTAAAGCAATTTAAAGCAACCGAGTCTGCACCCCCATGATATAGTGCCCACGGGGGCTTGACTCAATGAAAGAATGTCCACATAAGCTGTGTCTTTAATGTCATTGGCGACTTTTACAGTTCCGTTCACTATCTGACTTATAATATTTACCTATACTGTCTTGAAAAACTGAGGCCAAATACATATACAAGTTCAGTCAAAGATTCCCCTCACTTACCACACTCCCTTCACCCCAGAGAAGACACAAACCCAGCATTGGCTGAATCTAGCGGAAGGCCATCGTTTCTTTGTGTGAGATAGTTATTCATATGCTATCTATTTCAGTCGAGACTTTTAGACCTTTAAGGAGTTCACTGTTGTTCACAGAGGGTAAAGCTGGAGGAACTCTGATTCGAGGAGGGGCTTGCCCTTCTCGTACTGGCTTCATTGCAGCTCAGGTACTGATCCTTCCAAATGGATGCCTGAGTGGAGGGGAGGGAAGAGCAAGTGCTTGTTATCTAGGCCCAAACCTGGGAAAAGGCTTACCTGGGCTTGGTGCACTTTGGTCTGAATGGCTTGGAAATGCCCCTTGGGACGTGTGGTTGCTCACGACCTCTTCCAAGAACATGAGCGTTTTGATCACCTCTGCCATCTCTTCTCTTTTAGATGTCAGGGATCTTGGACCCGTTCTTGGAGCAGAGAATTGAGGAACTTCCTCAAGTCCACGTTGGCACTCCGTATGTTTCTGCCAGTATCAGCGTGGTTCAATAGGTCTCATGAATGTCTTTCGAGCCTGGTATCCTCTACAGCTGTCTCCAGGCCAGGAATCTCCATTGTAGCAGAACATCTCTCATCAATGTGTTCGCATCTCTCCTCAATCCGTGCAGCCATCTTTTCGGCCAGCTGCTCTTCGTATCTCCCATACAGTCGACTTCAACAGGACTGGGCATGTCTGAAAGTAGCTCGGAGCCTCACCAGTAAGCTGATGGCAGGCAGATCTTCCACTGTCTGCCCTTTCAGGTTCTGGAAACTGACCCGTGAACTCAGGTCTTTGGGCAGCAGCAGTATCTCGAACTGACAGAGCTTCCCGGACCAAAGACCTAAGCTAAGCTCCACAGAGGGCGGCAGCCCCTCCACCACACTGATCCACCCACAGAACTCTGCCCGGTTACCTAGGATCCACCGGCCACAACAAGCCTCGCGGTACACACCAACATTCCACCTGGAATCCAACGGGTAACTGCCATCCCCAATGGCTGCTGCATCTTGTCAGTGTTGGGGGAGGGGCTGCATCCGACGAGGGGTTCCTAAGCTAAATGTGATTCTACCCACTAGCGTCCCATGGGACTTTGTTCTTCCCTCTTTCCTTTTCTTCAGATCTGTATGCACAGTACCAACGGAGGCAAGTGTGTCCATTTTCAGTTGATGGTTTCACACGTCTTTAAACTTTCTATCAGTTCACAGTACACAGAGACCCTCTAAAGGAAACTTATGTTCCTGTAATATCCGTACACCCGGAATACATATCCGTCGGTTGATTTCTGCTGAAACACCCGCACTCTCAGGACATGGATCCATTGGTTTCATGGGGGCTGAAATTCCTAGAAATGAAAACAAACCCCAATGTGCACTTTACTGTCTGTCTCTTTTGTACTTAGTGCACTTTTGCAGAGCTACTTGTCTTTGTTAAAGGCTTATGCCATTTCTTCTCGAAGTAGGGTTTTATATGGCATTCATTCATCCTGTTGGAAGACTTGCAAGTCTATATCACGGACTAGGAATCCATTTGACTCCAAATCGGCATTTGGGTTAGGTCACGATATGCTCTTATTAATCAACATTAACGAATATAAATGCACGCCTCTGATTTCCGAATACAAGTGGGCTGAGTACATGCAAGCCGCGATACTGGGTCGATGCGTACTGAATGATCCTTGACATCAGCTTGAGTATTTCCTTTTGAGTAATCATGGTTCCCATGGTATATGTCAGCCAACCGTACCCTTTGGGTGCATGTCTGTTTGTTTGATTTTGTTGGTCTGCTTCTCGTTTGTTTTGCAAACACGTCAGGCCATGCATCTCTCCGTTCGCTTCAAACAGAGAGTCATATAAGCTGATTCACTTAAGATAGTGCTTCCAATCACCTATGATTTCCTGCTTCCCTCTCCCATCTTTAGGGTATTGATGTCCTCCTTGCCTTCTTCTGGTTTCTTCTTTGCCACTCATGCTCTTCTTGCATTTCCAATAATGGTTTTCTTCTTTCCATTTCATCTTGCTGCTTTTCTATTCAGGGGAGAATTCACAACCTTTCTTGTAGGATAAGTTTCAAACTGCTGAATTCTTTTAAGATTTGCCGGTCTGTGGAATTCTCTAGCTCTGCCGTTATTAGAAATGGCGGTCATGTGGCCTAGGCTACCCTAGATGGCAGCATTTTGCCCTTCAGGTTATGGCCTATGTCCTGGCACTCCTCCCTGTCCTGCAATATTGCTGCCGATATATCAGCTGAAACCCCTCTGGAGGTTCTCTTGTGACTATGTTGCTTTCCTCCAGGCGCATTTTAAATCCCTGGGATGCTCATGAACTTCGTTGATTTGAATCATACAGCTGCTGGTAGGTCTATTGGGATTCCACCTCCTTTGGACACTGTGTACTTCCTGATTTCGCATAGATGATTCTTTCTAGGCTTTCAGCAAGTTTCAGTCTGATTTTTCTACAGATAACTTTTCAGACATTTTTTCTTTCTTTACCTCTTGCTTTTCCATCTGGGACTCTTACGAATCCTAGTCTTTCATGCCTTGTCTTACCCCAGGATTCAACAGCAATGTTTTCATTGGTTTGCACTTGCTTTCCTATGTCTGCTTCTGACCGAGGGTTTACTGTTCCCCTGTCTTCACATTCATTCACGCGTCCCTCTGCATTATTTGGTCTGCTTAGGACTGAATTTTAGCCCTGATATTATCTCATCCACTGAGTTTTCTGATACTATTTGTTTCGCCTTTAGGCTTTCTCTTCCCCTTTTCTGGTATTCTGCCTTTTATG
Source organism: Vicugna pacos (assembly GCF_048564905.1). Lineage (NCBI taxonomy): Eukaryota > Metazoa > Chordata > Mammalia > Artiodactyla > Camelidae > Vicugna > Vicugna pacos. Next base: position 2,560,274 of record NW_027328737.1, read on the forward strand.
ATTCTGAGACACTGTTGTTCTTCAGTGTTTCCCTCACCTCCGTTTTCAATTTTTTCTCTGGATTGCGTTTTGCAGTCTAGTTTTTTGAAAGCTTATGTTTTGGGCCTTCAATCTCTTTGGAACTGAAAATGGTATTTCCTGTTTCTTTTACTGCACTTCTTCACCTCTACTGGTCAGGTAATATCAGGTATCTAATGTAGACTTCTAGGGCTTTGTTAAGTGAAAAATTTGGAATCTTGTCTCTATGCAATTCCATGGGATTTCTGTGAGGACTGTTTCTCCTAGACATTGATGCCATGTCCTGTTCCTGTGTTTGTTGTCTGGTATATCTCCAATTGCTGGTGTTGCCTTTATTGTGATGAACACCCCATACTATTTCGATTAGCATAACCGTAGTTTGATTACGCTTATCTCACAATTCTAAAAGTGCACAGGACACTTCCTCTGGTGGAAATGAAGCTTCTAAAGGTTCTCAGCCCTGCATTCTGCTCCATGTCACTTTGGAGTGTTTCCAAAACTGCAAACTGAGAGTGCGCTTGTGCTTTGTAGTGCCACGGGAATGTCCCAATGAAACCAGTTCTTCCCAGAGCTTCTCTGCCTACAGAAACACCAGTGGAAGCATATCAATGGATGTCACACATCAGGGCCAGTGGAATGATCCCGCAGACCGACCTTGGTGTCCTCGGTGCCGTACCGTGCCGGTGCCATCCAAAATGGAGCATCTGCTTTTGGGAGATAATGCTGAAGGAAATGCTTCATCTTCTCACGCTGTGGACTTGGACCACTATTCCTTGTCCTCTCATTCTTGTGGCACGGGTGCACGAAGGCAACCACAGAGCTGTTGCGTATCCTGTGCCTCAAACCAAACCAAAATCCCAGCCCAGGTTATGAATGTAGCAGATCCTAAGGCTTTTCATTCTGATTTCAAACCCAAGGCCACCTAGATCACTCAGACCAGATGCACGATATCTCTGATTCAGCCCCACACGTGCTCTATTGGCAAAATGCCCAATTGGTCCCTGGTCCTGCAGATGCACTGGGTGTGGCCATGGGACATATCGATAATCTCAACCGCGCGTGCCGGTGTGGTGGCCTTCTCACTGGGGTCACAGGTCGGTTTGCTCTCTTGATAGGACCCACCACATCCCACAACGCACTCCAGATCCCTGAGACTCAGCGTGTGCCATCATCCATAGCCCTATCCCTCCCTGACCGCTGCCTCTGCTACGTCAAATTTGGCAGCTCGCATCTTGGTCTCAGAATCAACTGTGGGGATATTTTGCGCTGGTTTCTTTGAGTTCTGTCAGCCAAGCATCTGCTGTGCACTCTTCTAACACTCAGCGCATCACCTTCAATCCCATGTCTCCTGTCCGCTTGAGAGTGTGCGTCCAAGTTAAACAGAGTTTCACCTTTGCTGCTCCATCACCAGGGGTCAGACCCTGCACTGGTTTCCATTCCCTGCTTTGCCTTCTCCTGCTTCCAGGGCTTCTGAGGCCTTATCCTGTCTTTGGAAGTAACAGACCTCTCTTCGGCAAGTGTCCTGTGCCAAGGGCTGGGTGAGTGGATGTTTCCATTGCTGTGTACATGGGAGCGAGTGAGCGCAGTTGGCACTGCTTCTCTGCCAACTGGGCATCGATGAATCACCACTTTCCAGATACACTTCCCAGATATGTGATTTTTGTTTAGCTCTTTGTTTCTATACAGCCGTGGTGGGAGGGATTTTCCGAAGACTCCAGTTTTGACATTGTGTTGATATCTCATTTGCAGCCTTTAAAAAGTTTCATAGATTTGATTTCCAAGTTTTGAGAGTTATACGAAAATGAAGTTAGTTTTTGAAACATCCTAAGTCGACCTAGAAGCCAGACTTGTCAATTTCGGTAACATTTTGTCAGTTCTAAGGAAAACATAGACAGATAGAATGCAAAGTAGCAGTCCAAACTGTAAAAGGGGTCATGTCAACTCTTTACGGTTGAAGCCTCCGAAACCAACAGGAACCATGAAATAGCTATTGGAAACATGATATAACCCCCATCCTTGGTTTCACTTGTGCATGTGGTGCACTTTACTCCCAATGACACCTACTGGCCAATGTTGGCATTTCAAGGGGTCACATCCCTCTCTAGGAAAATACATGAGGAAACAAACCAAATATATATATTTAGGTTTGAATCCAAAATCACCTAGAGGCATTATAGCTTTGAGAACCCTGCTGCAGCTATGCTAGTCTATTGAGAACCAGGTGTTCTTCTATCAGTGATGAGAACGCTTAATCATCTGATCATGTTGGGTAAAGCAATTTAAAGCAACCGAGTCTGCACCCCCATGATATAGTGCCCACGGGGGCTTGACTCAATGAAAGAATGTCCACATAAGCTGTGTCTTTAATGTCATTGGCGACTTTTACAGTTCCGTTCACTATCTGACTTATAATATTTACCTATACTGTCTTGAAAAACTGAGGCCAAATACATATACAAGTTCAGTCAAAGATTCCCCTCACTTACCACACTCCCTTCACCCCAGAGAAGACACAAACCCAGCATTTGCTGAATCTAGCGGAAGGCCATCGTTTCTTTGTGTGAGATAATTATTCATATGCTATCTATTTCAGTCGAGACTTTTAGACCTTTAAGGAGTTCACTGTTGTTCACAGAGGGTAAAGCTGGAGGAACTCTGATTCGAGGAGGGGCTTGCCCTTCTCGTACTGGCTTCATTGCAGCTCAGGTACTGATCCTTCCAAATGGATGCCTGAGTGGAGGGGAGGGAAGAGCAAGTGCTTGTTATCTAGGCCCAAACCTGGGAAAAGGCTTACCTGGGCTTGGTGCACTTTGGTCTGAATGGCTTGGAAATGCCCCTTGGGACGTGAGGATTCTCACGACCTCTTCCAAGAACATGAGCGTTTTGATCACCTCTGCCATCTCTTCTCTTTCAGATGTCAGGGATCTTGGACCCGTTCTTGGAGCAGAGAATTGAGGAACTTCCTCAAGTCCACGTTGGCATTCCGTATGTTTCTGCCAGTATCAGCGAGGTTCAATAGTTCTCATGAATGCCTTTCGAGCCTGGTATCCTCTACAGCTGTCTCCAGACCAGTAATCTGCATTGTAGCAGAACATCTCTCATCAATGTGTTCGCATCTCTCCTCAATCCGTGCAGCCAGCTTTTCGGCCAGCTTCTCTTCGTATCTCCCATACAGTCGACTTCAACAGGACTGGGCATGTCTGAAAGTACCTCGGAGCCTCACAAGTAAGCTGATGTCAGGCAGATCTTCCACTGTCTGCCCTTTCAGGTTCTGGAAACTGACCCGTGAACTCAGGTCTTTGGGCAGCAGCAGTATCTCGAACTGACAGAGCTTCCCGGACCAAAGTCCTAAGCTAAGCTCCACAGAGGGCGGCAGCCCCTCCATCACACTGATCCACCCACAGAACTCTGCCCGGTTACCTAGGGTCCACCGGCCACAACAAGCCTCGCGGTACACACCAACATTCCACCTGGAATCCAACGGGTAACTGCCATCCCCAATGGCTGCTGCATCTTGTCAGTGTTGGGGGAGGGGCTGCATCCGACGAGGGGTTCCTAAGCTAAATGTGATTCTACCCACTAGCGTCCCATGGGCCTTTGTTCTTCCCTCTTTCCTTTTCTTCAGATCTGTATGCACAGTACCAACGGAGGCAAGTGTGTCCATTTTCAGTTGATGGTTTCACACGTCTTTAAACTTTCTATCAGTTCACAGTACACAGAGACCCTCTAAAGGAAACTTATGTTCCTGTAATATCCGTACACCCGGAATACATATCCGTCGGTTGATTTCTGCTGAAACACCCGCACTCTCAGGACATGGATCCATTGGTTTCATGGGGGCTGAAATTCCTAGAAATGAAAACAAACCCCAATGTGCACTTTACTGTCTGTCTCTTTTGTACTTAGTGCACTTTTGCAGAGCTACTTGTCTTTGTTAAAGGCTTATGCCATTTCTTCTCGAAGTAGGGTTTTATGTGGCATTTAATCATCCTGTTGGAAGACTTGCAAGTCTATATCACGGACTAGGAATCCATTTGACTCCAAATCGGCATTTGGGTTAGGACACGATATGCTCTTATTAATCAACATGAACGAATATAAATGCACGCCTCTGATTTCCGAATACAAGTGTGCTGAGTACATGCAAGCAGCGATACTGGGCCGATGAGTACTGAATGATCCTTGACATCACCTTGAGTATTTCCTTTTGAATAATCATGTTTCCCTTGTTATATGTCAGCCAACCGTACCATTTGGGTGCATGTTTGTTTGTTTGATTTTTGTTGGTCTGCTTCTCGTTTGCTTTGCAAACACGCCAGTCCATGCATCTCTCCGTTCGCTTCAAACAGAGAGTCATATAAGCTGATTCACTTAAGATAGTGCTTCCAATCACCTATGATTTCCTGCTTCCCTCTCCCATCTTTAGGGTATTGATGTCCTCCTTGCCTTCTTCTGGTTTCTTCTTTGCCACTCATGCTCTTCTTGCATTTCCAATAATGGTTTTCTTCTTTCCATTTCATCTTGCTGCTTTTCTATTCAGGGGAGAATTCACAACCTTTCTTGTAGGATAAGTTTCAAACTGCTGAATTCTTTTAAGATTTGCCGGTCTGTGGAATTCTCTAGTTCTGCCGTTATTAGAAATGGCGGTCATGTGGCCTAGGCTACCCTAGATGGCAGCATTTTGCCCTTCAGGGTATGGCCTATGCCCTGGCACTCCTCCCTGTCCTGCAATATTGCTGCCGATATATCAGCTGAAACCCCTCTGGAGGTTCTCTTGTGACTATGTTGCTTTCCTCCAGGCGCATTTTAAATCCCTGGGATGCTCATGAACTTCGTTGATTTGAATCCTACAGCTGCTGGTAGGTCTATTGGGATTCTACTTCCTTTGGACACTGTGTACTTCCTGATTTCGCATAGATGATTCTTTCTAGGCTTTCAGCAAGTTTCAGTCTGATTTTTCTACAGATAACTTTTCAGACATTTTTTCTTTCTTTACCTCTTGCTTTTCCATCTGGGACTCTTACGAATCCTAGTCTTTCATGCCTTGTCTTACCCCAGGATTCAACAGCAATGTTTTCATTGGTTTGCACTTGCTTTCCTATGTCTGCTTCTGACCGAGGGTTTACTGTTCCCCTGTCTTCACATTCATTCACGCGTCCCTCTGCATTATTTGGTCTGCTTAGGACTGAATTTTAGCCCTGATATTATCTCATCCACTGAGTTTTCTGATACTATTTCTTTCGCCTTTAGGCTTTCTCTTCCCCTTTTCTGGTATTCTGCCTTTTATGATTCTGAGACACTGTTGTTCTTCAGTGTTTCCCTCACCTCCGTTTTCAATTTTTTCTCTGGATTGCGTTTTGCAGTCTAGTTTTTTGAAAGCTTATGTTTTGGGCCTTCAATCTCTTTGGAACTGAAAATGGTATTTCCTGTTTCTTTTACTGCACTTCTTCACCTCTACTGGTCAGGTAATATCAGGTATCTAATGTAGACTTCTAGGGCTTTGTTAAGTGAAAAATTTGGAATCTTGTCTCTATGCAATTCCATGGGATTTCTGTGAGGACAGTTTCTCCTAGACATTGATGCCATGTCCTGTTCCTGTGTTTGTTGTCTGGTATATCTCCAATTGCTGGTGTTGCCTTTATTGTGATGAACACCCCATACTATTTCGATTAGCATAACCGTAGTTTGATTACGCTTATCTCACAATTCTAAAAGTGCACAGGACACTTCCTCTGGTGGAAATGAAGCTTCTAAAGGTTCTCAGCCCTGCATTCTGCTCCATGTCACTTTGGAGTGTTTCCAAAACTGCAAACTGAGAGTGCGCTTGTGCTTTGTAGTGCCACGGGAATGTCCCAATGAAACCAGTTCTTCCCAGAGCTTCTCTGCCTACAGAAACACCAGTGGAAGCATATCAATGGATGTCACACATCAGGGCCAGTGGAATGATCCCGCAGACCGACCTTGGTGTCCTCGGTGCCGTACCGTGCCGGTGCCATCCAAAATGGAGCATCTGCGTTTGGGAGATAATGCTGAAGGAAATGCTTCATCTTCTCACGCTGTGGACTTGGACCACTATTCCTTGTCCTCTCATTCTTGTGGCACGGGTGCACGAAGGCAACCACAGAGCTGTTGCGTATCCTGTGCCTCAAACCAAACCAAAATCCCAGCCCAGGTTATGAATGTAGCAGATCCTAAGGCTTTTCATTCTGATTTCAAACCCAAGGCCACCTAGATCACTCAGACCAGATGCACGATATCTCTGATTCAGCCCCACACGTGCTCTATTGGCAAAATGCCCAATTGGTCCCTGGTCCTGTAGATGCACTGGGTGTGGCCATGGGACATATCAATAATCTCAACCGCGCGTGCCGGTGTGGTGGCCTTCTCACTGGGGTCACAGGTCGGTTTGCTCTCTTGATAGGACCCACCACATCCCACAACGCACTCCAGATCCCTGAGACTCAGCGTGTGCCATCATCCATAGCCCTATCCCTCCCTGACCGCTGCCTCTGCTACGTCAAATTTGGCAGCTCGGATCTTGGTCTCAGAATCAACTGTGGGGATATTTTGCGCTGGTTTCTTTGAGTTCTGTCAGCCAAGCATCTGCTGTGCACTCTTCTAACACTCAGCGCATCACCTTCAATCCCATGTCTCCTGTCCGCTTGAGAGTGTGCGTCCAAGTTAAACAGAGTTTCACCTTTGCTGCTCCATCACCAGGGGTCAGACCCTGCACTGGTTTCCATTCCCTGCTTTGCCTTCTCCTGCTTCCAGGGCTTCTGAGGCCTTATCCTGTCTTTGGAAGTAACAGACCTCTCTTCGGCAAGTGTCCTGTGCCAAGGGCTGGGTGAGTGGATGTTTCCATTGCTGTGTACATGGGAGCGAGTGAGCGCAGTTGGCACTGCTTCTCTGCCAACTGGGCATCGATGAATCACCACTTTCCAGATACACTTCCCAGATATGTGATTTTTGTTTAGCTCTTTGTTTCTATACAGCCGTGGTGGGAGGGATTTTCCGAAGACTCCAGTTTTGACATTGTGTTGATATCTCATTTGCAGCCTTTAAAAAGTTTCATAGATTTGATTTCCAAGTTTTGAGAGTTATACGAAAATGAAGTTAGTTTTTGAAACATCCTAAGTCGACCTAGAAGCCAGACTTGTCAATTTCGGTAACATTTTGTCAGTTCTAAGGAAAACATAGACAGATAGAATGCAAAGTAGCAGTCCAAACTGTAAAAGGGGTCATGTCAACTCTTTACTGTTGAAGCCTCCGAAACCAACAGGAACCATGAAATAACTATTGGAAACTTGATATAACCCCCATCCTTGGTTTCACTTGTGCATGTGGTGCACTTTACTCCCAATGACACCTACTGGCCAATGTTGGCATTTCAAGGGGTCACATCCCTCTCTAGGAAAATACAAGAGGAAACAAACCAAATATATACATTTAGGTTTGAATCCAAAATCACCTAGAGGCATTATAGCTTTGAGAACCCTGCTGCAGCTATGCTAGTCTATTGAGAACCAGGTGTTCTTCTATCAGTGATGAGAACGCTTAATCATCTGATCATGTTGGGTAAAGCAATTTAAAGCAACCGAGTCTGCACCCCCATGATATAGTGCCCATGGGGGCTTGACTCAATGAAAGAATGTCCACATAAGCTGTGTCTTTAATGTCATTGGCGACTTTTACAGTTCCGTTCACTATCTGACTTATAATATTTACCTATACTGTCTTGAAAAACTGAGGCCAAATACATATACAAGTTCAGTCAAAGATTCCCCTCACTTACCACACTCCCTTCACCCCAGAGAAGACACAAACCCAGCATTTGCTGAATCTAGCGGAAGGCCATCGTTTCTTTGTGTGAGATAATTATTCATATGCTATCTATTTCAGTCGAGACTTTTAGACCTTTAAGGAGTTCACTGTTGTTCACAGAGGGTAAAGCTGGAGGAACTCTGATTCGAGGAGGGGCTTGCCCTTCTCGTACTGGCTTCATTGCAGCTCAGGTACTGATCCTTCCAAATGGATGCCTGAGTGGAGGGGAGGGAAGAGCAAGTGCTTGTTATCTAGGCCCAAACCTGGGAAAAGGCTTACCTGGGCTTGGTGCACTTTGGTCTGAATGGCTTGGAAATGCCCCTTGGGACGTGTGGATTCTCACGACCTCTTCCAAGAACATGAGCGTTTTGATCACCTCTGCCATCTCTTCTCTTTTAGATGTCAGGGATCTTGGACCCGTTCTTGGAGCAGAGAATTGAGGAACTTCCTCAAGTCCACGTTGGCACTCCATATGTTTCTGCCAGTATCAGCGTGGTTCAATAGGTCTCATGAATGTCTTTCGAGCCTGGTATCCTCTACAGCTGTCTCCAGGCCAGTAATCTCCATTGTAGCAGAACATCTCTCATCAATGTGTTCGCATCTCTCCTCAATCCGTGCAGCCATCTTTTCGGCCAGCTGCTCTTCGTATCTCCCATACAGTCGACTTCAACAGGACTGGGCATGTCTGAAAGTAGCTCGGAGCCTCACCAGTAAGCTGATGGCAGGCAGATCTTCCACTGTCTGCCCTTTCAGGTTCTGGAAACTGACCCGTGAACTCAGGTCTTTGGGCAGCAGCAGTATCTCGAACTGACAGAGCTTCCCGGACCAAAGACCTAAGCTTAGCTCCACAGAGGGCGGCAGCCCACCATCACACTGATCCACCCACAGAACTCTGCCCGGTTACCTAGGATCCACCGGCCATAACAAGCCTCGCGGTACACACCAACTTTCCACCTGGAATCCAACGGGTAACTGCCATCCCCAATGGCTGCTGCATCTTGTCAGTGTTGGGGGAGGGGCTGCATCCGACGAGGGGTTCCTAAGCTAAATGTGATTCTACCCACTAGCGTCCCATGGGACTTTGTTCTTCCCTCTTTCCTTTTCTTCAGATCTGTATGCACAGTACCAACGGAGGCAAGTGTGTCCATTTTCAGTTGATGGTTTCACACGTCTTTAAACTTTCTATCAGTTCACAGTACACAGAGACCCTCTAAAGGAAACTTATGTTCCTGTAATATCCGTACACCCGGAATACATATCCGTCGGTTGATTTCTGCTGAAACACCCGCACTCTCAGGACATGGATCCATTGGTTTCATGGGGGCTGAAATTCCTAGAAATGAAAACAAACCCCAATGTGCACTTTACTGTCTGTCTCTTTTGTACTTAGTGCACTTTTGCAGAGCTACTTGTCTTTGTTAAAGGCTTATGCCATTTCTTCTCGAAGTAGGGTTTTATGTGGCATTTAATCATCCTGTTGGAAGACTTGCAAGTCTATATCACGGACTAGGAATCCATTTGACTCCAAATCGGCATTTGGGTTAGGACACGATATGCTCTTATTAATCAACATGAACGAATATAAATGCACGCCTCTGATTTCCGAATACAAGTGTGCTGAGTACATGCAAGCAGCGATACTGGGCCGATGAGTACTGAATGATCCTTGACATCACCTTGAGTATTTCCTTTTGAATAATCATGTTTCCCTTGTTATATGTCAGCCAACCGTACCATTTGGGTGCATGTTTGTTTGTTTGATTTTTGTTGGTCTGCTTCTCGTTTGCTTTGCAAACACGCCAGTCCATGCATCTCTCCGTTCGCTTCAAACAGAGAGTCATATAAGCTGATTCACTTAAGATAGTGCTTCCAATCACCTATGATTTCCTGCTTCCCTCTCCCATCTTTAGGGTATTGATGTCCTCCTTGCCTTCTTCTGGTTTCTTCTTTGCCACTCATGCTCTTCTTGCATTTCCAATAATGGTTTTCTTCTTTCCATTTCATCTTGCTGCTTTTCTATTCAGGGGAGAATTCACAACTTTTCTTGTAGGATAAGTTTCAAACTGCTGAATTCTTTTAAGATTTGCCGGTCTGTGGAATTCTCTAGTTCTGCCGTTATTAGAAATGGCGGTCATGTGGCCTAGGCTACCCTAGATGGCAGCATTTTGCCCTTCAGGGTATGGCCTATGCCCTGGCACTCCTCCCTGTCCTGCAATATTGCTGCCGATATATCAGCTGAAACCCCTCTGGAGGTTCTCTTGTGACTATGTTGCTTTCCTCCAGGCGCATTTTAAATCCCTGGGATGCTCATGAACTTCGTTGATTTGAATCCTACAGCTGCTGGTAGGTCTATTGGGATTTTACTTCCTTTGGACACTGTGTACTTCCTGATTTCGCATAGATGATTCTTTCTAGGCTTTCAGCAAGTTTCAGTCTGATTTTTCTACAGATAACTTTTCAGACATTTTTTCTTTCTTTACCTCTTGCTTTTCCATCTGGGACTCTTACGAATCCTAGTCTTTCATGCCTTGTCTTACCCCAGGATTCAACAGCAATGTTTTCATTGGTTTGCACTTGCTTTCCTATGTCTGCTTCTGACCGAGGGTTTACTGTTCCCCTGTCTTCACATTCATTCACGCGTCCCTCTGCATTATTTGGTCTGCTTAGGACTGAATTTTAGCCCTGATATTATCTCATCCACTGAGTTTTCTGATACTATTTGTTTCGCCTTTAGGCTTTCTCTTCCCCTTTTCTGGTATTCTGCCTTTTATGATTCTGAGACACTGTTGTTCTTCAGTGTTTCCCTCACCTCCGTTTTCAATTTTTTCTCTGGATTGCGTTTTGCAGTCTAGTTTTTTGAAAGCTTATGTTTTGGGCCTTCAATCTCTTTGGAACTGAAAATGGTATTTCCTGTTTCTTTTACTGCACTTCTTCACCTCTACTGGTCAGGTAATATCAGGTATCTAATGTAGACTTCTAGGGCTTTGTTAAGTGAAAAATTTGGAATCTTGTCTCTATGCAATTCCATGGGATTTCTGTGAGGACAGTTTCTCCTAGACATTGATGCCATGTCCTGTTCCTGTGTTTGTTGTCTGGTATATCTCCAATTGCTGGTGTTGCCTTTATTGTGATGAACACCCCATACTATTTCGATTAGCATAACCGTAGTTTGATTACGCTTATCTCACAATTCTAAAAGTGCACAGGACACTTCCTCTGGTGGAAATGAAGCTTCTAAAGGTTCTCAGCCCTGCATTCTGCTCCATGTCACTTTGGAGTGTTTCCAAAACTGCAAACTGAGAGTGCGCTTGTGCTTTGTAGTGCCACGGGAATGTCCCAATGAAACCAGTTCTTCCCAGAGCTTCTCTGCCTACAGAAACACCAGTGGAAGCATATCAATGGATGTCACACATCAGGGCCAGTGGAATGATCCCGCAGACCGACCTTGGTGTCCTCGGTGCCGTACCGTGCCGGTGCCATCCAAAATGGAGCATCTGCGTTTGGGAGATAATGCTGAAGGAAATGCTTCATCTTCTCACGCTGTGGACTTGGACCACTATTCCTTGTCCTCTCATTCTTGTGGCACGGGTGCACGAAGGCAACCACAGAGCTGTTGCGTATCCTGTGCCTCAAACCAAACCAAAATCCCAGCCCAGGTTATGAATGTAGCAGATCCTAAGGCTTTTCATTCTGATTTCAAACCCAAGGCCACCTAGATCACTCAGACCAGATGCACGATATCTCTGATTCAGCCCCACACGTGCTCTATTGGCAAAATGCCCAATTGGTCCCTGGTCCTGTAGATGCACTGGGTGTGGCCATGGGACATATCAATAATCTCAACCGTGCGTGCCGGTGTGGTGGCCTTCTCACTGGGGTCACAGGTCGGTTTGCTCTCTTGATAGGACCCACCACATCCCACAACGCACTCCAGATCCCTGAGACTCAGCGTGTGCCATCATCCGTAGCCCTATCCCTCCCTGACCGCTGCCTCTGCTACGTCAAATTTGGCAGCTCGGATCTTGGTCTCAGAATCAACTGTGGGGATATTTTGCGCTGGTTTCTTTGAGTTCTGTCAGCCAAGCATCTGCTGTGCACTCTTCTAACACTCAGCGCATCACCTTCAATCCCATGTCTCCTGTCCGCTTGAGAGTGTGCGTCCAAGTTAAACAGAGTTTCACCTTTGCTGCTCCATCACCAGGGGTCAGACCCTGCACTGGTTTCCATTCCCTGCTTTGCCTTCTCCTGCTTCCAGGGCTTCTGAGGCCTTATCCTGTCTTTGGAAGTAACAGACCTCTCTTCGGCAAGTGTCCTGTGCCAAGGGCTGGGTGAGTGGATGTTTCCATTGCTGTGTACATGGGAGCGAGTGAGCGCAGTTGGCACTGCTTCTCTGCCAACCGGGCATCGATGAATCACCACTTTCCAGATACACTTCCCAGATATGTGATTTTTGTTTAGCTCTTTGTTTCTATACAGCCGTGGTGGGAGGGATTTTCCGAAGACTCCAGTTTTGACATTGTGTTGATATCTCATTTGCAGCCTTTAAAAAGTTTCATAGATTTGATTTCCAAGTTTTGAGAGTTATACGAAAATGAAGTTAGTTTTTGAAACATCCTAAGTCGACCTAGAAGCCAGACTTGTCAATTTCGGTAACATTTTGTCAGTTCTAAGGAAAACATAGACAGATAGAATGCAAAGTAGCAGTCCAAACTGTAAAAGGGGTCATGTCAACTCTTTACTGTTGAAGCCTCCGAAACCAACAGGAACCATGAAATAGCTATTGGAAACATGATATAACCCCCATCCTTGGTTTCACTTGTGCATGTGGTGCACTTTATTCCCAATGACACCTACTGGCCAATGTTGGCATTTCAAGGGGTCACATCCCTCTCTAGGAAAATACAAGAGGAAACAAACCAAATATATACATTTAGGTTTGAATCCAAAATCACCTAGAGGCATTATAGCTTTGAGAACCCTGCTGCAGCTATGCTAGTCTATTGAGAATAAGGTGTTCTTCTATCAGTGATGAGAACGCTTAATCATCTGATCATGTTGGGTAAAGCAATTTAAAGCAACCGAGTCTACACCCCCATGATATAGTGCCCACGGGGGCTTGACTCAATGAAAGAATGTCCACATAAGCTGTGTCTTTAATGTCATTGGCGACTTTTACAGTTCCGTTCACTATCTGACTTATAATATTTACCTATACTGTCTTGAAAAACTGAGGCCAAATACATATACAAGTTCAGTCAAAGATTCCCCTCACTTACCACACTCCCTTCACCCCAGAGAAGACACAAACCCAGCATCTGCTGAATCTAGCGGAAGGCCATCGTTTCTTTGTGTGAGATAATTATTCATATGCTATCTATTTCAGTCGAGACTTTTAGACCTTTAAGGAGTTCACTGTTGTTCACAGAGGGTAAAGCTGGAGGAACTCTGATTCGAGGAGGGGCTTGCCCTTCTCGTACTGGCTTCATTGCAGCTCAGGTACTGATCCTTCCAAATGGATGCCTGAGTGGAGGGGAGGGAAGAGCAAGTGCTTGTTATCTAGGCCCAAACCTGGGAAAAGGCTTACCTGGGCTTGGTGCACTTTGGTCTGAATGGCTTGGAAATGCCCCTTGGGACGTGTGGATTCTCACGACCTCTTCCAAGAACATGAGCGTTTTGATCACCTCTGCCATCTCTTCTCTTTTAGATGTCAGGGATCTTGGACCCGTTCTTGGAGCAGAGAATTGAGGAACTTCCTCAAGTCCACGTTGGCACTCCGTATGTTTCTGCCAGTATCAGCGTGGTTCAATAGGTCTCATGAATGTCTTTCGAGCCTGGTATCCTCTACAGCTGTCTCCAGGCCAGGAATCTCCATTGTAGCAGAACATCTCTCATCAATGTGTTCGCATCTCTCCTCAATCCGTGCAGCCATCTTTTCGGCCAGCTGCTCTTCGTATCTCCCATACAGTCGACTTCAACAGGACTGGGCATGTCTGAAAGTAGCTCGGAGCCTCACCAGTAAGCTGATGGCAGGCAGATCTTCCACTGTCTGCCCTTTCAGGTTCTGGAAACTGACCCGTGAACTCAGGTCTTTGGGCAGCAGCAGTATCTCGAACTGACAGAGCTTCCCGGACCAAAGACCTAAGCTAAGCTCCACAGAGGGCGGCAGCCCCTCCACCACACTGATCCACCCACAGAACTCTGCCCGGTTACCTAGGATCCACCGGCCACAACAAGCCTCGCGGTACACACCAACATTCCACCTGGAATCCAACGGGTAACTGCCATCCCCAATGGCTGCTGCATCTTGTCAGTGTTGGGGGAGGGGCTGCATCCGACGAGGGGTTCCTAAGCTAAATGTGATTCTACCCACTAGCGTCCCATGGGACTTTGTTCTTCCCTCTTTCCTTTTCTTCAGATCTGTATGCACAGTACCAACGGAGGCAAGTGTGTCCATTTTCAGTTGATGGTTTCACACGTCTTTAAACTTTCTATCAGTTCACAGTACACAGAGACCCTCTAAAGGAAACTTATGTTCCTGTAATATCCGTACACCCGGAATACATATCCGTCGGTTGATTTCTGCTGAAACACCCGCACTCTCAGGACATGGATCCATTGGTTTCATGGGGGCTGAAATTCCTAGAAATGAAAACAAACCCCAATGTGCACTTTACTGTCTGTCTCTTTTGTACTTAGTGCACTTTTGCAGAGCTACTTGTCTTTGTTAAAGGCTTATGCCATTTCTTCTCGAAGTAGGGTTTTATATGGCATTCATTCATCCTGTTGGAAGACTTGCAAGTCTATATCACGGACTAGGAATCCATTTGACTCCAAATCGGCATTTGGGTTAGGTCACGATATGCTCTTATTAATCAACATTAACGAATATAAATGCACGCCTCTGATTTCCGAATACAAGTGTGCTGAGTACATGCAAGCAGCGATACTGGGCCGATGAGTACTGAATGATCCTTGACATCACCTTGAGTATTTCCTTTTGAATAATCATGTTTCCCTTGTTATATGTCAGCCAACCGTACCATTTGGGTGCATGTTTGTTTGTTTGATTTTTGTTGGTCTGCTTCTCGTTTGTTTTGCAAACACGCCAGTCCATGAATCTCTCCGTTCGCTTCAAACAGAGAGTCATATAAGCTGATTCACTTAAGATAGTGCTTCCAATCACCTATGATTTCCTGCTTCCCTCTCCCATCTTTAGGGTATTGATGTCCTCCTTGCCTTCTTCTGGTTTCTTCTTTGCCACTCATGCTCTTCTTGCATTTCCAATAATGGTTTTCTTCTTTCCATTTCATCTTGCTGCTTTTCTATTCAGGGGAGAATTCACAACCTTTCTTGTAGGATAAGCTTCAAACTGCTGAATTCTTTTAAGATTTGCCGGTCTGTGGAATTCTCTAGTTCTGCCGTTATTAGAAATGGCAGTCATGTGGCCTAGGCTACCCTAGATGGCAGCATTTTGCCCTTCAGGGTATGGCCTATGTCCTGGCACTCCTCCCTGTCCTGCAATATTGCTGCCGATATATCAGCTGAAACCCCTCTGGAGGTTCTCTTCTGAATATGTTGCTTTCCTCCAGGCGCATTTTAAATCCCTGGGATGCTCATGAACTTCGTTGATTTGAATCATACAGCTGCTGGTAGGTCTATTGGGATTCCACCTCCTTTGGACACTGTGTACTTCCTGATTTCGCATAGATGATTCTTTCCAGGCTTTCAGCAAGTTTCAGTCTGATTTTTCTACAGATAACTTTTCAGACATTTTTTCTTTCTTTACCTCTTGCTTTTCCATCTGGGACTCTTACGAATCCTAGTCTTTCATGCCTTGTCTTACCCCAGGATTCAACAGCAATGTTTTCATTGGTTTGCACTTGCTTTCCTATGTCTGCTTCTGACCGAGGGTTTACTGTTCCCCTGTCTTCACATTCATTCACGCGTCCCTCTGCATTATTTGGTCTGCTTAGGACTGAATTTTAGCCCTGATATTATCTCATCCACTGAGTTTTCTGATACTATTTGTTTCGCCTTTAGGCTTTCTCTTCCCCTTTTCTGGTATTCTGCCTTTTATGATTCTGAGACACTGTTGTTCTTCAGTGTTTCCCTCACCTCCGTTTTCAATTTTTTCTCTGGATTGCGTTTTGCAGTCTAGTTTTTTGAAAGCTTATGTTTTGGGCCTTCAATCTCTTTGGAACTGAAAATGGTATTTCCTGTTTCTTTTACTGCACTTCTTCACCTCTACTGGTCAGGTAATATCAGGTATCTAATGTAGACTTCTAGGGCTTTGTTAAGTGAAAAATTTGGAATCTTGTCTCTATGCAATTCCATGGGATTTCTGTGAGGACAGTTTCTCCTAGACATTGATGCCATGTCCTGTTCCTGTGTTTGTTGTCTGGTATATCTCCAATTGCTGGTGTTGCCTTTATTGTGATGAACACCCCATACTATTTCGATTAGCATAACCGTAGTTTGATTACGCTTATCTCACAATTCTAAAAGTGCACAGGACACTTCCTCTGGTGGAAATGAAGCTTCTAAAGGTTCTCAGCCCTGCATTCTGCTCCATGTCACTTTGGAGTGTTTCCAAAACTGCAAACTGAGAGTGCGCTTGTGCTTTGTAGTGCCACGGGAATGTCCCAATGAAACCAGTTCTTCCCAGAGCTTCTCTGCCTACAGAAACACCAGTGGAAGCATATCAATGGATGTCACACATCAGGGCCAGTGGAATGATCCCGCAGACCGACCTTGGTGTCCTCGGTGCCGTACCGTGCCGGTGCCATCCAAAATGGAGCATCTGCGTTTGGGAGATAATGCTGAAGGAAATGCTTCATCTTCTCACGCTGTGGACTTGGACCACTATTCCTTGTCCTCTCATTCTTGTGGCACGGGTGCACGAAGGCAACCACAGAGCTGTTGCGTATCCTGTGCCTCAAACCAAACCAAAATCCCAGCCCAGGTTATGAATGTAGCAGATCCTAAGGCTTTTCATTCTGATTTCAAACCCAAGGCCACCTAGATCACTCAGACCAGATGCACGATATCTCTGATTCAGCCCCACACGTGCTCTATTGGCAAAATGCCCAATTGGTCCCTGGTCCTTCAGATGCACTGGGTGTGGCCATGGGACATATCGATAATCTCAACCGCGCGTGCCGGTGTGGTGGCCTTCTCACTGGGGTCACAGGTCGGTTTGCTCTCTTGATAGGACCCACCACATCCCACAACGCACTCCAGATCACTGAGACTCAGCGTGTGCCATCATCCGTAGCCCTATCCCTCCCTGACCGCTGCCTCTGCTACGTCAAATTTGGCAGCTCGGATCTTGGTCTCAGAATCAACTGTGGGGATATTTTGCGCTGGTTTCTTTGAGTTCTGTCAGCCAAGCATCTGCTGTGCACTCTTCTAACACTCAGCGCATCACCTTCAATCCCATGTCTCCTGTCCGCTTGAGAGTGTGCGTCCAAGTTAAACAGAGTTTCACCTTTGCTGCTCCATCACCAGGGGTCAGACCCTGCACTGGTTTCCATTCCCTGCTTTGCCTTCTCCTGCTTCCAGGGCTTCTGAGGCCTTATCCTGTCTTTGGAAGTAACAGACCTCTCTTCGGCAAGTGTCCTGTGCCAAGGGCTGGGTGAGTGGATGTTTCCATTGCTGTGTACATGGGAGCGAGTGAGCGCAGTTGGCACTGCTTCTCTGCCAACTGGGCATCGATGAATCACCACTTTCCAGATACACTTCCCAGATATGTGATTTTTGTTTAGCTCTTTGTTTCTATACAGCCGTGGTGGGAGGGATTTTCCGAAGACTCCAGTTTTGACATTGTGTTGATATCTCATTTGCAGCCTTTAAAAAGTTTCATAGATTTGATTTCCAAGTTTTGAGAGTTATACGAAAATGAAGTTAGTTTTTGAAACATCCTAAGTCGACCTAGAAGCCAGACTTGTCAATTTCGGTAACATTTTGTCAGTTCTAAGGAAAACATAGACAGATAGAATGCAAAGTAGCAGTCCAAACTGTAAAAGGGGTCATGTCAACTCTTTACTGTTGAAGCCTCCGAAAAAAACAGGAACCATGAAATAGCTATTGGAAACATGATATAACCCCCATCCTTGGTTTCACTTGTGCATGTGGTGCACTTTACTCCCAATGACACCTACTGGCCAATGTTGGCATTTCAAGGGGTAACATCCCTCTCTAGGAAAATACAAGAGGAAACAAACCAAATATATACATTTAGGTTTGAATCCAAAATCACCTAGAGGCATTATAGCTTTGAGAACCCTGCTGCAGCTATGCTAGTCTATTGAGAACCAGGTGTCCTTCTATCAGTGATGAGAACACTTAATCATCTGATCATGTTGGGTAAAGCAATTTAAAGCAACCGAGTCTGCACCCCCATGATATAGTGCCCACGGGGGCTTGACTCAATGAAAGAATGTCCACATAAGCTGTGTCTTTAATGTCATTGGCGACTTTTACAATTCCGTTCACTATCTGACTTATAATATTTACCTATACTGTCTTGAAAAACTGAGGCCAAATACATATACAAGTTCAGTCAAAGTTTCCCCTCACTTACCACACTCCCTTCACCCCAGAGAAGACACAAACCAAGCATTTGCTGAATCTAGCGGAAGGCCATCGTTTCTTTGTGTGAGATAATTATTCATATGCTATCTATTTCAGTCGAGACTTTTAGACCTTTAAGGAGTTCACTGTTGTTCACAGAGGGTAAAGCTGGAGGAACTCTGATTCGAGGAGGGGCTTGCCCTCCTCGTACTGGCTTCATTGCAGCTCAGGTACTGATCCTTCCAAATGGATGCCTGAGTGGAGGGGAGGGAAGAGCAAGTGCTTGTTATCTAGGCCCAAACCTGGGAAAAGGCTTACCTGGGCTTGGTGCACTTTGGTCTGAATGGCTTGGAAATGCCCCTTGGGACGTGTGGATTCTCACGACCTCTTCCAAGAACATGAGCGTTTTGATCACCTCTGCCATCTCTTCTCTTTTAGATGTCAGGGATCTTGGACCCGTTCTTGGAGCAGAGAATTGAGGAACTTCCTCAAGTCCACGTTGGCACTCCGTATGTTTCTGCCAGTATCAGCGTGGTTCAATAGGTCTCATGAATGTCTTTCGAGCCTGGTATCCTCTACAGCTGTCTCCAGGCCAGGAATCTCCATTGTAGCAGAACATCTCTCATCAATGTGTTCGCATCTCTCCTCAATCCGTGCAGCCATCTTTTCGGCCAGCTGCTCTTCGTATCTCCCATACAGTCGACTTCAACAGGACTGGGCATGTCTGAAAGTAGCTCGGAGCCTCACCAGTAAGCTGATGGCAGGCAGATGTTCCACTGTCTGCCCTTTCAGGTTCTGGAAACTGACCCGTGAACTCAGGTCTTTGGGCAACAGCAGTATCTCGAACTGACAGAGCTTCCCGGACCAAAGACCTAAGGTAAGCTCCACAGAGGGCGGCAGCCCCTCCATCACACTGATCCACCCACAGAACTCTGCCCGGTTACCTAGGATCCACCGGCCACAACAAGCCTCGCGGTACACACCAACATTCCACCTGGAATCCAACGGGTAACTGCCATCCCCAATGGCTGCTGCATCTTGTCAGTGTTGGGGGAGGGGCTGCATCCGAAGAGGGGTTCCTAAGCTAAATGTGATTCTACTCACTAGCGTCCCATGGGCCTTTGTTCTTCCCTCTTTCATTTTCTTCAGATCTGTATGCACCAACGGAGGCAAGTGTGTCAATTTTCAGTTGATGCTTTCACACGTCTTTAAACTTTCTATCAGTTCACAGTACACAGAGACCCTCTAAAGGAAACTTATGTTCCTGTAATATCCGTACACCCGGAATACATATCCGTCGGTTGATTTCTGCTGAAACACCCGCACTCTCAGGACATGGATCCATTGGTTTCATGGGGGCTGAAATTCCTAGAAATGAAAACAAACCCCAATGTGCACTTTACTGTCTGTCTCTTTTGTACTTAGTGCACTTTTGCAGAGCTACTTGTCTTTGTTAAAGGCTTATGCCATTTCTTCTCGAAGTAGGGTTTTATATGGCATTCATTCATCCTGTTGGAAGACTTGCAAGTCTATATCACGGACTAGGAATCCATTTGACTCCAAATCGGCATTTGGGTTAGGTCACGATATGCTCTTATTAATCAACATTAACGAATATAAATGCACGCCTCTGATTTCCGAATACAAGTGTGCTGAGTACATGCAAGCAGCGATACTGGGCCGATGAGTACTGAATGATCCTTGACATCACCTTGAGTATTTCCTTTTGAATAATCATGTTTCCCTTGTTATATGTCAGCCAACCGTACCATTTGGGTGCATGTTTGTTTGTTTGATTTTTGTTGGTCTGCTTCTCGTTTGTTTTGCAAACACGCCAGTCCATGAATCTCTCCGTTCGCTTCAAACAGAGAGTCATATAAGCTGATTCACTTAAGATAGTGCTTCCAATCACCTATGATTTCCTGCTTCCCTCTCCCATCTTTAGGGTATTGATGTCCTCCTTGCCTTCTTCTGGTTTCTTCTTTGCCACTCATGCTCTTCTTGCATTTCCAATAATGGTTTTCTTCTTTCCATTTCATCTTGCTGCTTTTCTATTCAGGGGAGAATTCACAACCTTTCTTGTAGGATAAGCTTCAAACTGCTGAATTCTTTTAAGATTTGCCGGTCTGTGGAATTCTCTAGTTCTGCCGTTATTAGAAATGGCAGTCATGTGGCCTAGGCTACCCTAGATGGCAGCATTTTGCCCTTCAGGGTATGGCCTATGTCCTGGCACTCCTCCCTGTCCTGCAATATTGCTGCCGATATATCAGCTGAAACCCCTCTGGAGGTTCTCTTCTGAATATGTTGCTTTCCTCCAGGCGCATTTTAAATCCCTGGGATGCTCATGAACTTCGTTGATTTGAATCATACAGCTGCTGGTAGGTCTATTGGGATTCCACCTCCTTTGGACACTGTGTACTTCCTGATTTCGCATAGATGATTCTTTCCAGGCTTTCAGCAAGTTTCAGTCTGATTTTTCTACAGATAACTTTTCAGACATTTTTTCTTTCTTTACCTCTTGCTTTTCCATCTGGGACTCTTACGAATCCTAGTCTTTCATGCCTTGTCTTACCCCAGGATTCAACAGCAATGTTTTCATTGGTTTGCACTTGCTTTCCTATGTCTGCTTCTGACCGAGGGTTTACTGTTCCCCTGTCTTCACATTCATTCACGCGTCCCTCTGCATTATTTGGTCTGCTTAGGACTGAATTTTAGCCCTGATATTATCTCATCCACTGAGTTTTCTGATACTATTTGTTTCGCCTTTAGGCTTTCTCTTCCCCTTTTCTGGTATTCTGCCTTTTATGATTCTGAGACACTGTTGTTCTTCAGTGTTTCCCTCACCTCCGTTTTCAATTTTTTCTCTGGATTGCGTTTTGCAGTCTAGTTTTTTGAAAGCTTATGTTTTGGGCCTTCAATCTCTTTGGAACTGAAAATGGTATTTCCTGTTTCTTTTACTGCACTTCTTCACCTCTACTGGTCAGGTAATATCAGGTATCTAATGTAGACTTCTAGGGCTTTGTTAAGTGAAAAATTTGGAATCTTGTCTCTATGCAATTCCATGGGATTTCTGTGAGGACAGTTTCTCCTAGACATTGATGCCATGTCCTGTTCCTGTGTTTGTTGTCTGGTATATCTCCAATTGCTGGTGTTGCCTTTATTGTGATGAACACCCCATACTATTTCGATTAGCATAACCGTAGTTTGATTACGCTTATCTCACAATTCTAAAAGTGCACAGGACACTTCCTCTGGTGGAAATGAAGCTTCTAAAGGTTCTCAGCCCTGCATTCTGCTCCATGTCACTTTGGAGTGTTTCCAAAACTGCAAACTGAGAGTGCGCTTGTGCTTTGTAGTGCCACGGGAATGTCCCAATGAAACCAGTTCTTCCCAGAGCTTCTCTGCCTACAGAAACACCAGTGGAAGCATATCAATGGATGTCACACATCAGGGCCAGTGGAATGATCCCGCAGACCGACCTTGGTGTCCTCGGTGCCGTACCGTGCCGGTGCCATCCAAAATGGAGCATCTGCGTTTGGGAGATAATGCTGAAGGAAATGCTTCATCTTCTCACGCTGTGGACTTGGACCACTATTCCTTGTCCTCTCATTCTTGTGGCACGGGTGCACGAAGGCAACCACAGAGCTGTTGCGTATCCTGTGCCTCAAACCAAACCAAAATCCCAGCCCAGGTTATGAATGTAGCAGATCCTAAGGCTTTTCATTCTGATTTCAAACCCAAGGCCACCTAGATCACTCAGACCAGATGCACGATATCTCTGATTCAGCCCCACACGTGCTCTATTGGCAAAATGCCCAATTGGTCCCTGGTCCTTCAGATGCACTGGGTGTGGCCATGGGACATATCGATAATCTCAACCGCGCGTGCCGGTGTGGTGGCCTTCTCACTGGGGTCACAGGTCGGTTTGCTCTCTTGATAGGACCCACCACATCCCACAACGCACTCCAGATCACTGAGACTCAGCGTGTGCCATCATCCGTAGCCCTATCCCTCCCTGACCGCTGCCTCTGCTACGTCAAATTTGGCAGCTCGGATCTTGGTCTCAGAATCAACTGTGGGGATATTTTGCGCTGGTTTCTTTGAGTTCTGTCAGCCAAGCATCTGCTGTGCACTCTTCTAACACTCAGCGCATCACCTTCAATCCCATGTCTCCTGTCCGCTTGAGAGTGTGCGTCCAAGTTAAACAGAGTTTCACCTTTGCTGCTCCATCACCAGGGGTCAGACCCTGCACTGGTTTCCATTCCCTGCTTTGCCTTCTCCTGCTTCCAGGGCTTCTGAGGCCTTATCCTGTCTTTGGAAGTAACAGACCTCTCTTCGGCAAGTGTCCTGTGCCAAGGGCTGGGTGAGTGGATGTTTCCATTGCTGTGTACATGGGAGCGAGTGAGCGCAGTTGGCACTGCTTCTCTGCCAACTGGGCATCGATGAATCACCACTTTCCAGATACACTTCCCAGATATGTGATTTTTGTTTAGCTCTTTGTTTCTATACAGCCGTGGTGGGAGGGATTTTCCGAAGACTCCAGTTTTGACATTGTGTTGATATCTCATTTGCAGCCTTTAAAAAGTTTCATAGATTTGATTTCCAAGTTTTGAGAGTTATACGAAAATGAAGTTAGTTTTTGAAACATCCTAAGTCGACCTAGAAGCCAGACTTGTCAATTTCGGTAACATTTTGTCAGTTCTAAGGAAAACATAGACAGATAGAATGCAAAGTAGCAGTCCAAACTGTAAAAGGGGTCATGTCAACTCTTTACTGTTGAAGCCTCCGAAAAAAACAGGAACCATGAAATAGCTATTGGAAACATGATATAACCCCCATCCTTGGTTTCACTTGTGCATGTGGTGCACTTTACTCCCAATGACACCTACTGGCCAATGTTGGCATTTCAAGGGGTAACATCCCTCTCTAGGAAAATACAAGAGGAAACAAACCAAATATATACATTTAGGTTTGAATCCAAAATCACCTAGAGGCATTATAGCTTTGAGAACCCTGCTGCAGCTATGCTAGTCTATTGAGAACCAGGTGTCCTTCTATCAGTGATGAGAACACTTAATCATCTGATCATGTTGGGTAAAGCAATTTAAAGCAACCGAGTCTGCACCCCCATGATATAGTGCCCACGGGGGCTTGACTCAATGAAAGAATGTCCACATAAGCTGTGTCTTTAATGTCATTGGCGACTTTTACAATTCCGTTCACTATCTGACTTATAATATTTACCTATACTGTCTTGAAAAACTGAGGCCAAATACATATACAAGTTCAGTCAAAGTTTCCCCTCACTTACCACACTCCCTTCACCCCAGAGAAGACACAAACCAAGCATTTGCTGAATCTAGCGGAAGGCCATCGTTTCTTTGTGTGAGATAATTATTCATATGCTATCTATTTCAGTCGAGACTTTTAGACCTTTAAGGAGTTCACTGTTGTTCACAGAGGGTAAAGCTGGAGGAACTCTGATTCGAGGAGGGGCTTGCCCTCCTCGTACTGGCTTCATTGCAGCTCAGGTACTGATCCTTCCAAATGGATGCCTGAGTGGAGGGGAGGGAAGAGCAAGTGCTTGTTATCTAGGCCCAAACCTGGGAAAAGGCTTACCTGGGCTTGGTGCACTTTGGTCTGAATGGCTTGGAAATGCCCCTTGGGACGTGTGGATTCTCACGACCTCTTCCAAGAACATGAGCGTTTTGATCACCTCTGCCATCTCTTCTCTTTTAGATGTCAGGGATCTTGGACCCGTTCTTGGAGCAGAGAATTGAGGAACTTCCTCAAGTCCACGTTGGCACTCCGTATGTTTCTGCCAGTATCAGCGTGGTTCAATAGGTCTCATGAATGTCTTTCGAGCCTGGTATCCTCTACAGCTGTCTCCAGGCCAGGAATCTCCATTGTAGCAGAACATCTCTCATCAATGTGTTCGCATCTCTCCTCAATCCGTGCAGCCATCTTTTCGGCCAGCTGCTCTTCGTATCTCCCATACAGTCGACTTCAACAGGACTGGGCATGTCTGAAAGTAGCTCGGAGCCTCACCAGTAAGCTGATGGCAGGCAGATGTTCCACTGTCTGCCCTTTCAGGTTCTGGAAACTGACCCGTGAACTCAGGTCTTTGGGCAACAGCAGTATCTCGAACTGACAGAGCTTCCCGGACCAAAGACCTAAGGTAAGCTCCACAGAGGGCGGCAGCCCCTCCATCACACTGATCCACCCACAGAACTCTGCCCGGTTACCTAGGATCCACCGGCCACAACAAGCCTCGCGGTACACACCAACATTCCACCTGGAATCCAACGGGTAACTGCCATCCCCAATGGCTGCTGCATCTTGTCAGTGTTGGGGGAGGGGCTGCATCCGAAGAGGGGTTCCTAAGCTAAATGTGATTCTACTCACTAGCGTCCCATGGGCCTTTGTTCTTCCCTCTTTCATTTTCTTCAGATCTGTATGCACCAACGGAGGCAAGTGTGTCAATTTTCAGTTGATGCTTTCACACGTCTTTAAACTTTCTATCAGTTCACAGTACACAGAGACCCTCTAAAGGAAACTTATGTTCCTGTAATATCCGTACACCCGGAATACATATCCGTCGGTTGATTTCTGCTGAAACACCCGCACTCTCAGGACATGGATCCATTGGTTTCATGGGGGCTGAAATTCCTAGAAATGAAAACAAACCCCAATGTGCACTTTACTGTCTGTCTCTTATGTACTTAGTGCACTTTTGCAGAGCTACTTGTCTTTGTTAAAGGCTTATGCCATTTCTTCTCGAAGTAGGGTTTTATATGGCATTCATTCATCCTGTTGGAAGACTTGCAAGTCTATATCACGGACTAGGAATCCATTTGACTCCAAATCGGCATTTGGGTTAGGTCACGATATGCTCTTATTAATCAACATTAACGAATATAAATGCACGCCTCTGATTTCCGAATACAAGTGGGCTGAGTACATGCAAGCAGCGATACTGGGCCGATGAGTACTGAATGATCCTTGACATCACATTGAGTATTTCCTTTTGAATAATCATGTTTCCCTTGTTATATGTCAGCCAACCGTACAATTTGGGTGCATGTTTGTTTGTTTGATTTTTTTTTGTCTGCTTCTCGTTTGTTTGGCAAACACGCCAGGCCATGCATCTCTCCGTTCGCTTCAAACAGAGAGTCATATAAGCTGATTCACTTAAGATAGTGCTTCCAATCACCTATGATTTCCTGCTTCCCTCTCCCATCTTTAGGGTATTGATGTCCTCCTTGCCTTCTTCTGGTTTCTTCTTTGCCACTCATGCTCTCCTTGCATTTCCAATAATGGTTTTCTTCTTTCCATTTCATCTTGCTGCTTTTCTATTCAGGGGAGAATTCACAACCTTTCTTGTAGGATAAGTTTCAAACTGCTGAATTCTTTTAAGATTTGCCGGTCTGTGGAATTCTCTAGGTCTGCCGTTATTAGAAATGGCGGTCATGTGGCCTAGGCTAACCTAGATGGCAGCATTTTGCCCTTCAGGGTATGGCCTATGTCCTGGCACTCCTCCCTGTCCTGCAATATTGCTGCCGATATATCAGCTGAAACCCCTCTGGAGGTTCTCTTCTGAATATGTTGCTTTCCTCCAGGCGCATTTTAAATCCCTGGGATGCTCATGAACTTCGTTGATTTGAATCATACAGCTGCTGGTAGGTCTATTGGGATTCCACCTCCTTTGGACACTGTGTACTTCCTGATTTCGCATAGATGATTCTTTCCAGGCTTTCAGCAAGTTTCAGTCTGATTTTTCTACAGATAACTTTTCAGACATTTTTTCTTTCTTTACCTCTTGCTTTTCCATCTGGGACTCTTACGAATCCTAGTCTTTCATGCCTTGTCTTACCCCAGGATTCAACAGCAATGTTTTCATTGGTTTGCACTTGCTTTCCTATGTCTGCTTCTGACCGAGGGTTTACTGTTCCCCTGTCTTCACATTCATTCACGCGTCCCTCTGCATTATTTGGTCTGCTTAGGACTGAATTTTAGCCCTGATATTATCTCATCCACTGAGTTTTCTGATACTATTTGTTTCGCCTTTAGGCTTTCTCTTCCCCTTTTCTGGTATTCTGCCTTTTATGATTCTGAGACACTGTTGTTCTTCAGTGTTTCCCTCACCTCCGTTTTCAATTTTTTCTCTGGATTGCGTTTTGCAGTCTAGTTTTTTGAAAGCTTATGTTTTGGGCCTTCAATCTCTTTGGAACTGAAAATGGTATTTCCTGTTTCTTTTACTGCACTTCTTCACCTCTACTGGTCAGGTAATATCAGGTATCTAATGTAGACTTCTAGGGCTTTGTTAAGTGAAAAATTTGGAATCTTGTCTCTATGCAATTCCATGGGATTTCTGTGAGGACAGTTTCTCCTAGACATTGATGCCATGTCCTGTTCCTGTGTTTGTTGTCTGGTATATCTCCAATTGCTGGTGTTGCCTTTATTGTGATGAACACCCCATACTATTTCGATTAGCATAACCGTAGTTTGATTACGCTTATCTCACAATTCTAAAGGTGCACAGGACACTTCCTCT
The DNA here is from genome assembly GCF_048564905.1 of Vicugna pacos. NCBI lineage: Eukaryota > Metazoa > Chordata > Mammalia > Artiodactyla > Camelidae > Vicugna > Vicugna pacos. The sequence continues at coordinate 2,587,239 of NW_027328737.1, forward strand.
GGTGGAAATGAAGCTTCTAAAGGTTCTCAGCCCTGCATTCTGCTCCATGTCACTTTGGAGTGTTTCCAAAACTGCAAACTGAGAGTGCGCTTGTGCTTTGTAGTGCCACGGGAATGTCCCAATGAAACCAGTTCTCCCCAGAGCTTCTCTGCCTACAGAAACACCAGTGGAAGCATATCAATGGATGTCACACATCAGGGCCAGTGGAATGATCCCGCAGACCGACCTTGGTGTCCTCGGTGCCGTACCGTGCCGGTGCCATCCAAAATGGAGCATCTGCTTTTGGGAGATAATGCTGAAGGAAATGCTTCATCTTCTCACGCTGTGGACTTGGACCACTATTCCTTGTCCTCTCATTCTTGTGGCACGGGTGCACGAAGGCAACCACAGAGCTGTTGCGTATCCTGTGCCTCAAACCAAACCAAAATCCCAGCCCAGGTTATGAATGTAGCAGATCCTAAGGCTTTTCATTCTGATTTCAAACCCAAGGCCACCTAGATCACTCAGACCAGATGCACGATATCTCTGATTCAGCCCCACACGTGCTCTATTGGCAAAATGCCCAATTGGTCCCTGGTCCTGCAGATGCACTGGGTGTGGCCATGGGACATATCGATAATCTCAACCGCGCGTGCCGGTGTGGTGGCCTTCTCACTGGGGTCACAGGTCGGTTTGCTCTCTTGATAGGACCCACCACATCCCACAACGCACTCCAGATCCCTGAGACTCAGCGTGTGCCATCATCCATAGCCCTATCCCTCCCTGACCGCTGCCTCTGCTACGTCAAATTTGGCAGCTCGCATCTTGGTCTCAGAATCAACTGTGGGGATATTTTGCGCTGGTTTCTTTGAGTTCTGTCAGCCAAGCATCTGCTGTGCACTCTTCTAACACTCAGCGCATCACCTTCAATCCCATGTCTCCTGTCCGCTTGAGAGTGTGCGTCCAAGTTAAACACAGTTTCACCTTTGCTGCTCCATCACCAGGGGTCAGACCCTGCACTGGTTTCCATTCCCTGCTTTGCCTTCTCCTGCTTCCAGGGCTTCTGAGGCCTTATCCTGTCTTTGGAAGTAACAGACCTCTCTTCGGCAAGTGTCCTGTGCCAAGGGCTGGGTGAGTGGATGTTTCCATTGCTGTGTACATGGGAGCGAGTGAGCGCAGTTGGCACTGCTTCTCTGCCAACTGGGCATCGATGAATCACCACTTTCCAGATACACTTCCCAGATATGTGATTTTTGTTTAGCTCTTTGTTTCTATACAGCCGTGGTGGGAGGGATTTTCCGAAGACTCCAGTTTTGACATTGTGTTGATATCTCATTTGCAGCCTTTAAAAAGTTTCATAGATTTGATTTCCAAGTTTTGAGAGTTATACGAAAATGAAGTTAGTTTTTGAAACATCCTAAGTCGACCTAGAAGCCAGACTTGTCAATTTCGGTAACATTTTGTCAGTTCTAAGGAAAACATAGACAGATAGAATGCAAAGTAGCAGTCCAAACTGTAAAAGGGGTCATGTCAACTCTTTACTGTTGAAGCCTCCGAAACCAACAGGAACCATGAAATAGCTATTGGAAACATGATATAACCCCCATCCTTGGTTTCACTTGTGCATGTGGTGCACTTTACTCCCAATGACACCTACTGGCCAATGTTGGCATTTCAAGGGGTCACATCCCTCTCTAGGAAAATACAAGAGGAAACAAACCAAATATATACATTTAGGTTTGAATCCAAAATCACCTAGAGGCATTATAGCTTTGAGAACCCTGCTGCAGCTATGCTAGTCTATTGAGAACCAGGTGTTCTTCTATCAGTGATGAGAACGCTTAATCATCTGATCATGTTGGGTAAAGCAATTTAAAGCAACCGAGTCTGCACCCCCATGATATAGTGCCCACGGGGGCTTGACTCAATGAAAGAATGTCCACATAAGCTGTGTCTTTAATGTCATTGGCGACTTTTACAGTTCCGTTCACTATCTCACTTATAATATTTACCTATACTGTCTTGAAACACTGAGGCCAAATACATATACAAGTTCAGTCAAAGATTCCCCTCACTTACCACACTCCCTTCACCCCAGAGAAGACACAAACCCAGCATTTGCTGAATCTAGCGGAAGGCCATCGTTTCTTTGTGTGAGATAATTATTCATATCCTATCTATTTCAGTCGAGACTTTTAGACCTTTAAGGAGTTCACTGTTGTTCACAGAGTGTAAAGCTGGAGGAACTCTGATTCGAGGAGGGGCTTGCCCTCCTCGTACTGGCTTCATTGCAGCTCAGGTACTGATCCTTCCAAATGGATGCCTGAGTGGAGGGGAGGGAAGAGCAAGTGCTTGTTATCTAGGCCCAAACCTGGGAAAAGGCTTACCTGGGCTTGGTGCACTTTGGTCTGAATGGCTTGGAAATGCCCCTTGGGACGTGTGGATGCTCACGACCTCTTCCAAGAACATGAGCGTTTTGATCACCTCTGCCATCTCTTCTCTTTTAGATGTCAGGGATCTTGGACCCGTTCTTTGAGCAGAGAATTGAGGAACTTCCTCAAGTCCACGTTGGCACTCCGTATGTTTCTGCCACTATTAGCGAGTTTCAATAGGTCTCATGAATGCCTTTCGAGCCTGGTATCCTCTACAGCTGTCTCCAGGCCAGTAATCTGCATTGTAGCAGAACATCTCTCATCAATGTGTTCGCATCTCTCCTCAATCCGTGCAGCCAGCTTTTCGGCCAGCTTCTCTTCGTATCTCCCATACAGTCGACTTCAACAGGACTGGGCATGTCTGAAAGTACCTCGGAGCCTCACCAGTAAGCTGATGGCAGGCAGATCTTCCACTGTCTGCCCTTTCAGGTTCTGGAAACTGACCCGTGAACTCAGGTCTTTGGGCAGCAGCAGTATCTCGAACTGACACAGCTTCACAGACCAAAGACCTAAGGTAAGCTCCACAGAGGGCGGCAGCCCCTACATCACACTGATCCACCCACAGAACTCTGCCCGGTTACCTACGATGCACCGGCCACAACAAGCCTCGCGGAACACACCAACAATCCACCTGGAATCCAACCGGTAACTGCCATCCCCAATGGCTGCTGCATCTTGTCATTGTTGGGGGACGGGCTACATCCGACGAGAGGTTCCTAAGCTAAATGTGATTCTACCCACTAGAGTCCCATGGGCCTCTGTTCTTCCCTCTTTCCTTTTCTTCAGATCTGTATGCACAGTACCAACGGAGGCAAGTGTGTCCATTTTCAGTTGATGGTTTCACACGTCTTTAAACTTTCTAACAGTTCACAGTACACAGAGACCCTCTAAAGGAAACTTGTGTTCCTGTAATATCCGTAAACCCGGAATACATATCCCTCGGTTGATTTCTGCTGAAAAACCCGCACTCTCAGGACATGGATCCATTGGTTTCATGGGGGCTGAAATTCCTAGAAATGAAATCAACCTCAATGTGCACTTTACTGTCTGCCTCTTTTGCTCTTAGTACACTTTTGCTGAGCTGCTTTTCTTTGTTAAAGGCTTATGCCATTTCTTCCCGAAGTAGGGTTTTATATGGCATTCATTCATCCTGTTGGAAGACTTGCAAGTCTATATCACGGACTAGGAATCCATTTGATTCCAAATCGGCATTTGGGTTAGGTCACGATATGCTCTTATTAATCAACATTAACGAATATAAATGCACACCTCTGATTTCCGAATAGAAGTGTGCTGAGTACATGCAAGCAGCGACACTGGGTCGATGCGTACTGAATGATCCTTGACATCACCTTGAGTATTTCCTTTTGAATAATCATGGTTCCCTAGTTATATGTCAGCCAACCGTACCCTTTGGTGCAAGTTTGTTTGTTTGATTTTTGTTGGTCTGCTTCTCGTTTGTTTTGCAAACACGTCAGGCCATGCATCTCTCCGTTCGCTTCAAACAGAGAGTCATATAAGCTGATTCACTTAAGATAGTGCTTCCAATCACCTATGATTTCCTGCTTCCCTCTCCCATTTTTAGGGTATTGATATCCTCCTTGCCTTCTTCTGGTTTCTTCTTTGCCACTCATGCTCTCCTTGCATTTCCAATAATGGTTTTCTTCTTTCCATTTCATCTTGCTGCTTTTCTATTCAGGGGAGAATTCACAACCTTTCTTGTAGGATAAGTTTCGAACTGCTGAATTCTTTTAAGATTTGCCGGTCTGTGGAATTCTCTAGCTCTGCCGTTATTAGAAATGGCGGTCATGTGGCCTAGGCTACCCTAGATGGCAGCATTTTGCCCTTCAGGTTATGGTCTATGTCCTGGCACTCCTCCCTGTCCTGCAATATTGCTGCCGATATATCAGCTGAAACCCCTCTGGAGGTTCTCTTGTGACTATGTTGATTTCCTCCAGGCGCATTTTAAATCCCTGGGATGCTCATGAACTTCATTGATTTGAATCATACAGCTGCTGGTAGGTCTATTGGGATTCCACCTCCTTTGGACGCTGTGTACTTCCTGAATTCGCATAGATGATACTTTCTAGGCTTTCAGCAAGTTTCAGTCTGATTTTTCTACAGATAACTTTTCAGACATTTTTTGTATCTTTTTCTCTTGCTTTTCCATCTGGGACTCTTACGAATCCTAGTCTTTCATGCCTTGTCTTACCCCAGGATTCAACAGCAATATTTTCATTGGTTTGCACTTGCTTTCCTATGTCTGCTTCTGACCGAGGGTTTACTGTTCCCCTGTCTTCACATTCATTCACGCGTCCCTCTGCATTATTTGGTCTGCTTAGGACTGAATTTTAGCCCTGATATTATCTCATCCACTGAGTTTTCTGATACTATTTGTTTCGCCTTTAGGCTTTCTCTTCCCCTTTTCTGGTATTCTGCCTTTTATGATTCTGAGACACTGTTGTCCTTCAGTGTTTCCCTCACCTCCGTTTTCAATTTTTCTCTGGATTGCGTTTTGCAGTCTAGTTTTTTGAAAGCTTATGTTTTGGGCCTTCAATCTCTTTGGAACTGAAAATGGTATTTCCTGTTTCTTTTACTGCACTTCTTCACCTCTACTGGTCAGGTAATATCAGGTATCTAATGTAGACTTCTAGGGCTTTGTTAAGTGAAAAATTTGGAATCTTGTCTCTATGCAATTCCATGGGATTTCTGTGAGGACAGTTTCTCCTAGACATTGATGCCATGTCCTGTTCCTGTGTTTGTTGTCTGGTATATCTCCAATTGCTGGTGTTGCCTTTATTGTGATGAACACCCCATACTATTTCGATTAGCATAACCGTAGTTTGATTACGCTTATCTCACAATTCTAAAAGTGCACAGGACACTTCCTCTGGTGGAAATGAAGCTTCTAAAGATTCTCAGCCCTGCATTCTGCTCCATGTCACTTTGGAGTGTTTCCAAAACTGCAAACTGAGAGTGCGCTTGTGCTTTGTAGTGCCACGGGAATGTCCCAATGAAACCAGTTCTTCCCAGAGCTTCTCTGCCTACAGAATCGCCAGTGGAAGCATATCAATGGATGTCACACATCAGGGCCAGTGGAATGATCCCGCAGACCGACCTTGGTGTCCTCGGTGCCGTACAGTGCCGGTGCCATCCAAAATGGAGCATCTGCTTTTGGGAGATAATGCTGAAGGAAATGCTTCATCTTCTCACGCTGTGGACTTGGACCACTCTTCCTTGGCCTCTCATCCTTGTGGCACGGGTCCACGAAAGCAACCACAGAGCTGTTGCGTATCCTGTGCCTCAAACCAAACCATAATCCCAGCCCAGGTTATGAATGTAGCAGATCCTAAGGCTTTTCATTCTGATTTCAAACCCAAGGCCACCTAGATCACTCATACCAGATGCACTATATCTCTGATTCAGCCCCACACGTGCTCTATTGGCACAAAGCCCAATTGGTCCCTGGTCCTGCAGATGCACTGGGTGTGGCCATGGGACATATCGATAATCTCAACTGCGCGTGCCGGTGTGGTGGCCTTCTCACTGGGGTCACAGTTCGGTTTGCTCTCTTGATATTACCCACCACATCCCACAACGCACTCCAGATCACTGAGACACAGGGTGTGCCATCATCCGTAGCCCTACCCCTCCTTGACCGCTGCCTCTGCTACGTCAAATTTGGCAGCTCGGATCTTGGTCTCAGAATCAACTGTGGGGATATTTTGCGCTGGTTTCTTTGAGTTCTGTCAGCCAAGCATCTGCTGTGCACTCTTCTAACACTCAGCGCATCACCTTCAATCCCATGTCTCCTGTCCGCTTGAGAGTGTGCGTCCAAGTTAAACAGAGTTTCACCTTTGCTGCTCCATCACCAGGGGTCAGACCCTGCACTGGTTTCCATTCCCTGCTTTGCCTTCTACTGCTTCCAGGGCTTCTGAGGCCTTATCCTGTCTTTGGAAGTAACAGACCTCTCTTCGGCAATGTCCTGTGCCAAGGGCTGGGTGAGTGGATGTTTCCATTGCTGTGTACATGGGAGCGAGTGAGCGCTGTTTGCACTGCTTCTCTGCCAACTGGGCATCGATGAATCACCACTTTCCAGATACAATTCCCAGATATGTGATTTTTGTTCAGCTCTTTGTTTCTATACAGCCGTGGTGGGAGGGATTTTCTGAAGACTCCAGTTTGGACATTGTGTTGATATCTCATTTGCAGCCTTTAAAAAGTTTAATAGATATGATTTCCATGTTTTGAGAGTTATACGAAAATGAAGTTAGTTTTTGAAACATCCTAAATCGACCTAGAAACCAGACTTGTCAATTTCGGTAACATTTTGTCAGTTCTAAGGAAAACATAGACAGATAGAATGCAAAGTAGCAGTCCAAACTGTAAAAGGGGTGATGTCAACTCTTTACTGTTGAAGCCCCGATAACAACAGGAACCATGAAATAGCTATTGGAAACATGATATAACCCCCAACCTTGGTTTCACTTGTGCCTGTGGTGCCCTTTACTCCCAATGACACCTACTGGCCAATGTTGGCATTTCAAGGGGTAATATCCCTCTCTAGGAAAATACAAGAGGAAACAAACCAAATATATAAATTTAGGTTTGAATCCAAAATCACCTAGAGGCATTATAGCTTTGAGAACCCTGCTGCAGCTATGCTAGTCTCTTGAGAACCAGGTGTACTTCTGTCAGTGATGAGAACGCTTAATCATCCGATCATGTTGGGTAAAGCAATTTAACGCAACCGAGTCTGCACCCCCATGATATAGTGCCCACGGGGGCTTGACTCAATGAAAGAATGTCCACATAAGCTGTGTCTTTAATGTCATTGGCGACATTTACATTTCCATTCACTATGTGACTTATAATATTTACATATACTGTCTTGAAAAACTGAGGCCAAATACATATACAAGTGCAGTCAAAGATTCCCCTCACTTACCACACTCCCTTTACCCCAGAGAAGACACAAACCCAGCATTTGCTGAATCTAGCGGAAGGCCATCGTTTCTTTGTGTGAGATAATTTTTCATATCCTATCAGTTTCGGTCGAGACTTTTAGACCTTTAAGGAGTTCACTGTTGTTCACAGAGTGTAAAGCTGGAGGAACTCTGATTCGAGGAGGGGCTTGCCCTTCTCGTACTGGCTTCATTGCAGCTCAGGTACCGATTGTTCCAAATGGATACCTGAGTGGAGGGGAGACAAGAACAAGTGCTTGTTAGCTAGGCCCAAACCTGGGAAAAGGCTTACCTGGGCTTGGTGCACTTTGGTCTGAATGGCTTGGAAATGCCCCTTGGGACGTGTGGTTGCTCACGACCTCTTCCAAGAACATTAGCGTTTTGATCACCTCTGCCATCTCTTCTCTTTTAGATGTCAGGGATCTTGGACCCGTTCTTGGAGCAGAGAATTGAGGAACTTCCTCAAGTCCACGTTGGCACTCCGTATGTTTCTGCCAGTATCAGCGAGTTTCAATTGGTCTCATGAATGCCTTTCGAGCCTGGTATCCTCTACAGCTATCTCCAGGCCAGTAATCTCCATTGTAGCAGAACATCTCTCATCAATGTGTTCGCATCTCTCCTCAATCCGTGCAGCCAGCTTTTCAGCCAGCTTCTCTTCGTATCTCCCATACAGTCGACTTCAACAGGACCTGGCATGTCTGAAAGTACCTCGGAGCCTCACCAGTAAGCTGATGGCAGGCAGATCTTCCACTGTCTGCCCTTTCAGGTTCTGGAAACTGACCCGTGAACTCAGGTCTTTGGGCAGCAGCAGTATCTCGAACTGACACAGCTTCCCGGACCAAAGACCTAAGCTAAGCTCCACAGAGGGCGGCAGCCCCTCCATCACACTGATCCACCCACAGAACTCTGCCCGGTTACCTAGGATCCACCGGCCACAACAAGCCTGGCGGTACACACCAACATTCCACCTGGAATCCAACCGGTAACTGCCATCCCCATTGGCTGCTGCAGCTTGCCAGTGTTGGGGGAGGGGCTGCATCCGACGAGAGGTTCCTAAGCTAAATGTGATTCTACCCACTAGCGTCCCATGGGCCTCTGTTCTTCCCTCTTTCCTTTTCTTCAGATCTGTTTCCACATTACCAATGGAAGCAAGTGTGTCCATTTTCAGTTGATGGTTTCACACGTCTTTAAACTTTCTAACAGTTCACAGTACACAGAGACCCTCTAAAGGAAACTTATGTTCCTGTAATATCCGTATACCCGGAATACATATCCGTCGGATGATTTCTGCTGAAACACCCGCACCCTCAGTACATGGATCCATTGGTTCCATGGGGGCTGAAATTCCTAGAAATGAAACCAACCTCAATGTGCACTTTACTGTCTGACTCTTTTGCTCTTAGTACACTTTTGCTGAGCTGCTTGTCTTTGTTAAGGGCTTATGCCATTTCTTCTCGAAGTAGGGTTTTATATGGCATTCATTCATCCTGTTGGAAGACTTGCAAGTCTATATCACGGATTAGGAATCCATTTGACTCCAAATCGGCATTTGGCTTAGGTCACGATATGCTCTTATTAATCAACATTAACGAATATAAATGCACGCCTCTGATTTCCGAATACAAGTGTGCTGAGTACATGCAAGCAGCAATACTGGCTCGATGCCTACTGAATGATCCTTGACATCACCTTGAGTATTTCCTTTTGAATAATCATGGTTCCCTTGGTATATGTCAGCCAACCGTACCCTTTGGGTGCATATTTGTTTGTTTGACTTTTGTTGGTCTGCTTCTCGTTTGTTTTGCAAACACGTCAGTCCATGCATCTCTCCGTTCGCTTCAAACAGAGAGTCATATAAGCTGATTCACTTAAGATAGTGCTTCCAATCACCTATGATTTCCGGCTTCCCTCTCCCATCTTTAGGTTATTGATGTCCTCCTTGCCTTCTTCTGGTTTCTTCTTCGCCACTCATGCTCTTCTTGCATATCCAATAATGGTTTACTTCTTTCCATTTCATCTTGCTGCTTTTCTATTCAGGGGAGAATTCACAACCTTTCTTGCAGGATAAGTTTCGAACTGCTGAATTCTTTTAAGATTTGCCGGTCTGTGGAATTCTCTAGCTCTGCCGTTATTAGAAATGGCGGTCATGTGGCCTAGGCTACCCTAGATGGCAGCATTTTGCCCTTCAGGGTATGGCCTATGTCCTGGCACTCCTCCAGGTCCTGCAATATTGCTGCCGATATATCTGCTGAAACCTCTCTGGAGGTTCTCTTGTGACTATGTTGATTTCCTCCAGGCGCATTTTAAATCCCTGGGATGCTCATGAACTTCGTTGATTTGAATCATACAGATGCTGGCAGGTCTATTGGGATTCCACCTCCTTTGGACGCTGTGTACTTCCTGAATTCGCATAGATGATACTTTCTAGGCTTTCAGCAAGTTTCAGTCTGATTTTTCTACAGGTAACTTTTCAGATATTTTTTGTTCCTTTACCTCTTGCTTTTCCATCTGGGACTCTTACAAATCCTAGTCTTTCATGCCTTGCCTTACCCCAGGATTCAGCAGCATTGTTTTCATTGGTTTGCACTTGCTTTCCTATGTCTGCTTCTGACCGAGGGTTTACAGTTCCCCTGTCTTCACATTCATTCACGCGTCCCTCTGCATTATTTGGTCTGCTTAGGACTGAATTTTAGCCCTGATATTATCTCATCCACTGAGTTTTCTGATACTATTTGTTTCGCCTTTAGGCTTTCTCTTCCCCTTTTCTGGTATTCTGCCTTTTATGATTCTGAGACACTGTTGTTCTTCAGTGTTTCCCTCACCTCCGTTTTCAATTTTTTCTCTGGATTGCGTTTTGCAGTCTAGTTTTTTGAAAGCTTATCTTTTGGGCCTTCAATCTCTTTGGAACTGAAAATGGTATTTCCTGTTTCTTTTACTGCACTTCTTCACCTCTACTGGTCAGGTAATATCAGGTATCTAATGTACACTTCTAGGGCTTTGTTAAGTGAAAAATTTGGATTCTTGGCTCTATGCAATTCCATGGGATTCCTGTGAGGACAGTTTCTCCTAGACATTGATACCATGTCCTGTTCCTGTGTTTGTTGTCTGGTATATCTCCAATTGATGGTGTTGCCTTTATTGTGATGAACACCCCATACTATTTCGATTAGCAGAACCGTAGTTTGATTACGCTTATCTCACAATTCTAAAAGTGCACAGGACACTTCCTCTGGTGGAAATGAAGCTTCTAAAGGTTCTCAGCTCTGCATTCTGCTCCATGTAACTTTGGAGTGTTTCCAAAACTGCAAACTGAGAGTGCGCTTGTGCTTTGTAGTGCCACGGGAATGTCCCAATGAAACCAGTTCTTCCCGGAGCTTCTCTGCCTACAGAAACACCAGTGGAAGCATATCAATGGATGTCACACATCAGGGCCAGTGGAATGATCCCGCAGACCGACCTTGGTGTCCTCGGTGCCGTACCGTGCCGGTGCCATCCAAAGTGGAGCATCTGCTTTTGGGAGATAATGCTGAAGGAAATGCTTCATCTTCTCATGCTGTGGACTTGGACCACTCTTCCTCGTCCTCTCATCCTTGTGGCACGGGTGCACGAAGGCAACCACAGAGCTTTTGCGTATCCTGTGCCTCAAACCAAACCATAATCCCAGCCCAGGTTATGAATGTAGCAGATCCTAAGGCTTTTCATTCAGATTTCAAACCCAAGGCCACCTAGATCACTCAGACCAGATGCACGATATCTCTGATGCAGCCCCACACGTGCTCTATTGGCAAAATGCCAAATTGGTCCCTGGTCCTGCAGATGCACTGGGTGTGGCCATGGGACATATCGATAATCTCAACCGCGCGTGCCGGTGTGGTGGCCTTCTCATTGTGGTCACAGGTCGGTTTGCTCTCTTGATAGGACCCACCACATCCCACAACGCACTCCAGATCCCTGAGACTCAGCGTGTGCCATCATCCGTAGCCCTATCCCTCCCTGACCGCTGCCTCTGCTACGTCAAATTTGGCAGCTCGGATCTTGGTCTCAGAATCAACTGTGGGGATATTTTGCGCTGGTTTCTTTGAGTTCTGTCAGCCAAGCATCTGCTGTGCACTCTTCTAACACTCAGCGCATCACCTTCAATCCCATGTCTCCTGTCCGCTTGAGAGTGTGCGTCCAAGTTAAACAGAGTTTCACCTTTGCTGCTCCATCACCAGGGGTCAGACCCTGCACTGGTTTCCATTCCCTGCTTTGCCTTCTCCTGCTTCCAGGGCTTCTGAGGCCTTATCCTGTCTTTGGAAGTAACAGACCTCTCTTCGGCAAGTGTCCTGTGCCAAGGGCTGGGTGAGTGGATGTTTCCATTGCTGTGTACATGGGAGCGAGTGAGCGCAGTTGGCACTGCTTCTCTGCCAACCGGGCATCGATGAATCACCACTTTCCAGATATACTTCCCAGATATGAGATTTTTGTTTAGCTCTTTGTTTCTATACAGCCGTGGTGGGAGGGATTTTCCGAAGACTCCAGTTTTGACATTGTGTTGATATCTCATTTGCAGCCTTTAAAAAGTTTAATAGATATGATTTCCATGTTTTGAGAGTTATACGAAAATGAAGTTAGTTTTTGAAACATCCTAAATCGACCTAGAAGCCAGACTTGTCAATTTCGGTAACATTTTGTCAGTTCCATGGAAAACATAGACAGATAGAATGCAAAGTAGCAGTCCAAACTGAAAAAGGGGTCATGTCAACTCTTTACTGTTGAAGCCTCCGAAACCAACAGGAACCATGAAATAGCTATTGGAAACATGATATAACCCCCAACCTTGGTTTCACTTGTGCCTGTGGTGCCCTTTACTCCCAATGACACCTACTGCCCAATGTTGGCATTTCAAGGGGTAACATCCCTCTCTAGGAAAATACAAGAGGAAACAAACCAAATATATACATTTAGGTTTGAATCCAAAATCACCTAGAGGCATTATAGCTTTGAGAACCCTGCTGCAGCTATGCTAGTCTATTGAGAACCAGGTGTTCTTCTATCAGTGATGAGAACGCTTAATCATCCGATCATGTTGGGTAAAGCAATTTAACGCAACCGAGTCTGCACCCCCATGATACAGTGCCCACGGGGGCTTGACTCAATGAAAGAATGTCCACATAAGCTGTGTCTTTAATGTCATTGGCGACTTTTACTGTTCCGTTCACTATCTGACTTATATTATTTACCTATACTGTCTTGAAACACTGAGGCCAAATACATATACAAGTTCAGTCAAAGATTCCCCTCACTTACCACACTCCCTTCACCCCAGAGAAGACACAAACCCAGCATTTGCTGAATCTAGCGGAAGGCCATCGTTTCTTTGTGTGAGATAATTATTCATATCCTATCTATTTCAGTCGAGACTTTTAGACCTTTAAGGAGTTCACTGTTGTTCACAGAGTGTAAAGCTGGAGGAACTCTGATTCGAGGAGGGGCTTGCCCTCCTCGTACTGGCTTCATTGCAACTCAGGTACTGATCCTTCCAAATGGATGCCTGAGTGGAGGGGAGGGAAGAGCAAGTGCTTGTTATCTAGGCCCAAACCTGGGAAAAGGCTTACCTGGGCTTGGTGCACTTTGGTCTGAATGGCTTGGAAATGCCCCTTGGGACGTGTGGATGCTCACGACCTCTTCCAAGAACATGAGCGTTTTGATCACCTCTGCCATCTCTTCTCTTTTAGATGTCAGGGATCATGGACCCGTTCTTGGAGCAGAGAATTGAGGAACTTCCTCAAGTCCACGTTGGCACTCCATATGTTTCTGCCAGTATCAGCGAGTTTCAATAGGTCTCATGAATGTCTTTCGAGCCTGGTATACTCTACAGCTGTCTCCAGGCCAGTAATCTCCATTGTAGCAGAACATCTCTCATCAATGTGTTCGCATCTCTCCTCAATCCGTGCAGCCAGCTTTTCGGCCAGCTTCTCTTCGTATTTCCCATACAGTCGACTTCAACAGGACCTGGCATGTCTGAAAGTACCTCGGAGCCTCACCAGTAAGCTGATGGCAGGCAGATCTTCCACTGTCTGCCCTTTCAGGTTCTGGAAACTGACCCGAGAACTCAGGTCTTTGGGCAGCAGCAGTATCTCGAACTGACACAGCTTCCCGGACCAAAGACCTAAGCTAAGCTCCAAAGAGGGCGGCAGCCCCTCCATCACACTGATCCACCCACAGAACTCTGCCCGGTTACCTAGGATCCACCGGCCACAACAAGCCTCGCGGTACACACCAACATTCCACCTGGAATCCAACCGGTAACTGCCATCCCCAATGGCTGCTGCATCTTGCCAGTGTTGGGGGAGGGGCTGCATCCGACGAGAGGTTCCTAAGCTAAATGTGATTCTACCCACTAGCGTCCCATGGGCCTCTGTTCTTCCCTCTTTCCTTTTCTACAGATCTGTTTGCACATTACCAATGGAAGCAAGTGTGTCCATTTTCAGTTGATGGTTTCACACGTCTTTAAACTTTCTAACAGTTCACAGTACACTGAGACCGTCTAAAGGAAACTTATGTTCCTGTAATATCCGTATACCCGGAATACATATCCGTCGGATGATTTCTGCTGAAACACCCGCACTCTCAGTACATGGATCCATTGGTTCCATGGGGGCTGAAATTCCTAGAAATGAAACCAACCTCAATGTGCACTTTACTGTCTGACTCTTTTGCTCTTAGTACACTTTTGCTGAGCTGCTTGTCTTTGTTAAGGGCTTATGCCATTTCTTCTCAAAGTAGGGTTTTATATGGCATTCATTCTTCCTGTTGGAAGACTTGCAAGCCTATATCACGGACTAGGAATCCATTTGACTCCAAATCGGCATTTGGGTTAGGTCACGATATGCTCTTATTAATCAACATTAACGAATATAAATGCACGCCTCTGATTTCCGAATACAAGTGTGCTGAGTACATGCAAGCAGCGATGCTGGGCCGATGAGTACTGAATGATCCTTGACATCACCTTGAGTATTTCCTTTTGTATAATCATGGTTCCCTTGGTATATGTCAGCCAACCGTACCCTTTGGGTGCATGTTTGTTTGTTTGATTTTTGTTGGTCTGCTTCTCGTTTGTTTTGCAAACACGTCAGGCCATGCATCTCTCCGTTCGCTTCAGAGAGTCATATAAGCTGATTCACTTAAGATAGTGCTTCCAATCACCTATGATTTCTGGCTTCCCTCTCCCATCTTTAGGTTATTGATGTCCTCCTTGCCTTCTTCTGGTTTCTTCTTCGCCACTCATGCTCTTCTTGCATATCCAATAATGGTTTACTTCTTTCCATTTCATCTTGCTGCTTTTCTATTCAGGGGAGAATTCACAACCTTTCTTACAGGATAAGTTTCGAACTGCTGAATTCTTTTAAGATTTGCCGGTCTGTGGAATTCTCTAGCTCTGCCGTTATTAGAAATGGCGGTCATGTGGCCTAGGCTACCCTAGATGGCAGCATTTTGCCCTTCAGGGTATGGCCTATGTCCTGGCACTCCTCCAGGTCCTGCAATATTGCTGCCGATATATCTTCTGAAACCTCTCTGGAGGTTCTCTTGTGACTATGTTGCTTTCCTCCAGGCGCATTTTAAATCCCTGGGATGCTCATGAACTTCGTTGATTTGAATCATACAGCTGCTGGCAGGTCTATTGGGATTCCACCTCCTTTGGACGCTGTGTACTTCCTGAATTCGCATAGATGATTCTTTCTAGGCTTTCAGCAAGTTTCAGTCTGAATTTTCTACAGGTAACTTTTCAGACATTTTTTGTTTCTTTACCTCTTGCTTTTCCATCTGGGACTCTTACGAATCCTAGTCTTTCATGCCTTGCCTTACCCCAGGATTCAGCAGCATTGTTTTCATTGGTTTGCACTTGCTTTCCTATGTCTGCTTCTGACCGAGGGTTTACTGTTCCCCTGTCTTCACATTCATTCACGCGTCCCTCTGCATTATTTGGTCTGCTTAGGACTGAATTTTAGCCCTGATATTATCTCATCCACTGAGTTTTCTAATACTATTTCTTTCGCCTTTAGGCTTTCTCTTCCCCTTTTCTGGTATTCTGCCTTTTATGATTCTGAGACACTGTTGTTCTTCAGTGTTTCCCTCACCTCCGTTTTCAATTTTTTCTCTGGATTGCGTTTTGCAGTCTAGTTTTTTGAAAGCTTATCTTTTGGGCCTTCAATCTCTTTGGAACTGAAAATGGTATTTCCTGTTTCTTTCACTGCACTTCTTCACCTCTACTGGTCAGGTAATATCAGGTATCTAATGTAGATTTCTAGGGCTTTGTTAAGTGCAAAATTTGGAATCTTGGCTCTTTGCAATTCCATGGGATTCCTGTGAGGACAGTTTCTCCTAGACATTGATACCATGTCCTGTTCCTGTGTTTGTTGTCTGGTATATCTCCAATTGCTGGTGTTGCCTTTATTGTGATGAACACCCCATACTATTTCGATTAGCAGAACCGTAGTTTGATTACGCTTATCTCACAATTCTAAAAGTGCACAGGACACTTCCTCTTGTGGAAATGAAGCTTCTAAAGGTTCTCAGCTCTGCATTGTGCTCCATGTCACTTTGGAGTGTTTCCAAAACTGCAAACTGAGAGTGCGCTTGTGCTTTGTAGTGCCACGGGAATGTCCCAATGAAACCAGTTCTTCCCAGAGCTTCTCTGCCTACAGAAACACCAGTGGAAGCATATCAATGGATGTCACACATCAGGGCCAGTGGAATGATCCCGCAGACCGACCTTGGTGTCCTCGGTGCCGTACCGTGCCGGTGCCATCCAAAGTGGAGCATCTGCTTTTGGGAGATAATGCTGAAGGAAATGCTTCATCTTCTCACGCTGTGGACTTGGACCACTCTTCCTTGTCCTCTCATCCTTGTGGCACGGGTGCACGAAGGCAACCACAGAGCTGTTGCGTATCCTGTGCCTCAAACCAAACCAAAATCCCAGCCCAGGTTATGAATGTAGCAGATCCTAAGGCTTTTCATTCTGATTTCAAACCCAAGGCCACCTAGATCACTCAGACCAGATGCACGATATCTCTGATTCAGCCCCACACGTGCTCTATTGGCCAAATGCCCAATTGGTCCCTGGTCCTGCAGATGCACTGGGTGTGGCCATGGGACATATCGATAATCTCAACCGCGCGTGCCGGTGTGGTGGCCTTCTCACTGGGGTCACAGGTCGGTTTGCTCTCTTGATAGGAACCACCACATCCCACAACGCACTCCAGATCCCTGAGACTCAGCGTGTGCCATCATCCGTAGCCCTATCCCTCCCTGACCGCTGCCTCTGCAACGTCAAATTTGGCAGCTCGGATCTTGGTCTCAGAATCAACTGTGGGGATATTTTGCGCTGGTTTCTTTGAGTTCTGTCAGCCAAGCATCTGCTGTGCACTCTTCTAACACTCAGCGCATCACCTTCAATCCCATGTCTCCTGTCCGCTTGAGAGTGTGCGTCCAAGTTAAACAGAGTTTCACCTTTGCTGCTCCATCACCAGGGGTCAGACCCTGCACTGGTTTCCATTCCCTGCTTTGCCTTCTCCTGCTTCCAGGGCTTCTGAGGCCTTATCCTGTCTTTGGAAGTACCAGACCTCTCTTCGGCAAGTGTCCTGTGCCAAGGGCTGGGTGAGTGGATGTTTCCATTGCTGTGTACATGGGAGCGAGTGAGCGCAGTTGGCACTGCTTCTCTGCCAACCGGGCATCGATGAATCACCACTTTCCAGATACACTTCCCAGATATGTGATTTTTGTTTAGCTCTTTGTTTCTATACAGCCGTGGTGGGAGGGATTTTCCGAAGACTCCAGTTTTGACATTGTGTTGATATCTCATTTGCAGCCTTTAAAAAGTTTAATAGATATGATTTCCATGTTTTGAGAGTTATACGAAAATGAAGTTAGTTTTTGAAACATCCTAAATCGACCTAGAAGCCAGACTTGTCAATTTCGGTAACATTTTGTCAGTTCTAAGGAAAACATAGACAGATAGAATGCAAAGTAGCAGTCCAAACTGTAAAAGGGGTCATGTCAACTCTTTACTGTTGAAGCCTCCGAAACCAACAGGAACCATGAAATAGCTATTGGAAACATGATATAACCCCCAACCTTGGTTTCACTTGTGCCTGTGGTGCCCTTTACTCCCAATGACACCTACTGGCCAATGTTGGCATTTCAAGGGGTAACATCCCTCTCTAGGAAAATACAAGAGGAAACAAACCAAATATATACATTTAGGTTTGAATCCAAAATCACCTAGAGGCATTATAGCTTTGAGAACCCGGCTGCAGCTATGCTAGTCTATTGAGAACCAGGTGTTCTTCTATCAGTGATGAGAACGCTTAATCATCCGATCATGTTGGGTAAAGCAATTTAACGCAACCGAGTCTGCACCCCCATGATACAGTGCCCACGGTGGCTTGACTCAATGAAAGAATGTCCACATAAGCTGTGTCTTTAATGTCATTGGCGACTTTTACTGTTCCGTTCACTATCTGACTTATAATATTTACATATACTGTCTTGAAACACTGAGGCCAAATACATATACAAGTGCAGTCAAAGATTCCCCTCACTTACCACACTCCCTTCACCCCAGAGAAGACACAAACCCAGCATTTGCTGAATCTAGCGGAAGGCCATCGTTTCTTTGTGTGAGATAATTATTCATATCCTATCTATTTCAGTCGAGACTTTTAGACCTTTAAGGAGTTCACTGTTGTTCACAGAGTGTAAAGCTGGAGGAACTCTGATTCGAGGAGGGGCTTGCCCTCCTCGTACTGGCTTCATTGCAACTCAGGTACTGATCCTTCCAAATGGATGCCTGAGTGGAGGGGAGGGAAGAGCAAGTGCTTGTTATCTAGGCCCAAACCTGGGAAAAGGCTTACCTGGGCTTGGTGCACTTTGGTCTGAATGGCTTGGAAATGCCCCTTGGGACGTGTGGATGCTCACGACCTCTTCCAAGAACATGAGCGTTTTGATCACCTCTGCCATCTCTTCTCTTTTAGATGTCAGGGATCATGGACCCGTTCTTGGAGCAGAGAATTGAGGAACTTCCTCAAGTCCACGTTGGCACTCCATATGTTTCTGCCAGTATCAGCGAGGTTCAATAGGTCTCATGAATGTCTTTCGAGCCTGGTATCCTCTACAGCTGTCTCCAGGCCAGTAATCTCCATTGTAGCAGAACATCTCTCATCAATGTGTTCGCATCTCTCCTCAATCCGTGCAGCCATCTTTTCGGCCAGCTTCTCTTGGTATCTCCCATACAGTCGACTTCAACAGGACCTGGCATGTCTGAAAGTACCTCGGAGCCTCACCAGTAAGCTGATGGCAGGCAGATCTTCCACTGTCTGCCCTTTCAGGTTCTGGAAACTGACCCGAGAACTCAGGTCTTTGGGCAGCAGCAGTATCTCGAACTGACACAGCTTCCCGGACCAAAGATCTAAGCTAAGCTCCAAAGAGGGCGGCAGCCCCTCCATCACACTGATCCACCCACAGAACTCTGCCCGGTTACCTAGGATCCAACGGCCACAACAAGCCTCGCGGTACACACCAACATTCCACCTGGAATCCAACCGGTAACTGCCATCCCCAATGGCTGCTGCATCTTGCCAGTGTTGGGGGAGGGGCTGCATCCGACGAGAGGTTCCTAAGCTAAATGTGATTCTACCCACTAGCGTCCCATGGGCCTCTGTTCTTCCCTCTTTCCTTTTCTTCAGATCTGTTTGCACATTACCAATGGAAGCAAGTGTGTCCATTTTCAGTTGATGGTTTCACACGTCTTTAAACTTTCTAACAGTTCACAGTACACTGAGACCCTCTAAAGGAAACTTATGTTCCTGTAATATCCGTATACCCGGAATACATATCCGTCTGATGATTTCTGCTGAAACACCCGCACTCTCAGTACATGGATCCATTGGTTCCATGGGGGCTGAAATTCCTAGAAATGAAACCAACCTCAATGTGCACTTTACTGTCTGACTCTTTTGCTCTTAGTACACTTTTGCTGAGCTGCTTGTCTTTGTTAAGGGCTTATGCCATTTCTTCTCAAAGTAGGGTTTTATATGGAATTCATTATTCCTGTTGGAAGACTTGCAAGTCTATATCACGGACTAGGAATCCATTTGACTCCAAATCGGCATTTGGGTTAGGTCACGATATGCTCTTATTAATCAACATTAACGAATATAAATGCACGCCTCTGATTTCCGAATACAAGTGTGCTGAGTACATGCAAGCAGCGATGCTGGGCCGATGAGTACTGAATGATCCTTGACATCACCTTGAGTATTTCCTTTTGAATAATCATGGTTCCCTTGGTATATGTCAGCCAACCGTACCCTTTGGGTGCATGTTTGTTTGTTTGATTTTTGTTGATCTGCTTCTCGTTTGTTTTGCAAACACGTCAGGCCATGCATCTCTCCGTTCGCTTCAGAGAGTCATATAAGCTGATTCACTTAAGATAGTGCTTCCAATCACCTATGATTTCTGGCTTCCCTCTCCCATCTTTAGGTTATTGATGTCCTCCTTGCCTTCTTCTGGTTTCTTCTTCACCACTCATGCTCTTCTTGCATATCCAATAATGGTTTACTTCTTTCCATTTCATCTTGCTGCTTTTCTATTCAGGGGAGAATTCACAACCTTTCTTACAGGATAAGTTTCGAACTGCTGAATTCTTTTAAGATTTGCCGGTCTGTGGAATTCTCTAGCTCTGCCGTTATTAGAAATGGCGGTCATGTGGCCTAGGCTACCCTAGATGGCAGCATTTTGCCCTTCAGGGTATGGCCTATGTCCTGGCACTCCTCCAGGTCCTGCAATATTGCTGCCGATATATCTGCTGAAACCTCTCTGGAGGTTCTCTTGTGACTATGTTGCTTTCCTCCAGGCGCATTTTAAATCCCTGGGATGCTCATGAACTTCGTTGATTTGAATCATACAGCTGCTGGTAGGTCTATTGGGATTCCACCTCCTTTGGACGCTGTGTACTTCCTGAATTCGCATAGATGATTCTTTCTAGGCTTTCAGCAAGTTTCAGTCTGAATTTTCTACAGGTAACTTTTCAGACATTTTTTGTTTCTTTACCTCTTGCTTTTCCATCTGGGACTCTTACGAATCCTAGTCTTTCATGCCTTGCCTTACCCCAGGATTCAGCAGCATTGTTTTCATTGGTTTGCACTTGCTTTCCTATGTCTGCTTCTGACCGAGGGTTTACTGTTCCCCTGTCTTCACATTCATTCACGCGTCCCTCTGCATTATTTGGTCTGCTTAGGACTGAATTTTAGCCCTGATATTATCTCATCCACTGAGTTTTCTAATACTATTTGTTTCGCCTTTAGGCTTTCTCTTCCCCTTTTCTGGTATTCTGCCTTTTATGATTCTGAGACACTGTTGTTCTTCAGTGTTTCCCTCACCTCCGTTTTCAATTTTTTCTCTGGATTGCGTTTTGCAGTCTAGTTTTTTGAAAGCTTATGTTTTGGGCCTTCAATCTCTTTGGAACTGAAAATGGTATTTCCTGTTTCTTTCACTGCACTTCTTCACCTCTACTGGTCAGGTAATATCAGGTATCTAATGTAGATTTCTAGGGCTTTGTTAAGTGCAAAATTTGGAATCTTGGCTCTTTGCAATTCCATGGGATTCCTGTGAGGACAGTTTCTCCTAGACATTGATACCATGTCCTGTTCCTGTGTTTGTTGTCTGGTATATCTCCAATTGCTGGTGTTGCCTTTATTGTGATGAACACCCCATACTATTTCGATTAGCAGAACCGTAGTTTGATTACGCTTATCTCACAATTCTAAAAGTGCACAGGACACTTCCTCTTGTGGAAATGAAGCTTCTAAAGGTTCTCAGCTCTGCATTGTGCTCCATGTCACTTTGGAGTGTTTCCAAAACTGCAAACTGAGAGTGCGCTTGTGCTTTGTAGTGCCACGGGAATGTCCCAATGAAACCAGTTCTTCCCAGAGCTTCTCTGCCTACAGAAACACCAGTGGAAGCATATCAATGGATGTCACACATCAGGGCCAGTGGAATGATCCCGCAGACCGACCTTGGTGTCCTCGGTGCCGTACCGTGCCGGTGCCATCCAAAATGGAGCATCTGCTTTTGGGAGATAATGCTGAAGGAAATGCTTCATCTTCTCACGCTGTGGACTTGGACAACTCTTCCTTGTCCTCTCATCCTTGTGGCACGGGTGCACGAAGGCAACCACAGAGCTGTTGCGTATCCTGTGCCTCAAACCAAAGCATAATCCCAGCCCAGGTTATGAATGTAGCAGATCCTAAGGCTTTTCATTCTGATTTCAAACCCAAGGCCACCTAGATCACTCAGACCAGATGCACGATATCTCTGATTCAGCCCCACACGTGCTCTATTGGCCAAATGCCCAATTGGTCCCTGGTCCTGCAGATGCACTGGGTGTGGCCATGGGACATATCGATAATCTCAACCGCGCGTGCCGGTGTGGTGGCCTTCTCACTGGGGTCACAGGTCGGTTTGCTCTCTTGATAGGAACCACCACATCCCACAACGCACTCCAGATCCCTGAGACTCAGCGTGTGCCATCATCCGTAGCCCTATCCCTCCCTGACCGCTGCCTCTGCAACGTCAAATTTGGCAGCTCAGATCTTGGTCTCAGAATCAACTGTGGGGATATTTTGCGCTGGTTTCTTTGAGTTCTGTCAGCCAAGCATCTGCTGTGCACTCTTCTAACACTCAGCGCATCACCTTCAATCCCATGTCTCCTGTCCGCTTGAGAGTGTGCGTCCAAGTTAAACAGAGTTTCACCTTTGCTGCTCCATCACCAGGGGTCAGACCCTGCACTGGTTTCCATTCCCTGCTTTGCCTTCTCCTGCTTCCAGGGGTTCTGAGGCCTTATCCTGTCTTTGGAAGTACCAGACCTCTCTTCGGCAAGTGTCCTGTGCCAAGGGCTGGGTGAGTGGATGTTTCCATTGCTGTGTACATGGGAGCGAGTGAGCGCAGTTGGCACTGCTTCTCTGCCAACCGGGCATCGATGAATCACCACTTTCCAGATACACTTCCCAGATATGTGATTTTTGTTTAGCTCTTTGTTTCTATACAGCCGTGGTGGGAGGGATTTTCCGAAGACTCCAGTTTTGACATTGTGTTGATATCTCATTTGCAGCCTTTAAAAAGTTTAATAGATATGATTTCCATGTTTTGAGAGTTATACGAAAATGAAGTTAGTTTTTGAAACATCCTAAATCGACCTAGAAGCCAGACTTGTCAATTTCGGTAACATTTTGTCAGTTCTAAGGAAAACATAGACAGATAGAATGCAAAGTAGCAGTCCAAACTGTAAAAGGGGTCATGTCAACTCTTTACTGTTGAAGCCTCCGAAACCAACAGGAACCATGAAATAGCTATTGGAAACATGATATAACCCCCAACCTTGGTTTCACTTGTGCCTGTGGTGCCCTTTACTCCCAATGACACCTACTGGCCAATGTTGGCATTTCAAGGGGTAACATCCCTCTCTAGGAAAATACAAGAGGAAACAAACCAAATATATACATTTAGGTTTGAATCCAAAATCACCTAGAGGCATTATAGCTTTGAGAACCCTGCTGCAGCTATGCTAGTCAATTGAGAACCAGGTGTTCTTCTATCAGTGATGAGAACGCTTAATCATCCGATCATGTTGGGTAAAGCAATTTAACGCAACCGAGTCTGCACCCCCATGATACAGTGCCCACGGGGGCTTGACTCAATGAAAGAATGTCCACATAAGCTGTGTCTTTAATGTCATTGGCGACTTTTACAGTTCCGTTCACTATCTCACTTATAATATTTACCTATACTGTCTTGAAACACTGAGGCCAAATACATATACAAGTGCAGTCAAAGATTCCCCTCACTTACCACACTCCCTTCACCCCAGAGAAGACACAAACCCAGCATTTGCTGAATCTAGCGGAAGGCCATCGTTTCTTTGTGTGAGATAATTATTCATATCCTATCTATTTCAGTCGAGACTTTTAGACCTTTAAGGAGTTCACTGTTGTTCACAGAGTGTAAAACTGGAGGAACTCTGATTCGAGGAGGGGCTTGCCCTTCTCTTACTGGCTTCATTGCAGCTAAGGTACTGATCATTCCAAATGGATGCCTGAGTGGAGGGGAGGGAAGAGCAAGTGCTTGTTATCTAGGCCCAAACCTGGGAAAAGGCTTACCTGGGCTTGGTGCACTTTGGTCTGAATGGCTTGGAAATGCCCCTTGGGATGTGAGGATTCTCACGACCTCTTCCAAGAACATGAGCGTTTTGATCACCTCTGCCATCTCTTCTCTTTTAGATGTCAGGGATCTTGGACACGTTCTTGGAGCAGAGAATTGAGGAACTTCCTCAAGTCCACGTTGGCACTCCGTATGTTTCTGCCAGTATCAGCAAGGTTCAATAGGTCTCATGAATGTCTTTCGAGCCTGGTATCCTCTACAGCTGTCTCCAGGCCAGTAATCTCCATTGTAGCAGAACATCTCTCATCAATGTGTTCGCATCTCTCCTCAATCCGTGCAGCCAGCTTTTCGGCCAGCTTCTCTTCGTAACTTCCATACAGTCGAATTTAACAGGACTGGGCATGTCTGAAAGTACCTCGGAGCCTCACCAGTAAGCTGATGGCAGGCAGATCTTCCACTGTCTGCCCTTTCAGGTTCTGGAAACTGACCGTGAACTCAGGTCTTTGGGCAGCAGCAGTATCTCGAACTGACACAGCTTCCCGGAACAAAGACCTAAGCTAAGCTCCACAGAGGGCGGCAGCCCCTCCATCACACTGATCCACCCACAGAACTCTGCCCGGTTACCTAGGATCCACCGGCCACAACAAGCCTCGCGGTAAACACCAATATTCCACCTGGAATCCAACCGGTAACTGCCATCCCCAATGGCTGCTGCATCTTGCCAGTGTTGGGGGAGGGGCTGCATCCGACGAGAGGTTCCTAAGCTAAATGTGATTCTACCCACTAGCGTCCCATTGGCCTCTGTTCTTCCCTCTTTCCTTTTCTTCTGATCTGTATGCACTGTACCAACGGAGGCAAGTGTGTCCATTTTCAGTTGATGGTTTCACACGTCTTTAAACTTTCTAACAGTTCACAGTACACAGAGGCCCTCTAAAGGAATCTTATGTTCCTGTAATATCCGTACACTCGGAATACATATCCGTCGGTTGATTTCTGCTGAAACACCCGCACTCTCAGGACATGGATCCATTGGTTTCATGGGGGCTGAAATTCCTAGAAATGAAATCAACCTCAATGTACATTTTAATGTCTGACTCTTTTGCCCTTAGTACACTTTTGCAGAGCTACTTGTCTTTGTTAAAGGCTTATGCCATTTCTTCTCGAAGTAGGGTTTTATATGGCATTCATTCATCCTGTTGGAAGACTTGCAAGTCTATATCACGGACTAGGAATCCATTTGATTCCAAATCGGCATTTGGGTTAGGTCACGATATGCTCTTATTAATCAACATTCACGAATATAAATGCACGCCTCTGATTTCCGAATACAAGTGTGCTGAATACATGCAAGCAGCAATACAGGGTCGATGCGTACTGAATGATCCTTGACATCATCTTGAGTATTTCCTTTTGAATAATCATGGTTCCCTTGGTATATGTCAGCCAACCGTACCCTTTGGGTGCATGTTTGTTTGTTTGATTTTTGTTGGTCTGCTTCTCGTTTGTTTTGCAAACGCGTCAGGCCATGCATCTCTCCGCTCGCTTCAAACAGAGAGTCATATAAGCTGATTCACTTAAGATAGTGCTTCCAATCACCTATGATTTCCTGCTTCCCTCTCCCATCTTAAGGGTATTGATGTCCTCCTTGCCTTCTTCTGGTTTCTTCTTTACCACTCATGCTCTTCTTGCATTTCCAATAATGGTTTTCTTCTTTCCAATTCATCTTGCTGCTTTTCTATTCAGGGGAGAATTCACAACCTTTCTTGTAGGATAAGTTTCGAACTGCTGAATTCTTTTAAGATTTGCCGGTCTGTGGAATTCTCTAGCTCTGCCGTTATTAGAAATGTCGGTCAGGTGGCCTAGGGTACCCTAGATGGCAGCATTTTGCCCTTCAGGGTATGGCCTATGTCCTGGCACTCCTCCCTGTCCTGCAATATTGCTGCCGATATATCAGCTGAAACCCCTCTGGAGGTTCTCTTGTGACTATGTTGCTTTCCTCCAGGCGCATTTTAAATCCCTGGGATGCTCATGAACTTCGTTGATTTGAATCATACAGCTGCTGGCAGGTCTATTGGGATTCCATCTCCTTTGGACGCTGTGTACTTCCTGAATTCGCATAGATGATTCTTTCTAGGCTTTCAGCAAGTTTCAGTCTGATTTTTCTACAGATAACTTTTCAGACATTTTTTGTTTCTTTTTCTCTTGCTTTTCCTTCTGGGACTCTTACGAATCCTAGTCTTTCATGCCTTGTCTTACCCCAGGATTCAACAGCAATGTTTTCATTGGTTTGCACTTGCTTTCCTATGTCTGCTTCTGACCGAGGGTTTACTGATCCCCTGTCTTCACATTCATTCATGCGTCCCTCTGCATTATTTGGTCTGCTTAGGACTGAATTTTAGCCCCGATATTTTCTCATCCACTCAGTTTTCTGATATTATTTGTTTCGCTTTTAGGCTTTCTCTTCCCCTTTTCTGGTATTTTGCCTTTTATGATTGTGAGTCATTGTTGTTCTTCAGTGTTTCCCTCACCTCCGTTTTCAATTTTTTCTCTGGATTGCGTTTTGCAGTCTAGTTTTTTGAAAGCTTATCTTTTGGGCCTTCAATCTCTTTGGAACTGAAAATGGTATTTCCTGTTTCTTTCACTGCACTTCTTCACCTCTACTGGTCAGGTAATATCAGGTATCTAATGTAGATTTCTAGGGCTTTGTTAAGTGCAAAATTTGGAATCTTGGCTCTATGCAATTCCATGTGATTCCTGTGAAGACAGTTTCTCCTAGACATTGATGCCATGTCCTGTTTCTGTGTTTGTTGTCTGGTATATCTCCAATTGCTGGTGTTGCCTTTTTTGTGATGAACACCACATACTATTTCGATTAGCATAACCGTAGTTTGATTACGCTTATCTCACAATTCTAAAAGTGCACAGGACACTTCCTCTGGTGGAAATGAAGCTTCTAAAGGTTCTCAGCTCTGCATTCTGCTCCATGTCACTTTGGAGTGTTTCCAAAACTGCAAACTGAGAGTGCGCTTGTGCTTTGTAGTGCCACGGGAATGTCCCAATGAAACCAGTTCTTCCCAGAGCTTCTCTGCCTACAGAAACACCAGTGGAAGCATATCAATGGATGTCACACATCAGGGCCAGTGGAATGATCCCGCAGACCGACCTTGGTGTCCTCGGTGCCGTACCGTGCCGGTGCCATCCAAAATGGAGCATCTGCTTTTGGGAGATAATGCTGAAGGAAATGCTTCATCTTCTCACGCTGTGGACTTGGACCACTCTTCCTTGTCCTCTCATCCTTGTGGCACGGGTGCACGAAGGCAACCACAGAGCTGTTGCGTATCCTGTGCCTCAAACCAAAGCATAATCCCAGCCCAGGTTATGAATGTAGCAGATCCAAAGGCTTTTCATTCTGATTTCAAACCCAAGGCCACCTAGATCACTCTGACCAGATGCACGATATCTCTGATTCAGCCCCACACGTGCTCTATTGGCCAAATGCCCGATTGGTCCCTGGTCCTGCAGATGCACTGGGTGTGGCCATGGACATATCGATAATCTCAACCACGCGTGCCGGTGTGGTGGCCTTCTCATTGGGGTCACAGGTAGGTTTGCTCTCTTGATAGGACCCACCACATCCCACAACGCACTCCAGATCCCTGAGACTCAGTGTGTGCCATCATCCGTAGCCCTATCCCTCCCTGACCGCTGCCTCTGCTCCGTCAAATTTGGCAGCTCGGATCTTGGTCTCAGAATCATCTGTGGGGATATTTTGCGCTGGTTTCTTTGAGTTCTGTCAGCCAAGCATCTGCTGTGCACTCTTCTAACACTCAGCGCATCACCTTCAATCCCATGTCTCCTGTCCGCTTGAGAGTGTGCGTCCAAGTTAAACAGAGTTTCACCTTTGCTGCTCCATCACCAGGGGTCAGACCCTGCACTGGTTTCCATTCCCTGCTTTGCCTTCTCCTGCTTCCAGGGGTTCTGAGGCCTTATCCTGTCTTTGGAAGTAACAGACCTCGCTTCGGCAAGTGTCCTGTGCCAAGGGCTGGGTGAGTGGATGTTTCCATTGCTGTGTACATGGGAGCGAGTGAGCGCAGTTGGCACTGCTTCTCTGCCAACTGGGCATCGATGAATCACCACTTTCCAGATACACTTCCCAGATATGTGATTTTTGTTTAGCTCTTTGTTTCTATACAGCCGTGGTGGGAGGGATTTTCCGAAGACTCCAGTTTTGACATTGTGTTGATATCTCATTTGCAGCCTTTAAAAAGTTTAATAGATATGATTTCCATGTTTTGAGAGTTATACGAAAATGAAGTTAGTTTTTGAAACATCCTAAATCGACCTAGAAGCCAGACTTGTCAATTTCGGTAACATTTTGTCAGTTCTAAGGAAAACATAGACAGATAGAATGCAAAGTAGCAGTCCAAACTGTAAAAGGGGTCATGTCAACTCTTTACTGTTGAAGCCCCGATACCAACAGGAACCATGAAATAGCTATTGGAAACATGATATAACCCCCAACCTTGGTTTCACTTGTGCATGTGGTGCCCTTTACTCCCAATGGCACCTACTGGCCAATGTTGGCATTTCAAGGGGTAACATCCCTCTCTAGGAAAATACAAGAGGATTCAAACCAAATATATATATTTAGGTTTGAATCCAAAATCACCTAGAGGCATTATAGCTTTGAGAACCCTGCTGCAGCTATGCTAGTCTATTGAGAACCAGGTGTTCTTCTATCAGTGATGAGAACGCTTAATCATCCGATCATGTTGGGTAAAGCAATTTAACGCAACCGAGTCTGCACCCCCATGATACAGTGCCCACGGGGGCTTGACTCAATGAAAGAATGTCCACATAAGCTGTGTCTTTAATGTCATTGGCGACTTTTACAGTTCCGTTCACTATCTCACTTATAATATTTACCTATACTGTCTTGAAAAACTGAGGCCAAATACATATACAAGTGCAGTCAAAGATTCCCCTCACTTACCACACTCCCTTTACCCCAGACAAGACACAAACCCAGCATTTGCTGAATCAAGCGGAAGGCCATCGTTTCTTTGTGTGAGATAATTATTCATATCCTATCTATTTCAGTCGAGACTTTTAGACCTTTAAGGAGTTCACTGTTGTTCACAGAGTGTAAAGCTGGAGGAACTCTGATTCGAGGAGGGGCTTGCCCTTCTCGTAGTGGCTTCATTGCAGCTCAGGTACTGATCCTTCCAAATGGATGCCTGAGTGGAGGGGAGGGAAGAGCAAGTGCTTGTTATCTAGGCCCAAACCTGGGAAAAGGCTTACCTGGGCTTGGTGCACTTTGGTATGAATGGCTTGGAAATGCCCCTTGGGACGTGAGGATTCTCACGACCTCTTCCAAAACATGAGCGTTTTGATCACCTCTGCCATCTCTTCTCTTTTAGATGTCAGGGATCTTGGACCCGTTCTTGGAGCAGAGATTTGAGGATCTTCCTCAAGTCCACGTTGTCACTCCGTATGTTTCTGCCAGTATCAGCGAGGTTCAATAGGTCTCATGAATGTCTTTCGAGCCTGGTATCCTCTACAGCTGTCTCCAGGCCAGTAATCTCCATTGTAGCAGAACATCTCTCATCACTGTGTTCACATCTCTCCTCAATCCGTGCAGCCGGCTTTTCGGCCAGCTTCTCTTCGTAACTCCCATACAGTCAACTTCAACAGGACTGGGCATGTCTGAAAGTACCTCGGAGCCTCACCAGTAAGCTGATGGCAGGCAGATCTTCCACTGTCTGCCCTTTCAGGTTCTGGAAACTGACCCGTGAACTCAGGTCTTTGGGCAGCAGCAGTATCTCGAACTGACACAGCTTCCCAGACCAAAGACCTAAGCTAAGCTCCACAGAGGTCGGCAGCCCCTACATCACACTGATCCACCCACAGAACTCTCCCTGGTTACCTACGATCCACCGGCCACAACAAGCCTCGCGGTACACACCAACATTCCACCTGGAATCTAACCGGTAACTGCCATCCCCAATGGCTGCTTCATCTTGTCAGTGTTTGGGAGGGGCTGCATCCGACGAGAGGTTCCTAAGCTAAATGTGATTCTACCCACTAGAGTCCCATGGGCCTCTGTTCTTCCCTCTTTCCTTTTCTTCTGATCTGTATGCACAGTACCAACGGAGGCAAGTGTGTCCATTTTCAGTTGATGGTTTCACACGTCTTTAAACTTTCTAACAGTTCACAGTACACAGAGACCCTCTAAAGGAAACTTATGTTCCTGTAATATCCGTACACCCGGAATACATACCCGTCGGTTGATTTCTGCTGAAACACCCGCACTCTCAGGACATGGATCCATTGGTTTCATGGGGGCTGAAGTTCCTAGAAATGAAACCAACCACAATGTACACTTTACTGTCTGTCTCTTTTGCTCTTAGTACACGTTTGCAGAGCTACTTGTGTTTGTTAAAGGCTTATGCCATTTCTTCTCGAAGTAGCGTTTTATATGGCATTCATTCATCCTGTTGGAAGACTTGCGAGTCTATATCACGGACTAGGAATCCATTTGACTCCAAATCGGCATTTGGGTTAGGTCACGATATGCTCTTATTAATCAACATTCACGAATATAAATGCACGCCTCTGATTTCCGAATACAAGTGTGCTGAATACATGCAAGCAGCAATACAGGGTCGATGCGTACTGAATGATCCTTGAAATCACCTTGAGTATTTCCTTTTGAATAATCATGGTTCCCTTGGTATATGTCAGCCAACCGTACCCTTTGGGTGCAGGTTTGTTTGTTTGATTTTTGTTGGTCTGCTTCTCGTTTGTTTTGCAAACACGTCAGGCCATGCATCTCTCCATTCGCTTCAAACAGAGAGTCATATAAGCTGATTCACTTAAGATAGTGCTTCCAATCACCTATGATTTCCTGCTTCCCTCTCCCATCTTTAGGGTATTGATATCCTCCTTGCCTTCTTCTGGTTTCTTCTTTGCCACTCATGCTCTCCTTTCATTTCCAATAATGGTTTTCTTCTTTCCATTTCATCTTGCTGCTTTTCTATTCAGGGGAGAATTCACAACCTTTCTTGTAGGATAAGTTTCGAACTGCTGAATTCTTTTAAGATTTGCAGGTCTGTGGAATTCTCGAGCTCTGCCGTTATTAGAAATGGCGGTCATGTGGCCTAGGCTACCCTAGATGGCAGCATTTTGCCCTTCAGGTTATGGTCTATGTCCTGGCACTCCTCCCTGTCCTGCAATATTGCTGCCGATATATCAGCTGAAACCCCTCTGGAGGTTCTCTTGTGACTATGTTGCTTTCCTCCAGGCGCATTTTAAATCCCTGGGATGCTCATGAATTTCGTTGATTTGAATCATACAGCTGCTGGTAGGTCTATTGGGATTCCACCTCCTTTGGACGCTGTGTACTTCCTGAATTCGCATAGATGATTCTTTCTAGGCTTTCAGCAAGTTTCAGTCTGATTTTTCTACAGATAACTTTTCAGACTTTTTTTTTTCTTTTTCTCTTGCTTTTCCATCTGGGACTCTTACGAATCCTAGTCTTTCATGCCTTGTCTTACCCCAGGAATCAACAGCAATGTTTTCATTGGTTTGCACTTGCTTTCCTATGTCTGCTTCTGACCGAGGGTTTACTGTTCCCCTGTCTTCACATTCATTCACGCGTCCCTCTGCATTATTTGGTCTGCTTAGGACTGAATTTTAGCCCTGATATTCTCTCATCCACTGAGTTTTCTGATACTATTTGTTTCGCCTTTAGGCTTTCTCTTCCCCTTTTCTGGTATTCTGCCTTTTATGATGCTGAGATACTGTTGTACTTCAGTGTTTCCCTCACCTCCGTTTTCAATTTTTCTCTGGATTGCGTTTTGCAGTCTAGTTTTTTGAAAGCTTATCTTTTGGGCCTTCAATCTCTTTGGAACTGAAAATGGTATTTCCTGTTTCTTTCACTGCACTTCTTCACCTCTACTGGTCAGGTAATATCAGGTATCTAATGTAGACTTCTAGGGCTTTGTTAAGTGCAAAACTTGGAATCTTGGCTCTATGCAATTCCATGGGTTTCCTGTGAGGACAGTTTCTCCTAGACATTGATGCCATGTCCTGTTCCTGTGTTTGTTGTCTGGTATATCTCCAATTGCTGGTGTTGCCTTTATTGTGATGAACACCCCATACTATTTCGATTAGCATAACCGTAGTTTGATTACGCTTATCTCACAATTCTAAAAGTGCACAGGACACTTCCTCTGGTGGAAATGAAGCTTCTAAAGGTTCTCAGCTCTGCATTCTGCTCCATGTCACTTTGGAGTGTTTCCAAAACTGCAAACTGAGAGTGCGCTTGTGCTTTGTAGTGCCACGGGAATGTCCCAATGAAACCAGTTCTTCCCAGAGCTTCTCTGCCTACAGAATCGCCAGTGGAAGCATATCAATGGATGTCACACATCAGGGCCAGTGGAATGATCCCGCAGACCGACTTTGGTGTCCTCGGTGCCGTACCGTGCCGGTGCCGTCCAAAATGGAGCATCTGCTTTTGGGAGATAATGCTGAAGGAAATGCTTCATCTTCTCACGCTGTGGACTTGGACAACTCTTCCTTGTCCTCTCATCCTTGTGGCACGGGTGCACGAAGGCAACCACAGAGCTGTTGCGTATCCTGTGCCTCAAACCAAACCATAATCCCAGCCCAGGTTATGAATGTAGCAGATCCTAAGGCTTTTCATTCTGATTTCAAACCCAAGGCCACCTAGATCACTCAGACCAGATGCACGATATCTCTGATTCAGCCCCACACGTGCACTATTGGCAAAATGCACAATTGGTCCCTGGTCCTGCAGATGCACTGGGTGTGGCCATGGGACATATCGATAATCTCAACCGTGCGTGCCGGTGTGGTGGCCTTCTCACTGGGGTCACAGGTCGGTTTGCTCTCTTGATAGGACCCACCACATCCCACAACGCACTCCAGATCCCTGAGACTCAGCGTGTGCCTTCATCCGTAGCCCTATCCCTCCCTGACCGCTGCCTCTGCTACGTCAAATTTGGCAGCTCGGATCTTGGTCTCAGAATCAACTGTGGGGATATTTTGCGCTGGTTTCTTTGAGTTCTGTCAGCCAAGCATCTGCTGTGCACTCTTCTAACACTCAGCGCATCACCTTCAATCCCATGTCTCCTGTCCGCTTGAGAGTGTGCATCCAAGTTAAACAGAGTTTCACCTGTGCTGCTCCATCACCAGGGGTCAGACCCTGCACTGGTTTCCATTCCCTGCTATGCCTTCTCCTGCTTCCAGGGGTTCTGAGGCCTTATCCTGTCTTTGGAAGTAACAGACCTCTCTTCGGCAAGTGTCCTGTGCCAAGGGCTGGGTGAGTGGATGTTTCCATTGCTGTGTACATGGGAGCGAGTGAGTGAAGTTTGCACTGCTTCTCTGCCAACTGGGCATCGATGAATTACCACTTTCCAGATACACTTCCCATATATGTGATTTTTGTTTAGCTCTTTGTTTCTATACAGCCGTGTTGGGAGGGATTTTCCGAAGACTCCAGTTTTGACATTGTGTTGATATCTCATTTGCAGCCTTTAAAAAGTTTAATAGATATGATTTCCATGTTTTGAGAGTTATACGAAAATGAAGTTAGTTTTTGAAACATCCTAAATCGACCAAGAAGCCAGACTTGTCAATTTCGGTAACATTTTGTCAGTTCTAAGGAAAACATAGACAGATAGAATGCAAAGTAGCAGTCCAAACTGTAAAAGGGGTCATGTCAACTCTTTACTGTTGAAGCCTCCGAAACCAACAGGAACCATGAAATAGCTATTGGAAACATGATATAACCCCCAACCTTGGTTTCACTTGTGCCTGTGGTGCACTTTACTCCCAATGACACCTACTGGCCAATGTTGGCATTTCAAGGGGTAACATCCCTCTCTAGGAAAATACAAGAGGATTCAAACCAAATATATATATTTAGGTTTGAATCCAAAATCACCTAGAGGCATTATAGCTTTGAGAACCCTGCTGCAGCTATGCTAGTCTATTGAGAACCAGGTGTTCTTCTATCAGTGATGAGAACGCTTAATCATCCGATCATGTTGGGTAAAGCAATTTAACGCAACCGAGTCTGCACCCCCATGATACAGTGCCCACGGGGGCTTGACTCAATGAAAGAATGTCCACATAAGCTGTGTCTTTAATGTCATTGGCGACTTTTACAGTTCCGTTCACTATCTCACTTATAATATTTACCTATACTGTCTTGAAAAACTGAGGCCAAATACATATACAAGTGCAGTGAAAGATTCCCCTCACTTACCACACTCCCTTTACCCCAGACAAGACACAAACCCAGCATTTGCTGAATCAAGCGGAAGGCCATCGTTTCTTTGTGTGAGATAATTATTCATATCCTATCTATTTCAGTCTAGACTTTTAGACCTTTAAGGAGTTCACTGTTGTTCACAGAGTGTAAAGCTGGAGGAACTCTGATTCGAGGAGGGGCTTGCCCTTCTCGTACTGGCTTCATTGCAGCTTAGGTACTGATTCTTCCAAATGGATGCCTGAGTGGAGGGGAGGGAAGAGCAAGGGCTTGTTAGCTAGGCCCAAACCTGGGAAAAGGCTTACCTTGGCTTGGTGCACTTTGGTCTGAATAGCTTGGAAATGCCCCTTGGGACGTGTGGATGCTCACGGCTTCGTCCAAGAACATGAGCGTTTTGATCACCTCTGCCATTTCTTCTCATTTAGATGTCAGGGATCTTGGACCCGTTCTTGGAGCAGAGAATTGAGGAACTTCCTCAAGTCCACGTTGGCACTCCGTATGTTTCTGCCAGTATCAGCGAGGTTCAATGGCTCTCATGAATGTCTTTCAAGCCTGGTATCCTCTACAGCTGTCTCCAGGCCAGTAATCTCCATTGTAGCAGAACATCTCTCATCAATTTGTTCGCATCTCTCCTCAATCCCTGCAGCCAGCTTTTCGGCCAGCTTCTCTTCGTATCTCCCATACAGTCGACTTCAACAGGACTGGGCATGTCTGAAAGTACCTCGGAGCCTCACCAGTAAGCTGATGGCAGGCAGATCTTCCACTGTCTGCCCTTTCAGGTTCTGGAAACTGACCCGTGAACTCAGGTCTTTGGGCAGCAGCAGTATCTCGAACTGACACAGCTTCCCGGACCAAAGACCTAAGCTAAGCTCCACAGAGGGCGGCAGCCCCTCCATCACACTGATCCACCCACAGAACTCTGCCCGGTTACCTAGGATCCACCGGCCACAACAAGCCTCGCGGTACACACCAACATTCCACCTGGAATCCAAACGGTAACTGCCATCCCCAATGGCTGCTGCATCTTGCCATTGTTGGGGGAGGGGCTGCATCCAACGACAGGTTCCTAAGCTAAATGTGATTCTACCCACTAGCGTCCCATGGGCCTCTGTTCTTGCCTCTTTCCTTTTCTTCAGATCTGTATGCACAGTACCAACGGAGGCAAGTGTGTCCATTTTCAGTTGATGGTTTCACACGTCTTTAAACTTTCTAACAGTTCACAGTACACAGAGACCCTCTAAAGGAAACTTATGTTTCTGTAATTTACTTACACCCGGAATACATACCCGTCGGTTGATTTCTGCTGAAACACCCGCACTCTCAGGACATGGATCCATTGGTTTCATGGGAGCTGAAATTCCTAGAAATGAAATCAACCTCAATGTGCACTTTACTCTCTGCCTCTTTTGCTCTTAGTACACTTTTGCAGAGCTACTTGTCTTTGTTAAAGGCTTATGCCATTTCTTCTCGAAGTAGGGTTTTATATGGCATTCATTCATCCTGTTGGAAGACTTGCAAGTCTATATCACGGACTAGGAATCCATTTGATTCCAAATCGGCATTTGGGTTAGGTCACGATATGCTCTTATTAATCAACATGAACGAATATAAATGCACACCTCTGATTTCCGAATAGAAGTGTGCTGAGTACATGCAAGCAGCGACACTGGGTCGATGCGTACTGAATGATCCTTGACATCACCTTGAGTATTTCCTTTTGAATAATCATGGTTCCCTAGTTATATGTCAGCCAACCGTACCCTTTGTTGAATGTTTGTTTGTTTGATTTTTGTTGGTCTGCTTCTCGTTTGTTTTGCAAACACGTCAGGCCATGCATCTCTCCGTTCGCTTCAAACAGAGAGTCATATAAGCTGATTCACTTAAGATAGTGCTTCCAATCACCTATGATTTCCTGCTTCCCTCTCCCATCTTTAGGGTATTGATATCCTCCTTGCCTTCTTCTGGTTTCTTCTTTGCCACTCATGCTCTCCTTGCATTTCCAATAATGGTTTTCTTCTTTCCATTTCATCTTGCTGCTTTTCTATTCAGGGGAGAATTCACATCCTTTCTTGTAGGATAAGTTTCGAACTGCTGAATTCTTTTAAGATTTGCCGGTCTGTGGAATTCTCGAGCTCTGCCCTTATTAGAAATGGCGGTCATGTGGCCTAGGCTACCCTAGATGGCAGCATTTTGCCCTTCAGGTTATGGTCTATGTCCTGGCACTCCTCCCTGTCCTGCAATATTGCTGCCGATATATCAGCTGAATCCCCTCTGGAGGTTCTCTTCTGACTATGTTGATTTCCTCCAGGCGCATTTTAATTCCCTGGGATGCTCATGAACTTCATTGATTTGAATCATACAGCTGCTGGTAGGTCTATTGGGATTCCACCTCCTTTGGACGCTGTGTATTTCCTGAATTCGCATAGATGATTCTTTCTAGGCTTTCAGCAATTTTCAGTCTGATTTTTCTACAGATAACTTTTCAGACATTTTTTGTTTCTTTTTCTCTTGCTTTTCCATCTGGGACTCTTACGAATCCTAGTCTTTCATGCCTTGTCTTACCCCAGGATTCAACAGCAATATTTTCATTGGTTTGCACTTGCTTTCCTATGTCTGCTTCTGACCGAGGGTTTACTGTTCCCCTGTCTTCACATTCATTCACGCGTCCCTCTGCATTATTTGGTCTGCTTAGGACTGAATTTTAGCCCTGATATTATCTCATCCACTGAGTTTTCTGATACTATTTGTTTCACCTTTAGGCTTTCTCTTCCCCTTTTCTGGTATTCTGCCTTTTATGATTCTGAGACAATGTTGTTCCTCAGTGTTTCCCTCACATCCGTTTTCAATTTTTCTCTGGATTGCGTTTTGCAGTCTAGTTTTTTGAAAGCTTATCTTTTGGGCCTTCAATCTCTTTGGAACTGAAAATGGTATTTCCTGTTTCTTTCACTGCACTTCTTCACCTCTACTGGTCAGGTAATATCAGGTATCTAATGTAGACTTCTAGGGCTTTGTTAAGTGCAAAATTTGGAATCTTGGCTCTATGCAATTCCATGGGATTCCTGTGAGGACAGTTTCTCCTAGACATTGATGCCATGTCCTGTTCCTGTGTTTGTTGTCTGGTATATCTCCAATTGCTGGTGTTGCCTTTATTGTGATGAACACCCCATACTATTTCAATTAGCAGAACCGTAGTTTGATTACGCTTATCTCACAAATCTAAAAGTGCACAGGACACTTCCTCTGGTGGAAATGAAGCTTCTAAAGGTTCTCAGCTCTGCATTCTGCTCCATGTCACTTTGGAGTGTTTCCAAAACTGCAAACTGAGAGTGCGCTTGTGCTTTGTAGTGCCACGGGAATGTCCCAATGAAACCAGTTCTTCCCAGAGCTTCTCTGCCTACAGAAACACCAGTGGAAGCATATCAATGGATGTCACACATCAGGGCCAGTGGAATGATCCCGCAGACCGACCTTGGTGTCCTCGGTGCCGTACCGTGCCGGTGCCATCCAAAATGGAGCATCTGCTTTTGGGAGATAATGCTGAAGGAAATGCTTCATCTTCTCACGCTGTGGACTTGGACCACTATTCCTTGTCCTCTCATCCTTGTGGCACGGGTGCACGAAGGCAACCACAGAGCTGTTGCGTATCCTGTGCCTCAAACCAAACCAAAATCCCAGCCCAGGTTATGAATGTAGCAGATCCTAAGGCTTTTCATTCTGATTTCAAACCCAAGGCCACCTAGATCACTCAGACCAGATGCACGATATCTCTGATTCAGCCCCACACGTGCTCTATTGGCAAAATGCCCAATTGGTCCCTGGTCCTGCAGATGCACTGGGTGTGGCCATGGGACATATCGA
Organism: Vicugna pacos; assembly: GCF_048564905.1. NCBI lineage: Eukaryota > Metazoa > Chordata > Mammalia > Artiodactyla > Camelidae > Vicugna > Vicugna pacos. Next base: position 2,624,969 of record NW_027328737.1, read on the forward strand.
TAATCTCAACCACGCGTGCCGGTGTGGTGGCCTTCTCATTGGGGTCACAGGTCGGTTTTACTCTCTTGATAGGACCCACCACATCCCACAACGCACTCCAGATCCCTGAGACTCAGCGTGTGCCATCATCCGTGGCCCTATCCCTCCCTGACCGCTGCCTCTGCTACGTCAAATTTGGCAGCTCGGATCTTGGTCTCAGAATCAACTGTGGGGATATTTTGTGCTGGTTTCTTTGAGTTCTGTCAGCCAAGCATCTGCTGTGCACTCTTCTAACACTCAGCGCATCACCTTCAATCCCATGTCTCCTGTCCGCTTGAGAGTGTGCATGCAAGTTAAACAGAGTTTCACCTGTGCTGCTCCATCACCAGGGGTCAGACCCTGCACTGGTTTCCATTCCCTGCTTTGCCTTCTCCTGCTTCCAGGGCTTCTGAGGCCTTATCCTGTCTTTGGAATTAACAGACCTCTCTTCGGCAAGTGTCCTGTGCCAAGGGCTGGGTGAGTGGATGTTTCCATTGCTGTGTACATGGGAGCGAGTGAGCGCAGTTTGCACTTCTTCTCTGCCAACTGGGCATCGATGAATCACCACTTTCCAGATACACTTCCCAGATATGTGATTTTTGTTTAGCTCTTTGTTTCTATACAGCCGTGGAGGGAGGGATTTTCCGAAGACTCCAGTTTTGACATTGTGTTGATATCTCATTTGCAGCCTTTAAAAAGTTTAATAGATATCATTTCCATGTTTTGAGAGTTATACGAAAATGAAGTTAGTTTTTGAAACATCCTAAATCGACCTAGAAGCCAGACTTGTCAATTTCGGTAACATTTTGTCAGTTCTAAGGAAAACATAGACAGATAGAATGCAAAGTAGCAGTCCAAACTGTAAAAGGGTTCATGTCAACTCTTTACTGTTGAAGCCCCGATACCAACAGGAACCATGAAATAGCTATTGGAAACATGATATAACCCCCAACCTTGGTTTCACTTGTGCCTGTGGTGCCCTTTACTCCCAATGACACCTACTGGCCAATGTTGGCATTTCAAGGGGTAACATCCCTCTCTAGGAAAATACAAGAGGATTCAAACCAAATATATATATTTAGGTTTGAATCCAAAATCACCTAGAGGCATTATAGCTTTGAGAACCCTGCTGCAGCTATGCTAGTCTATTGAGAACCAGGTGTTCTTCTATCAGTGATGAGAACGCTTAATCATCCGATCATGTTGGGTAAAGCAATTTAACGCAACCGAGTTTGCACCCCCATGATACAGTGCCCACGGGGGCTTGACTCAATGAAAGAATGTCCACAAAAGCTGTGTTTTTAATGTCATTGGCGACTTTTACAGTTCCGTTCACTATCTGACTTATAATATTTACCTATACTGTCTTGAAAAAATGAGGCCAAATACATATACAAGTGCAGTCAAAGATTCCCCTCACTTACCACACTCCCTTCACCCCAGAGAAGACACAAACCCAGCATTTGCTGAATCTAGCGGAAGGCCATTGTTTCTTTTTGTGAGATAATTATTCATATCCTATCTATTTCAGTCGAGACTTTTAGACCTTTAAGGAGTTCACTGTTGTTCACAGAGTGTAAAGCTGGAGGAACTCTGATTCGAGGAGGGGCTTGCCCTTCTCGTACTGGCTTCATTACACCTCAGGTACTGATCCTTCCAAATGGATGACTGAGTGGAGGGGAGGGAAGAGCAAGTGCTTGTTATCTAGGTCCAAACCTGGGAAAAGGTTTACCTGGGCTTGGTGCACTTTGGTCTGAATGGCTTGGAAATGCCCCTTGGGACGTGAGGATTCTAACGACCTCTTCCAAGAACATGAGCGATTTGATCACCTCTGCCATCTCTTCTCTTTTAGATGTCAGGCATCTTGGACACGTTCTTGGAGCAGAGAATTGAGGAACTTCCTCAAGTCCACGTTGGCACTCCGTATGTTTCTGCCAGTATCAGCGAGGTTCAATAGGTCTCATGAATGTCTTTCGAGCCTGGTATCCTCTACAGTTGTCTCCAGGCCAGTAATCTCCATTGTAGCAGAACATCTTTCATCAATGTGTTCGCATCTCTCCTCAATCCGTGCAGCCAGCTTTTCGGCCAGCTTCTCTTCGTAACTTCCATACAGTCGACTTCAACAGGACTGGGCATGTCTGAAAGTACCTCGAGCCTCACCAGTAAGCTGATGGCAGGCAGATCTTCCACTGTCTGCCCTTTCAGGTTCTGGAAACTGACCCGTGAACTCAGGTCTTTGGGCAGCAGCAGTATCTCGAACTGACACAGCTTCCCGGACCAAAGACCTAAGCTAAGCTCCACAGAGGGCGGCAGCCCCTCCATCACACTGATCCACCCACAGAACTCTGCCCGGTTACCTTGGATCCACCGGCCACAAAAAGCCTGGCGGTACACACCAACATTCCACCTGGAATCCAACCGGTAACTGCCATCCCCAATGGCTGCTGCATCTTGCCAGTGTTGGGGGAGGGGCTGCATCCGACGAGAGGTTCCTAAGCTAAATGTGATTCTACCCACTAGCGTCCCATGGGCCTCTGTTCTTCCCTCTTTCCTTTTCTTCTGATCTGTATGCACAGTACCAACGGAGGCAAGTGTGTCCATTTTCAGTTGATGGTTTCACACGTCTTTAAACTTTCTAACAGTTCACAGTACACAGAGACACTCTAAAGGAAACTTATGTTCCTGTAATATCCGTACACTCGGAATACATATCCCTCGGTTGATTTCTGCTGAAACACCTGCACTCTCAGGACATGGATCCATTGGTTTCCTGGGGGCTGAAGTTCCAAGAAATGAAACCAACCCCAATGTGCACTTTACTGTCTGTCTCTTTTGCTCTTAGTACACTTTTGCAGAGCTACTTGTGTTTGTTAAAGGCTTATGCCATTTCTTCTCGAAGTAGGGTTTTATATGGCATTCATTCATCCTGTTGGAAGACTTGCAAGTCTATATCACGGACTAGGAATCCATTTGACTCCAAATCGGCATTTGGGTTAGGTCACGATATGCTCTTATTAATCAACATTCACGAATATAAATGCACGCCTCTGATTTCCGAATACAAGTGTGCTGAATACATGCAAGCAGCAATAGTGGGTCGATGCGTACTGAATGATCCTTGACATCACCTTGAGTATTTCCTTTTGAATAATCATGGTTCCCTTGGTATATGTCAGCCAACCGTACCCTTTGGGTGCATGTTTGTTTGTTTGATTTTTGTTGGTCTGCTTCTCGTTTGTTTTGCAAACACGTCAGGCCATGCATCTCTCCGTTCGCGTCAAACAGAGAGTCATATAAGCTGATTCACTTAAGATAGTGCTTCCAATCACCTATGATTTCCAGCTTCCCTCTCCCATCTTTAGGGTATTGATGTCCTCCTTGCCTTCTTCTGGTTTCTTCTTTACCACTCATGCTCTTATTGCATTTCCAATAATGGTTTTCTTCTTTCCATTTCATCTTGCTGCTTTTCTATTCAGGGGAGAATTCACAACATTTCTTGTAGGATAAGTTTTGAACTGCTGAATTCTTTTAAGATTTGCCGGTCTGTGGAATTCTCTAGCTCTGCCGTTATTAGAAATGGCGGTCATGTGGCCTAGGCTACCCTAGATGGCAGCATTTTGCCCTTCAGGGTATGGCCTATGTCCTGGCACTCCTCCCTGTCCTGCAATATTGCTGCCGATATATCAGCTGGAACCCCTCTGGAGGTTCTCTTGTGACTATGTTGCTTTCCTCCAGGCGCATTTTAAATCCCTGGGATGCTCATGAACTTCGTTGATTTGAATCATACAGCTGCTGGTAGGTCTATTAGGATTCCACCTCCTTTGGACGCTGTGTACTTCCTGAATTCGCATAGATGATTCTTTCTAGGCTTTCAGCAAGTTTCAGTCTGATTTTTCTACAGATAACTTTTCAGACATTTTTTGTTTCTTTTTCTCTTGCTTTTCCATCTGGGACTCTTACGAATCCTAGTCTTTCATGCCTTGTCTTACCCCAGGATTCAACAGCAATGTTTTCATTGGTTTGCACTTGCTTTCCTATGTCTGCTTCTGACCGAGGGTTTACTGTTCCCCTGTCTTCACATTCATTCATGCGTCCCTCTGCATTATTTGGTCTGCTTAGGACTGAATTTTAGCCCCGATATTTTCTCATCCACTCAGTTTTCTGATATTATTTGTTTCGCTTTTAGGCTTTCTCTTCCCCTTTTCTGGTATTCTGCCTTTTATGATTTTGAGTCATTGTTGTTCTTCAGTGTTTCCCTCACCTCCGTTTTCAATTTTTCTCTGGATTGCGTTTTGCAGTCTAGTTTTTTGAAAGCTTATCTTTTGGGCCTTCAATCTCTTTGGAACTGAAAATGGTATTTCCTGTTTCTTTCACTGCACTTCTTCACCTCTACTGGTCAGGTAATATCAGGTATCTAATGTAGACTTCTAGGGCTTTGTTAAGTGAAAAATTTGGAATCTTGGCTCTATGCAATTCCATGGGATTCCTGTGAGGACAGTTTCTCCTAGACATTGATGCCATGTCCTGTTCCTGTGTTTGTTGTCTGGTATATCTCCAATTGCTGGTGTTGCCTTTTTTGTGATGAACACCCCATACTATTTCGATTAGCATAACCGTAGTTTGATTACGCTTATCTCACAATTCTAAAAGTGCACAGGACACTTCCTCTGGTGGAAATGAAGCTTCTATAGGTTCTCACCTCTGCATTCTGCTCCATGTCACTTTGGAGTGTTTCCAAAACTGCAAACTGAGAGTGCGCTTGTGCTTTGTAGTGCCACGGGAATGTCCCAATGAAACCAGTTCTTCCCAGAGCTTCTCTGCCTACAGAATCGCCAGTGGAAGCATATCAATGGATGTCACACATCAGGGCCAGTGGAATGATCCCGCAGACCGACCTTGGTGTCCTCGGTGCCGTACCGTGCCGGTGCCATCCAAAATGGAGCATCTGCTTTTGGGAGATAATGCTGAAGGAAATGCTTCATCTTCTCACGCTGTGGACTTGGACCACTCTTCCTTGTCCTCTCATCCTTGTGGCACGGGTGCACGAAGGCAACCACAGAGCTGTTGCGTAACCTGTGCCTCAAACCAAACCATTATCCCAGCCCAGGTCATGAATGTAGCAGATCCTAAGGCTTTTCATTCTGATTTCAAACCCAAGGCCACCTAGATCACTCAGACCAGATGTACGATATCTCTGATTCCGACCCACACGTGCACTATTGGCAAAATGCCCAATTGGTCCCTGGTCCTGCAGATGCACTAGGTGTGGCAATGGGACATATCGATAATCTCAACCGCGCGTGCCGGTGTGGTGGCCTTCTCACTGGGGTCACAGGTCGGTTTACTCTCTTGATAGGACCCACCACATCCCACAACGCACTCCAGATCCCTGAGACTCAGCGTGTGCCATCATCCGTAGCCCTATCCCTCCCTGAACGCTGCCTCTGCTACGTCAAATTTGGCAGCTCGGATCTTGGTCTCAGAATAAACTGTGGAAATATTTTGCGCTGGTTTCTTTGAGTTCTGTCAGCCAAGCATCTGCTGTGCACTCTTCTAACACTCCGCGCATCACCTTCAATCCCATGTCTCCTGTCCGCTTGAGAGTGTGCATCCAAGTTAAACAGAGTTTCACCTTTGCTGCTCCATCACCAGGGGTCAGACCCTGCACTGGTTTCCATTCCCTGCTTTGCCTTCTCCTGCTTCCAGGGGTTCTGAGGCCTTATCCTGTCTTTGGAAGTAACAGACCTCTCTTCGGCAAGTGTCCTGTGCCAAGGGCTGGGTGAGTGGATGTTTCCATTGCTGTGTACATGGGAGCGAGTGAGCGCAGTTTGCTCTTCTTCTCTGCCAATCGGGCATCGATGAATCACCACTTTCCAGATACACTTCCCAGATATGTGATTTTTGTTAAGCTCTTTGTTTCTATACAGCCGTGGTGGGAGGGATTTTCCGAAGACTCCAGTTTTGACATTGTGTTGATATCTCATTTGCAGCCTTTAAAAAGTTTAATAGATATGATTTCCATGTTTTGAGAGTTATACGAAAATGAAGTTAGTTTTTGAAACATCCTAAATCGACCTAGAAGCCAGACTTGTCAATTTCGGTAACATTTTGTCAGTTCTAAGGAAAACATAGACAGATAGAATGCAAAGTAGCAGTCCAAACTGTAAAAGGGTTCATGTCAACTCTTTACTGTTGAAGCCCCGATACCAACAGGAACCATGAAATAGCTATTGGAAACATGATATAACCCCCAACCTTGGTTTCACTTGTGCATGTGGTGCACTTTACTCCCAATGGCACCTACTGGCCAATGTTGGCATTTCAAGGGGTAACATCCCTCTCTAGGAAAATACAAGAGGATTCAAACCAAATATATATATTTAGGTTTGAATCCAAAATCACCTAGAGGCATTATAGCTTTGAGAACCCTGCTGCAGCTATGCTAGTCTATTGAGAACCAGGTGTTCTTCTATCAGTGATGAGAACGCTTAATCATCCGATCATGTTGGGTAAAGCAATTTAACGCAACCGAGTCTGCACCCCCATGATACAGTGCCCACGGGGGCTTGACTCAATGAAAGAATGTCCACATAAGTTGTGTCTTTAATGTCATTGGCGACTTTTACTGTTCCGTTCACTATCTCACTTATAATATTTACCTATACTGTCTTGAAAAACTGAGTCCAAATACATATACAAGTGCAGTCAAAGATTCCCCTCACTTACCACACTCCCTTTACCACAGACAAGACACAAACCCAGCATTTGCTGAATCAAGCGGAAGGCCATCGTTTCTTTGTGTGAGATAATTATTCATATCCTATCTATTTCAGTCGAGACTTTTAGACCATTAAGGAGTTCACTGATGTTCACAGAGTGTAAAGCTGGAGGAACTCTGATTCGAGGAGGGGCTTGCCCTTCTCGTACTGGCTTCATTGCAGCTCAGGTACTGATTCTTCCAAATGGATGCCTGAGTGGAGGGGAGGGAAGAGCAAGGGCTTGTTAGCAAGGCCCAAACCTGGGAAAAGGCTTACCTGGGCTTGGTGCACTTTGGTCTGAATGGCATGGAAATGCCCCTTGGGACGTGTGGATGCTCACGACTTCTTCCAAGAACATGAGCGTTTTGATCACCTCTGCCATCTCTTCTCATTTAGATGTCAGGGATCTTGGACCCGTTCTTGGAGCAGAGAATTGAGGAACTTCCTCAAGTCCACGTTGGCACTCCGTATGTTTCTGCCAGTATCAGCGAGGTTCAATGGCTCTCATGAATGTCTTTCAAGCCTGGTATCCTCTACAGCTGTCTCCAGGCCAGTAATCTCCATTGTAGCAGAACATCTCTCATCAATGTGTTCGCATCTCTCCTCAATCCCTGCAGCCAGCTTTTCGGCCAGCTTCTCTTCGTATCTCCCATACAGTCGACTTCAACAGGACTGGGCATGTCTGAAAGTACCTCGGAGCCTCACCAGTAAGCTGATGGCAGGCAGATCTTCCACTGTCTGCCCTTTCAGGTTCTGGAAACTGACCCGTGAACTCAGGTCTTTGGGCAGCAGCAGTATCTCGAACTGACACAGCTTCCCGGACCAAAGACCTAAGCTAAGCTCCACAGAGGGCGGCAGCCCCTCCATCACACTGATCCACCCACAGAACTCTGCCCGGTTACCAAGGATCCACGGGCCACTACAAGCCTCGCGGTACACACCAACATTCCACCTGGAATCCAACCGGTAACTGCCATCCCCAATGGCTGCTGCATCTTGTCAGTGTTGGGGGAGGGGCTGCATCCGACGAGAGGTTCCTAAGCTAAATGTGATTCTACCCACTAGCGTCCCATGGGCCTCTGTTCTTCCCTCTTTCCTTTTCTTCAGATCTCTGTGCACCGTACCAACGGAGGCAAGTGTGTCCATTTTCATTTGATGGTTTCACACGTCTTTAAACTTTCTAACAGTTCACAGTACACAGAGACCCTCTAAAGGAAACTTATGTTCCTGTAATATCCGTACACCCGGAATACATATCCGTCGGTTGATTTCTGCTGAAACACCCGCACTCTCAGGACATGGATCCATTGGTCTCATGGGGGCTGAAATTCCTAGAAATGAAACCAAACCGAATGTGCATTTTACTGTCTGTCTCTTTTGCTCTTAGTACACTTTTGCAGAGCTACTTGTCTTTGTTAAAGGCTTATGCCATTTCTTCTCGAAGTAGGGTTTTATATGGCATTCATTCATCCTGTTGGAAGACTTGCAAGTCTATATCACGGACTAGGAATCCATTTGATTCCAAATCGGCATTTGGGTTAGGTCACGATATGCTCTTATTAATCAACATTAACGAATATAAATGCACACCTCTGATTTCCGAATAGAAGTGTGCTGAGTACATGCAAGCAGCGACACTGGGTCGATGTGTACTGAATGATCCTTGACATCACCTTGAGTATTTCCTTTTGAATAATCATGGTTCCCTTGGTATATGTCAGCCAACCGTACCCTTTGGGTGCATGTTTGTTTGTTTGATTTTTGTTGGTCTGCTTCTCGTTTGTTTTGCAAACACGTCAGGCCATGCATCTCTCCGTTTGCTTCAAACAGAGAGTCATATAAGCTGATTCACTTAAGATAGTGCTTCCAATCACCTATGATTTCCGGCTTCCCTCTCCCATCTTTAGGTTATTGATGTCCTCCTTGCCTTCTTCTGGTTTCTTCTTCGCCACTCATGCTCTTCTTGCATATCCAATAATGGTTTACTTCTTTCCATTTCATCTTGCTGCTTTTCTATTCAGGGAAGAATTCACAACCTTTCTTGCAGGATAAGTTTCGAGCTGCTGAATTCTTTTAAGATTTGCCGGTCTGTGGAATTCTCTAGCTCTGCCGTTATTAGAAATGGTGGTCAGGTGGCCTAGGCTACCCTAGATGGCAGCATTTTGCCCTTCAGGGTATGGCCTATGTCCTGGCACTCCTCCAGGTCCTGCAATATTGCTGCCGATATATCTGCTGAAACCTCTCTGGAGGTTCTCTTGTGACTATGTTGCTTTCCTCCAGGCGCATTTTAAATCCCTGGGATGCTCATGAACTTCGTTGATTTGAATCATACAGCTGCTGGCAGGTCTATTGGGATTCCACCTCCTTTGGACGCTGTGTACTTCCTGAATTCGCATAGATGATTCTTTCTAGGCTTTCAGCAAGTTTCAGTCTGATTTTTCTACAGGTAACTTTTCAGACATTTTTTGTTTCTTTACCTCTTGCTTTTCCATCTGGGACTCTTACGAATCCTAGTCTTTCATGCCTTGCCTTACCCTAGGATTCAGCAGCATTGTTTTCATTGGTTTGCACTTGCTTTCCTATGTCTGCTTCTGACCGAGGGTTTACTGTTCCCCTGTCTTCACATTCATTCACGCGTCCCTCTGCAATATTTGGTCTGTTTAGGACTGAATTTTAGCCCTGATATTATCTCATCCACTGAGTTTTCTGATACTATTTGTTTCGCCTTTAGGCTTTCTCTTCCCCTTTTATGGTATTCTGCCTTTTATGATTCTGAGACACTGTTGTTCTTCAGTGTTTCCCTCACCTCCGTTTTCAATTTTTTCTCTGGATTGCGTTTTGCAGTCTAGTTTTTTGAAAGCTTATCTTTTGGGCCTTCAATCTCTTTGGAACTGAAAATGGTATTTCCTGTTTCTTTCACTGCACTTCTTCACCTCTACTGGTCAGGTAATATCAGGTATCTAATGTAGACTTCTAGGGCTTTGTTAAGTGCAAAATTTGGAATCTTGACTCTATGCAATTCCATGGGATTCCTGTGAGGACAGTTTCTCCTAGACATTGATACCATGTCCTGTTCCTGTGTTTGTTGTCTGGTATATCTCCAATTGCTGGTGTTGCCTTTATTGTGATGAACACCCCATACTATTTCGATTAGCAGAACCGTAGTTTGATTACGCTTATCTCACAATTCTAAAAGTGCACAGGACACTTCCTCTGGTGGAAATGAAGCTTCTAAAGGTTCTCAGCTCTGCATTCTGCTCCATGTCACTTTGGAGTGTTTCCAAAACTGCAAACTGAGAGTGCGCTTGTGCTTTGTAGTGCCACGGGAATGTCCCAATGAAACCAGTTCTTCCCAGAGCTTCTCTGCCTACAGAAACACCAGTGGAAGCATATCAATGGATGTCACACATCAGGGCCAGTGGAATGATCCCACAGACCGACCTTGGTGTCCTCGGTGCCGTACCGTGCCGGTGCCATCCAAAGTGGAGCATCTGCTTTTGGGAGATAATGCTGAAGGAAATGCTTCATCTTCTCACGCTGTGGACTTGGACCACTCTTCCTTGTCCTCTCATCCTTGTGGCACGGGGGCACGAAGGCAACCACAGAGCTGTTGCGTATCCTGTGCCTCAAACCAAACCATAATCCCAGCCCAGGTTATGAATGTAGCAGATCCTAAGGCTTTTCATTCTGATTTCAAACCCAAGGCCACCTAGATCACTCAGACAAGATGAACGATATCTCTGATTCAGCCCCACACGTGCTCTATTGGCCAAATGCCCAATTGGTCCCTGGTCCTGCAGATGCACTGGGTGTGGCCATGGGACATATCGATAATCTCAACCGCGCGTGCCGGTGTGGTGGCCTTCTCATTGGGGTCACAGGTCGGTTTGCTCTCTTGATAGGACCCACCACATCCCACAACGCACTCCAGATCCCTGAGACTCAGCGTGTGCCATCATCCCTAGCCCTATCCCTCCCTGACCGCTGCCTCTGCTACGTCAAATTTGGCAGCTCGGATCTTGGTCTCAGAATCAACTGTGGGGATATTTTGCACTGGTTTCTTTGAGTTCTGTCAGCCAAGCATCTGCTGTGCACTCTTCTAACACTCCGCGCATCACCTTCAATCCCATGTCTCCTGTCCGCTTGAGAGTGTGCATCCAAGTTAAACAGAGTTTCACCTGTGCTGCTCCATCACCAGGGGTCAGACCCTGCACTGGTTTCCATTCCCTGCTTTGCCTTCTCCTGCTTCCAGGGGTTCTGAGGCCTTATCCTGTCTTTGGAAGTAACAGACCTCGCTTCGGCAAGTGTCCTGTGCCAAGGGCTGGGTGAGTGGATGTTTCCATTGCTGTGTACATGGGAGCGAGTGAGCGCAGTTGGCACTGCTTCTCTGCCAACTGGGCATCGATGAATCACCACTTTCCAGATACACTTCCCAGATATATGATTTTTGTTTAGCTCTTTGTTTCTATACAGCCGTGGTGGGAGGGATTTTCCGAAGACTCCAGTTTTGACATTGTGTTGATATCTCATTTGCAGCCTTTAAAAAGTTTAATAGATATGATTTCCATGTTTTGAGAGTTATACGAAAATGAAGTTAGTTTTTGAAACATCCTAAATCGACCTAGAAGCCAGACTTGTCAATTTCGGTAACATTTTGTCAGTTCTAAGGAAAACATAGACAGATAGAATGCAAAGTAGCAGTCCAAACTGTAAAAGGGGTCATGTCAACTCTTTACTGTTGAAGCCCCGATACCAACAGGAACCATGAAATAGCTATTGGAAACATGATATAACCCCCAACCTTGGTTTCACTTGTGCATGTGGTGCCCTTTACTCCCAATGGCACCTACTGGCCAATGTTGGCATTTCAAGGGGTAACATCCCTCTCTAGGAAAATACAAGAGGATTCAAACCAAATATATATATTTAGGTTTGAATCCAAAATCACCTAGAGGCATTATAGCTTTGAGAACCCTGCTGCAGCTATGCTAGTCTATTGAGAACCAGGTGTTCTTCTATCAGTGATGAGAACGCTTAATCATCCGATCATGTTGGGTAAAGCAATTTAACGCAACCGAGTCTGCACCCCCATGATACAGTGCCCACGGGGGCTTGACTCAATGAAAGAATGTCCACATAAGCTGTGTCTTTAATGTCATTGGCGACTTTTACAGTTCCGTTCACTATCTCACTTACAATATTTACCTATACTGTCTTGAAAAACTGAGGCCAAATACATATACAAGTGCAGTCAAAGATTCCCCTCACTTACCACACTCCCTTTACCACAGACAAGACACAAACCCAGCATTTGCTGAATCAAGCGGAATGCCATCGTTTCTTTGTGTGAGATAATTATTCATATCCTATCTATTTCAGTCGAGACTTTTAGACCATTAAGGAGTACACTGATGTTCACAGAGTGTAAAGCTGGAGGAACTCTGATTCGAGGAGGGGCTTGCCCTTCTCGTACTGGCTTCATTGCAGCTCAGGTACTGATTCTTCCAAATGGATGCCTGAGTGGAGGGGAGGGAAGAGCAAGTGCTTGTTATCTAGGCCCAAACCTGGGAAAAGGCTTACCTGGGCTTGGTGCACTTTGGTCTGAATGGCTTGGAAATGCCCCTTGGGACGTGAGGAATCTCACGACCTCTTTCAAGAACATGAGCGTTTTGATCACCTCTGCCATCTCTTCTCTTTTAGATGTCAGGGATTTTGGACACGTTCTTGGAGCAGAGAATTGAGGAACTTCCTCAAGTCCACGTTGGCACTCCGTATGTTTCTGCCAGTATCAGCGAAGTTCAATAGGTCTCATGAATGTCTTTCGAGCCTGGTATCCTCTACAGCTGTCTCCAGGCCAGTAATCTCCATTGTAGCAGAACATCTTTCATCAATGTGTTCGCATCTCTCCTCAATCTGTGCAGCCAGCTTTTCGGCCAGCTTCTCTTCGTAACTTCCATACAGTCGACGTCAACAGGACTGGGCATGTCTGAAAGTACCTCGGAGCCTCACCAGTAAGCTGATGGCAGGCAGATCTTCCACTGTCTGCCCTTTCAGGTTCTGGAAACTGACCCGTGAACTCAGGTCTTTGGGCAGCAGCAGTATCTCGAACTGACACAGCTTCCCGGACCAAAGACCTAAGCTAAGCTCCACAGAGGGCGGCAGCCCCTCCATCACACTGATCCACCCACAGAACTCTGCCCGGTTACCTAGGATCCACCGGCCACAACAAGCCTGGCGGTACACACCAACTTTCCACCTGGAATTAAACCGGTAACTGCCATCCCCAATGGCAGCTGCATCTTGCCAGTGTTGGGGGAGGGGCTGCATCCGACGAGAGGTTCCTAAGCTAAATGTGATTCTACCCACTAGCGTCCCATGGGACTCAGTTATTCCCTCTTTCCTTTTCTTCAGATCTCTGTGCACCGTACCAACGGAGGCAAGTGTGTCCATTTTCATTTGATGGTTTCACACGTCTTTAAACTTTCTAACAGTTCACAGTACACAGAGACCCTCTAAAGGAAACTTATATTCCTGTAATATCCGTACACTCGGAATACATACCACTCGGTTGATTTCTGCTGAAAGACCTGCACTCTCAGGACATGGATCCATTGGTTTCATGGGGGCTGAATTTCCTAGAAATGAAACCAACCCCAATGTGCACTTTACTGTCTGTCTCTTTGATCTTAGTACACTTTTGCAGAGCTACTTGTGTTTGTTAAAGGCTTATGCCATTTCTTCTCGAAGTAGCGTTTTATATGGCATTCATTCATCCTGTTGGAAGACTTGCAAGTCTATATCACGGACTAGGAATCCATTTGATTCCAAATCGGCATTTGGGTTAGGTCACGATATGCTCTTATTAATCAACATGAATGAATATAAATGCACGCCTCTGATTTCCGAATACAAGTGTGCTGAATACATGCAAGCAGCAATACAGGGTCGATGCGTACTGAATGATCCTTGACATCACCTTGAGTATTTCCTTTTGAATAATCATGGTTCCCTTGGTATATGTCAGCCAACCGTACCCTTTGGGTGCATGTTTGTTTGTTTGATTTTTGTTGGTCTGCTTCTCGTTTGTTTTGCAAACACGTCAGGCCATGCATCTCTCCGTTCGCTTCAAACAGAGAGTCATATAAGCTGATTCACTTAAGATAGTGCTTCCAATCACCTATGATTTCGAGCTTCCCTCTCCCATCTTTAGGGTATTGATGTCCTCCTTGCCTTCTTCTGGTTTCTTCTTTACCACTCATGCTCTTATTGCATTTCCAATAATGGTTTTCTTCTTTCCATTTCATCTTGCTGCTTTTCTATTCAGGGGAGAATTCACAACCTTTCTTGTAGGATAAGTTTCGAACTGCTGAATTCTTTTAAGATTTGCCGGTCTGTGGAATTCTCTAGCTCTGCCGTTATTAGAAATGGTGGTCAGGTGGCCTAGGCTACCCTAGATGGCAGCATTTTGCCCTTCAGGGTATGGCCTATGTCCTGGCACTCCTCCCTGTCCTGCAATATTGCTGCCGATATATCAGCTGGAACCCCTCTGGAGGTTCTCTTGTGACTATGTTGCTTTCCTCCAGGCGCATTTTAAATCCCTGGGATGCTCATGAACTTCGTTGATTTGAATCATACAGCTGCTGGTAGGTTTATTGGGATTCCACCTACTTTGGGCGCTGTGTACTTCCTGAATTCGCATAGATGATTCTTTCTAGGCTTTCAGCAAGTTTCAGTCTGATTTTTCTACAGATAACTTTTCAGACATTTTTTGTTTCTTTTTCTCTTGCTTTTCCATCTGGGACTCTTACGAATCCTAGTCTTTCATGCCTTGTCTTACCCCAGGATTCAACAGCAATGTTTTCATTGGTTTGCACTTGCTTTCCTATGTCTGCTTCTGACCGAGGGTTTACTGTTCCCCTGTCTTCACATTCATTCATGCGTCCCTCTGCATTATTTGGTCTGCTTAGGACTGAATGTTAGCCCTGATATTTTCTCATCCACTCAGTTTACTGATATTATTTCTTTTGCTTTTAGGCTTTCTCTTCCCCTTTTCTGGTATTCTGCCTTTTATGATTGTGAGTCATTGTTGTTCTTCAGTGTTTCCCTCACCTCCGTTTTCAATTTTTCTCTGGATTGCGTTTTGCAGTCTAGTTTTTTGAAAGCTTATCTTTTGGGCCTTCAATCTCTTTGGAACTGAAAATGGTATTTCCTGTTTCTTTCACTGCACTTCTTCACCTCTACTGGTCAGGTAATATCAGGTATCTAATGTAGACTTCTAGGGCTTTGTTAAGTGAAAAATTTGGAATCTTGGCTCTATGCAATTCCATGGGATTCCTATGAGGACAGTTTCTCCTAGACATTGATGCCATGTCCTGTTTCTGTGTTTGTTGTCTGGTATATCTCCAATTGCTGGTGTTGCCTTTTTTGTGATGAACACCCCATACTATTTCGATTAGCATAACCGTAGTTTGATTACGCTTATCTCACAATTCTAAAAGTGCACAGGACACTTCCTCTGGTGGAAATGAAGCTTCTAAAGGTTCTCAGCTCTGCATTCTGCTCCATGTCACTTTGGAGTGTTTCCAAAACTGCAAACTGAGAGTGCACTTGTGCTTTGTAGTGCCACGGGAATGTCCCAATGAAACCAGTTCTTCCCAGAGCTTCTCTGCCTACAGAATCGCCAGTGGAAGCATATCAATGGATGTCACACATCAGGGCCAGTGGAATGATCCCGCAGACCGACCTTGGTGTCCTCGGTGCCGTACCGTGCCGGTGCCATCCAAAATGGAGCATCTGCTTTTGGGAGATAATGCTGAAGGAAATGCTTCATCTTCTCACGCTGTGGACTTGGACCACTCTTCCTTGTCCTCTCATCCTTGTGGCACGGGTGCACGAAGGCAACCACAGAGCTCTTGCGTATCCTGTGCCTCAAACCAAACCATAATCCCAGCCCAGGTTATGAATGTAGCAGATCCTAAGGCTTTTCATTCTGATTTCAAACCCAAGGCCACCTAGTTCACTCAGACCAGATGGACGATATCTCTGATTCAGACCCACACGTGCACTATTGGCAAAATGCCCAATTGGTCCCTGGTCCTGCAGATGCACTAGGTGTGGCAATGGGACATATCGATAATCTCAACCGCGCGTGCCGGTGTGGTGGCCTTCTCACTGGGGTCACAGGTCGGTTTGCTCTCTTGATAGGACCCACCACATCCCAAAACGCACTCCAGATCCCTGAGACTCAGCGTGTGCCATCATCCGTAGCCCTATCCCTCCCTGAACGCTGCCTCTGCTACGTCAAATTTGGCAGCTCGGATCTTGGTCTCAGAATCAACTGTGGGGATATTTTGCGCTGGTTTCTTTGAGTTCTGACAGCCAAGCATCTGCTGTGCACTCTTCTAACACTCCGCGCATCACCTTCAATCCCATGTCTCCTGTCCGCTTGAGAGTGTGCATCCAAGTTAAACAGAGTTTCACCTTTGCTGCTCCATCACCAGGGGTCAGACCCTGCACTGGTTTCCATTCCCTGCTTTGCCTTCTCCTGCTTCCAGGGGTTCTGAGGCCTTATCCTGTCTTTGGAAGTAACAGACCTCTCTTCGGCAAGTGTCCTGTGCCAAGGGCTGGGTGAGTGGATGTTTCCATTGCTGTGTACATGGGAGCGAGTGAGCGCAGTTGGCACTGCTTCTCTGCCAACCGGGCATCGATGAATCACCACTTTCCAGATACACTTCCCAGATATGTGATTTTTGTTTAGCTCTTTGTTTCTATACAGCCGTGGTGGGAGGGATTTTCCGAAGACTCCAGTTTTGACATTGTGTTGATATCTCATTTGCAGCCTTTAAAAAGTTTAATAGATATGATTTCCATGTTTTGAGAGTTATACGAAAATGAAGTTAGTTTTTGAAACATCCTAAATCGACCTAGAAGCCAGACTTGTCAATTTCGGTAACATTTTGTCAGTTCTAAGGAAAACATAGACAGATAGAATGCAAAGTAGCAGTCCAAACTGAAAAAGGGGTCATGTCAACTCTTTACTGTTGAAGCCCCGATACCAACAGGAACCATGAAATAGCTATTGGAAACATGATATAACCCCCAACATTGGTTTCACTTGTGCATGTGGTGCCCTTTACTCCCAATGGCACCTACTGGCCAATGTTGGCATTTCAAGGGGTAACATCCCTCTCTAGGAAAATACAAGAGGATTCAAACCAAATATATATATTTAGGTTTGAATCCAAAATCACCTAGAGGCATTATAGCTTTGAGAACCCTGCTGCAGCTATGCTAGTCTATTGAGAACCAGGTGTTCTTCTATCAGTGATGAGAACGCTTAATCATCCGATCATGTTGGGTAAAGCAATTTAACGCAACCGAGTCTGCACCCCCATGATACAGTGCCCACGGGGGCTTGACTCAATGAAAGAATGTCCACATAAGCTGTGTCTTTAATGTCATTGGCGACTTTTACAGTTCCGTTCACTATCTCACTTATAATATTTACCTATACTGTCTTGAAAAACTGAGGCCAAATACATATACAAGTGCAGTCAAAGATTCCCCTCACTTACCACACTCCCTTTACCACAGACAAGACACAAACCCAGCATTTGCTGAATCAAGCGGAAGGCCATCGTTTCTTTGTGTGAGATAATTATTCATATCCTATCTATTTCAGTCGAGACTTTTAGACCATTAAGGAGTTCACTGATGTTCACAGAGTGTAAAGCTGGAGGAACTCTGATTCGAGGAGGGGCTTGCCCTTCTCGTACTGGCTTCATTGCAGCTCAGGTACTGATTCTTCCAAATGGATGCCTGAGTGGAGGGGAGGGAAGAGCAAGGGCTTGTTAGCTAGGCCCAAACCTGGGAAAAGGCTTACCTGGGCTTGGTGCACTTTGGTCTGAATGGCTTGGAAATGCCCCTTGGGACGTGTGGATGCTCACGACTTCGTCCAAGAACATGAGCGTTTTGATCACCTCTGCCATTTCTTCTCATTTAGATGTCAGGGATCTTGGACCCGTTCTTGGAGCAGAGAATTGAGGAACTTCCTCAAGTCCACGTTGGCACTCCGTATGTTTCTGCCAGTATCAGCGAGGTTCAATTGCTCTCATGAATGTCTTTCAAGCCTGGTATCCTCTACAGCTGTCTCCAGGCCAGTAATCTCCATTGTAGCAGAACATCTCTCATCAATGTGTTCGCATCTCTCCTCAATCCGTGCAGCCAGCTTTTCGGCCAGCTTCTCTTCGTATCTCCCATACAGTCGACTTCAACAGGACTGGGCATGTCTGAAAGTACCTCGGAGCCTCACCAGTAAGCTGATGGCAGGCAGATCTTCCACTGTCTGCCCTTTCAGGTTCTGGAAACTGACCCGTGAACTCAGGTCTTTGGGCAGCAGCAGTATCTCGAACAGACACAGCTTCCCGGACCAAAGACCTAAGCTAAGCTCCACAGAGGGCGGCAGCCCCTCCATCACACTGATCCACCCACAGAACTCTGCCCGGTTACCTAGGATCCACCGGCCACAACAAGCCTCGCGGTACACACCAACATTCCACCTGGAATCCAACCGGTAACTGCCATCCCCAATGGTTGCTGCATCTTGTCAGTGTTGGGGGAGGGGCTGCATCCGACGAGAGGTTCCTAAGCTAAATGTGATTCTACCCACTAGCGTCCCATGGGCCTCTGTTCTTCCCTCTTTCCTTTTCTTCAGATCTCTGTGCACCGTACCAACGGAGGCAAGTGTGTCCATTTTCATTTGATGGTTTCACACGTCTTTAAACTTTCTAACAGTTCACAGTACACAGAGACCCTCTAAAGGAAACTTATGTTCCTTTAATATCCATACACCCGGAATACATATCCGTTGGTTGATTTCTGCTGAAACACCCGCACTCTCAGGACATGGATCCATTGGTCTCATGGGGGCTGAAATTCCTAGAAATGAAACCAACCTCAATGTGCACTTTACTGTCTGACTCTTTTGCTCTTAGTACTCTTTTGCTGAGTTGCTTGTCTTTGTTAAAGGCTTATGCCATTTATTCTCGAAGTAGTGTTTTATATGGCATTCATTCATCCTGTTGGAAGACTTGCAAGTCTATATCACGGACTAGGAATCCATTTGACTCCAAATCGGCATTTGGGTTAGGTCACGATATGCTCTTATTAATCAACATGAACGAATATAAATGCATGCCTCTGATTTCCGAGTACAAGTGTGCTGAGTACATGCAAGCAGCAATACTGGGTCGATGCGTACTGAATGATCCTTGACATCACCTTGAGTATTTCCTTTTGAATAATCATGGTTCCCTTGGTATATGTCAGCCAACCGTACCCTTTGAGTGCATTTTTGTTTGTTTGATTTTTGTTGGTCTGCTTCTCGTTTGTTTTGCAAACACGTCAGGCCATGCATCTCTCCGTTCGCTTCAAACAGAGAGTCATATAAGCTGATTCACTTAAGATAGTGCTTCCAATCACCTATGATTTCCGGCTTCCCTCTCCCATCTTTAGGTTATTGATGTCCTCCTTGCCTTCTTCTGGTTTCTTCTTCGCCACTCATGCTCTTCTTGCATATCCAATAATGGTTTACTTCTTTCCATTTCATCTTGCTGCTTTTCTATTCAGGGGAGAATTCACAACCTTTCTTGCAGGATAAGTTTCGAACTGCTGAATTCTTTTAAGATTTGCCGGTCTGTGGAACTCTCTAGCTCTGCCGTTATTAGAAATGGCGGTCATGTGGCCTAGGCTACCCTAGATGGCAGCATTTTGCCCTTCAGGGTATGGCCTATGTCCTGGCACTCCTCCCTGTCCTGCAATATTGCTGCCGATATATCTGCTGAAACCTCTCTGGAGGTTCTCTTGTGACTATGTTGCTTTCCTCCAGGCGCATTTTAAATCCCTGGGATGCTCATGAACTTCGTTGACTTGAATCATACAGCTGCTGGCAGGTCTATTGGGATTCCACCTCCTTTGGACGCTGTGTACTTCCTGAATTCGCATAGATGATTCTTTCTAGGCTTTCAGCAAGTTTCAGTCTGATTTTTCTACAGGTAACTTTTCAGACATTTTTTGTTTCTTTACCTCTTGCTTTTCCATCTGGGACTCTTACGAATCCTAGTCTTTCATGCCTTGCCTTACCCCAGGATTCAGCAGCATTGTTTTCATTGGTTTGCACTTGCTTTCCTATGTCTGCTTCTGACCGAGGGTTTACTGTTCCCCTGTCTTCACATTCATTCACGCGTCCCTCTGCATTATTTGGTCTGCTTAGGACTGAATTTTAGCCCTGATGTTATCTCATCCACTGAGTTTTCTGATACTATTTGTTTCGCCTTTAGGCTTTCTCTTCCCCTTTTATGGTATTCTGCCTTTTATGATTCTGAGACACTGTTGTTCTTCAGTGTTTCCCTCACCTCCGTTTTCAATTTTTTCTCTGGATTGCGTTTTGCAGTCTAGTTTTTTGAAAGCTTATCTTTTGGGCCTTCAATCT
This sequence comes from Vicugna pacos, assembly GCF_048564905.1. Classification (NCBI taxonomy): domain Eukaryota; kingdom Metazoa; phylum Chordata; class Mammalia; order Artiodactyla; family Camelidae; genus Vicugna; species Vicugna pacos. Next base: position 2,645,234 of record NW_027328737.1, read on the forward strand.
CTTTGGAACTGAAAATGGTATTTCCTGTTTCTTTCACTGCACTTCTTCACCTCTACTGGTCAGGTAATATCAGGTATCTAATGTAGACTTCTAGGGCTTTGTTAAGTGCAAAATTTGGAATCTTGGCTCTATGCAATTCCATGGGATTCCTGTGAGGACAGTTTCTCCTAGACATTGATACCATGTCCTGTTCCTGTGTTTGTTGTCTGGTATATCTCCAATTGCTGGTGTTGCCTTTATTGTGATGAACACCCCATACTATTTCGATTAGCAGAACCGTAGTTTGATTACGCTTATCTCACAATTCTAAAAGTGCACAGGACACTTCCTCTGGTGGAAATGAAGCTTCTAAAGGTTCTCAGCTCTGCATTCTGCTCCATGTCACTTTGGAGTGTTTCCAAAACTGCAAACTGAGAGTGCGCTTGTGCTTTGTAGTGCCACGGGAATGTCCCAATGAAACCAGTTCTTCCCAGAGCTTCTCTGCCTACAGAAACACCAGTGGAAGCATATCAATGGATGTCACACATCAGGGCCAGTGGAATGATCCCGCAGACCGACCTTGGTGTCCTCGGTGCCGTACCGTGCCGGTGCCATCCAAAGTGGAGCATCTGCTTTTGGGAGATAATGCTGAAGGAAATGCTTCATCTTCTCACGCTGTGGACTTGGACCACTCTTCCTTGTCCTCTCATCCTTGTGGCACGGGTGCACGAAGGCAACCACAGAGCTGTTGCGTATCCTGTGCCTCAAACCAAACCATAATCCCAGCCCAGGTTATGAATGTAGCAGATCCTAAGGCTTTTCAATCTGATTTCAAACCCAAGGCCACCTAGATCACTCAGACCAGATGCACGATATCTCTGATTCAGCCCCACACGTGTTCTATTGGCCAAATGCCCAATTGGTCCCTGGTCCTGCAGATGCACTGGGTGTGGCCATGGGACATATCGATAATCTCAACCGCGCGTGCCGGTGTGGTGGCCTTCTCATTGGGGTCACAGGTCGGTTTGCTCTCTTGATAGGACCCACCACATCCCACAACGCACTCCAGATCCCTGAGACTCAGCGTGTGCCATCATCCGTAGCCCTATCCCTCCCTGACCGCTGCCTCTGCTACGTCAAATTTGGCAGCTCGGTTCTTGGTCTCAGAATCAACTGTGGGGATATTTTGCGCTGGTTTCTTTGAGTTCTGTCAGCCAAGTATCTGCTGTGCACTCTTGTAACCCTCAGCGCATCACCTTCAATCCCATGTCTCCTGTCCGCTTGAGAGTGTGCGTCCAAGTTAAACATAGTTTCACCTTTGCTGCTCCATCACCAGGGGTCAGACCCTGCACTGGTTTCCATTCCCTGCTTTGCCTTCTCCTGCTTCCAGGGGTTCTGAGGCCTTATCCTGTCATTGGATATAACAGACCTCTCTTCGGCAAGTGTCCTGTGCCAAGGGCTGGGTGAGTGGATGTTTCCATTGCTGTGTACATGGGAGCGAGTGAGCGCAGTTGGCACTGCTTCTCTGCCAACTGGGCATCGATGAATCACCACTTTCCAGATACACTTCCCAGATATGTGATTTTTGTTTAGCTCTTTGTTTCTATACAGCCGTGGTGGGAGGGATTTTCCGAAGACTCCAGTTTTGACATTGTGTTGATATCTCATTTGCAGCCTTTAAAAAGTTTAATAGATATGATTTCCATGTTTTGAGAGTTATACGAAAATGAAGTTAGTTTTTGAAACATCCTAAATCGACCTAGAAGCCAGACTTGTCAATTTCGGTAACATTTTGTCAGTTCTAAGGAAAACATAGACAGATAGAATGCAAAGTAGCAGTCCAAACTGAAAAAGGGGTCATGTCAACTCTTTACTGTTGAAGCCTCCGAAACCAACAGGAACCATGAAATAGCTATTGGAAACATGATATAACCCCCAACCTTGGTTTCACTTGTGCCTGTGGTGCCCTTTACTCCCAATGACACCTACTGGCCATTGTTGGCATTTCAAGGGGTAACATCCCTCTCTAGGAAAATACAAGAGGAAACAAATCAAATATATACATTTAGGTTTGAATCCAAAATCACCTAGAGGCATTATAGCTTTGAGAACCCTGCTGCAGCTATGCTAGTCTATTGAGAACCAGGTGTTCTTCTATCAGTGATGAGAACGCTTAATCATCCGATCATGTTGGGTAAAGCAATTTAACGCAACCGAGTCTGCAGCCCCATGATACAGTGCCCACGGGGGCTTGACTCAATGAAAGAATGTCCACATAAGCTGTGTCTTTAATGTCATTGGCGACTTTTACAGTTCCGTTCACTATCTGACTTATAATATTTACCTATACTGTCTTGAAAAAGTGAGGTCAAATACATATACAAGTTCAGTCAAAGATTCCCCTCACTTACCACACTCCCTTCACCCCAGAGAAGACACAAACCCAGCATTTGCTGAATCTAGCGGAAGGCCATCGTTTCTTTGTATGAGATAATTATTCATATCCTATCTATTTCAGTCGAGACTTTTAGAACTTTAAGGAGTTCACTGTTGTTCACAGAGTGTAAAGCTGGAGGAACTCTGATTCGAGGAGGGCCTTGCCCTCCTCGTACTGGCTTCATTGCAACTCAGGTACTGATCCTTCCAAATGGATGCCTGAGTGGAGGGGAGGGAAGAGCAAGTGCTTGTTATCTAGGCCCAAACCTGGGAAAAGTCTTACCTGGGCTTGGTGCACTTTGGTCTGAATGGCTTGGAAATGCCCCTTGGGACGTGTGGATGCTCACGACCTCTTCCAAGAACATGAGCGTTTTGATCACTTCTGCCATCTCTTCTCTTTTAGATGTCAGGGATCTTGGACCCGTTCTTGGAGCAGAGAATTGAGGAACTTCTTCAAGTCCACGTTGGCACTCCGTATGTTTCTGCCAGTATCAGCGAGGTTCAATGGCTCTCATGAATGTCTTTCGAGCCTGGTATCCTCTACAGCTGTCTCCAGGCCAGTAATCTCCATTGTAGCAGAACATCTCTCATCAATGTGTTCGCATCTCTCCTCAATCCGTGCAGCCAGCTTTTCGGCCAGCTTCTCTTCGTATCTCCCATACAGTCGACTTCAACAGGACTGGGCATGTCTGAAAGTAGCTCGGAGCCTCACCAGTAAGCTGATGGCAGGCAGATCTTCCACTGTCTGCCCTTTCAGGTTCTGGAAACTGACCCGTGAACTCAGGTCTTTGGGCAGCAGCAGTATCTCGAACTGACAGAGCTTCCCGGACCAAAGACCTAAGCTAAGCTCCACAGAGGGCGGCAGCCCCTCCATCACACTGATCCACCCACAGAACTCTGCCCGGTTACCTAGGATCCACCGGCCACAACAAGCCTCGCGGTACACACCAACATTCCACCTGGAATCCAACCGGTAACTGCCATCCCCAATGGCTGCTGCATCTTGCCAGTGTTTGGGGAGGGGCTGCATCCGACGAGACGTTCCTAAGCTAAATGTGATTCTACCCACTAGCGTCCCATGGGCCTCTGTTCTTCCCTCTTTCCTTTTCTTCAGATCTGTTTCCACATTACCAATGGAAGCAAGTGTGTCCATTTTCAGTTGATGGTTTCACACGTCTTTAAACTTTCTAACAGTTCACAGTACACAGAGACCCTCTAAAGGAAACTTATGTTCCTGTAATATCCGTATGCCCGGAATACATATACTTCGGATGATTTCTGCTGAAACACCCGCACTCTCAGTACATGGATCCATTGGTTCCATGGGGGCTGAAATTCCTAGAAATGAAACCAACCTCAATGTGCACTTTACTGTCTGACTCTTTTGCTCTTAGTACACTTTTGCTGAGCTGCTTGTCTTTGTTAAGGGCTTATGCCATTTCTTCTCGAAGTAGGGTTTTATTTGGCATTCATTCATCCTGTTGGAAGACTTGCAAGTCTATATCACGGACTAGGAATCCATTTGACTCCAAATCGGCATTTGGGTTAGGTCACGATATGCTCTTATTAATCAACATGAACGAATATAAATGCATGCCTCTGATTTCCGAGTACAAGTGTGCTGAGTACATGCAAGCAGTAATACTGGCTCGATACCTACTGAATGATCCTTGACATCACCTTGAGTATTTCCTTTTGAATAATCATGGTTCCCTTGGTATATGTCAGCCAACCGTACCCTTTGTTTGCATGTTTGTTTGTTTGATTTTTGTTGGTCTGCTTCTCGTTTGTTTTGCAAACACGTCAGGCCATGCATCTCTCCGTTCGCTTCAAACAGAGAGTCATATAAGCTGATTCACTTAAGATAGTGCTTCCAATCACCTATGATTTCCGGCTTCCCTCTCCCATCTTTAGGTTATTGATGTCCTCCTTGCCTTCTTCTGGTTTCTTCTTCGCCACTCATGCTCTTCTTGCATATCCAATAATGGTTTACTTCTTTCCATTTCATCTTGCTGCTTTTCTATTCAGGGGAGAATTCACAACCTTTCTTGCAGGATAAGTTTCGAACTGCTGAATTCTTTTAAGATTTGCCGGTCTGTGGAATTCTCTAGCTCTGCCGTTATTAGAAATGGCGGTCATGTGGCCTAGGCTACCCTAGATGGCAGCATTTTGCCCTTCAGGGTATGGCCTATGTCCTGGCACTCCTCCAGGTCCTGCAATATTGCTGCCGATATATCTGCTGAAACCTCTCTGGAGGTTCTCTTGTGACTATGTTGCTTTCCTCCAGGCGCATTTTAAATCCCTGGGATGCTCATGAACTTCGTTGACTTGAATCATACAGCTGCTGGCAGGTGTATTGGGATTCCACCTCCTTTGGACGCTGTGTACTTCCTGAATTCGCATAGATGATTCTTTCTAGGCTTTCAGCAAGTTTCAGTCTGATTTTTCTACAGGTAACTTTTCAGACATTTTTTGTTTCTTTACCTCTTGCTTTTCCATCTGGGACTCTTACGAATCCTAGTCTTTCATGCCTTGCCTTACCCCAGGATTCAGCAGCATTGTTTTCATTGGTTTGCACTTGCTTTCCTATGTCTGCTTCTGACCGAGGGTTTACTGTTCCCCTGTCTTCACATTCATTCACGCGTCCCTCTGCATTATTTCGTCTGCTTAGGACTGAATTTTAGCCCTGATATTATCTCATCCACTGAGTTTTCTGATACTATTTGTTTCGCCTTTAGGCTTTCTCTTCCCCTTTTCTGGTATTCTGCCTTTTATGATGCTGAGACACTGTTGTTCTTCAGTGTTTCCCTCACCTCCGTTTTCAATTTTTTCTCTGGATTGCGTTTTGCAAGCTTATCTTTTGGGCCTTCAATCTCTTTGGAACTGAAAATGGTATTTCCTGTTTCTTTCACTGCACTTCTTCACCTCTACTGGTCAGGTGATATCAGGTATCTAATGTAGACTTCTAGGGCTTTGTTAAGTGCAAAATTTGGAATCTTGGCTCTATGCAATTCCATGGGATTCCTGTGAGGACAGTTTCCCCTAGACATTGATGCCATGTCCTGTTCCTGTGTTTGTTGTCTGGTATATCTCCAATTGCTGGTGTTGCCTTTATTGTGCTGAACAACCCATACTATTTCGATTAGCAGAGCCGTAGTTTGATTACGCTTATCTCACAATTCTAAAAGTGCACAGGACACTTCCTCTGGTGGAAATGAAGCTTCTAAAGGTTCTCAGCTCTGCATTCTGCTCCATGTCACTTTGGAGTGTTTCCAAAACTGCAAACTGAGAGTGCGCTTGTGGTTTGTAGTGCCACGGGAATGTCCCAATGAAACCAGTTCTTCCCAGAGCTTCTCTGCCTACAGAAACACCAGTGGAAGCATATCAATGGATGTCACACATCAGGGCCAGTGGAATGATCCCGCAGACCGACCTTGGTGTCCTCGGTGCCGTACCGTGCCGGTGCCATCCAAAGTGGAGCATCTGCTTTTGGGAGATAATGCTGAAGGAAATGCTTCATCTTCTCACGCTGTGGACTTGGACCACTCTTCCTTGTCCTCTCATCCTTGTGGCACGGGTGCACGAAGGCAACCACAGAGCTGTTGCGTATCCTGTGCCTCAAACCAAACCATAATCCCAGCCCAGGTTATGAATGTAGCAGATCCTAAGGCTTTTCAATCTGATTTCAAACCCAAGGCCACCTAGATCACTCAGACCAGATGCACGATATCTCTGATTCAGCCCCACACGTGTTCTATTGGCCAAATGCCCAATTGGTCCCTGGTCCTGCAGATGCACTGGGTGTGGCCATGGGACATATCGATAATCTCAACCGCGCGTGCCGGTGTGGTGGCCTTCTCATTGGGGTCACAGGTCGGTTTGCTCTCTTGATAGGACCCACCACATCCCACAACGCACTCCAGATCCCTGAGACTCAGCGTGTGCCATCATCCGTAGCCCTATCCCTCCCTGACCGCTGCCTCTGCTACGTCAAATTTGGCAGCTCGGATCTTGGTCTCAGAATCAACTGTGGGGATATTTTGCGCTGGTTTCTTTGAGTTCTGTCAGCCAAGCATCTGCTGTGCACTCTTCTAACACTCAGCGCATCACCTTCAATCCCATGTCTCCTGTCCGCTTGAGAGTGTGCGTCCAAGTTAAACAGAGTTTCACCTTTGCTGCTCCATCACCAGGGGTCAGACCCTGCACTGGTTTCCATTCCCTGCTTTGCCTTCTCCTGCTTCCAGGGCTTCTGAGGCCTTATCCTGTCTTTGGAAGTAACAGACCTCTCTTCGGCAAGTGTCCTGTGCCAAGGGCTGGGTGAGTGGATGTTTCCATTGCTGTGTACATGGGAGCGAGTGAGCGCAGTTGGCACTGCTTCTCTGCCAACTGGGCATCGATGAATCACCACTTTCCAGATACACTTCCCAGATATGTGATTTTTGTTTAGCTCTTGGTTTCTATACAGCCGTGGTGGGAGGGATTTTCCGAAGACTCCAGTTTTGACATTGTGTTGATATCTCATTTGCAGCCTTTAAAAAGTTATTAGATATGATTTCCATGTTTTGAGAGTTATACGAAAATGAAGTTAGTTTTTGAAACATCCTAAATCGACCTAGAAGCCAGACTTGTCAATTTCGGTAACATTTTGTCAGTTCTAAGGAAAACATAGACAGATAGAATGCAAAGTAGCAGTCCAAACTGAAAAAGGGGTCATGTCAACTCTTTACTGTTGAAGCCTCCGAAACCAACAGGAACCATGAAATAGCTATTGGAAACATGATATAACCCCCAACCTTGGTTTCACTTGTGCCTCTGGTGCCCTTTACTCCCAATGACACCTACTGGCCATTGTTGGCATTTCAAGGGGTAACATCCCTCTCTAGGAAAATACAAGAGGAAACAAATCAAATATATACATTTAGGTTTGAATCCAAAATCACCTAGAGGCATTATAGCTTTGAGAACCCTGCTGCAGCTATGCTAGTCTATTGAGAACCAGGTGTTCTTCTATCAGTGATGAGAACGCTTAATCATCCGATCATGTTGGGTAAAGCAATTTAACGCAACCGAGTCTGCAGCCCCATGATACAGTGCCCACGGGGGCTTGACTCAATGAAAGAATGTCCACATAAGCTGTGTCTTTAATGTCATTGGCGACTTTTACAGTTCCGTTCACTATCTGACTTATAATATTTACTTATACTGTCTTGAAAAACTGAGCTCAAATACATATACAAGTTCAGTCAAAGATTCCCCTCACTTACCACACTCCCTTCACCCCAGAGAAGACACAAACCCAGCATTTGCTGAATCTAGCGGAAGGCCATCGTTTCTTTGTATGAGATAATTATTCATATCCTATCTATTTCAGTCGAGACTATTAGACCTTTAAGGAGTTCACTGTTTTTCACAGAGTGTAAAGCTGGAGGAACACTGATTCGAGGAGGGGCTTGCCCTCCTCGTAGTGGCTTCATTGCAACTCAGGTACTGATCCTTCCAAATGGATGACTGAGTGGACGGGAAGGAAGAGCAAGTGCTTGTTATCTAGGCCCAAACCTGGGAAAAGGCTTACCTGGGCTTGGTGCACTTTGGTCTGAATGGCATGGAAATGCCCCTTGGGACGTGTGGATGCTCACGACCTCTTCCAAGAACATGAGCGTTTTGATCACTTCTGCCATCTCTTCTCTTTTAGATGTCAGGGATCTTGGACCCGTTCTTGGAGCAGAGAATTGAGGAACTCCTTCAAGTCCACGTTGGCACTCCGTATGTATCTGCCAGTATCAGCGAGGTTCAATAGGTCTCATGAATGTCTTTCGAGCCTGGTATCCTCTACAGCTGTCTCCAGGCCAGTAATCTCCATTGTAGCAGAACATCTCTCATCAATGTGTTCGCATCTCTCCTCAATCCGTGCAGCCAGCTTTTCGGCCAGCTTCTCTTCGTATCTCCCATACAGTCGACTTCAACAGGACTGGGCATGTCTGAAAGTACCTCGGAGCCTCACCAGTAAGCTGATGGCAGGCAGATCTTCCACTGTCTGCCCTTTCAGGTTCTGGAAACTGACCCGTGAACTCAGGTCTTTGGGCAGCAGCAGTATCTCGAACTGACAGAGCTTCCCGGACCAAAGACCTAAGCTAAGCTCCACAGAGGGCGGCAGCCCCTCCATCACACTGATCCACCCACAGAACTCTGCCCGGTTACCTAGGATCCACCGGCCACAACAAGCCTCGCGGTACACACCAACATTCCACCTGGAATCCAACCGGTAACTGCCATCCCCAATGGCTGCTGCATCTTGCCAGTGTTTGGGGAGGGGCTGCATCCGATGAGACGTTCCTAAGCTAAATGTGATTCTACCCACTAGCGTCCCATGGGCCTCTGTTCTTCCCTCTTTCCTTTTCTTCAGATCTGTTTGCACATTACCAATGGAAGCAAGTGTGTCCATTTTCAGTTGATGGTTTCACACGTCTTTAAACTTTCTAACAGTTCACAGTACACAGAGACCATCTAAAGGAAACTTATGTTCCTGTAATATCCGTATACCCGGAATACATATCCTTCAGATGATTTCTGCTGAAACACCCGCACTCTCAGTACATGGATCCATTGGTTCCATGGGGGCTGAAATTCCTAGAAATGAAACCAACCTCAATGTGCACTTTACTGTCTGACTCTTTTGCTCTTAGTACACTTTTGCTGAGCTGCTTGTCTTTGTTAAGGGCTTATGCCATTTCTTCTCGAAGTAGGGTTTTATATGGCATTCATTCATCCTGTTGGAAGACTTGCAAGTCTATATCACGGACTAGGAATCCATTTGACTCCAAATCGGCATTTGGGTTAGGTCACGATATGCTCTTATTAATCAACATGAACGAATATAAATGCACGCCTCTGATTTCAGAGTACAAGTGTGCTGAGTACATGCAAGCAGCCATACTGGTTCGATGCCTACTGAATGATCCTTGACATCACCTTGAGTATTTCCTTTTGAATAATCATGGTTCCCTTGGTATATGTCAGCCAACCGTACCCTTTGGGTGCATGTTTGTTTGTTTGATTTTTGTTGGTCTGCTTCTCGTTTGTTTTGCAAACACGTCAGGCCATGCATCTCTCCGTTCGCTTCAAACAGAGAGTCATATAAGCTGATTCACTTAAGATAGTGCTTCCAATCACCTATGATTTCCGGCTTCCCTCTCCCATCTTTAGGTTATTGATGTCCTCCTTGCCTTCTTCTGGTTTCTTCTTCGCCACTCATGCTCTTCTTGCATATCCAATAATGGTTTACTTCTTTCCATTTCATCTTGCTGCTTTTCTATTCAGGGGAGAATTCACAACCTTTCTTGCAGGATAAGTTTCGAACTGCTGAATTCTTTTAAGATTTGCCGGTCTGTGGAATTCTCTAGCTCTGCCGTTATTAGAAATGGCGGTCATGTGGCCTAGGCTACCCTAGATGGCAGCATTTTGCCCTTCAGGGTATGGCCTATGTCCTGGCACTCCTCCCTGTCCTGCAATATTGCTGCCGATATATCAGCTGAAACCCCTCTGGAGGTTCTATTGTGACTATGTTGCTTTCCTCCAGGCGCATTTTAAATCCCTGGGATGCTCATGAACTTCGTTGATTTGAATCATACAGCTGCTGGTAGGTCTATTGGGATTCCACCTCCTTTGGACGCTGTGTACTTCCAGAATTCGCATAGATGATTCTTTCTAGGCTTTCAGCATGTTTCAGTCTGATTTTTCTACAGATAACTTTTCAGATATTTTTTGTTTCTTTTTCTCTTGCTTTTCCATCTGGGACTCATACGAATCCAAGTCTTTCATGCCTTGTCTTAACCCAGGATTCAACAGCAATATTTTCATTGGTTTGCACTTGTTTTCCTATGTCTGCTTCTGACCGAGGGTTTACTGTTCCCCTGTCTTCACATTCATTCACGCGTCCCTCTGCATTATTTGGTCTGCTTAGGACTGAATTTTAGCCCTGATATTATCTCATCCACTGAGTTTTCTGATACTATTTGTTTCGCCTTTAGGCTTTCTCTTCCCCTTTTCTGGTATTCTGCCTTTTATGATTCTGAGACACTGTTGTTCTTCAGTGTTTCCCTCACCTCCGTTTTCAATTTTTTCTCTGGATTGCGTTTTGCAAGCTTATCTTTTGGGCTTTCAATCTCTTTGGAACTGAAAATGGTATTTCCTGTTTCTTTCACTGCACTTCTTCACCTCTACTGGTCAGGTGATATCAGGTATCTAATGTAGACTTCTAGGGCTTTGTTAAGTGCAAAATTTGGAATCTTGGCTCTATGCAATTCCATGGGATTCCTGTGAGGATAGTTTCTCCTAGACATTGATGCCATGTCCTGTTCCTGTGTTTGTTGTCTGGTATATCTCCAATTGCTGGTGTTGCCTTTATTGTGCTGATCAACCCATACTATTTCGATTAGCAGAGCCGTAGTTTGATTACGCTTATCTCACAATTCTAAAAGTGCACAGGACACTTCCTCTGGTGGAAATGAAGCTTCTAAAGGTTCTCAGCTCTGCATTCTGCTCCATGTCACTTTGGAGTGTTTCCAAAACTGCAAACTGAGAGTGCGCTTGTGCTTTGTAGTGCCACGGGAATGTCCCAATGAAACCAGTTCTTCCCAGAGCTTCTCTGCCTACAGAAACACCAGTGGAAGCATATCAATGGATGTCACACATCAGGGCCAGTGGAATGATCCCGCAGACCGACCTTGGTGTCCCCGGTGCCGTACCGTGCCGGTGCCATCCATATTGGAGCATCTGCTTTTGGGAGATAATGCTGAAGGAAATATATCATCTTCTCACGCTGTGGAATTGGACCACTCTTCATTGTCCTCTCATCCTTGTGGCACGGGTGCATGAAGGCAACCACAGAACTGTTGCGTATCCTGTGCCTCAAACCAAACCATAATCCCAGCCCAGGTTATGAATATAGCAGATCCTAAGACTTTTCATTCTGATTTCAAACCCAAGGCCACCTAGATCACTCTGACCAGATGCACGATATCTCTGATTCAGCCCCACACGTGCTCTATTGGCAAAATGCCCAATTGGTCCCTGGTCCTGCAGATGCACTGGGTGTGGCCATGGGACATATCGATAATCTCAACCGCGCGTGCCGGTGTGGTGGCCTTCTCATTGGTGTCACAGGTCGGTTTGCTCTCTTGATAGGACCCACCACATCCCACAACGCACTCCAGATCCCTGAGACTCAGCGTGTGCCATCATCCGTAGCCCTATCCCTCCCTGACCGCTGCCTCTGCTACGTCAAATTTGGCAGCTCGGATCTTGGTCTTAGAATCAACTTTGGGGATATTTTACGCTGGTTTCTTTAATTTCTGTCCGCCAAGCATCTGCTGTGCACTCTTCTAACACTCAGCGCATCACCTTCAATCCCATGTCTCCTGTCCGCTTGAGAATGTGCGTCCAAGTTAAACAGAGTTTCACCTTTGCTGCTCCATCACCAGGGGTCAGACCCTGCACTGGTTTCCATTCCCTGCTTTGCCTTCTCCTGCTTCCAGGGGTTCTGAGGCCTTATCCTGTCTTTGGAAGTAACAGACCTCTCTTCGGCAAGTGTCCTGTGCCAAGGGCTGGGTGAGTGGATGTTTCCATTGCTGTGTACATGGGAGCGAGTGAGCGCAGTTTGCACTGCTTCTCTGCCAACTGGGCATCGATGAATCACCACTTTCCAGATACACTTCCCAGATATGTGATTTTTGTTTAGCTCTTTGTTTCTATACAGCCGTGGTGGGAGGGATTTTCCGAAGACTCCAGTTTTGACATTGTGTTGATATCTCATTTGCAGCCTTTAAAAAGTTTAATAGTTATGATTTCCATGTTTTGAGAGTTATACGAAAATGAAGTTAGTTTTTGAAACATCCTAAATCGACCTAGAAGCCAGACTTGTCAATTTCGGTAACATTTTGTCAGTTCTAAGGAAAACATAGACAGATAGAATGCAAAGTAGCAGTCCAAACTGTAAAAGGGGTCATGTCAACTCTTTACTGTTGAAGCCTCCGAAACCAACAGGAACCATGAAATAGCTATTGGAAACATGATATAACCCCCAACCTTGGCTTCACTTGTGCCTGTGGTGCCCTTTACTCCCAATGACACCTACTGGCCAATGTTGGCATTTCAAGGGGTAACATCCCTCTCTAGGAAAATACAAGAGTAAACAAACCAAACATATACATTTAGGTTTGAATCCAAAATCACCTAGAGGCATTATAGCTTTGAGAACCCGGCTGCAGCTATACTAGTCTATTGAGAACCAGGTGTTCTTCTATCAGTGATGAGAACGCTTAATCATCCGATCATGTTGCGTAAAGCAATTTAATGCAACCGAGTCTGCACCCCCATGATATAGTGCCCACGGGGGCTTGACTCAATGAAAGAATGTCCACATAAGCTGTGTCTTTAATGTCATTGGCGACTTTTACAGTTCCGTTCACTATCTGACTTATAATATTTACCTATACTGTCTTGAAACACTGAGGCCAAATACATATACAAGTGCAGTCAAAGATTCCCCTCACTTACCACACTCCCTTCACCCCAGAGAAGACACAAACCCAGCATTTGCTGAATCTAGCGGAAGGCCATTGTTTCTTTGTGTGAGATAATTATTCATATCCTATCTATTTCAGTCGAGATTTTTAGACCTTTAAGGAGTTCACTGTTGTACACAGAGTGTAAAGCTGGAGGAACTCTGATTCGAGGAGGGGCTTGCCCTTCTTGTAATGGCTTCATTGCAGCTCAGGTACTGATCCTTCCAAATGGATGCCTGAGTGGAGGGGAGGGAAGAGCAAGTGCTTGTTATCTAGGCCCAAACCTGGGAAAAGGCTTATCTGGGCTTGGTGCACTTTGGTCTGAATGGCTTGGAAATGCCCCTTGGGACGTGTGGATTCTCACGACCTCTTCCAAGAACATGAGCGTTTTGATCACCTCTGCCATCTCTTCTCTTTTAGATGTCAGGGATCTTGGACCCGTTCTTGGAGCAGAGAGTTGCGGAACTTCCTCAACTCCACGTTGGCACTCCGTATGTTTCTGCCAGTATCAGCGAGGTTCAATAGGTCTCATGAATGTCTTTCGAGCCTGGTATCCTCTACAGCTGTCTCCAGGCCAGTAATCTCCATTGTAGCAGAACATCACTCATCAATGTGTTCGCATCTCTCCTCAATCCGTGCAGCCAGCTTTTCAGCCAGCTTCTCTTCGTATCTCCCATACAGTCCACTTCAACAGGACTGGGCATGTCTGAATGTACCTCGGAGCCTCACCAGTAAGCTGATGGCAGGCAGATCTTCCACTGTCTGCCCTTTCAGGTTCTGGAAACTGACCCGTGAACTCAGGTCTTTGGGCAGCAGCAGTATCTCGAACTGACACAGCTTCCCGGACCAAAGACCTAAGACAAGCTCCACAGAGGGCGGCAGCCCCTCCATCACACTGATCCACCCACAGAACTCTGCCCGGTTACCTAGGATCCACCGGACACAACAAGCCTCACGGTACACACCAACATTCCACCTGGAATCCAACCGGTAACTGCCATCCCCAATGGCTGCTGCATCTTGTCAGTGTTGGGGGAGGGGCTGCATCCGACGAGAGGTTCCTAAGCTAAATGTGATTCTACCCACTAGCGTCCCATGGGCCTCTGTTCTTCCCTCTTTCCTTTCCTTCAGATCAGTGTGCACAGGACCAACGGAGGCAAGTGTGTCCATTTTCATTTGATGGTTTCACACGTCTTTAAACTGTCTAACAGTTCACAGTACACAGAGACCCTCTAAAGGAAACTTATGTTCCTGTAAAATCCGTACACCCGGAATACATATCCCTCGGTTGATTTCTGCTGAAACCCCCGCACTCTCAGGACATGGATCCATTGGTTTCATGGGGGCTGAAGTTCCTAGAAATGAAACCAACCCCAATGTGCACTTTACTGTCTGTCTCTTTTGCTCTTAGTTCACTTTTGAAGAGCTACTTGTCTTTGTTAAAGGCTTATGCCATTTCTTCTCGAAGTAGGGTTTTATATGGCATTCATTCATCCTGTTGGAAGACTTGCAAGTCTATATCACGGACTAGGAATCCATTTGACTCCAAATCGGCATTTGGGTTAGGTCATGATATGCTCTTATTAATCAACATTAACGAATATAAATGCACGCCTCTGATTTCCGAATACAAGTGTGCTGAATACATGCAAGCAGCGATACTGGCTCGATGCCTACTGAATGACCCTTGACATCACCTTGAGTATTTCCTTTTGAATAATCATGTTTCCCTTGGTATATGTCAGCCAACCGTACCCTTTGGGTGCATGTTTGTTTGTTTGATTTTTGTTGGTCTGCTTCTCGTTTGCTTTCCAAACACATCAGGCCATGCATCTATCCGTTCGCTTCAAACAGAGAGTCATATAAGCTGATTCACTTAAGATAGTGCTTCCAATCACCTATGATTTCCTGCTTCCCTATCCCATTTTTGGGTATTGATTTCCTCCTTGCCTTCCTCTGGTTTCTTCTTTGCCACTCATGCTCTTCTTGCATTTCCAATAATGGTTTTCTTCTTTCCATTTCATCTTGCTGCTTTTCTATTCAGGGGAGAATTCACAACCTTTCTTGTAGGATAAGTTTCGAACTGCTGTATTCTTTTAAGATTTGCCGGTCTGTGGAATTCTCTAGCTCTGCCGTTATTAGAAATGGCGGTCAGGTGGCCTAGGCTACCCTAGATGGCAGCATTTTGCCCTTCAGGGTATGGCCTATGTCCTGGCACTCCTCCCTGTCCTGCAATATTGCTGCCGATATATCAGCTGAAACCCCTCTGGAGGTTCTATTGTGACTATGTTGCTTTCCTCCAGGCGCATTTTAAATCCCTGGGATGCTCATGAACTTCGTTGATTTGAATCATACAGCTGCTGGTAGGTCTATTGGGATTCCACCTCCTTTGGACGCTGTGTACTTCCAGAAATCGCATAGATGATTCTTTCTAGGCTTTCAGCAAGTTTCAGTCTGATTTTTCTACAGATAACTTTTCAGACATTTTTTGTTACTTTTTCTCTTGCTTTTCCATCTGGGACTCATACGAATCCAAGTCTTTCATGCCTTGTCTTAACCCAGGATTCAACAGCAATATTTTCATTTGTTTGCACTTGCTTTTCTATGTCTGCTTCTGACCGAGGGTTTACTGTTCCCCTGTCTTCACATTCATTCACGCGTCCCTCTGCATTATTTGGTCTGCTTAGGACTGAATTTTAGCCCTGATATTATCTCATCCACTGAGTTTTCTGATACTATTTGTTTCGCCTTTAGGCTTTCTCTTCCCCTTTTCTGGTATTCTGCCTTTTATGATTCTGAGACACTGTTCTTCTTCAGTGTTTCCCTCACCTCCGTTTTCAATTTTTTCTCTGGATTTCTTTTTGCAGTCTAGTTTTTTGAAAGCTTATCTTTTGGGCCTTCAATCTCTTTGGAACTGAAAATGGTATTTTCTGTTTCTTTCACTGCACTTCTTCACCTCTACTGGTCAGGTAATATCAGGTATCTAATATAGACTTCTAGGGCTTTGTTAAGTGAAAAGTTTGGAATCTTGGCTCTATGCAATTCCATGGGATTCCTGTGAGGACAGTTTCTCCTAGACATTGATGCCATGTCCTGTTCCTGTGTTTGTTGTCTGGTATATCTCCAATTGCTGGTGTTGCCTTTATTGTGATGAACATCCCATACTATTTCGATTAGCATAACCGTAGTTTGATTACGCTTATCTCACAATTCTAAAAGTGCACAGGACACTTCCTCTGGTGGAAATGAAGCTTCTAAAGGTTCTCAGCTCTGCCTTCTGCTCCATGTCACTTTGGAGTGTTTCCAAAACTGCAAACTGAGAGTGCGCTTGTGCTTTGTAGTGCCACGGGAATGTCCCAATGAAACCAGTTCTTCCCAGAGCTTCTCTGCCTACAGAAACACCAGTGGAAGCATATCAATGGATGTCACACATCAGGGCCAGTGGAATGATCCCGCAGACCGACCTAGGTGTCCCCGGTGCCGTACCGTGGCGGTGCCAACCATAGTGGAGCATCTGCTTTTGGGAGATGATGCTGAAGGAAATATTTCATCTTCTCACGCTGTGGACTTGGACCACTCTTCCTTGTCCTCTCATCCTTGTGTCACGGGTGCACGGAGGCAACCACAGAGCTGTTGCGCACCCTGTGCCTCGAATCAAACCATAATCCTAGAGCAGGTTATGAATGTAGCAGATCCTAAGGCTTTTCATTCTGATTTCAAAGTGAAGGCCCCCTGGATCCCTCAGACCCGATGCATGATATCTATGATTCAGCCCCACACGTGCTCTATTGGCAAAATGCCCAATTGGTCCCTGGTCCTGCAGATTCACTGTGTGTAGCCATGGGACATATAGATAATCTCAACCGCGCACGCCAGTGTAGTTGCTTTCTCATTGGTGTCACTGGTGGGTTTGCTCTCTTGATAGACCCACCACATCCCACAACCCACTCTAGATCCCTGAGAACCATCGTGTGCCATCATCCATAGCCCTATTCCTCACTGACTGCTGCCTCTGCTACCTCAGATTTGGCAGCTCGGATCTTGGTCTCAGAATCAACTTTGGGGATATTTTGTGCTGGTTTCTTTGAGTTCTGCCAGCCAAGCGTCTGCTGTGCACTCTTCTAACACTCAGCACATCACCTTCAATCCCATGTCTCCTGTCCGCTTGAGAGTGTGCGTCCAAGTTAAAGAGAGTTACACCTTTGCTGCTCCATCACCAGGGGTCAGACCCTGCACTGGTTTCCATTCCCTGCTTTGCCTTCTCCTGCTTCCAGGGGTTCTGAGGCCTCATCCTGTCTTTGGAAGTAACAGACCTCTCTTCGGCAAGTGTCCTGTGCCAAGGGCTGGGTGAGTGGATATTTCCATTGCTGTGTACATGGGAGCGAGTGAGCGCAGGTCGCACTGCTTCTCTGCCAACTGGGCATCGATGAATCAACACTTTCCAGATTCATTTCACAGAAATGTGATTTTTGTTTTGCTCTTTGTTTCTATACAGCCATGGTGGGAGGGATTGTCCGAAGACTCCAGTTTTGACATTGTGTTGACATCTCATTTGCAGGCTTTAACAAGTTTAATAGAATCGGTTTACATGTTTAGGGAGTTATACGAAAATGAAGTTAGCTTTTGAAACATACTAAAACGACCTAGAAGCCAGACTTGTCAATTTGGGTAACATTTTGTCAGCATTAAGGAAAACCTAGACAGATAGAATGCAAACTAGCGGTCCAAACTGTTTAAGGGGTCATGTAAACTCTTTCCTGTTGAAGCCTCCGAAACCAACAGGAACCATGAAATACCTATTGGAAACATGAAATAACCCCCAACCTTGGATTCACTAGTGCATGTGGTGCCCTTTACTCCCAATGACACCTACTGGCCAGTGTTGGCATTTCAAGGGGTAACATCCCTCTCTAGGAAAATACAAGAGAAAACAAACCAAATATATACATTTAGGTTTGAATCCGAAAGCACCTAGAGGCATTATAGCTCAGGGAACCCTGCTGCAGCTATGCTAGGCTATTGAGAACCAGGTGTTCTCCTATCAGTGATGAGAAACCTTAATCATCCGATCATGTTGGGTAAAGCAATTGAACGCAACCAAGTCTGCACCCCATGATATAGTGCCCCCGGGGGCTTGACTCAAGTGAAAGACTGTCCACATAGCTGTGTCTTTAATGTCATTGGCGACTTTTACAGTTCAGTTCACTATCTGATTCTAATATTTACCTAGACTGTCTTGAAAAACGGAGGCCTAATACATATTCAAGTTCAGTCAAAGATTCCCCTCACTTACCACACTCCCTTCACCCCAGAGAAGACATAAACCCAGCATTTGCGGAATCTAGTGGAAGGCCATCGTTTCTTTGTGGGAGGTAAGTATTCAATCCCTATATATTTCAGTCGAGACTATTTGACCTTTAAGGAGATCACTGTTGTTCACAGAGTGTGAAGCTGGAGGAACTCTGGTTTTAGGAGGGGCTTGCCATTCTCGTACTGGCTTCATTGCAGCTCAGGTACTGATCCTTCAAATGGATGCCTGAGTAGAGGGGAGGGAAGAGCAAGTGCTTGATAGCTAGGCCCCAACCTGGGAAAAGGCTTACCTGGGCTTGGTGCATTTTGGTCTGAAGGGCTTGGAAATGCCCCTTGGGACGTGTGGATTCTCACGACCTCTTCCAAGAACATGAGCGTTTTGATCATCTCGGCCATCTCTTCTCTTTTAGACGTCAGGGATCTTGGACCCGTTCTTGGAGCAGAGAATCGAGGAACTTCCTCAAGTCCACGTTGGCACTCCGTAGGTTTCTGCCAGGATCAGCGAGGTTCAATATGTCTCATGAATGTCTTTCGAGCCTGGTATCCTCTACAGCTGTCTGCAGGCCAGTATTCTCCACTGTAGCACAAAATCTCTCATCAGTGTGTTCGCATCTCTCCTCAATCCGTGCAGCCAGCTTTTCGGCCAGCTTCTCTTCGTGTCTCCCATAAAGTCGACTTCACCAGGACTGGGCAAGTCTGACAGTACCTCGGAGCCTCACCAGTAAGCTGATGACAGGCAGATCTTCCACTGTCTGCCCTTTCAGGTTCTGGAAACTGACCCGTGAACTCAGGTCTTTGGGCAGCAGCAGTATCTCGAACTGACACAGCTTCCCGGACCAAAGACCTAAGACAAGCTCCACAGAGGGCGGCAGCCCCTCCATCACACTGATCCACCCACAGAACTCTGCCCGGTTACCTAGGATCCACCAGCCACAACAAGCCTGGCGGTACACACCAACATTCCACCTGGAATCCAACCGCTAACTGCCATCCCCAATGGCTGCTGCATCTTGTCAGTGTTGGGGGAGGGGCTGCACCCGACGAGAGGTTCCTAAGGTAAATGTGATTCTACCCACTAGCGTCCCATGGGCCTTTGTTCTTCCCTCTTCCCTTTTGTTCAGATCTCTATGCACAGTACCAACGGAGGGAAGTGTGTCCATTTTCAGTTGATGGTTTCACACGTCTTTAAACTGTCTAACAGTTCACAGTACACAGAGACCCACTACAGGAAACTAATGTTCCTGTAACATCCGGACACCCGGAATACATATCTGTCGGTTGATTTCTGCTGAAACCCCCGCACTCTCAGGACATGGATCCATTGGTTTCATGGGGGCTGAAATTCCTATTAATGAATCCAACCCCAATGTGCACTTTACTGTCTGTCTCTTTTGCACTTAGTACACTTTTGCAGAGCCACTTGTCTTTGTGATAGGCTTATGCCAATTCTTCTCGACGTAGGGTACAATATGGCATTCATTCATCCTGTTGGAAGACTTGCAAGCCTATATCACGGACTAGGAATCCATTTGATTCCAAATCGGCATTTGGGTAGGTCACGATATGCTCTTATGAATCAATATTTACGAATATAAATGCACGCCTCTGATTTCCGAACACAAGTGTGCTGAGTACATGCAAGCCGCGATACTGGGTCGATGCGGGCTGAATGATCCTTGACATCACCTTGAGTATTTTCTTTCGAATAATCATGGTTCCCTTGGTATCTGTCAGCCAACCGTACCCTTTGGGTGCTTGTTTGTTGGATTGATTCTTTGTTGGTCTGCTTCTCGTTTGTTTTGCAATCACGTCAGGCCATGCATCTCTCCGTTCGCTTCCAACAGAGAGTCATATAAGCTGATTCACTTTAGATAGTGCTTCCAATCACCTAGGACTTCCTGCTTCCCTCTCCCATCTTTAGGGTTTTGATGTCCTCCTTGCCTTCTTCTTGTTTTCTTTTTGCCACTCATGCTCTTCTTGCATTTCCAATACTGGTTTTCTTCTTTCCATTTCATCTTGCTGCTTTTCTATTCAGGGGAGGATTCTCAACCTTTCTTTTAGGATAAGGTTCGAACTGCTGAATTCTTTCAAGATTGGCCGGTCTGTGGAATTCTCTAGCTCTGCCGTTATTAGAAATGTCGGTCATGTGGCCTAGGCTACCCTAGATGGCAGCATTTGGCCATTCAGGATGTGGTCTATGTCCTGGTACTCCTCCCTCTCCTGCAATATGGCTGCCGAGATATCAGCTGAAACCCCTCTGGAGGTTCTCTTGGGACTATGTTGTTTTCCTCCAGGTGCATTTTAAATCACTGGAATGCTCATGAACTTTGTTGATTTGACTCCTTCAGCTGCTGGTAGGTCTATTGGGATTCCACCTCCTTTGGATGCTGTGTACTTCCTGAATTCGCATAGATGATTCTCTCTTGGCTTTCAGCAATTTCAGTCTGATTTTTCGACAGATCACTTTTCAGAAATTTTGTGTTTCTTTCTCTCTTGCTTTTCCATCTGGGACTCTTACGAATCCTAGTCTTTCATGTCTTGTCTTACCCCAGGATTCAACAGCAATGTGTTCATTGGTTTGCACTTGCTTTCCTATGTCTGTTTCTGACGAGGGATTTCTTTCCCCCTGTCTTCACAGTCATTCACGCGTCCCTCTGCATTATGTAGTCTGCTTAGGACTGAATTTTAGCCTTGATATTATCCCATCCATTGAGTTTTCTGATATTATTTGGCTCGTCTTTCGACTTTCTCTTCCCCTTTTCTGGTATTCTGCCTTTTGTGATTCTGAGACACTGTTGTTTTTCAGGGATTCCCTCACCTCCGTTTTCAATACTTGCTCTGGATAGAGTTTTACAGTCTAGTTGTTTGAAAGCTTATCTTTTGGGCCTTCAATCTCTTTGGAACTGAAAATGGAACTTCCTGCTTCTTTTACTGTACATCTTCATCTCCACTGGTCAGGTAATATCAGGTATCTAATGTAGACTTGCAGGGCTTTGTTAAGTGAAAACGTTAGACTCTTGGCTCTGCGCAATTCCATGGGATTCCTGTGAGGACAATTTCTCCTAGACATTGATGCCATGTCCTGTTCCTGTGTGTGTTGCCTGGTACCCCTCCAATTGCTGGTGTTGCCTTTGTTTTGATGAACACCCCATACTATTTCGATTAGCATAAACTCCTTTTGATTACGCTTATCTCACAATTCTGAAAGTGCACAGGACACTTCCTCTTGTGGAAATGAAGCTTCTAAAGTTCTCAGCTCTGCATTCTGCTCTGTGTCATTTTGGAGTGTTTCCAAAACAGCCAACTGAGAGTGCGTTTGTGCTTTGTAGTGCCACGGGAATGTCCCAGTGAAACCAGTCCTTCCCAGAGCTTCTCTGTCTACAGAAACACCAGTGGAAGCAGATCTATGGATGTCACACATCAGGGCCTGCTGGAAAGATCCCGCAGACTGACCTTGGTGTCCTCGGTGCTGTACCGTGCCGGTGCCATCCAAAATGTAGCATCGGCTTTTGGGAGATAATGCTGAAGGAAATGCTTCCACTTCTCACGCTGTGGACTTGGACCTCTCTTTCTTGTCCTCTCGTCCTTGTGGCACGGGTGCACGAAGGCAACCAGAGAGCTGTTGCGCACCCTGTGCCTCGAATCAAACCATAATCCTAGAGCAGGTTATGAATGTAGCAGATCCTAAGGCTTTTCATTCTGATTTCAAAGTGAAGGCCCCCTGGATCCCTCAGACCCGATGCATGATATCTATGATTCAGCCCCACACGTGCTCTATTGGCAAAATGCCCAATTGGTCCCTGGTCCTGCAGATTCACTGTGTGTAGCCATGGGACATATAGATAATCTCAACCGCGCACGCCAGTGTAGTTGCTTTCTCATTGGTGTCACTGGTGGGTTTGCTCTCTTGATAGACCCACCACATCCCACAACCCACTCTAGATCCCTGAGAACCATCGTGTGCCATCATCCATAGCCCTATTCCTCACTGACCGCTGCCTCTGCTACCTCAGATTTGGCAGCTCGGATCTTGGTCTCAGAATCAACTTTGGGGATATTTTGTGCTGGTTTCTTTGAGTTCTGCCAGCCAAGCGTCTGCTGTGCACTCTTCTAACACTCAGCACATCACCTTCAATCCCATGTCTCCTGTCCGCTTGAGAGTGTGCGTCCAAGTTAAAGAGAGTTTCACCTATGCTGCTCCATCACCAGGGGTCAGACCCTGCACTGGTTTCCATTCCCTGCTTTGCCTTCTCCTGCTTCCAGGTGTTCTGAGGCCTCATCCTGTCTTTGGAAGTAACAGACCTCTCTTCGGCAAGTGTCCTGTGCCAAGGGCTGGGTGAGTGGATATTTCCATTGCTGTGTAGATGGGAGCGAGTGAGCGCAGGTCGCACTGCTTCTCTGCCAACTGGGCATCGATGAATCAACACTTTCCAGATTCATTTCACAGAAATGTGATTTTTGTTTTGCTCTTTGTTTCTATACAGCCATGGTGGGAGGGATTGTCCGAAGACTCCAGTTTTGACATTCTGTTGACATCTCATTTGCAGGCTTTAACAAGTTTAATAGAATCGGTTTACATGTTTAGGGAGTTATACGAAAATGAAGTTAGCTTTTGAAACATACTAAATCGACCTAGAAGCCAGACTTGTCAATTTGGGTAACATTTTGTCAGCACTAAGGAAAACCTAGACAGATAGAATGCAAACTAGCGGTCCAAACTGTTAAAGGGATCATGTCAACTCTTTCCTGTTGAAGCCTCTGAAACCAACAGGAACCATGAAATACCTATTGGAAACATGAAATAACCCCCAACCTTGGATTCACTAGTGCATGTGGTGCCCTTTACTCCCAATGACACCTACTGGCCAGTGTTGGCATTTCAAGGGGTAACATCCCTCTCTAGGAAAATACAAGAGAAAACAAACCAAATAAATACATTTAGGTTTGAATCCAAAAGCACCTAGAGGCATTATAGCTCAGGGAACCCTGCTGCAGCTATGCTAGGCTATTGAGAACCAGGTGTTCTCCTATCAGTGATGAGAAACCTTAATCATCCGATCATGTTGGGTAAAGCAATTGAACGCAACCAAGTCTGCACCCCATGATATAGTGCCCCCGGGGGCTTGACTCAAGTGAAAGACTGTCCACATAGCTGTGTCTTTAATGTCATTGGCGACTTTTACAGTTCAGTTCACTATCTGATTCTAATATTTACCTAGACTGTCTTGAAAAACGGAGGCCTAATACATATTCAAGTTCAGTCAAAGATTCCCCTCACTTACCACACTCCCTTCACCCCAGAGAAGACATAAACCCAGCATTTGCGGAATCTAGTGGAAGGCCATCGTTTCTTTGTGGGAGGTAAGTATTCAATCCCTATATATTTCAGTCGAGACTATTTGACCTTTAAGGAGATCACTGTTGTTCACAGAGTGTGAAGCTGGAGGAACTCTGGTTCTAGGAGGGGCTTGCCATTCTCGTACTGGCTTCATTGCAGCTCAGGTACTGATCCTTCAAATGGATGCCTGAGTAGAGGGGAGGGAAGAGCAAGTGCTTGATAGCTAGGCCCCAACCTGGGAAAAGGCTTACCTGGGCTTGGTGCATTTTGGTCTGAAGGGCTTGGAAATGCCCCTTGGGACGTGTGGATTCTCACGACCTCTTCCAAGAACATGAGCGTTTTGATCATCTCGGCCATCTCTTCTCTTTTAGACGTCAGGGATCTTGGACCCGTTCTTGGAGCAGAGAATCGAGGAACTTCCTCAAGTCCACGTTGGCACTCCGTAGGTTTCTGCCAGGATCAGCGAGGTTCAATATGTCTCATGAATGTCTTTCGAGCCTGGTATCCTCTACAGCTGTCTGCAGGCCAGTATTCTCCACTGTAGCACAACATCTCTCATCAGTGTGTTCGCATCTCTCCTCAATCCGTGCAGCCAGCTTTTCGGCCAGCTTCTCTTCGTGTCTCCCATAAAGTCGACTTCACCAGGACTGGGCAAGTCTGACAGTACCTCGGAGCCTCACCAGTAAGCTGATGACAGGCAGATCTTCCACTGTCTGCCCTTTCAGGTTCTGGAAACTGACCCGTGAACTCAGGTCTTTGGGCAGCAGCAGTATCTCGAACTGACACAGCTTCCCGGACCAAAGACCTAAGACAAGCTCCACAGAGGGCGGCAGCCCCTCCATCACACTGATCCACCCACAGAACTCTGCCCGGTTACCTAGGATCCACCAGCCACAACAAGCCTCGCGGTACACACCAACATTCCACCTGGAATCCAACCGGTAACTGCCATCCCCAATGGCTGCTGCATCTTGTCAGTGTTGGGGGAGGGGCTGCACCCGACGAGAGGTTCCTAAGGTAAATGTGATTCTACCCACTAGCGTCCCATGGGCCTTTGTTCTCCCCTGTATCCTTTTGTTCAGATCTCTATGCACAGTACCAACGGAGGGAAGTGTGTCCATTTTCAGTTGATGGTTCCACACGTGTTTTAACTTTCTTACACTTCACAGTACACAGAGACCCAATAAAGAATCATATGTTCCTGTAATTCCCGTACATCCGGGATACATATACGTTGGTTGATTTCTGCTGAAACCGCCGCAATCTCAGTACATGTATCCATTGGTTTCATTGGGGTGAACTCCAAGAAATGAAACCAACCACAATGTGCACTTTAATGTCTATCCCTTTTGCTCTTGGTACACTTTTGCAGAGCTACTTTTCTTTGTGATAGGCTTATGCCATTTCTTCTCTATGTAGGGTAGAATATGGCATTCATTCATCCTGTTGGAAGACTTGCAAGTCTATATCACGGACTAAGAATCCATCTGATACCAAATCGTCATTTGGTTTAGGTCACAATATGCTCTTATGAATCAATATTTATGAATAGAAATGCACCCCTATGATTTACAAAACAAGTGTGTTGAATATATGCAAGCCACGATACTGGGTTGATGCTTGCTAAATGATCCTTCACATCACCTTCAGTATTTTCTTGTGAATAATCCTGGTTCCCTTGTTATATGTCAGTCAACCATACCCTTTTGTTACTTGTTTGTCTGTTTGATTCTTTGTTGGCCTGCTTCTCGTTTGTTTAGCAAAAATGTCATGCCATTCATCTCTCTGTTCACTTCAAAGAGAGAGTCATATAAGCTGATTCACATAAGAAAGTGCTTCCAATCACCTATGATTCCTGCTTCCCTCTCCCATCATTCGGGTTTTGATGTCCTCCTTGCCTTCTTGTTTCTTCTTTGCCACTCAAACTCTTCTTGCATTTCCAATAATGGTTTGCTTCTTTTCCATTTCATCTTGCTGCTTTTCTATTCAGGGAAATATTCTCAACCTTTCTTTTAGGAAAAGTTTTGAACTGCTGAATTCTTTTAAGATTTGCCGGTCTGTGGAGTTCTCTATCTCTGCCATTATTAGAAATGGGGGTCATGTGGCATAGGCTACCAGAGATGGCAGCATTTTGCCATTCAGGATATGGTCTATGTCTTGTCATTCCTCCCTGTCCTACAATATTGCTGCCGATATATCAGCTGAAACCCCTCTGGATGTACTCTGGTGACTATGTTGTTTTCCTCCAGGTGCAATTTTAATCACTGCGGTGCTCGTGAACTCTGTTGATTTGAATCATACCGCCGCTGGTAGTTGTATTGGTATTCCACCTCCTTTGGACGCTGTGTACTTCCTGAATTTGAATAGATGATTCTTTCTTGGCTTTAAGCAATTTTCAGTCAAATTTTTTTTTCAGATATCTTTTCAGATATTTTTTTCTATTTATCTCTTGCTTTTCCTTCTGGGACTCTTATGACTCCTTGTCTTTCATGCCTTTTCTTACCCAGGATTCGACAGCAATGTGTTCATTGGTTTGCACTTGCTTTTCTATGTGTGCTTGTGACCGAGGGATTTCTGTTCCCCTGTCTTCACAGTCATTCACGCATCCCTCTGCATTATCTAGTCTGCTTAGGACTGAATTTTTGCCCTGATATTATCTCACCCACTGAGTTTTCTGATAGTGTTTGGCTCGTCTTGAGACTTTCTCTTCCCCTTTTCTGGTGTTCTGCCTTTTGTGATTCTGAGACCCTGTTGTTCTTCAGTGTTTCCCTCACCTCTGTTTTCAATACTTGCTCTGGTAGCGTTTTGCAGTCTAGTTGTTTGAAAGCTTATCTTTTGGGCCTTCAGTCTCTTTGGAACTGAAAATGGTACTTCCTGTTTCTTTTACTGTACTTCTTCATCTCTACTGGTCAGGTAATATCAGGTATCTAATGCAGACTTCTAGGGTTTTGTTAAGTGAAAATTTTAGACTCTTGGCTCTATGCAATTCCATGCTATTTCTGTGAGGACAATTTCTCCTAGACATTGATGCCATGTCCTATTCCTGTGTGTGTTTTCTGGCATATTTCCAATTGCTGTTGTTTCCTTTTTTTTTGATTAACCCCCCATACTATTTCGATTAGCATAACCGCACAATTATTATGCTGATCTCTCAATTCTGAAAGTGCACAGGACTCTTCCTCTTGTGGAAATAAAGCTTCTAAAAGTTCTCACCTCTGCATTCGGCTCTATTTCATTTTGGAGTGTTACCAAAACAGCAAACTGAGAGTTTGCTTGTGCTCTCTAATTTCATGGGATTGTCCCAATGAAACTAGTTCTTCCCAGAACTTGTCTGTCTACAGAAACACCAGTGGAAACATACCTATGGATGTCATACATCAGTGCCTGCTGGAATGATCCCGCAGACCGACCTTGGTGTCCTTGGTGCCGTACCATTTCTGTGCCCTCCAAAATGTAGCATCTGCTTTTGGGAGATAATGCTGAGAGGAATGCTTCAACTTCTCATGCTGTGAACTTTGACCACTCTTCCTTGTCCTCTCATCCTTGTGGCCCGGATGCACGAAGACAACCACAGAGCTGTTGTGCATCCTGTGCCTCAAACCAAACCATCCCAGCCCAGGTTATGAATGTAGAAGTACTACTTCCCAAAACAGTATATACATTCTTTTCCAGTGCAGATGGTACATTTTCTAGGATTGACTCAGGCAAAGAAGAATCCTCAACAAATTTAAGAAGATAAAAATTATTTTAGGCAACTTTTCTGAGTATAATACCATGAAACTAAAATTCTATCACTGAAAAATTGTGAGAAAATATGAAAACATGTACATTAAAAAATGTGATTCTATTCCAAGGGGGGGAGGTGATGAAGTAAAAGAAGTAATTAAAAAATATCTTGACAATTATGACCAAACACTACACAAAGTCTATGGAATACAGTTAAAGCTGGCTTAAGAGGGAAGTTGAAAGTGACAATGCCCTCTTCAATGTAGAACAGCAATTACAAATAAATAATCTTACGTTCTATGTAAACTAATCATGAAAAGAAGATTAAACAAAGCCAAAGGTCAGCACAAAGTGGGAAATAAGAAAGATCAAGGAAGAAAAATTGAAATACAGATTAGAAAATAGGAAAAATCAATCAAACTCTTTTTTGAAATAGCAAACAAAATTGACAAAACTCTGGACAGACCCACCAACAAAAAAAGAGAGAGAACGCAATTAACATAATAAATGAAAATGGAGAAACTAAAACATGTACAACAAATTTGCATAATATCATAAGTGAATACCATGAGCAAATGTATGGAAACAAACTGGATAACCAGCAAATAATGGAGAAGTTTTTGGAAATATTCAGCCCACCTATATTGCATCAAGAAGAAATTAACCATTTGAACAGTCCGATCACCAGAAATCGAAAAAAATTATCAATAAAATAAAAAATCTCTGCAAACAATTTCAGACCCAAATAGCTTCACTTCGGAATTGGAACAAACATACAAAGAATAATACATATCAGTCCTCCTCAAACTCTTCCAAAAGATTGATATAGAGAGAGTATTCCCAAACTCACACTGTAAGGCCAACTTCAATCTGATACCCAAACCAGACAAAGACACTGCCCCAAGAGAAATCTATAGGCAAATATCATTGATAAACATAAATGTAAATGTCCTTAAGAAATTATTACATACTGAATCCAACAGCATGTAAAAAAAGATTATACACCGTAGTCAACTTAGGTTCATCCCAGTAAAAAAATGATGGTTTATCATACATAAATCAATCAATCAATTGTGATACACCATATCAACAACAGAGAGGACAAAAAACCACATGAGCATCTCAGTAGATGCAGAGAAAGCATTTGATAAAATTTAACACCTATTTGCAATAAAAGTTCTTATCACAGTGGGAATAGAGGGACCATATCTCAACATAATAAAAGCTAATTATGACAAATATATAGCCAGCAAAATACTCAATTGTGAAAAACTGAAACCTTCCCACAAAATCCTGAGACAAGACAAGGTTGCCCATTCTCACAATTTCAATTCAATATAGTCTTGGAATTCCTAGCCACAACGATCAGGCAAGAAAAAGAAATTAAATGTTCAGACTGGAAAAGAAGAGGTAAATTTTCACAATATGCACACACGACACTATATATAGAAAAATATAAAAGCTTCACAAAAAATTACTAAGGCTAAAAAAGGAACAGGGCAATGTACCCAGAGTAAGGTCAAATACCAATTTGATTTCTTTACACTACCATTGAATCAACAGGAAAACAAAGTGTAGAAACAACCGCTTTAATAACTGCACTGAAAATAATAAAATGCTTAAGAATAAATATGACCAGAGAGGTGAATGAATTATACATGGAGAACTAGAAAAGATTGATTGAAGAAATCAAAAAACATTTGAAGTATTGAAAAGATACCCAATGGTCTTGTAATGGAATAAACATTATGGTTAAAATGGTCACAATGCCCAAGGCAGTCCATAGACTTAATGTGATTTCCTATCAATTTATGCAAAACATTTCTTTTAAGGACTGAAACAAATGATGCTAAGATTTACATAGAGTCATAAAAGATCCATAATTTCCAAAGCAATATTAAAGAAAAAGAAAGAGGCTGGAAGAATTAACCACCAGGTCTCCATAGAGTATTGCAGAGTTATAATAATCAAAATGACATGACATTGGTACAGAAATAGGCATATGGACCAATGGAACAGAATAGAGGGCCTAGGAAGAAATCTACAGGCCTATGTTCAATTAATCTTTGACAGAGTAGAAAGGAAAATGACAAAGAATGACGATCCCTTCACCAACTGGCGTTGGGAAAACTGGATAGCAGCATGCAGAGCAATGGAGTTAGAACACTCCACCACTCCATACACAAGAATAAACTCAAAATGGCTTGAAGACTTAAATGAAAGGCAAGACACAGTTAAACTCCTAGAAGAAAACATAGGCAATACACTCTGAGATAAATCTCAGCAATGATCTCCTAGAAGAACCTACCTATGTAATTGATGTAAGAGCAAAATTAATAAATGGGACCTAATTAAACTTATAAGCTTTTACACAGCAAAGGGAACCATAAAAAATGCAAAATGACAAACAACAGGATTAAAGAAAATATTTAGAATTAATGCAACTGACAAAGTCTTAATTTCTAAAATATAAAGACTTCATACATCCTAATAGTAATAAAAAAATAAAAACAAGAAACCCAATCTGAAAATGGGCAGAAGCCCTAAACAAGCCATTCTCCAATAGAGACACAGAAATGCCACATACAAATATGAAAAAGAAAATTGCTCACTATCATAATCAGAGAAGGGTTATTCAAAACTATAATGAAGTATCACCTCACAATAGTCACAATGGCCATCATTCAAAAGTCCACAAACTTTAAATGCTGGGGTAGCTGTGGAGAAAGTGAACCCTCCTACACTTTTGGAAGGAATGTAGTTTGGTGCAGTCATTGTGGAAACCAGGATGGGGATTCCTCAAAAGAATGAAAATAGACTTAAGATACGATCCAGCAATTCCACTTCTGGGTATATATCAAAGGGAACCCTAATTCAAAAAGATACCTGCACCGCAATGTTCTTCACAGTGCTATAAACAACAGCCACGACATGGAAGCAACATAATTCCCAAAAACAGATGACAGTATTCAGAAATTATGTCATATTTATACAATGGAATAATATTCTGCAATGAAAAATGATAAAACAATGACTTTTCCAGCAAAATGGATGTTCCCAAAAAGTGTCATCCTAATTGAAGTTAGACAGAAAGAGAAAGAAAAATAATACAAGACATGACATATGTGGAACCTTAGAAAATATTTGGGTGAGAACACTATGATTTCATCTACAAAACTGAAACACACTCGCAGATCTACTAAACAATTTTATGATTACTGTGGAAAGGGGCTGTGAGAGGATATATTTGGGAGCTGTAGATTTAAAAATGTTATCCACTATATATAAAAATAGATTTTTTTCAAAATTTCTCCTGTAAGACACAGGGCAATAATTTAAATATCGTGAGGTAATGTTTAATAGGCACTCAAT
Source organism: Vicugna pacos (assembly GCF_048564905.1). Classification (NCBI taxonomy): domain Eukaryota; kingdom Metazoa; phylum Chordata; class Mammalia; order Artiodactyla; family Camelidae; genus Vicugna; species Vicugna pacos. The sequence goes on from NW_027328737.1 coordinate 2,675,957, forward strand.
TATATGCATGTATGGGACACTGTGTTATACACCACAGATTGACACATTGTAAATGGCAGTAATTCAATGATAAATAAATGAAAAAATATGTAAATAAATAAATAAATAAATAAAAATATATAATAATAAATGATATACAAAGATACACAATACTTAACTTCACAACTCAAGAATCTAGGAAACAACAGAAAGAATAAAGAAGAAAATTGAATGAATGGGAGTAAGACAAATAACAACAGAAACAATTGAAAAGATAAAAAAGAAAATACCTAAGTCTGTTTCTTTTCAACATAAACTGGACAAATTTTAGGTTGGCTAAGAAAATAAAGACTCAAATAAAATTAGAAATTAAAGAGAAGATATTACCACTGATGTTGTAGAGATGCAAAGCATCAAAAGAAATTACCACTAGTCAACGATTTGAATGACTTAGAACAAAAGACAAATTCCCAGAAACATATGTCTTCCAATCCTGAATCAAGAAGAAATTAGAAAGTAAAATAGAGCAAAAGAGTGTTTGAGTAAATCATTAATCCCAACTTCCCAAACCAGAAAAAATTTACAAGACTAATTTACTGGTGAATTCTGTCATATATTTGAAATCAAATTTTCACCAATTCTTCCCCAAATCATCCCAGAATTTGAAGGGTGTGAAAGATTCCAAACATGTTTTATGATGTGAGGTTTATTTGCACTAAAATGCTAGAAAGGACATTAGATGTAATATATACAATATTATCCCTGATGAATATATGTGCCAAAATTCTCAACAAAAAACAAGCAAAATGAATTCAACAACACATTTAATGTATCATACACATACATAAGTAAAGGGATTTATCCCTTGGTTTAACAATACTTCAAAATATTCAAATCAATAAAGGTGACATGCCACACTAATAGAATGAGAAATAAAACTCACAATCGTCTCAAAAGGTGCAGAAAGTGTATTGTATACAATGCAACATCCTTTTATGATACTCCCAACAAATTAAATTAATCCTGTCACTGGCACGATATCATTTACACACAAACACTGTGTGGAGAGAAGCGAAGCAGTTCTCTGTTTATTGATTCTTAGAAGAAGGGTTTATATAGGACTTGCACAATGACTCACATATCATCTAAGTTATAACAATGATAATAATCTTAAGCTATTTATGTCCCCATGCTCCTGCAGTAAGCGCAGGATGTTAAATGATCAAGGATTGTTTTAAAGTTCATCATGGAACTTCATTAAGTAGGCCACCTCTTATCCAGCCGGCTTTGCCTGACTTAGGTTGTCCTCCTCTGAGGATCTTACCCAGCATTGGCTATCCAGTCATCCATACTGGATACATTGAGTAGGCCATTTCTTATCCAGCCTGGATATGTGAATTCCTCACAGCTTATTTATCAGTTCAGCCCATGGGCTTATTCCCTAGAGCATTCAGACAGGGGCCTACAAACTCGACATCCCTTGACAGAAAAATGGATGATGAAAATTTGATGTATATATGCAATGGAATCAATATTTTGCATTCCTATCAACAGTGTGCATGGTGTTCCTTTTTCTCCACAATCTCACCAACATATATATATTTTCTTTTTGTTGAGAGCTTTCTGACAATTGTGAGGTCTTGTCTCATTTTTGGTTTATGACTTTCCTAATAATTTATAACTCTGAACATATTTTCATGTGTCATTTAGCCAACTGTATGTTTTCTACAGATAATTGATTCAGATCTATCTATTCAGTTCCTTATGGACATTTTCTTTTATTTGGATTCTTTGGTCTGTTCGTTTTTGTTTGGGGTAAGAGTTTGCCATATATTTTGGATATTAACACTTGATTGGAAAATATCACTTGAAAATATATTCTCCCATTGTGTTGGTTGACTTTTCACTTCATTGATCATTTCTTCTTCAGTGTAAATCTGTTTAGAGTGATCTAATCATATTTTGTTAGTTTTGCTTCTGCTTCCCTTGCCAGAGGAGACATATAAAGAATCAAATTAAGTCAAGTGTACTTCTTATGTTTTACCCTAGGATTCTTTGTTTTCAGGTTTATATTTTATATGTCCAGGAGTGAGATTGCTGGGTCATAGGATAGGTCTATTTTTATTATTTAAAGGAACTTCCATACTGTTTCCAAAGTGGTTGCACAAATTTTCATTCCCACCAGCAGCATTGGAGAGTCCCTTTTCTCCACAACCTCCCCAGTCTTTATTATTTGTAGATATTTGAATGACAGCCCTTCTCACTAGAGTGATGTATAACATTATTTTATTTTTGTCTTGCCTTTGTATAATGATTAGCAATGTGAGCACATTTTTATGTTCCTGTTTGTCATCTGTGTGTCTTTTTCAGGGAATTGTCTTCTGCTCATTTTCTGGCTGAGATGTTTGTAGATTTTTGAAATGGAGTTGAATGAACGATTTGAGTATTTTAGAAATTAGCCAATTTTTGATTGCATTGTTTCCTAATGTTTTCTGCCATTTGGAACTTCAACTTTCATTCTATTTATTTTGCTGTGTAGAAGCTTTTAAGTTTAATTAGGACCTATTTGTTTAGTTTGCCTTTATTGTTTTCAGCTTGGGATTGTGACATGAGAAAATTTTGCTACGATTTTTGTCTTGTTTTGCCTATGTTAGTTTCCAGGAGTTTTATTCTGTTATGTATTAGATTCATATATTTAAAACATTTTGAGTTTATCTTTATACAGTGTGATGGAGTGTTCTTATTTCTTTGATTTACATGTAGCTGTCTAGCTTTCCCAACATCACTTGCTGAAGACTGTCTTTAAGGCATTGTTTATTTTTGTTTCCTTTGTCATAGTTTAGTTGACCATAGGTGTGATGTTATATTTCTGCCTCTGTGTTCTGTTCCATTGACATAGATGTTTGTTTTTTATCCAGTATTGTGCTGTTTTGATTACTGTATTTTTGTAATATAGTCTGAGATCTGGGAGGGTTATGGGTTATGCCTCCAAATTTGTTCTTTTTCCTCATTCTTTCCTTGGCAGTTCTGTTTCTTTTGCAGTTCCATACAAATCATAGGACTGTTTTTATTTCTGTGGAAAATATCATGTAGTTCGATCTGAATCACATTATATCTGTAGACATACTGTAGTGTGTATATGTTAACATTATTAATTCCTCTAATCTAAGACTTTGAGATTTCTTTCCATTTCTTTGCATCATCTTCAAATTTTTTATCAGTGCCCTATAGATTTTATTATCTTGGATTTCCCATAGAGTTTTCATTTTATGATCTGATTTCATATGGATTTTTTAAAATTGGAATATTTCATTGTTAGTGTAAAGAAATGTGACAGTTTTTGTATATTAATCATGAATCATGCAAATTTGCTAAATCTCTTTATTAGATTTAGTTGTTTTGGTTTGGAGAATCTTTAGGGATCTCTATATAGATTATCATGTCATCTAAAATAATAACAGTTTTACTTCATTCATTCCAACTTGAATAAATTTTTTTCTGGTCCTACTGCTGTTGCTAGGACTTCCCATACTGTGTTTAATAGAATTGGTGAGATTGGGCAACCTTGTCTTATTCCTCAATTTGGCTTTCAGTTTTTCATTCTGGCATATTATGTTGTCTGTGGGATTGTAATTAATGACTTTAGTTATGTTGAGGTATATTTTCTGAATCCTACTCATGTAAGAGGTTTCTGTTGTTGCTGTTTTTGTTGTTGTTGCTGTTATTACTGTTTTAATGAACAAATGTTGAATTTTGTGAAATACTTTTTATGGATTTATTGGGATGACCACGTCATTTTCTCTTTTCCTTTTGTTAATGTGCTGTATCAAACAGATTGATTTGTGTATGTTGAAAATCTCTTGTGACCCTGCAATGAATCCAAGTTGACCATGGTGTATGATTCATTTTAGGTATTGCTGAATATAGTTTGCTAATAATATTTTGTAGAATTTTTGCTTCTAAATCTATCAAATTTACTGGCTTGAAGTTCCTTTTGCCTCTACTTTGTTTGCTGACTTTGCTATCAGGGTGATGAAAGTTACATAGAATTTTGTAGTTACCCACATCTTCAATATTTTTGAATAGTTTGAAGAGTATAAGTTCTGCTTTGTATTTTTGTACAGTTCTCCATGGGAGTTGTTTAAATCTGCACTTCTATTTAAAGATTTTTTAAAATGCAGATTCTATCTTTCTTCTAGTAAATAGTTTGTTCAAATTACTTGTTTCTCCTTATCTTTGTCTCTTTCTAGACACTTGTCTATTTCTTCTAAGTTGTCCAGTTTATTGGCATGTAAGTGTTGACAAATGATCCCTTTTTTTGTATATCTGTGGGAATAGTTGTTATTTCTTTTCTTTTATACCTTCCTTTATTTCTTTGGATCATCTCTCTTTTCTTCATGATGCACCTGGCTAGAGGTTTTTTGATTTTGCTTATCTTAAAAAAATTAAAAAATCTTTGATTTTACTGCTCTTATGCATAGCTTTATTTTTCTCTCTATTTTATATTTACACCTGTAATATTTAGGATCATGTTTTTTTCTGTTTTTAAGTTTTTTTATTGATTTACAGTCATTTTACAAAGTTGTCTCCAATTCCAGCGTACAGCACAATTTTGCAGTTGCAATGAACATATATACATTTGTTGTCCCATTTTTTCCTCTGTGGGTGGCCGTAAGATCTTTTATATATTTCCCTGTGCTATATAATTCAATCCTGTTTATCTATTCTACAATATAGAACTCCCAGCCTATCTATTCCCACCCCCCGCCAACTTGGCCACCAAAACTTTGTATTCTATGTCTGTGAGTCTATTTCTGTTTTGTATTTGAGTTTTCTTGTTTTGTTTTGTTTTGGATTCAATATATGAGCAATCTCATATGGTATTTTTCTTTCTCTTTCTGGCTTACTTCACTTAGACTTATTTTCTCCAGGAGCATCCATGTTGCTGAAAATGGCGTTATGTTGTTGGTTTATATGGCTGACCAGTACTCCATTGTAAAAATATATGACCTCTTCTTTATCCAGTTAACTTTTGATGGCCATTTAGGCTGTTTCCATGTCTTGGCTATTGTAAATAGTGCTGGCTATGAATATTGGGGTGCAGGTGTCATCCTAAAGTAGGGTTCCTTCATGATTTATGGTCAGGAGCGGGATTCCTCGGTCATATGGTAAGTCTATTCCAAGGCTTATTGAGGAATCTCCATCCTGTTTTCCACAGTGGCTGCACCAAACTGCATTGCCCCCAGCAGTGAAGGACGGTTCCCTTTTCTCCACAGCCTCTCCAGCATTTGTCATTTGTGGAATTTTGAATGATGGCCTTTCTGTCTGGTGTGAGTTGATACCTCATTGCAGTTTTGATTTGCATTTCTCTGATAATCAGTGATATTGAGCACTTTCTGATGTGCCTTTTGATCATTTGTATGTCTTCCTTGGAGAATTGCTTGTTTAGGTCTTCTGCCCATTTTTGCATTGTGTAGCTTATTTTTTATTATTCAGTTGGATGAGCTGCTTATATACTCTGGAGATCAAGCCTTCATTGGTTTCATATTCAAATTTTTTCCCATTCCGTAGGTTGTCTTTTTGTTTTACTTCCAGTTTCTTTACTGTGCCGAAGCTTGTAAGTTTCATTAGGTCTCATTTGTTTATTCTTGCTTTTATTTTTTCTACGAGAAAATTTACGAGATATATGTCAGATACTGTTTTGCCTTTATTTCCCTCTAGGAGGTTTATTGTATCTTCTCTTATGTATAAGTCTTTGATCCATTCTGAATTTATTTTTGTGTATGGTGTTCTAGCTTCATTGGGAGTGTTCTAGCTTCTTTGATTTACATGCTGCTGTCGAGTTTTCCCAACACCAGTTCCTGAAGGGCCTGTCTCTATTCCATTGTATTTCCTTGCCTCCTTTGTTGAAGATTAATTGACCAAAAGTTTGTGGGTTCATTTCTGGGCTCTCTATTCTGTTCCATTGGAATATATGTCTGTTTTCCTACCAATACAGTGCTGCCATGTTGACTTTAGCTCTACAGTATTATCTGAATCTTTAGTGTAAAAAATGCCACTGATTTTTGAACCTTAATCTTGTAACCTGCTGCATAGCTGAATTTTTTGATCAGCTGTGGGAGTGTTAGTCTGGATCTTGTAGGGTTTTCTATATATAATAACATTATCTGCATATCGTGAGACTTTTACCTCTTCCTTTCCAATTTGCATTGCTTTTACTTTTTTCTCTTGTTTGATTACTGTGGCTAGGACTTCCAAGACTATGTTGAGTAGGAGTGGTGATAGTGTGCATCCTTGCCTTGTCCCAGATTTTAGTGGGAAGGTTTTAACTTTCTCACCATTGAGTACTATGCTGGCTGTAGGTTTGTAATATATAGCATTCATGATGCTGAGATATGTTGCCTCTATTCCCACTTTGGTGAGACTATTTACTGTAAGTGTGTGTTATTTTATCAAATGCTTTTCCTGCATCTATTGAGATGATCATGGTGTTTTGTTCCTTTCTATCTTGTTGATGTGCTGTATTACATTGATTGATTTGCATATGTTGAACTACCTCTTTGTCCCTGGCATGATCCCCAATTGGTCATGATGTATAATCTTTCTTCTGTGTTGTTGGATTCTATTTGCTAATATTTAGGTGAGAATTTTGGCATCTGTGTTCATCAGTGATATTGGCTTATATTTCTCTTGTTTGGTAGTGTCTTTTCCTGGTTGTGGTATCAGGGTGATTGTGGATCCATAGAATGACTTTGGGAGTATTCCTCCCTTTTCAATCTTCTGGAAGAGTTTGAGAAGGACTGGTATGAGATCTTCTCTGCATGTTTGGTAGAAATCCACAGTGAAGCCGTCCAGTCCTAGACTGTTATTTGTAGGGAGGTTTTATATTGCTATTTTGATTTCATTTCTAGTGCTCTGCTTGTTCAAGGGGTCAGTTTCTTCTTGATTCAGTCTTGGTGGACAGTATGTTTCCAGAAACTTGTCCATCTACTCTAGGTTATCCAGTTTGTTTCCACATACATTTCATAATATTCTCATATGATATTCTGTATTTCTATTTTATTAGTTGTAATTTCTCAATTCTCCTACGTTATTTTGCTAATTTGTGCTGTCTCTGTATTCTTCTTTTTGAGTTTGGCCAGAGGTTTGTCGATTTTACTTGCTTTTTTGTAAAACCAGCCTTTGGATTGGTTGAATTTTTCCTATGGTCTTTTTAAACTCTATTTTATCCATTTCCTCCCCAATATTTATGATTTCCTTCCTTCTGATGCCTTTTGGGGTTTTTTGTTCTTCTTTTTCTAGTTCATTCTCCTGAGGGGTTAAATTGTTTATTTGTGATTTGTCTTCTTATTTGAGAAAGGCCTGAATCACTATAAACTCCCCTCTCAATACTGTTTTTGCTGTGTCCCATAAGTTTAGTGTGGTTTTTCTTTAATATTCTTTTGTCTCAAAGTACTTTTTCATTGCAGCTTTGATTTCTTCTTTGACCCATTTGTTTTTTATAACATTTTTTTTTAATCCCCATGTTCTCATTTTGTGCTCCTTTGTTTCTCTGTTGTTGATTTCTAGCTTCATGTCATTGTGGTGAGTAAATATGCTTGAGGTAATTTCTGTCTTCTTAAAATTGCTGAGGTTTCTTTTGTGCCCAAGTATATCATGAATCCTGTAAAATGTCCCTTGTGCACTTGAAAGGAATGTATATACTATTTTGTGGGGGGTGCAATGCTGTGAATATATCCACCAAGTGTAATATTTCTATTGTATTATTTAAATTCTCTATTGCCTAATTTATTTTCTGTATCGATGTTAAGTCCACTGATGTAAATGCAGTGTTGAAATCTCCAACAATTATTAATTTCCCATCACTATCCCCATTTATATCTGTTAGTAATTATTTTATGTACTTTGGTAGCCCTCTATTTGGTGCATATGTATTAATGAGTGTGCTATCCTCATCTTGTATCATTCCTTCAATCATTATAAAATGTCCTTCTTTATCATTCTTTATGGCCTTTGCTTTAAAGACTGTTTTCTCTGAAGTCAGTACTGCAACACCTGCTTTTTTGGCTTTTCCATTTGTATGGAATACCCATTTCCATCCTGTCACTCTCAATCTATATGTTTCCTTCTCCCTGAAGTGGGTCTCTTGTATTCAGCATATTGAAGATTCTTTCCTTATTATCCAGCCTATCACTCAATGACTTTGACAGGAGCATTTATTCCATTAACATTTAAAGTAATCGATGATATGTTTGTGTTTATTGCCATTTTGACCTTTTCTTTGCTGCTGATTTTATATTTCCGCTTTGGTCGTTTCATCTTCCTGTTTTGGTTTGGTCATTTTCCTTTGTATTATCATGAAATTTATTTAGTTTTAGTGACTACAGGAATAAATTTTTGCCTTGTTTTTACCCTTTTATATAAGTCTATTAGACCACTACTATAACTGATTTTATTAAACTGATAACAATATGATCTCAAAACCATCCTACTGAGAACAAAATATTTTAAAAGGAAAGAACAAAAAAAATTTTCTCTATTTTCCTGCCTCCCTATCTCACTCTCAATGATTTGTATGTGTTGTTTAAAATTTTGTGTTTATTTTACTTGTAGTTCATGAGTTATCACTTTTCCAGCTATGAGTTTCACATATTTGTAGCATCCTGCTGCTTTTCTTTTTAGAGTAGATCTTTCAATATTCCTTTAAGCATGGGTCTAGTGTTGCTAGACTCTTGTAAATATTTTTGTCTGTGAAATTCTTTATGTCTCCTTCTACCATAAAGGATAGCCTAGCTGGTTAAAGTATCCTAATTTATATCATTTTTTCATTCAGGACTTTGAATATATCTTTCCACTCCCTTCTGGCCTTTAGTATTTGTGTTGTGAAATCAGCTGTGAACCTTATTGTAATTCCCTTGTAACTCACTCTTTGCTAATCTCTTGCTGCCTTTAGGATCATTTCTTTATCCTTGACTCTGGCCGTCTTAATTATATGTCTAGGTGTGGGTTTATTTGAGTTCTTCCTGTTTGGGACACTCTGAGCTTCCTGTACTTGGATATCTGATTCCTTCTTTAAGTTTGGGAAGTTCTCAGTTATGATTTCTACAAAAACCTTTGCAATCGCCTTTGATCATTCCTCCCCTTCTGGGAATTCTATCCTGCAAAGTTTGGCATGCTTTCTGTTATCTCATATGTCTCTTATGCTTTTTCTTTTGTCTCTCATTGTTTCTCTTGTAACTCTTCTGATTGGGTGCTTTCCATTGTCCTGTCTTCTAGGTCACTAATTCGTTCTTCTACGTTAGGTAGCCAGCTTTGTGACACCTTTAGATCATTTCTCATCTCAGTCAACGGTTTTACCTATTCTACTAGGATCTTCTTTACAGCTTCCATTTCATTTTTAATATATTTTATATCTCTAAACACTATCTTTTATTTCCTTCAGTAATTTGATCAATCCTCTTTTGAAATCTTGACCTAGTAGGCTATCAATATCTATTTCTCTGATCGTTCTTTCAGGGGATTTCTCATGTTCCTTTTATTGGGTATTGTTTCTCTGCTTCTTCTTTTTGTTCCTACCTCTCTGGGACTGTGATTTATGGAGTATCAGTTACCTACTGTGGTACTAAATGAGTTTATCTACCTAATGCCTAATTATTAATACAACTAAAAAAGAGAAAAAAGAGTGAGGGAGACAAAGAATTTTAAAGAAGGGGAACTAAATGTTTGAAGACATTGTATAATGCATAATAGAGCAAGTTGAAGCAGAGTTTAGAAAAATAATAATAATAAAAATGTTTTTAAAAATTTAAATGCGATTTAAATGGGGGTATATATAATTGCCTAAGAAGTAAAAATTAAGAGAGTAATAGAAAATGGAAAAGGTAAAATCAGATTAAAACTAGGGGGTGGTCAGTGTCCTCCTGAAGACTGTGTAATTTTAAAGTGAAGTCTTTCTGTATTCATCCTGTTTTGGAAGCTCAGCTTGCTTTTTCCAGAGGTCCTCCATTGGAGCCCTTATCTGTGCTGCTCCCAGGGCCTGTTGGCAAGCAGATCACTCCTTCTACCAACACTTGTTCCAGTGAAGCTCTCTTTACTAAGTACTGGCTTGTCACTGACCTGACTAATGCCTCAGTCAGATGTTTCAGAATGACAAGGCAGGATTGGGCATCAGACCATCTCCCAGCCACATGGTCAAGGGCTGCGTTCCATTCCAAAAAGTGGGGCGACCAGCCCCCTGAGGGTGCCGGTCTCTCTACTGCACTGTGCCCTGTCACTGGTCTGGGACAAAACCCATCTCCTTGTTTGTCTTGGTGGAGCAAGTTCTCTGAGGAAATAGGATGGAATGATCTTATCTGCCTCAGGCGGTAGACAAGTCCCCATCTGGCACTTGAGTCTAAATCCTTAGGAGTGAATGCAGGTTTTGCTCTCACTGCTGCCTGGGTGCAAAACACCAGAGGGCATGGTGGCTGTGTCTAAGCCCAAGCTCTCTTGTCCTAGAAACTTTTGTGGATTTTCAGAGATGGGGAATGCACCTTTCCCCTCCCAGGGCACGTCTGCTCTGTTGCTAAACAGAGGGCCCAAGATGTTCTGCCCTGTGCACCCACAGGAATGACACACAGTCCCCTCCATTCCCCCAGGGTGCCCCAGTACAGCCATTCCCATTTTCCACCCAGCTCGGGCAGCATGACCCTGCCACCAGCTGCCTGGATTCATATTGGGGTTGGTGTCACAAGGATTCTCTGTGCCTGTTTAACTTAGTACTGTCAGTCAACTTATACTCTGTAGAGGTCTAATCCTTGGAGGCTCCCCCTCCATCCTGCCAACCTATCAGTTGGAGAGGGGAGACCCAGTGAATGAGTGCCAGTCCTTCTTTGCTGCTCCCTCACAGTGGGATTTGTCCCAATCTCTTTTGCTTTTTCTTCTTTCTTTCTTCATTTTCTCCTACCAGATTTTTTTCATCTTTATCTTTTGAAGAGGACAATGTTGTATCAGAGTCTTGCAGGTTCTCTGGTAAGCTGAGTGGGTCTCTGGATATGAGTCTTGGTGCATTTGTGGGAAAGGGTGAGCTACGAGGATCCTTCGGCTCCACCATCTTGCATTCCCCCACAAAAAGTCTCACTTTATAGTGGAAGATAAAAACAACCAGTAAAAAGATGGAAAAGATATTCCATGGAAATGACAAGTAATTGCAGATTGCAATGCTCAACTCATACAAAATACGTTTTAAAATAAGGGCCACAATGAAAGATATATATGAGATTATATAAATAAGAAGAGATCAATATAAAAATAGAGCTTTACACTCATTGAATTATATATGGACCCAACAATGTAGATCTTAAGTATAAAAAGAAATATTAGTAGACATGAAGGAATTAATTTATTATAAAATAATAATAGTAGATGAGTTTAACACCTCACTAGTCTGATGGCCATATCATCCAGAAAGAATATCTGTAAGGAAACAGAGGTCTTAATGGCAAATTATATAATTTGAACCTGAGATATTGTACACTGCATCAGAAAAGGGGAACACATAAATTTCTCAAGTGTGCACAGGATGTTATCTTAGGAATTAACCACATATTATGTCACAAAATGAGCAAGAAATATAAGTATACAAAATAATTAGAAAGATATTCTGTGCTTATGGATTGTATACAATGTGAGGAGCTATTCTAATCTATCTTTTACATGTTCAATCACCCCAGCACTACTTATTGAGGAGAATGTTTTTTCTTTTATACACTTTCTTTATGCACTTGCTTCGTTTTTAATGGGTTAATCGATTAGATGTGTGAGGGTTTATATCTGGTTGCTCTACTCTCTTCTATTGATTGGCGTCTGTTTTTGAGCCAGTATCATGTTGTTTAAATTACTAAAGTTTGTAGGGCTGTTTGACATCATAGAAATTTACACCATTAGATTTAATACACTTTTTTCAAGATCATTTTTGCAACTCATGATCTTTGTGAATACATATAAATTTTGAAATTATCTGTTCTATTAAATGGAAAATCTCATGGGTGTTTTGACATGAATCACATGAAATGTAGATTGCTTTGTGTAGTATGGTTGTTTCAACCACATTGTTTCACATCATTAACATAAGAGATCTTTTAATTTCTTTGGATCAGTTTTAATTTCCTTCATCGATGTTTTCTATTTTTAATGTAAAAGTTTTCTCCTTATTTGTTAACTTCATTTCTAGGTATTCTTTACATATATATATATATATATATATATATATATATATATATATATATATATAATTATATATATTTTATTTTAAACACGTTTCCTACACAAATACAAGTGGCAGAAGGCAGTGGCAAGACATATTCAAAGTCGAGAATGAAAGAAAGCTGTAATCTAAGATAATTTATCAAGCAAGGCTATCCTTTAGAATAGAAGGAGAGATAAATAACTTCCACAAAAGCAAATACTAAAAGAATTTTTCAGCAGAAAAAGAAATAATGAAAGGTTTACCCTAAAAAAAAAAAGAAGCAGGATACTACAGAAGGGAGAAAGGCATAATTAGAAAGGCAATAGCTGCAAAGACTTACAACAGATTAAACATGATGTTATAAAACAGGACATGAAAATTTTTAAGGTTCAGAAAGTGAAACAGGACAATACAGAGTATTTTCTTCTTGTTTCTGTTCTCTGTAGAATGGGATAGAGTTTGTATTCCTATCAGTTAAAATAAACAAATATAGTAACAGGTCAATATACATGCAAAACATGGTAACCATAAGTCAACAGCTTACAATGAAGTCACAAAGCCAAAAGAAACCAAGATAATAAAAGAAAACTTATCAAGCCACAAAAAGAAAATGAACAAAAATGAAATACCAAATCAACTGGAAAAAGAAGTTCAAAATGGAAATAAACACCAGTCTCTGAAAAATTGTTACAAATGTTAATACACTAAGTGGTTCTATCAAAAGATATATATTGTCAGGTGGGATAATATAACAAGACCCTACATTATGAAGCATACAAGAGACCCAATTTAGAAAGAGGAACACACATCAATTGAAATTCAGAAGATGGAAAAATATATTCCATGCAAATGGACATGACAAGAAAGCAGGACTAGCAGTACTGACTTCACACAAAATAGACTTTACACCAAAGTCCATAGAGAAAGATAAACAGGGACATGATATAATGATTAAAGAAGCAATACAAAATGAAGGTATTATACTCATTAAGATATATGCACTCAATATAGGAGCACCTTAATACATAAAGCAAATATTAATAGATAAAAATGGAGAAATCGATGGGAACACACTCACAGAAGTAGACTATGACTCCGCATTACCATTATTAGACTGGGCTTTCAGAAAGAAAGTTAACAAGGGAACAAAGATACTAAATTTTACGAAAAAATAATTGATGTTGGTTGATATTTTCAAAGCAGTACTTCTCACCAAAACAGAATATAAATTCTTTTCTAGTGCACATTTAACATTTTCTAGGAAAGATTATGTACTCAGTCACAGAAGAAGCCTCAAGAATTTTAAGAAGATAAAAATAATTTCAAGCATCTTTTCTGAGTATAATACTATGAAACTAGAAATCAATCACAGAAAAACAGGGAGAAAAAATGACAGTGTGTAGATTAAACAACATGGTACTAAAATAAGGGGGGAAGGTGAAGAAGTAAAAGAAGAAATTAAAAAAATCTTGAGAAATATGACAAAACACTACTCAAAGTCTATGGAATACAGTTAAAGCAGGCTTAAGAGGGAAGTTCAGAGTGACGAGTCCCTCCTCAAAGTAGAAGAGAAATTTTAAATAAATAATCTAACGTTCTATGTAAACTAATCATGAAAAGAAGAGCAAACAAAACCAAAAGTCAGCAGAAAGAGGGAAATAAGAAAGATCAAGGGAGAAAGAATTGAAATACAAATAAAAAATAGAAAAAATCATTCAAACTCTTTTTTGAAATTGTAAACAAAATTGACAAAACTCTGGACAGGCACACCAACAAGAAAAGAGAAAGAACACAAGTAACATAAGAAATGAAAATGGAAAAACTACATAGAGTACAATAAATTTGCATAATATCATAAGGGAATACCATGAAAAACTGCATGGAAACAAACTGAATAACCAAGAAAACATGGAGAAGTTTCTGGGAACATTAGCCAACCATTATTGCATCGAGAAGAAATTGACCATTTGAACAGACAGATCACCAGAAATGGAATAGCATTATCAATAAAAAAAAAAATCTGTGAAAACAAAATTCAGACCCAAATAACTTCACTGTGGAATTTGACCAAACATACAAAGAAAAATCCATATCAGTCTTCCTCAATCTCTTCCAAAAGATTGATAAGGAGAGAGTACTCCCAAACTCACACCATAAGGCCAACATCAACCTGGTATGAAAACCAGACAAAGACACTTCCCCAAGAGAAAATTTTAGGCCAATATCATTGATAAACCTAGATGTAAATGTCCTTAAGAAACTTTTAACAAACAGAATCCAACAGCATGTAAAAAAAGATCATACACCATGGTGAAATTACGTTCATCCCAGGAACACAAGGATGGTTTAACATATACAAATCAATCAATCAATTGTGATACACCATATCAACAACAGAGAGGACAAAAAACACATGATAATCTCAGTAGATGCAGAGAAAGTATTTGATAAAATTTAACCCCTATTTGCAATAAAAGTTCTTATCACAGTGGGAATAGAGGGACCATATCTCAACATAATGAAAGCTATTAATGACAAACATATAGCCAGAAAAATACTCAGTGGTGAAAAACTGAAACCCTTCCCACAAAAACCTGAGACAAGTCAAGGTTGCCCATTCTCACAATTTCAATTCAATATAGTCTTGGAAATCCTAGCCACAACGATCAGGCAAGAAAAAGAAGTAAATTTTCAGACTGTAAAAGAAGAGGTAAAATTGTCACGATATGCAGACTTGACACTATATATAGAAAAGTGTAAAAGCTTCACAAAAATTTACTTAGGCTGAAAAAGTAACTGGGCAAGGTACCCATAGTAATGTACAGAAACCAATTGCATTTCTTTACACTAACATTGAATCAACAGGAAAACAAAGTATAGAAGCAACCGCTTCTATAACTGCACCCAAAACTATAAAATGCTTAAGAATAAATCTGACCAAAGAGGTGAATGGCTTATACATGGAGAACAAGAAAACATTGATTGAGGAAATCAAAAAAGATTTGAAGAATTGGAAAGATATCCAATGATCTTGTAATGGAAGAAACAATATTGTTAAAATGGCCATACTGCCCAAGGCAATCCACAGACTTAATGTGATTTCCTATCAAATTATGCAAAACATTTCTTTTTAGGACTGAAACAAATGTTCCTAAGATATACATAGATTCATAAAAGATCCGTAATTCCCAAAGCAATATTAAAGGAAAAGAAAGAGGCTGAAGGAATAAACCACAATGTCTCCATAAACTATTGCAGGGTTTGAATAATCATAATGACATGATATTGGTACAGATACAGGCATATTGACCAATGGAACAGAATAGAGGGCCTAGGAATAAATCTACAGGCCTATGTTCTATTAATCTTTGACAGAGTAGCCAGGAATATGACAGAGAAAAGAGGATCTCTTCACCAACTGGTGTTGAGAAAAGTGGATAGCAGCATGCAGAGCAATGGAGTAAGAACTCTCCTTCACTCCATATACAAGAATAAACTCAAAATGGCTTGAAGATTTAAATGTAAGGCAAGACAAAATAAATCTCCTAGAAGAAAACATATGCAAATCTCTTTGAGGTAAATCTCATCAATGATCCCCTAGAACTGACTACCCAGGTAATGGATGTAAGAGCAAAATTAATAAATGGGACCTAATTAAACTTATAAGCTTTTGCAGAGAAAGGGAACCATAAACAAAGCAAAATGACAAACTACATGATTAAAGAAAATATTTAGAAGTGATGCAACTGACATAGTCTTTATTTCTAAAATATAAATACTTCATAAAACCCCAAAAAAAGAAACCCAATCTGAAATTGGGCAGAAGCCCTAAACAAGCAATTCTCAAATAGAGACTTAGAAATGCCACATAGCTATATGAAAAAAAAATAATTTCTCACTATCATTATCAGAGAAGGGCAATTCAAAATTATAATGATGTATCACCTCACAATAGTCACAATGGCCATCATTCAAAAGTCTACAGACAATAAATGCTGGGGAAGCTGTGGAGAAAGGGATCCATCCTACACTGTTGGAAGGAATGTAGTTTGGTGCAGTCATTGTGGAATACAGGATGGGTATTCCTCAAAAGAATAAAAATTGACAATATACATTTCAGCAATCCCACTTCTGGGTATATATCAAAGGGAAGAGTAATTCAAAAAGACACCTGCACCCTAATGTTCTCAGCACTGCTGTATACAAGAGCCATGACATGGAAGCAACGTAATTTTCCAAAAACAGATGAGAGTATTCAGAAGTTATGTTGTATTTACACAGTGGAACAATATTGTTCAATAAAAAATGATAAAACAATGACATTTGCAGCAAAATGGATGTCCCCAAAAAGTGTCATTCTAATTGAAGTTAGCCAGAAAGAGAAAGAAAAATAATACATGACAAGACATATGTGGAGCCTTAAAAAAAAATTTGGATGAGAACACGATGATTTCATCTTCAAAACTGAAACACACTCGCAGATATGCTAAACAATTTTATGATTACTGCGGAAAGGGGCTGTGAGAGGATGTTTGGGATCTGTAGATTTATAAATGTTACCCACTATATATAAAAATAGATTTTTTCAAAATTTCTCTTCTATGACACAGGGCAGTAAATTAAGTATCGTGAAGTAATCTTTAATAGGCACCAAAATATATGCGTTTATGGGGACACTGTGCTCTACACCACAGATTGACACATTGTAAATGGCAGTATTTCAAAGATAAATAAATTAATAATAATGTAAACAAATAAATAAACAAACAAACAAATAAATAAATACAAAATGAATAAATAAAATTTAATAATAAAAGAAATAAAAAGATTCACACTACTTAACTTTACACGTGAAGAATCTAGGATAAAACAGAAAGATTAAACAAGAAAATTGAATGAATGAGATTAAGGCAAATAATAAGAGAAACAATTGAAAAGATGAAAATTTTATACCTAAGTCTGTTTCTTTTTAACAAAAACACAAACGTTTAGGTTTGCTAAGAAAATTAAGGCTCAAATAAAATTAGAAATAAAAGAGAAGATATTACCTCTGATGTTGTAGAGATGCATAGCATCATAAGAAATTACCACTAGCCAATGATTTTAATGACCAAGAACTAATGCCAAATTCCCAGAAATATATGTCTTCCAATACAGAATGAAGAAGAAATTATAAAGTGAAATAGAACAAAAGTGTGTATGAGTAAATCATTAATCCAAACATCCCAAATCAGAAAAAATTTACAAGATGACTTTACTGGTGAATTCTGTCATACATTTGTAGACAATTTTTCACCAATACTTCCCCAAATCTTCCAAGAATTTGAAGGGGGTGAAAGACTCCAAACGTTTTTATGATGCCAGCATTATTTGCATAACAATGTTAGAAAAGACATTATATACAAAATATAGAATATTATCCCTGATGAATATATGTGCCAAAATACACAACAAAACACAAGCAAAATGAATTCAAAAACACATTTGATGTATCATACACTTTCATGAGTAAAGGGATTTATCCCTGGGTTTAAGGATACATCAAAATATTCAAATCAATAAAGGTGACATGCCACACTAATAGAATGAGAAACAAAACTCACATAATCATCTCAATAGGTGCAGAAATGACATTGTATATAATGCAACATCCTTTTAAGATACTCCCAACAAATAAAATTAACCCTGTCAGTGGCACGATATCATATACACACAAACACTGTGTGGAGAGAAGCGAAGTAGTTATCTGTCTATTGATTCATAGAAAAAGGGTTTATATAGAACATGCACAATGCCTCACATATCATCTAAGTTATAACAATGTTAATAATCTTAAGCTCTTTACGTCCCCATGCTTCTGCAGTAAGCACAGGTTGTTAAATGATCAAGGGTTGTTTTAAAGTTCATCACGGAACTTCATTAAGTAGGCCATCTCTTCTCCAGCCGGCTGTGCCTGTCTTATGTTGTCCTCCTCTGAGGATCTTACCGAGAATAGGCTATCCATCCATCCATAGTGGATACATTGTGTAGGCCATTTCTTCTCCATCGTGGATATGTGACATTCCTCACAGCTTGTTTATCAGTTCAGTCCATTGGCTTATACTCTAGAGCCTTTAGACAGGGTCTTGCAAACCTAACATCCCTTGACAGACAAATTGATAAAGAAAATTTGATGTATATATGCAATGGAATCAATATTTTGCATTACTATCAGCAGTGTCCACGGTGTTCATTTTTCTCCACAATCTCACCAACATCTACTTCTTTTCTTTTGATGAGAGCCTTCTGACAAATGTGAGGTCTTGCCTAATTTTGGGGTTATTACTTTCCTAATAATTTATAACTCTGAATATATTTTCATGTGTCATTATGCCAAATGCATGTTTTCCACAGAAAATTGATTCAGATCTATCTATTCACTTCCTATGGACAATTTTTTCAATTGGATTGCTTGGGGTTTTTTATTGTTGTGGTGTATGAGTTTACCATATATATTGGATATTAACACTTGATTGGAAAATATCACTTGCATATATATTCTCCCATTGTGTTGGCTGACTTTTCATTTTATTGATCATTTCTTCTGTAGTGTAAATCTGTTTAAATTGATACAATCATCTTTTGTTAATTTCTTCTGCTTCCCTTGCCAGATGAGAGATATGAAAAATCAAATTAAGTCAAGTGTACTTCTTATGTTTTACCCTTGGATTCTTTGTTTTCAGGTTTTATGTTTTATATGCCCAGGAGTGGGATTGCCGGGTGATATGATAGGTCTATTTTTATTATTTAAAGAACTTCCATACTGTTTCCAAAGTGTTTGCACAAATTTTCATTCCCACCAACAGCGTTTGAGAGTCCCTTTTTCTCTACAACCTCGACAGTCTTTATTGTTTGTAGACATTTGGATGACAGCCCTTCTCAAGGGTGTGAAGAAAAACATCATTTAATTTTTGTCTAGCCTTTGTATAATGATTAGAAATGTGAGCATGTTTTTATGTTCCTGTTTGTCATCGGTGTGTCTTCTTTTGGGAATTGTTTTCTGCTCGTTTTCTGGCTGAGTTGTTTGTAAATTTTTGAAATGGAGTTGAATGAACGATGTGTGTATTTTAGAAATTAGCCTCTTATTGATTACATTGTTTCCTAATGTTTTCTCCCATTTGGAAGTTCATCTTTTCATTCTGTATATTTTGCTGTGTACAAGCTTTTAAGTTTAATTAGGACCTATTTGATTATTTTGCTTTTACTGTTTTCAGCTTTGGAGAGTGACATAAGAAAATTTCATGACATTATATCTCTTTTTTTGCCTATGTTAATTTCCAGGAGTTTCATTGTCTCATGTATTAGATTCAGATATTTAAAACATTTTATTTTATTTTTGTACAGTGTGAGGGAGTGTTCTAATTCCATTGATTTACATGTAGCTGTCTAATTTTCTCAACATAACTTGCTGAAGACTGTGTTTTAGGCATTGTATGTTTTTGTTTCCTTTGTCATAGTTTAGTTGATCATAGGTGTGATGTTTTATTTCTGCATCTGTGTTATATTCCAGTGATATACATGTTTGCTTGTTTTCCAGTATTGTGCTGTTTTAATTACTGTATTTTTGTAATAAAATCTGGGATCTGGGAGGGGTGTGGGTTATGCATCCATCTTTGATCTTTTTCCTCATTGTTCCTTTTGCAGTTCTGGTTCTTTTGCAGTTCATTATAAATCTTAGGACTTTTTTGTTTCTGTGGAAAATATCATATAGTTCAATCTGAATCACTTTATATCTGTAGAAATCTATTGTAGTATATATATTTTAACAATATAATTCCTCTAAACTAAGACCTTGAGATTTCTTTCCATTTCTTTGCATCATCTTCAAATTTGTTTTTCAGTTTCCTATTGAATTTATTACCTTGGTTTTTCCATATGTTTTTCATTTTTTGATCTGATTTCATATGGATTTTTTAAACTTATGAAATATTTCATTTTTAGTTTAAAGAAATGTGATAGTTTTTGTACATTAATCATGAATCATGGAAGTTTGCTAAATGTCTTTATTAGTTTTAGTTGTTCTGGTGTGGAGAATTTTTAGCGTTCTCTATATAGACTATTGTGTCATCTAAAATAATAACAGTTTTACTTCATTCAATCCAACTTCAGTAAATTTTTTTCTACTACGATTGCTGTTTCTCGGACATCCCATACTGTGTTTAATAGAAATGGTGAGAGTGGGCATCCTAGTTTTATTCCTTAATTTGGCTTTCAGTTTTTCACTTTTGCATATTATGTTGTCTGTGGGTCTGTAATTAATGACTTTAGTTATGTTGAGAGTTATTTCCTATATATTACTTTGATAAGAGGTTTCTGTTGTTGTTGTTGTTGTTGTTGTTGTTGTTGCTGTTGTGCTGTATTAATTAATAAATATTGAATTTTGTGAAATAATTTTTATGGATTTATTGGGATGACCACATCATTATCTTTTTCTTCTCTTAATATGGTGTATCAAACTGATTGATTTGTGTATGTTGAACCTCTCTTTTGACTCTGCAATGAATCCAAGTTGATCATGGTGTATGATTCATTTTAGGTATTGCTGGATTGAGTTTGCTGATAATATTTTCTAGAATTTTTGCATCTAAATCAATCAAATATATTAGCTTGAAGTTCTCTTTGCATGTACTTTGTTTGTTGGCTTTTCTATCAGGAGGATGAAATCTTCATAATATTAATTTGGGAGTTTCCCACATCTTCAATATTTTTGAATACTTTGAAGAGTATAAGTTCTGCTTTGTAGTTTTGTACAGTTCTCCATGGGAGCTGTTTAAATCTGCACTAGTGTTTAACGATTTTTTTTAAGTGCAGATTCTATCTTTAGTCTAGTAATCAGTTTGTTCAAATTGTTTGTTTCTCCTTATCTCTGTCTCTTTCTAGACATTTGTCTATTTCTTCTAAGTTGTCCAGTTTTTCGGCTTGTAAGTGTTGACAAAATATTCCCTTTTTTGTATATCTGAGATAACAATTGTTATTTCTCTTCTTTTATTTCTTACTTTATTTCTTTGGAACATCTCTCTTTTCTTCATGATGCACATGGCTAGAGGTTTTTTGATTTTGTTTATTTTAAAAAGAAATCATAAAACAAAATCTTTGGTTTTATTACTCTTTTGCATTGTTTTTATTCTGTCTAATTTATATTTACACCTGTAATATTTAAGATTACGTTTTTTTAACTTTTTTATTGATTTACAGTCATTTTACAAAGTTGTCTCAAATTCCAGCGTTGAGCACAATTTTGCAGTTACAATGAACTAATATACACTTGTAGTCCCATTTTTTCCTCTGTGGGTTGCCGTAAGATCTTTTATATATTTCCCTGTGCTATAAAGTACAATCCTGTTAACTATTCTACAATTTTGACCTCCCAGTCTATCTCTTTCCACCCCCAGCCCCATGGCAACTAAACTTTGTATTCTATGTCTGCGAGTATATTTAGTTTTGTATTTGTGTGTTTTTTTTTGTTTTGTTTTGTTTGGTTTGGTTTTTAGATTCCACTGAAGAGCCATCTCATATGGTATTTTTCTTTCTCTATCTGGCTTACTTCACTTAGACTGATTTTCTCCAGAAGAATCCATGTTGCTGAAAATGGCATTATGTTATAGTTTTATATGGTTATCTAGTGTTCCATTGTATAAATATACCACCTCTTCTTTATACAGTCAACAGTTGATGGACATTTAGGTTGTTTCCATGTCCTGGCTATTGTAAATATTGCTGGCTATGAACATTGGGATGCAGGTGTCATCCTGAAGTAGGGTTCCTTCTGTATTTATGCCCAGGGGCGGGATTCCTGAGTCATATGATCAGTATATTCCTAGGCTTTTGAGGAATCTCCATCCTGTTTTCCACAGTGGCTGCACCTAACTGCATTGCCACCAGCAGTGAAGGACTGTACCCTTTTCTCCACAGCCTTTCCAGAATTTGTCATTTGTGTATTTTTGAATGATGGCCATTCTGACTGGTATGAGGTGATACCTCACTGTAGTTTTGATTTGCATTTCTCTGATAATCAGTGATATTGAGCATTTTCTGATGTGCCTTTTGATCATTTTTATGTCTTCCTTGGAGAATTGCTTGTTTAGGTCTCCTGCCCATTTTTCCATTGGGTGGTTTATTTTTTCTTGTTCAGTTGGATGAGCTGTTTATATACTCTGGAGATCAAGCCTTTTTTGGTTTCATATTCAAATTTTTCCCATTCCATAGGTTGTTCTTTTGTTTGACTTCTGGTTTCTTTACTGTGCAGAAACTTGTAAGTTTCATTAGGTCTCATTTGTTTTTTCTTGTTTTCACTTCTTCTATGAGAAAATTTTTGAGACTTATGTCAGATAATATTTTGCCTATATTTTCCTCTAGGAGGTTTATTTTATCTTGTCTTATGTTTAAGCCTTTGTACCATTCTGAGTTTATTTTTGTGTATGGTGTTCTAGCTTAATTGGGAGTGTTCTAGTTTCATTGATTTTCATGCTGCTCTCCAGTTTTCCCAACACCAGTTGCTGAAGGGACTGTCTGTATTCCATTGTATTTTCTTGCCTCTTTGTTCGAAGATTAACTTACCAAACGTTTGTGGGTTATTTTCTGGGTTCTCTATTCTGTTCCATTGGCCTATATGTCTGTTTTCCTTCCAATACATTGCTATCATGTTGACTGTAGCTCAATATTATTATCTGAATCATTAGCATAAATAATGCCACTGATTTTTGAACCTTAATCTTGTAACCTGCTACCTTGCTGAATTCTTCGATCAGCTGTAGAAGTTTTTGTCTGGATCTCGCAAGGTTTTCTATATATAGTGACATATTATCTGCATATAGTAAGACTTTTTCCTCTTCCTTTCCAATTTGCATCCCTTTTATTTCTCTCTCTTGTTTGATTGCTGTGGCTAGGACTTTCAAGTTTATACAGAGTTGGAATGGTGATAGTGTGCATCCTTGTCTTGTCCCAGATTTTAGTGGGAAGATTTTAACTTTCTCACCATTGAGTACTATGCTAGCTGTAGGTTTTCTATCTATAGCTTTCATGATGCTGAGATATGTTCCCTCTATGCCCAGTTTGGTGAGTTTTTATCATACGTGGGTGTTGAATATTATAAAATGCTTTTCCTGAGAAGATCATGTGGTTTTGGTCCTTTCTCTTGTTGATGTGCTGTATTACATTGATTGATTTGCATATGTTGAACCACCCCTGTGTCCCTTTCATAATCCCCACTTGGTCATGATGCATAATCTTTTTTCTGTGTTGTTGGATTTTCTTTGCTACTATTTTGGTGAGGATTTTGGCGTCTGTGTTCATCAGTGATATTGGCCTATAATCCTCTTTTTTAGTAGTGTCTTCTGATTGTGGTCTCAGGGTGATTTTGACTTCATAGAATGGCTTTGGGAGTATTCCTTCCTATTTAATATTCTGGAGGAGTTTGAGAAGGAATGGTATGAGCTCTTCTTTGTATGTTTGGTAGAAGTCCACAGTGAAGCCGTCCGGTCCTGGACTGTTATTTTTAGGGAGGTTTTATATTGCTATTTTGATTTCATTTCTGGTGCTCTGCTTGTTCAAGGGGTCAGTTTCTTCTTCATTCATTCTTGGTGGACTGTATATTTCCAAAAACTTGCTCATCTCCTGTAGGTTATCCAGTTTGTTTCCACATACTTTTCATAATATTTTCGTATGATATTCTGTGCTTCTTTTTTATTTCTTGTAATTTCTCCATTCTCCTTTTTATTTTGCTAATTTATGCTCTCTCTCTTTTCTTCTTTTTGAGTTTTGCCAGAGGTTTGTCGATTTTACTTACTTTTTCAGAAAACCAGCTTTTGGATTGGTTTCATTTTTTCCTATAGTCTTTTTAATCTCTATTTTATTTATTTCCTCAACAATATTTGTGATTTCCTCCCTTCCGCTGCCCTTCACGGTTTTTTTTTTTCTTTTTCTAGTTCAATCTGCTGGTGGGTTAAATTGTTTATTTGTGATTCTTCTTCTTTTTTGAAAAAAGGCCTGTATCACTAAACTCCCATCTCAGCACTGCTTTTGCTCTGTCCCATAAATTTTCTGTGGTTTTGCTTTCATTTACTTTTGTCTCAAGGTACATTTTCATTGCAGCTTTGATTTCTTCATTGACCCATTTGTTTTTTAATAACATTGTTTAATCTCCATGTCTACCTTTTTTTCTCCTTTGTTTCTCTGTTGTTGATTTCTAGCTTCATGTCATTGTGGTCAGTAAAGATGCTTGAGGTAGTTTCTATATTCTTAAAATTGCTGAGGTTTCCTTTGTTCCCAACTATATCATGAATCCTGGAAAATATCCCATGTGCACTTGAGAAGAATGTATGTACTATTTTACGGGGGGTGCAATGCTCTGAAAATATCCACCAAGTTTATTATTTCTATTGTATTATTTCACTTCTCTTTTGCCTAATATATTTTCTGTTTCAGTGATCTGTACAGTGATGTTAATGCAGTGTTGAAATCTCCAGCTGTGATTAGAATCCCATTGCTATCCCCCTTTATATCTGTTAGCAATTATTTTATGTGCTTAGGTGTTCTTCTATTTGGTGCATATGTATTAACGAGTGTGCTATCCTCATCTTGTATCACTCTTTCAATCATTATAAAATGTCCTTCTTTATATTTCTTTATGGTCTTTATTTTAAAAAATATTTTGTCTGAAATCAGTACTGCAAACCCTCCTTTTTTGTCTTTTCCTTTTGAATGGAATACACTTTTCCATCCTTTCACTCTCAATTTATATGTGTCCTTCTCTCTGAAGTGGGTCTCTGGTATGCAGCATATTGAAGGTTCTTGCTTTATTATCCAGCCTGCCACTCTATGACTTTTGACTGGAGCATTTAGCCCACTAACATTTACAATAATTGATGATATGCTTGTGTTTATTGCCAATTTGACCTTATCTTTGCAGTTGATTTGGTATTTCCTCTTTGTTCCTTTCATTTTCCTTTTATGGTTTGATCATTTTCCTTTGTATTATCATGAATTTTATTTAGTTTTAGTGACACCCTGATAAGTTTTTTTTCTTCTTGTTACCCTTTTTATAAGTCTTTTAGAGAACTAGTATAACTGCTTTTATTAAACTGATAGAAACATGGTCTCAAACCCATCCTACCGGGAACAAAAAACTTTAAAATGAAAGACCAAAAAAGAAAATTCTTTATTTCCTGCCTCCCCCTAACACTCTCAATGATTTGTATGTCTTATTTTAAAATTTTGTGTGTGTTTTATTTGTAATTCATGAGTTATCACGTTTCCAGCTGTGAGTTTCACATTTCTGAAGCATTCTGCTGCTTTTGTATTTAGAGTAGAACTTTCAATATTTCTTCTAGCATGGGTCTAGTGTTGCTAAACTCTTGTAGCTTTTTCTTGTTTGTGAAATTCTTTATGTCTCCTTCTACCAAAAAGGGCAGCCCTGCTGGTTAAAGTATCCTAGTGTATATCAGTTTTTTCATTCAGGACTTTGTATATATCTTTCCACTCCCTTCAGGCCTGTAGTATTGTTGTAGTGAAATCAGGTGTGAAACTTAAGGGAATTCCTTTGTAACTCAATGTTTACTTTCTCTTGCTTCCTTTTGGATTATTTCTTTATCCTTGACTATGGCCATCTTAATTATATGTCTTGGTGTGGCTGTATTTGAGTTCTTCCTGTTTGGGACACTCTGAGCTTCCTGTAGTTGGATATCTGATTCCTTTTTTATGTTTGAGAAGTTCTCAGTCATCATTTCTTCAAACACCTTTGCAATCCCCTTTGATCTATCCTCCCCTTCTGGGACTTGTATCATGCCAAGATTGACATGCTTTATATTATCCCATAGGTCTCTTATGCTTTTTTCATTTGTTTCCCATTGTTTCTCTTCTAGCTCTTCTGATTGGATGCTTTGTACTGTCCTGTCTTCTGAGTCACTAAGTAGTTCTTTTGCATTGTCTTGTCAGCTTTGTGACGCCTTTAGTTAATTCCTCATCTCAGTCAATGTGTTTACCTATTTTACTCGACTCTTCTTTATAGCTTCCATTTCATTTTTAGCATATTTTATATCTCTAAACCCTATCTTCTATTCACTTCAATAATTTGATCTCTCCTTTTTTGAAATCATGATATTGTAGGCTATCAAACCCTATTTCACTGATCATTCTTTCAGGGGATTTCTCTTGTTCTTTTAATTGCAACTTGTTTCTCTGCTTATTCATCTTGCTCCTACCTCTCTGGCACTGTGGTTTATGGAGTATCAGTTATCTACTGTGGTCCTAAAAGAGTTTATCTACCTAATTCCTATACAGTAATACAACTAAGAAAAGAGAAAATTGAGAGAGAGAGATAAAGAATTTTAAAGAATGGAGAAATAAAGGTTTGAAGGCATTGTATAATAAATAATATAAAAGTAAGTTGAAGCACAATTTTGAAAAATAATAGTAATAAAAATATTTTTAAAAATTTCAAAGGGATTAAAATGGGGGTATTTATAATTGCAGAAAAAGTAAAAATTAAGAGGGTAATAGAAAATGGAACAGGTGAAAACAGATTAAAACAAGGGGGTGTTCAGTGTCCTCCTGGATATTGTGCAATTTTAATGTGAACTCTTTCTCTATTCATCCTGTTTTGGAAGCTCAACTTGCTTTTTCCATTGGCCCTCCATTGGAGCCTGCCTCTGTGCTGCTCCCAGGGCCTGTCAGCAAGCAGACCACTCCTACTCCCAACACTTGTTCCCAAGCAGCTCTCTTTACTGTGGGCTGGCTTGTCACTGCCCTGCCCGATGGTACAGTCAGATGTTTCAGACTGACCAGGCAGGAGTGGGTGTCAAGACCTCTCACAGCCATGTGGTTAGGGGCTGCATTCCATCCCAAGAGGTGGGGGGCCAACAGCCCCTCAGGTTGCCAGTCTCTCCACTGCTCTTTACCACTGTATGCTCTGCCTAAGGTTTGAACAACGGATTGGGCTCAGGGTAGACTAAGGAACATCCCTGTCCCTGTTTGTGCCAAAACTCAGCTCCTTGTTTGTCTTGTCAGAGCATGTTCTCTGTGGAAATAGGACGGAAGTATCCTATATGCCTCAGGCTGTAGACAAGTCCCCGTCATGCTCTTGAGACTACTAAGTCCTTAGGAGTGGATGCAGGTTTTTCCCCCACTGCCATCTTTGTGCAAAGCTCCAGAGGGTATGGTGGCTGTGTCTGAGCCCCAGCTCTCTTCACCTGGAAAATTCTGTGGGTTTTCAGAGATGGGGAATGCACCTTTCCCCTCCCAGGGCATGTCTGCCCTGTTGTTTTATGGAGGGCCTAGGTTTTTCTGCCCTGTGCACCCATAGCAATGGCACACAGACCCCTCCATTCCCCTGGGCTGCCTCAGTGCAGCCATCCCCATCTTCCACCTAGATCGTGAAGCATGGTCCTGCCCTCAGCTGACAGGATGCATCTTGGGCTGGGTGTCACAAGGATTCTCTGTGCCTGTTTAACTTGGTTCTGTCAGTCAACTTATACTCTGTAGAGATCCAATCCTTGGAGGCTCCCTCTCAGTCCTGCCAAACCCCCAGTTGGAGAAGGGAGACCCAGTGAATGAGCACCAGTCCTTCTTAGCTGCTCCCTCCCTGTGGGAACTGTCCCAATCTGTTTTGCCTTTTCTTCTTTCTTTCTTCCTTTTCTCCTACCAGATATTTTGCATCTTTATCTTTTGAAGAGGACAATGTTCTATCAGAGTTCTGCAGGTTCACTGGTTAATTGAGTGGGTCTGTGGATGAGTCTTGGTGCATTTGTGAGAAAGGGTGAGCTACAAGCATCCTTCTCCTCCACCATCTTGGCATCCCACCCCAAAATGTCTCACTTTATGGTGGAAGATAAACACAGCCAGGAAATAGATAGAAAAGATATTTCATGGAAATGACAAGAAAGTGCAGATTGCAATGCTCAAATCATACAAAATACATTTTAAAATCAGGGTCACAATGAAAGATAAATATAAGAATACATAAAGAAATAAGAGATCAACATTAAAAAAAGAGTATTACACTCATTAAATTATATATGGATCCAAAAGTGTAGATCATACGTATAAAAAGATATATTAGTAAACATGAAGTAATTAATTCATTTTAAAACAATAATAGTAGATGAGTTTAACACCTCACTATTCTGATGGCCAGATCACTCAGAAAGAATATCTTTAAGGAAACAGAGGTCTTAATAACATATTAGATCATTTGAACCTAAATGAGTTATTGGACACTGGGTCAGAAAAGAAGAACACATAAGCTTCTCAAGTGTGCACAGGATGTTTTCTAAGGAATTAACCACATATTATGCCATGAAAGGAGCCTCAGGAACTTTAAGCAAATATAGTTTACAGCAAGTATTTTTCCATACAAAAAAAGTATGAAACTATTCATCAACTCTAGAAAGAAGAACATGAAAAGCACCAACATGAGATTAAACCACATCCTTTAAAAAAATAAAACAAGGTCAATTATGAAATCAAAGGGGTAATAAAATCATACCTAGAGACAAATTACAATGAAAACACAGCTTCATAAAATGTACGGGATGCAGCAAAGACAAATCTATTAAGTAAGTTTAGAACAATTAAGGCCTCTTACAAGGAACAAGAAAAACCTGACACAAAGGACCAAGCATAACACCCAAAATTACTTGATATAAAAACAAGCAAAACCCAAAGGCATTAGAATAAGAATTCTTTAATGAGTACTTTGAAAATAAATGAAATAAAAATCAAAAAATAAATTAAATGTCATAAAATCAACAGCTTTAATTTTTCTTAAATATATTAACAAATTGACAAACATTTAGCCAGGCTTATCAAGAAATACAGAGTGGACACGAACAAAATAAGAAATGAAACAGTTGAAATAACATCTGATATTACAGAAATGCAAACAAAGATTATGAAAGCACTCTGAGCAGTTACGTGACAAACAACTGGACCTTAAAGAAATGGACAAATTTCTTGAAATGTACAGCCTGGCAACACTGAATAAAGAGAAAACAGTAAACTTGAAAAGAGCAATCAGTATAAGTTAAATAATATCTATAATTTTAAAAACACCCCTTGATCAAAATGCCTGGATGCATTCACTAAAACCTCTTTCCTCCCAACTATTTCAAAAAATGAAGGAGGAAGGAAAATTTCCACAGTTATTATATGAAGCCACCAATACCATGAAAACAAAACCAGTCACAGACACTACAAAAAAAATGAAAATGTAAAGCCAAAATCCTTGATGAATATATATTAAAAAATCCTCAACAGAACATCAACAAATTAATCCAGGAATACATAGAAAGGATTATACACAATGATCAGTTCGATTCCTTCCAGAGTCACAAAGATGGTTCAACATACACAAGTCAATCAACATGACACAAATTTAATATGGAAGGACAAAATTCACAGGACCATGTCAATACACACAGAAAAATCATTAGACAAAATTCGACATACATTCATGATCAGAACTCTCGTGAATGTGATTACATTGGGAACATCTCTCAATATACTAAAGGCCATGTATAACAATTTATAATACTCAGGGGAAAGGCTGAATGTCTTCTGGGTAAATTCAGAAACAACACAAGTATTCCTACTCTCAGAACTTCTGTTCCAGAGTAAAAGAAGAAAGGAAAGGAAAGAAAAAGAAGTAAAAGAAATGCCAAATGGAAAGAAAGAGGCAAAATTGTCACCATTACTGATGACATAACAATCTACATAGAGTCCTAAGTGCTTCACACAAACTATTATGAACAATAAATAATTTCAACAACAGAGCAGGGTACAAGATTAATGTAAAGTAGTCTCTTGCATTTCTACACATTAATCATGAGATACCATAAAATGGCCATTGAAAGCAATACTATTTAAAATCCCATCCCACCGAACATCTTGGAATAAATGTAACCACATATATGAAAGACCTACACACTGAAAATTAAAAAAAATTGACAAAGAAATTAAAAATGACTCAAAGAAATGGAAAGATGCCTTGTGCTCTTGGATTGAAGGAGTTAATATTGTTAACATGGCCGTACTACACAAAGAAACGTATAGATTTTTTGCAATTCCTGTTACAAAGCTGTAGTATTTCACACAGAACCAGAAAATAAATAACTCTACGTTTTACATGAAACCATTAAAAATTGCCAAAATGGTCTTTAGAAAAACAACAACTCTGGAGGTATAAATCTGCTGGATTCCTTAGTATACTATAAGCCTACAGTAATAAAAACAGCATGGCATTGGCACAGAGATACAATCAATAAAAACAGATAGAGAGCCTAGAAATAATTCCACACACCTATGAATAATGAATCAATGATAAAAGAGGCAAGAGTACACAATGGAGAAAAGACAGTCTCGTCAATGAATGGTGTTGGGAAAGCTGGACATCTAAATGTAAAACAGTGATATTAGAGCATTCCCAGACATCATATACAAAAATAAACTCCAAGTTTATTAAGGACCTAAATGTAAGACCTGATATTATAAAACTGTCAGAATGTTATATAGGTGATACTCAATTGGATATATATCATAGGAACATTTTCTTATATCAGTCTCCTAAGGCAAAAGAAATAAAATCAAAAATAAGCAAGTGAGACATAAACAAACTTGAAATCTTCTGCACAGCTAAGGGCACTATAAATGAAATGAAAACATTGCCTGTGTTATTGGAGAACATATTTGCAAACAATGCAAGTGACCAGGGGTTAATAGATGTAGGTTAATAGATGTAACATGGATTTCAGTTACCCAACTCAATGTGAAAGAAAAACCCAATCAAAAAAAGAGCAGAGTACCTTAGTTAATATTTTTCCAAAGAAAACATACAGATGAGTAATAGGCAAGTGATAAAAATGCACAACAGTAATAATTATTGGTAATTGCATTTCAAAACCACAATGAGTTATCATTTCACACTGGTCAAATGGCTATTATCAAAAAGTCTTCAAATAGAAAGTGTTGGAGACGATGTGGAGGAAACAAATCTCTTGTATACCTTGGTAGGAATATAAATTAGTACAACTTCTATGGAAAACAGTATTCAGATTTTTTAAAAAGTTAAAAGAGAACTACCATATGAAACAGTAATACCTCTCCTAAGAGAAACCTCGGGAAAAACACTAAATTGAGAAGAACCAATGTTCACAACAGCACTGTTTATAATATGCAATGCACGGAAGCAATCCAAGAGTCCACTGTTGAATTTGGACTTAAGAATATGTGATGTTTCTATAAATATGCAATGGAATATTACTCAGCCATGAAAAAGTATAGCACATTGCTATTTCAGCATCATGAATGGGCTTAGTAAATATTGTGCTTAGTGAAGTAGCTTAGACAAAGACAAAAGTAAGTAATATAATTTATATGTGAAATCTAAAGAATAACAAATATCTGGGTACATCTATCGATAGATATCTATTGATAGATGACAGATCAATAGATACATAGAAGGATAGATACATAGATACAAGATAGACAGATAGATAGATAGATAGATAGATAGATAGATAGATAGATAGATAATAGATGACAGATAGATCAATAGATAGATAGATTGAATGAGATGTGGTATAGAGATAGAGAGATTAGATAGACAAGACTGAAGCAGACTGAAAGATATGGAAAAAATTTATATTTACCAAAGGGGAAGGGAAAGAGTATTTAATGGTATGACATTGACAGATGCAAAGTAGTATACATCAAGGAGATAAGCAACAAGGATAATCTGTATAGATCAGGGAATTATACACAATAACATACAATTATTATATGTTACAATTATTGTAATAAATTATAATGCAATATAATCTACAATGTGGTTGGAATCACTATGCCGTACATATGAAACAACACAATATAGTACATCTACCGTACGTCAATTAAAAATAAAACATCTCATGTATAATTTAGTCCTTTTCCACTGATAGCATCTTCCTTTAATATTGTTTTATTTTCACTCTTTTCCTTTTATGAATACTGACTCAAATTATTTCTTTTGCTTTTGTGAACAGCATACCAGATTGATGTATCTACATTTATTGCAAATGATTTCCTATTTTCCTCTCTTTAATCCATATAGAATATTAGCATTTAAAAACATACCCAAAGAAACTGTTGCAACTTTCTCGTGGTCTCTGCTTAGTATTTTGTTCAATGTTTTGCGTATTTTTGCCATTTTATCCTTATTAGAAGGGCTCTTTTCTGCACCTCTTGTAAGGTGTTTCGGTTTTGTTTTTTATCTCATTCAGGTTTTGTTTGTCTGGTAAAGTTTTTATTTTCACTTTATACCTAAGTGATAACTGTGCAAAGTAGAGTATTCTTAGGTGAGATATTTCTTATTTCAGTATTTTGAAAATGTCATGTTTTTTAAGTTTGGCATATGTTTTCTGCTCAGAAGACTGCTGATAGCCTAATGGGGGTTCCTTTGTAGATTATCATAACTATTTTTGGCTGCCTTTAAAATTTTACTCTGTCATTGACTTGCCAATTTGCATATCACATATCTTGAAGGAGGTCTCTTTGTCTTAAAGTTATTGGTGTTATCTTGGCTCACACACTTTTATATCAGTTCCTTACTCAGGTTTGCGAATTTATCAACTATTACTTCTTAAAATAAACCATCAGCTGCCTTCTAACTTTCTTCTCCATCCAGAATTTCACTCTAATGTGCACTTCTTGAAGAAGTCTGATGGGTATTGTAGAATTTCCTCACTTTTCAATATCTTGTATCTCTGCCATCTCCTTTCATTTCCAGTTTTGTATTGGTGAGTTTGCTAAACTCTCTTCCACAAAGACAGTCTTTTCCAATGCTTTCTGTTGCATTCTTCATCTCATTTACTAAGTTGATCTGATCCTCCAATAATGTTTGGTTATTTTATAGTTTCAATCTCTTAGGTAATGTAAACCTTATCATCATTTATTTTAATCCAGAGCTGAGTAAACTGCTTTCTGGATTTTGTTTTTTTTATTGAGTTTCTGTATGATATGTCTCTGGATCCCCTATTAGTTATATGGCAATATTCCATGACTTTAAGTTTGCTGCAGTGTTGAAATTGTGTGTGTGTGTGCACGTGTGTTTGTGCGTGTGCCTGTGCATGTGTGTCTGCGTCTGTGTCGATGTCTGTGTGTGTGTATCTGTGTGTGTGTGTGCTATAATGTTACTGTGATTGGTCATGATTTTAGTAAATTTTTGCTCTGATGACGCTAAATAACAGATTGGGAGTTGGAGTCTTTCCTTTTGTTATCTGGTAGTTTGCAATATTGCACAATTTTTGGTTTTACTTACCTGATCAACCTCTGATAATATTTCAAAATGGTACTTTCCAGTCGCTACTTTTTGGATAAAAGTTGTGCTTTCATTGTAACTTCTTAGAATTCTATGGAGGTTAATGCCACTGTTGTCACTGGGACAGCAAACCCTTCCTTTTATTTGATATCCCTTGAGACTCAGTGTACACATTGAAGAAAGGTGTAAACACAGGTGGGTAGTTGGATTCAGGCAAGTGCCTTTGCCATGTACAGTGTTGCAAGGTAACTTGTCTCCACCACTTTGAATGGGGAGTAGGGACAGTGTCATGAATGTCTGAGTGTCTGAAGGATGGAATTTCTGTCTCCATTGTGGCTCCCTCCTAGTTACCTGTGACCATGTGTACTGGTGAACTTGGAGGCTAAAGCTGTGTGAATCACTGAGACCCTGTATCTACTGGGTACTCTGAACCTGTGGGCTCAGATACCCTAGTCAGTGGGATTTGGACGCAGGCAACAACCCTGCTCTTCCCTCAGTTCAACCACCTTTATGTGTTTTAGCCCACCAAACTTCAGCTGTACACATGCGTTCTGGAGTATTGTTTTGTGTTGTAGTTATTTTTGTTGAGATGTGATCGTCACTGACTGTTGATTTAAGGGGAGAGACAAATAATTTTAACTTATATCACTTTTTCAAAAGTATATGCTTTTTCATTTAAAAGCTTAAATTATACTATGGAAATTTTAAGAACAGTAAAGAAAGTGAACAAATCACCTCCCTTAATATCAGAGTTCTACACAATATTTTGTTTTTCCTGGGTTCTTTTCTTCAATGCTTTTCCCACATAAATGCACATTTTACTACAATATATGACTATAATCTCCTTAAAGTCATTTAATATATTAAAATATATTTCTGTGCTGTAAATACAGCCCTGTTTCTTCTCTAATTTATAACTAGTAGCTTGCACATTTCTGTCTTCTCCATCCTTCTTCCCTGTCCCCACATGATACCACTACTTGGTACACTGCACATATATAAGTGATTCTGTTTCTATTTTTTATGATTATTTCTCTTATATCTTTAGTTTCCTCATGTAAATGATAATGTAGAGTGTTTTTCTCCGTATGACTTATTTTCCTATGTGTAACTCTGTCTGGGTCTAGTCACATTGCTCCGAAAGGCAGAATTTTATTTTTTGATATGACAATGACTAAGTATTTATTATGTTATCTATATTTCACATCTACTTCAGCCAATCATCCGTTGATGGGCATTTGAGTTGTACATCTATCCTTGGCTATTATAAATGATGATGTTAAAACATTGAGGGTAATATATCCTTTAAATTTAATGTTTTAATTTTTTTCAGATTTGTACCAAAACTTGAATTGTTGCAAGAAATAATGTTTCTATAACAAATTTTCTGGGCACTCCCCATACATTTTTTAAAGTGGCTGCATCAATTTATATTTCCACCAAAATTACACCTGGGTTCCCTCTTATCGACTTTCTTATTAATGTTTGTCATTTGAAGAATTTTTTTTACTAACGATTTTGGTTGCTGTGAGATTATATTTCATCCTGGTTTTGATTTACAATTTCCTAATGAATAACAACATCACGTTTCTATTTCTGTGTATGAGAATCATCCACATGTGTGTTTTTGAAAAGTTTCCATGAAGATCCTTAAACTGTTTTTAACTTGTGGTCTTTGTTTTTAAATATTGAGTCTGATATGCTACATATATATAATGGATAGTAACATAATGTTGGTTTAATTGTCTGAAATTCTTCATTCTATTCTGTGTGCTGTCATAAGTCTTGCTGAAGCTTTCATTTGCTCTGCAAAAGGTTTCACACTTCACACTTATACAAGAAGTGGAATCTCAATATCACATAGTACATCTATTGCTTCCTCAGTAAACTAAAAATTGTTATTGTTAGTTTTCCTTTTTTTTCTACTTAGGAGATAGATCAAAAATAAATATTGCCTTGATTTATCTCAAAGTCAGTTCTGCTCCTGTTCTTGGTCAGAAATTGTAGAGTTTCAGGCTTTCCATTTAGGAAATTACTCGATTTTTATCTTATTTTATATATTATGGAAGGAAGTGCTCTTACACCTTCATTTTACATGTACTGTCCAGGTTTCCCAGAACTGTTGAAGAGACTGCCCTTTTTCCATTGTATACTCTTGCCTCCTTCATTGTAGACTAATTGACCATATGCGTGTGGGTTTATTTTAGGACTCTTTATTTTGTTCCATTGATGTATGTGTTTCTTTTAGTGCAATATTTTGATGTTTTCATTACTGTAGCCTTGTAGTATGTTCTAAAGTCAGGGAGGATAATACCCACAACTTTGTTCATTTTTCAAAGATAATTTTAGAAAATTTGTGCATTTCATATTTTTGTATAAATTTTAGTATTTTTCTCCTTGTTTTGTGAAGAAACATATGGATTCTGTGAGAATAGAAATTTACTAAAAATAGAAAACTGGGAAAAATAGTAAAGTGCGGAGGATAAATCATACAATATTAAACAACAAATGGATTGCTGTATAAATCAAAGAAAAATATATAAAGAAATATGACTACAAAAACAAAGTCCATGGGGTATAGCCAAAGGAGTATTAATAGGGATGATTATAGCAAAATAATCCCACTTATACAAACAAGAAATATCTCTCTTATATAACATAATCTTACAAACAAAAGATGTAACAAAATAATAAACAAACTAGTTATTAGAAAGAAAGCAGCTGAAAGGTCAGAACATAAATTAATAAAATAAAGATTAAAAATAGAAACATCTAATCAAACTAAATAATGCCTTTTGAAAGAAAAATAAAATTGATAAACTTTAACTAGACTCATGAGCAAAATAGAGAGTACAGATTAATAAGCTCCAAAATAAATGAGAAGTTTCAGCTTATATCAAAGTACACAAAGCATCATAAGAAGAAGACACAACAAATTATATGCCAATAAAAATGGATAACATAGAAGAAATGGACAATGTCTTAGAAACACTTAATCTCCAGAATGGAATGAGAAATAGAAAATATGAACAGTTATCACTAATGAATTTGAATAAGTAATTAAATAAAATCTCCCATGAAACAAAATTCCAGCCCTAGTCATCTTCACAGGTGACTCCTGCCAAACATTTAGAGAAGATCAATCAAAAATACATCTCAGAGAATTCCAAAATTTTGAAGAGGAAGGAAGGATTCCTACCCCACCTATCTGTATCACACTATTAATAAAACTGGAACAAATACCTCATAACATTTCTGGTTAAATACTACTGATAATCATAGATGAAAAATCATCACTAAAATGTTAGCCAAGCAAACAATACATTAAAAGGTTTATAAATTATGTTTAGTTCCATTTCATTCCAGGCATGCAAAAGTAACTCATTACCCAGAAATTAATTAATAATGTACACCACACTAACAATTTGAAGAATAAAAATTATATGGTCACCTAGAAAGAGTCATAAAATATTGTGACATATTCAGTATCTATTTAAGATTATATTTCTCCTCAAATTGGGCATAAGGAAACATACTTCAACACAGTTAAGGTCATATATGATAAGAACTCATCTAACATGACACTCACTGATTAAAAGCTGAAAACATCTCCTTTAAGAGCAGGAGGAAGACAAGAATACTGACTCTTACCACTTTTATTAAGTATCGTAATGGAAATTCTAGCCATAGCTATCCAAAATAAAAGTAAATAATATATAGCTATTTCAGAGAAGGAGTAAAAGTATCTGTTTGCAGATGAAATACTTTAAACAGAAATTCTAAAGAAGATGCCACAATACTACGAGGGCTTATCAATGCATTTGGTAAAATTTCAGAATGTAAAATTATCATACAGAAATCTTGCATTTCTACACACTAACAACAAGCTAACTGATAGAGAAAGTAAGGGAACTGTATCACTTACAGTTACATTACAAAAAAAAATCAAGGAATGTATCCATCCAAGGAGGTAAAGGATCTATACTCAGAAACCTGTAAAATATTTATAACACAAATTGAACATAATGCAAACAGATGAAAGGATATACTCTGTTAATAGATTAGGAAAAAGTATTCTTAAAATGACAGTACTAGACAAGAAATTACACAAATTAAATTAAGAGCCTTTTAAAATACCAAGGGCATTTTCAGACACTTAAAATAAATAATTCTTAAATTTACATGTAAACACAAAAGAGTTGAAATCACAAAAAAAAGAAAAGGAAAGAACACAACCAAACTAAAAACACAAACACCTCTGACATAGTACAAAGAGGATGTATCAATTTCCCTATTTTTAATCTATAATACAAAGCAACAGTACTAAAAAGAGTACGGTAGTGGCACAGAAGAAACAGAATAATGGAACACAACACAATGCCTAAAAATGAAATCAGAGAGTTATTGTCATTTAGACCATTATAAAAATGAATATTCAGTGGGGGGAAAGTAACAAACAGGCACATGAAATCAGTAAATATAACTAACCAACTGAAAAATGCAAGTCCATAACACAATGAGATTTTATGTCAGTCCTGTCAGAATGACTATTATCAAAAAGATAAAAATATAAGTTTTGGTGAGGATGTAAGAAAAAGCACCCTGATTCACTACTTGAGTGAATGTAAATTTGTGCTGCCACTGTGGAAAACAGTATGGAGTTTTATCTAAAAATTAAAAATGAAATATGATCTAACATTTCCATATCTGGATACTTATTGCAAGAAAATAAAAACACTAATCAGGAAAGAAAAATTCAAACCTATATTCACTGTGGCATTATTTACAATACCCAGGATATAGAAGAAAATTAATTGCTCATCAATAGATGATGGGTAAAGAAGATGTGTGCTTATAGTATATATATCAACCCATCTATTAACTAGAGATTTATATATATATATATACTATATAAACACACTAAATATATATATAAATATATATATATAATTCAGTGGGTTATTACTTAGCTCTAAAAAGAATAAGATCTTGTCATTTGAAACAAATGGGTAGACTAAGAGGGTAATACGCTAAGTGAAATAAGTCAGACAGAGAATGACAAATGCTGAATGGTTTTACACATATTTGGAATTTAAAACAAATGAACATAACAAAACAAATGGAGATATAGATATAGAAAGAAACAGGTTGCTCACAAGAAGGAGGAAAATGTGGTGAAGAAAAAGAAATAGTTGAGGATAATTAAGAGAGAAAATTTTCAGTTGCAAATTAAACGTGTAAGGGACAAGAAATATACAGTATGGGGAATAGTCAATAACTATGAAATATTTTAAATAGCAAAATATAATAAATAGATTTAATAATGTAATCAGTATTAAATGTATTAAAAAGAGAAAACAGTATGTTATGTAAGAGAAACAAACAGTTTTATACATTAAAGTACACTTCAAAAACAAACAAACAAACTTACAGAAAAAAAATTAGATTTGTGGTTAACAGAGTCGGGTTTGGGAAAGGAGAAATTGATTCATGCACTCAAAAACTACACACCACCAGTCGAAAAATAAACGTGTTCTAGGGATGAATCGTAGTAACATGAAAATTGCAATTAATACTGCTTTTTTTCTATATGAAAGTTGTTAAGAGAGTAGACCATATGATTTCTCATCACAACAAAAAGACAAATTGTATTTCTTTAAAATTGTATCTAAATGAGATAATGAATTCTCCCTAAAGAAACTATGATATTTATTTCATGATACTTATAAATCAAATCACTATCCTGTGCACCTAAACTTACATAATGTTTTATGCTAATTATATCTCAATAAAAGCGGAAGGAAAATGGAAATTCAATGGTCATTTTTTCCCATGTCACTTCTCATGTTTGTTTTTGCAGTAAGAAAACTTGAGTCATGATACCAACTTATCGTAGGTAAAGATAATAATAAATAAGTGATTCTAATAAATTATGCATAAAGATAATAATAAAATTAGTGCTTTACCATGCCTTAAACTTTCTTCATTTTAACAGCCAACTCTTTTTGCAGGCATCAAAATTTCACTCTGTGTATTCATCTGACATTAGGGAATGGATACAAATTTAACCCTGGCTGCTCTCGCTCTGAGTGACAAAGTTCACTGTCTGTGACCGATGATCTCATCTCCCTGATATCATCTGTAGGAAATGAATATGCAAGGTTGCTAAAAATCTCAGCATGGTAAAATCTCAGAACTCCTACAATTCTTAACTGTTTTGCAATGGGAATGCAATACTGACAAAGACTACATTTTGGAAAACAATGTGGTGTTTTCTCATGGTTGCATTAGGGGATGTGAGGATAATCACTGAGATCCAAAACAATAATTCTTGCTCAAGTGCTGGGCAAAGAAGTGTAAAGTTTCTGCATTATTAGGACAGAGAACTGCTTTCAAAATTATGACTACACTCACTCTATTCCAGGCTGTCATAGGAAAGAATGGTTATTGCAATTTCTAAGTGAACAGGAATAAGTCAGTGGTTCAGTCTCTATAAATTAGTCAACGTGTGTTCAAAGCCAAAATAAGTTGTGTCAACAATGAAAATAAGAGAAAAAAATTAGACATAAGCTTAAATTAAAAAGGAGACACAGTCCTGTGCTGTGCTCTGGGGACTGGAAAATGTATATGCCTCAGTCAAATTCAAGAGTTCAGTGGTTTGGCCCTAGTATCAGCTCGGGATTCAATGAACAGATAACAATTAGAATACTGGAAAAAATATAATCTATCTCTCCCTGATCTGAAGAAAACCTGGTGGTTCAATGAATCTCTTATTTCACAGAGATTCTGCCAGATGCAGAGGAATAATTCACGGATGACTCAACTAAGACAAACTTAGTTACTGCTTACCAATCCATCTTCACACACACACAGTGGTAGACAGACTTGTAGTATTTAGTGGGAAGAATTCAGTGGGCAGAGCTCAGAGTACAGTTTTCAAACACCAGCCAAATTTTTTACTTTTGCAAATAGTCTAGCTTTACCCTGGTAGAAAATTACAGATGGACAAATAATATTCTTCCTTAGAATTTCTAATTTCGAAATTAAACTGCAGCTTTTGACTTATCAGTATAGAACCTTGTTAAGATGATCACGGTAAGACACACTGTCTGATAAGAGAGCTGGAAACTAGCTGCTGAACCAGCCCATTTGAACCCTTGACTGCTAATGTAAGCAACAACATTTCCACCATTAGAGTTGTGTTGACAAACTAAGAAGCTTGATGTTCCTGTTGTAGGAACAGCCACTGCTGTCCAGACAGAGTTCTCCTGCTGCAAGAGGGCTCTTTTCTTCTCTTGGTAAAGTTCATATTGGTGGGATGTTGCTAGAAATTACCCTGGCGTATTTTCAAGTTCTCCAGATTATCAAAGGCTTTCTTCACAACTGATGACACAGCTTCAGGACTCAATGTTGCCATTTCAGTCTTATCAGATGACACTGGCTGCATCATTGTGAGAAGAAGCCTTGTTCTCCCTGAGCTTACCTACAATTTTCCAGCATATCTTGGCATTTCACATTCTGAAAATGCTTCACCTTTTATTTTAAATTAATGGGAAATAGTCAAAGTCTTCCATGGATATTTTATATTTCCTAGTATCTGCAGAAATTTGGTATTCTTGAAGTTGGACAAATTTTTAATTCTACCATCCTCGCCTCTTTGTAGTCCACACATTTTAGACTGCAATTTGGTTACTGAATATGACCACCTCATCCAAGGGGCTAATACCTCTTAGATACTTACTGTGTGAACGTTAGAATCGGCACAATTTATGTGGGGTGTATAAACCTAAATTAAATGTTTGCAATGGCACTGTCTTTTTTGGACAAATCTCTGATTCTAAGAAGTAAATTAATTAGAAGGCAGTAGATTTATTGGTATGTGGAAGAGAATCAGATAATTTGGGGTGGATGGGTGATGAAGAGTTAGGAAAAATTCCAGCAAATGGGAATGGAATGCTTTAGGCCTCTGGAGGCATGAATTAAGAAGAAAATAATACTTTGTCTCCTTACCTACTTCTACTTACTATCTTGAGTGACTAGTCCTTGGGCTATGAAAACAGCTAGTTTGTGGCAAAGAGTAAAGAACATAACAAAATATTTTGAAATCCATGAGAGTTTCGTTGTTTCAGGAAAGATGATTTTGCTTTAAGTCAACATGTATTTTTCATTCACTAAATAATAAAATGCACCCTGTGGCATGTGCTGTGCTTAGTGTACTGGTATCCATGTTAGACAGGGAAAAGGGAATAGACAGAAAAATTCTAAGTAGGTAAAAGGAGGAAACCAAAAGTCAAAGGATGAGTTGTTGAAATGTGGTGAGGTTGCAGCTAAAATAGCTGACAAGCATTTGCCTGCATGGATCTCCAGATACAGTGAAACATAAAGATATGCCAAGGTAGTCAGATGCTGATTTATAAAGAAATGACTAAACTAAGTTGAGTTGTGGTCTTAGATTTGGAAAGGCATTAAGAGACACCCTGAGGACATAAGCTTGTCTTTGGCTGGAACATAAAAGCAACAGAAAGTATTGACTAGAAAATATAGCGTAGATACTTGAGGGCAGGAATTGAAAGCACAAATTGGAATGCTTTGAGAACAGCACAAAGAAGATCATAGATAAAATAACTTCTTATATTCTACCATATAATGAATGTGCCATCTGAGACTACATCATTTGATATTTATGATTCCAGGGATGACATTATAGAGACCATTATCCCTGGGCAGGTTCCTGCATTTATCTCCTGTTTCAACCTATCCTAACTTAAACACTTTTCATACTTTCCAGGATGAACCAGAAACCACTTAGTACTTTTCCCTCTCTCCATGTTTCAGTCTTTTCCCAAATTCTTCCAATTTCTCATCTTCCTTACAGGAAATTATTTAAATTTACTATCATATTTTTCCATCAAATGATCATATCAATAAAATATCTCTTTTTTCTTTAAATGGTAACTTAGTCTCCCTTTTAACTCTTAATTTTATTTAAAAACAAAGTAAAGAAAATAGTGGTACACAACTTTGTTTATTGTTCAAATAAGAAATTTGCAGATATTTGTTGACATTTGCCAACATCAGTTTTAATCTTTGTTATCCTGCATAAACTGGTAGTCATCTGGTAGATCAGTTGTAATTGGGATGACGTTCATAAACTGAAGATGGCTGATGAATTGTCGTTGAAAGAAAGGTAGCTGATGTATCAGATATCACTGGCACTGGAAACCGTGGGTTGCTCCCTTGTTGAACTTTAGAAAAATGACCTCCATTTGCAGATATGTTGTGATATCTATTTGGAAATTTAGAAGGCTCCACCATCAGTCCATTATAATTGCTCAGTTGCTGTACTGAGAAGGAGAAGTTGAAGTTGTAATGAAGTACAAAACACGGCCATTTGCTTCAGTGTAGCTGCTTTGAGAGTGCCCGTGGACAGTGGTCAATTGATTTAAAATAGCACGTTGATCCACTGCAATTTGTTCTGGTGGTCTTAATGACATTGATGATGGAGGAGAAAAATCACCTCTGATTGGGTTATTTATATCACCTATTTTGTGGCTAGTTGAGGGCTTTCTTATTAGAGGCATGTTTAAATTTGTAGAAAGTAAAAATGCACATTCTCCACTAGTGTCAACCAGAAAAACAGAATTATTATTATCCACATTACACCCTGCTTTAAAGTGCTTCTTTTTGGAATCTACAGCCAATGAAGATAACAGAGAGGCATTTTTAATCTCAATTCTTCTTTTCATTCTCACTAAAAGCTGGGGACAGACTCGTTTAAAAT
Organism: Vicugna pacos; assembly: GCF_048564905.1. NCBI lineage: Eukaryota > Metazoa > Chordata > Mammalia > Artiodactyla > Camelidae > Vicugna > Vicugna pacos. The sequence goes on from NW_027328737.1 coordinate 2,719,268, forward strand.
TTGGATTATGATACAAGTGCAGCTACAACCAAAGGAGAAAGATTTTAGTAATATTTATCCAAAATAGAAGGCTACAATAAGCCTATCCTATAAAACCTCAGATTTCACCTTTACTATGCAAAGATAATATCATCAAAACATGAACATTGCTGATGATATTTTGAAGTTCCTTATTTGGAAAATGCATATTTAAATATTATACTCATGAAATTTTAGGAGTTAGCATTTGCAGTAATGGTGAATGCCACTTTTTAAAAGCAGCTTTTCTACCTTTATTTAGATTTCTGGTAAGATTCATAGTTGCAAGCAAAGTTTCTCATAATCTTGACTACTTAAGGCACTGTCCTCATTTTTCAGAAATAATAATGGATTTTAAACACTAGTAGTTTTATACAATTTTCAAAATCCAGCTTTACATTCATATTACCAAAGATTGATGTATAAAATAAAATTTTATATATAAGTTACCATTTGGTAACAAAAATTTCCGAATACCTTGCTTAAAACAGAGACTTCTTTTGCTTCTGCCAGAATGTCAGCTAGACAAGCAGACCTTTGAAAATTCTGCTGCACTTTACTAAACCCATAAAGGTTAAGCTGTCTAACTAAACTTTTCATACGTCCAGTTCCAAATATTCTGAAAGGGGACTTTATTTCCAAAACTTCCTTCTTAAAGACATCTTCATCAATCACTATGGAAGTTCCATTATCATCCCACCAGATGGATTTAAATTGGTCATTCCCAGCCATTTTCCAGTGTTTCTTGATAAATCTCAGTGAACGAAAATCATTATCTTCATCTGGTTCAGAGACAAAAAGTGCGTAACATTGTGTTTTTATCAAGGATTCTTCAGACAAAGTCTGAAAAGCATTTTCTTCAATCATAGATCTCAAGTCCAAGTCCCCAGAGAATGTTTGATCACACAATAGAGATTTACCAGAGTTTTCTGAACCTGTTGGTCTATATTTACGAGACACATCCTGAATTTCTGAAGAAATATGTGCCATCTCAAATAAATATTCTACAGCTGCTTTCCTAATCTGCATGTTTTTCAGCACTGCAGCTCCAAATGCTGCTTTGGCAGGCCTGCATAGATAAACTGCTAGTCTATAACAATGGTTCTCAACCTTAGTAGATGTGACATCACAAAACGAGTTGTCTCTTAGCAACTCAAGTGTAACATTCAGCCAGTGTTTACTTCTCATTCATCCAGTTAATATGAAACATATAGGATCCTTATTTTTATAGTGTGATATGCAAATATTATCCACACAATATCTTTTTAAATAATTTAATTTTGGGGTCTATTAAATAAAACCAATCTCTATACTTTTGTACACAAATTTATATCAGATCCGTGAACAGAGTATAAATAATGCACAAAATATATAAAATAATTTTAAAGTTATGGAATTTAAAGTGAAATTTGTGTAAAACCTGTACAGAAAATGTAAAACTATTTCATCATCATTTGTAATTAAAGTGAAACATAATTTGATTTGGAAATGGAAGTAGGTATTTATCTGTGTACTTTACAATAAGTAACTCTATATTCAAAACATGAGAAGAATAAATATCAGTTTATTTGGTATGTTTATAAATAAATGTTAAATATTTATGAAATAAAATTAGATTAAAATAATCAATCAAAAATAAGAAACCCCAAACGGGTCAATTTTTGTTTTAAATTATAATTCAGTGCTATTAGTAATAAATATAATTTAATATTCTACTTTAAAATTACAGAAGAGCCAACCTTCTTTTATATTTACAAATGTTAATTTTTTGCCATTCTTTCACTCAGAGGTTTCTCAGTCACTAGAAGGAAAAAACTTTCTTGTCATCTTTATAATCCATTCTCTTGTGGCTTCTGTTATGTGTTTCAAAATGACGTTGATAAATACAGTTATGGACAAGATCCTGGGTTCTATCAGCAGTGACTCCATTAAAGGGCAAACAAAGAATCAAAGAACAAAGAAATAACAGTATATGTTGGTTGAGTTGGAAAAGACCAGGTAATGCATTTTAGGAAGCAATATGTTTCCCAGTCCTGAAACAGTTGGCATTGTAAGTATTATACAGCAATTTAAGGGATGTGCTTTGTGTACTAATTGTAAATAGCTATGTTCTGTATCAGTAGACTGTAGTAAATCCAGTTCTACCAAAAGTTATATTCTTTATCTAGAAATAAATTCCATTAATTATAAGCCAAATTCAAAATGAGTGATAAAATTTTTAAATACATAAATGTACACTCAAACTACAATGTAAAATTTTCCTTCACTATCTGTAAATTCCATTCGAAATAAATAATAGCAACCAGAATTCATGGCATATTATAAGTATTATTAAGTATAGATAAGTTGGATTTAGTCCTCATTAATAAATATTATTTAACATACACAAATGAATATATTTGACACCACCCTTAAAAAAGAAACAATTAAAAAATAACAATCTAAATAAACGTAGGAAAATTATTGAAAGATCAGATCTTAATATTTCATAAAGATATTCTTTACAAATTCGCTCTAGATAGAATGTAACTAAACATAATAAAAGCCTTATATGAAAAACCCATGACTAACATCAAGTTCAATGTTAACATACAGGAAGCTTTTCCTCTGGTCTAGTGATAAGAAAAAGTAGCTCATTTTGACAAGTCCTAAATTACACTACTAGAAGTCCTAGTCAGAAAAACTAGTCAAGAAAAATATAAAAGGCATCCAACTTGTAAAAAAGCAGTAAAGTTTTTACAGATGACATAATTCTGCATAGATAGAAAACTCCATAGGCTCCTCCAGTGACTGTTAGAACCAATGAACAAACATAGTAGACTTGCAGAGTACAAAATCAATATACATATATATGTTGCATTTTTATATAGTAACAACAAATTATCAGAAAGATAAATTAGGAAAACAATTGTGTGTGAATTTATACCAAAAAGAATAAAATAGGAATAAATTTGTTAAGTGAAATAAAAGAACTAAACATAGATCTATAAATTACAGGGGCAAGAAATATATGTAAACAAAATAAATAGAAAGATATTCTGTGCTCATGGACTGTATAAAATGTGAGGAAATATTCTAATCAATTTTTTACATGTTTAATCTCTCCAGCACTACATATTTAGGAGAATGTCTTTTCTTCATTTTATACTCTTGCTTCCATTTTCGTGGGTTAATTTATCAAAGGTGTGAGAGAATATATCTGGTTGCTCTATATTCTTCTATAGATTGGTGTCTGTTTCTGAGCCAGTATCATGTTGTTTTAATTACTAAAGCTTTGTAGGACTGTTTAACATCAGAGATCTTTACACCATTAGTTTTAATACTCTTTTTCAAGATTATTTTGGCAACTCATGTTCTTAGTGGTTACATATAAATTTTGAAATTATTTATTCTACTTAATGGAAAAATCTCGTAGGTATTTTGACATGAATCACACTAAATATAGATTCCTTTGTTAAGTATGGATGTTTCAACCACATTGTTTCACAACATTAACATAAGGGATATTTTCATTCCTTTGGATCAGTTTTAATTTCCTTCACCAATATTTTCTGTTTTTTAACGTATAGGTTTTCACCTTACTTGTTAACTTCATTTCTAGGTGTTCTTAACATATATATTATATACATAATATTTTTAAACTCGTTTCCTACACAAATACATCAGGCAGAATGCAGTGGCAAGACATATTCAAAGTCCTGAATGAAAGAAAATTGTAATCTAAGATACTTTATCAAGCAAGGCGATCTTTTAGAATAGAAGGAGAGATAAATAAATTCCACACAAGGAAATACTAAAAGAATTTAGAAAGAGAAAAAGAAATAATGAAAAATCTACTCTAAATTAAAAGGAAGCAGGTTGCCATAGAAAAGAGAAAAGTATAACTGGAAAGGCAATAGCTAAAACGACTTACAACAGAATAAATATGATGTTGTAAAACAGGACATCAAAATTTTTAAGGGCCAGAGAGTGAAACAGGACAATACAGAGTATTTTCTCCTTCTTTCTGTTTTCTGTAAATGGGTAAGAGTTTGTAATCTTATCAGTTAAAATAAACAGATATTGTACGGGTCAATATAAATACAAAACAATGTAACCATAAGTCAAAATCTTACAATAAAGTCACAAAGCCAAAAGGAAACCAAGATAAAAGAAAACTTATCAAGCCACAAAAAGAAAAAGAAATGAACAAAAAGGAAATACCAAATCAACTGGAAAATGAACCTCAAAATGGAAATAAACACCAGTCTATCAATAATTATCACAAAGGTTAATGGACATTGTGGTTCAATCAAAAGATATATATTGTCAGGTGGGATAATATAACAAGACCTTACATTATGAAGCATACAAGAGACCTACTTTAGAAAGAGGAACAGATATCAGTTGAAAGTCAGAAGACGGAAGAATATATTCCATGCAAATGCACGTAATAAGAAAGCAGGACTAGTAGTACTGACTTCAAACAAAAGAGACTTTACAAGAAAGGACATAGACAAATATAAACAAGGACATGATATAATTATTAAAGGAGCAATACTAAATGAGGGTATTATAATCATTAAGATATATGCACTCAATATAGGAGCACCTAAATACATAAAGGAAATACTAATAGATAATAAGAGAGAAATCACTGGGAACACAATCACAGTAGGAGACTATAACACCACATTACCATCACTGGACTGGTCTTTCACACAGAAAATTAATAAGGGAATAAAGATACTAATAGACATGATTAAATAATTGGAGTTGGTTGATTCATTCAAAGCACCACTTCCACCCAAAACAGAATATACATTCTTTTCCCGTGCATATGGTACATTTTCTAGGAAAGATTATGAACTCAGGCACTGAAGAAGCCTCAACAAATTTAAGAAGATAAAAATTATTTCAAGCATCTTTTCTGTGTATAATACCATGAAACAAGAAATCAATCACAGAAAAACAGGGAGAAAAATGTCAGCATCCAGATTAAAAAACATGGTACTAAAAAAAGGTGGGGGGGTGATCAAGTAAAAGAAGAAATTATAATATATCTTAAGAAATACGACAAAACACTACACAAAGTCTAAGGAATACAGTTAAAGCAGACTTTAGAGGGAAGTTCATAGTGACAAGGCCCTCCTCAATGTAGAAGAACAATTTCAAGTAAATAATCTAATGTTCTATGTAAAGTAATCAAGAAAATAAGAGCAAACAAAACCAAAAGTCAGCAGAAAGAGGGAAAATTTAAACAAGAAAGAAGAAAGAATTGAAATGGAGATTAAAAAATAGAAAAAATCAATCAAACTATTTTTGAAATAGTAAACAAAATTGACAAATCTCTGGACAGACTCACCAACAAGAAAAGAGAGAGAACACAAATAATATAAGAAATGAAAATGGAGAAACTACAAAGTGTACAACAAATTTACAAAATATCATAGGGGAATTACATGAGCAACTGCATGGAAACAAACTGGATAACCAGGAATTAATGGAGAAGTTTTTGGAAATATTTAGCCCACCAATATTGCATCTAGGAAAAATTAACCATTTGAAAAGACAGATCACCAGAAATGGAATAGAATTATCAATAAAATAAAAAATCTCTGTAAACAAAATTCAGACACAAATAGCTTCACTGGGGAATTTGACCAAACATGCAAAGAAAAATCCATACCAATCCTCCTCAAACTCTTCCAAAAGATTTATATGGAGAGAGTACTCCCAAACTCACACCATAAGGCCAAAATCAACCTGATAATGAAATCAGACAAATACACTACCCCAAAAAGAAAACTATAGGCCAATATCATTGATAAACATAGCTGTAAATGTGCTTAAGAAATTATTAACAAACAGAATCCAACATCACGTAAAAAAAGGTCATGCACCATGGTCAAGTTTGGTTCATCCCAGGAACACAAGGATGGTTTAACATATGCAAATCAATCAATTAATTGTGATATACCTTATCAACAAAAGAGAAGACAAAAACGATATGATCACCTCATTAGATGTAGAAAAAGGATTTGATAAAATTTAACACCTATTTGCAATAAAATTTCTTATCACAGTGGGCATAGAGGGAACATATCTCAACATAATGAAAGCTACTTATGAAAAAAATATAGCTAGCAAAATACTCAATGGTGAAAATCTGAAACCCTTCCCAAAGAAACATGAGACAAGACAGGATGCCCATTCTCACAATTTCAATTCAATATAGTCTTGGAAGTCCTAGCCACAACGTTCAGGCAAGAAAAAGAAATAAAAGTTTCAGACTGGAAAAGAAGAGGTAAAATTGTCACGATATGCAGACATGACACTATATACAGAAAAGTGTAAAAGCTTCACAAAAAATTACTTAGGGTAAAAAAGGAACTGGGCAAGGTACCCAGAGTAATGTATAAAAACCAATTGCATTTCTTTACACTACCATTGAATCAACAGGAAAACAAAGTATAGAAACAACACCTTTTATAACTGCACCAAAAACTATAAAATATTAAGAATAACTCTGACCAAGTAGGTGAATGACTTATACGTGGAGAACAAGAAAACATTGATTGAGGAAATCAAAGACATTTGAAGAATTGAAAAGATACCCAATGGTCTCATAATGGAAGAAATAATATTGTTAAAATGGCAATACTGCCCAAAGCATTCCACAGACTTAATGTGATTTCCTATGATATTATGCAAAACATTTCTTTTTAGGACTGAAACAAATGATCCTAAGATTTATATAGAAACAAAAAAGATCCATAATTTCCAAAACAATACTGAAGACAAATAAAGAGGCTGCAGCAATAACCCGCCTGGTCTCCATACACTATTGCAGAGCTACAATAATCAAAACGACATGATATTGGTACAGAAACAGGCATATTTACCAATGAAACAGAATAGAGAGCCTAGGAATATATCTACAGTCCAATGTACAATTAACATTTTACAGAGTAACCAAGAATATGACAGAGAAAAGACCATCTCTTCACCAACTTTTGTTGGGAAAACTGGAGAGAGGCATCAGAGCAATGGAGTTAGAACACTCCATCACTCCATACACAAGAAGAAACACAAAATGGCCTGAAGAGTTAAATGTAAGGTAAGACTCAGTAAATCTCCTAGAAGAAAACATACACAAAACACTCTGAGATAAATCTCAGCAATGATCCCCTAGAACAGCGTACCCAGGTAATGGATGTAACAGCAAAATTAATAAATGGGACCTAATTAAACCTATAAGCTTTTGCACAGCAAAGGGAACCATAAACAAACGAAAATGACAACCTACAGGATTAAAGAAAATATTTAGAATTGATGAAACTGACAAAGTCTTAATTTCCAAAATATAAAGACTTCACACAACCTAATAATAATAAAAAAAATCAAGAAACCCTATCTGAAAATGGGCAGAAGCTCTAAACAAGCAATTCTCCATTAGAGACATACAAATGTCACATAGAAATATGAAAAAAAATTTGCTCACTGTCATTATCAGAGAAGTGCAATTTAAACCTATAATGAAGTATCACCTCAGGATAGTCACAATGGTCATCATTCAAAGTCCACAGACAATAAATTCTGGGGAAGCTGTGGAGAAAGTGAACCCTCCTACACTGTTGGTACAAGTGTAGTTTGGTGCAGTCATTGTGGAAAACAGGATGGGGATTCCTCCAAAGAATAAAATAGACTTAACATAAGATCCAGAAATCCCACCTCTGGGTATATATCAAATAGAACACTAATTCAAAAGTCACCTGCACCCCAATATTCTTAGCAGTGATATATACAACAGCCACGAAATGGAAGCACCCTAATTGTCCATCAACAGATGGCAGTATACAGAATTCATGCCATATTTACACAATGGAATAATATTCTGGCATAAGAAATGATACAGGAATGACATTTGCAGCAAAATAGATGTCCCTAAAAAGTGTCATTCTGATTGAACTATGCCAGAAAGAGAAAGAAAAATAAAACATGAAATGACATATGTAGAATCTTAAAAATGAATTTCGATGAGAACACTATGATTTGATCTACAAAATGGAAACACACTTGCAGATCTACTTAATAATCTTATGGTTTCTACAGAAAGGGGATAGGAGAGGATATATTTGGGAGCTGAAGATTTATAAATGTTATCTATTATATATAAAACTAGATTTTTTCAAGACATCTTTTGTATGACACAAGGCAGTATGTTAAATATTGTGAAGATAACTTTAATAGGAACACAAATATATGCATGAAGTGGAACACTATGCTATACACCACAGATTGACACATTGTAAATGGCAGTATTTCAATGATAAATAAATCAATAAATAAGTAAATAAATAAATAAATAAATAGATAGATAACATTTAATAATAAAAGAAATACAAAGATTCACAACACTTAAAATTCACCTCAAGAATCTGAGTAAACAAAGATTAAAGAAGAAATTTGAATGAATGAGAGTAAGGCAAATAACAAGAGAAACAATTGAAAAGATAAAAAAAAAACCTAAGTGTTTCTTTTAAGCATAAAGTGGACAAATATTTAGGTTCGCTAAGAAAATAAAGACTGAAATATAATTAGAAATAAAAGGAAGCATATTACCACTGATGTTGTAAAGATGCAGAGCATCATAAGAAATTACCACTAGCCAACAAGTTCAATGACCTAAAACAAAAAACAGATTCCCAGAAACATATGTCTTCCAATACTAAATCAAGAAGAAATTAGAAAGTAAAATAGTGCAAAAGTGTCTATGAGTAAATCAGTAATCCAAACCTCACAAACCAAAAAATATTTACAATAAGACTTTACCGGTGTATTCTGTCATACATTTGAAGACAAATTTTCACCAATTCTTCCCCAAATCTTCCAAGAATTTGAAGGGGGTGAAAGTTTCCAAACATATTTTATGATGCCAGCTTTATTTGCATAACAATTCTAGAAAGGGCACTATACACAAAATATAGAATATTATCCCTGATGAATATATGTGCCAAAATTATCAACAAAACACAAGCAAAATGAATTCAACAACACATTAAATATATCATACACATACATGAGTAAAGAGATTTATCCCTGGGTTTAAGGATACTTCAAAATATTCAAATCAATAAAGGTGACATGCCACAATAATAGAATGAGAAGTAAAACTCACATAACCATCTCAATAGGTGTAAAAAGAGCATTGTATATAATGCAACACCATTTTAAGGTACTCCCAACAAATTAAACTAACCCTGTCAGTGGCAAGATATCATATACACACAAACACTGTGTGGAGAGAAGCGATGAAGGTCCCTGTTTATTTATTCTTAGAAGAAGCATTTATACAGGACATGCACAATAACTCACATATCATCTAAGTTATAACAATGTTAATAAAATTAAACTATTTATGTCCCCATGCTCCTGCAGTAAGCACAGGATGTTATATGATAAAGGATTCTTTTAAAGTTCATCACGGAATTTCATTAAGTAGGCCATCTCTTACCCAGCAGGCTGTGCCTGTCTTAGGTTGTCCTCCTCTGAGAATCTTACCCAGCATAGGCTATACAGCCATCCATACTGGATACATTGATTAGGCCATTTCTTAACCAGCCTGGATATGTGACATTCCTCACAGCTTGTTTACCAGTTCAGCCCATGGGCTTATTTTCTAGAGCCTTCAGACAGGGGCCTACAAATACAACATCCCTTGACAGAAAAATGGATGAAGAAAATTTGATGTATATATGCAATGGAATCAAGACTTTGCATTCCTACCAACAGTGTCCATGGTGTTACTTTTTTCCCACAATCTCACCAACATTGATAACTTTTCTTTTTGTAGAGAGCCCTCTGACAAGTGTGAGGTCTTGTCTCGGTTTTGGCTTATGACTTCCCTAGTAATTAAATCTGTAAACATATTTTCATGTTTTTTTTATCCAACTGTATGTTTTCTACAGAAAATTGATTCAGATCTATCTATTCAGTTCCTATGGATAGTTTTTTTAATTGGATTGCTTGGTCTTTTTTGTTGTTGTGGAGTATGAGTTTGCCGTATATTTTGGATATTAACACGGTTGGATAATATCTCTTGCAAATATATTCTCCCATTTTGCTGGTTGAATTTTAATTTTATTGATCATTTCTTCTGCAGTGTAAATGTGTTTAGACTGATACAATCATCTTTTGTTAGTTTTGCTTCTGCTTCCCTTGGCAGAGGAGACATGAAAAATCAAATTAAGTCAAGTGTGCTTCTTATATTTTACCCTAGGATTCTTTGTTCTCAGGTTTTAAGTTTTATATATCCAGGAGTGGAATTGCTGTGTGATATGATAGGTCTATATTTATTATTTAAAGGCACTTCCATACTGTTTCCAAAGTGGTTGCACCAATTTTCATTCCTAAAAATAGCGTTGGAGAATCCCTTTTTCTCTACAACCTCCAAAGTCTTTGTATTTGTAGGCATTTGGATGACAGCCCTTCTCACTAGTGTGATGTAAAACATTGTTTAATTTTTGCCTTGCCTTTGTATATTGATTAGCAATGTGAGCATATTTTTATGTTCTTGTTTGTCATCAGTGTATCTTCTTTAAAGAATTGTCTTCTGCTCATTTTCTAGCTGAGTTGTTTGTAGATATTTGAATTGAAGTTATATGAATGATTAGTGTATTTTAGAAATTAGCCTCTTGTTGATTGCATTGTTTCCTAATGTTTTCTCCCATTTGGAAGTTCAAATTTTCATTCTGTTAATTTTGCTGTGTTGAAGCTTTTAAGTTTAATTAGGATCTATTTGATTATCTTGCTTTTAATGTTTTCAGATTTGGAGAGTGACATAAGAAAATTTTACTACAATTTATCTCTTGTTTTGCCGATGTTAGTTTCCAGATGTTTTCTTGTGTCGTTTATTTGATTCAGATATTTAATACATTTTGAGTTTATTTTTGTACAGTGCGAGGGAGTGTTCTTTTTTCATTGATTTACATGTTGCTGTCTAGTTTTCTCAACATCACTTGCTGAAGATTGTCTTTTAGGCATTGTATATTTTTGTTTATTTGTCATAGTTTAGTTGACCAAAATTGTGATGTTATATTTCTGCCTCTGTGTTCTGTTCCATTGATATCGCTGTTTGTTTGTTTTCCAGTATTGTGCTGTTTTGATTACTGTATTTTTGTAATATAGTCTGGTTTCTGGGAGGGTTATGGTTTATGCCTCCAACTTTGTTCTTTTTGCTCATTGTTTCTTTTGCAGTTCTGGTTCTTTTACAGTTCCTTACAAATCTTAGTACTGTTTTTATTTCTGTGGAAAATATCATGTAGTTCAATCTGAATCACTTTATATCTGTAGACGTCTTTTGTAGTATGTATATTTTAACAATATTAATTCCTCTAAACTAAGACTTTGAGATTTCTTTCCATTTCTTTGCATCATCTTCAAATTTCTTTTTCATTGTCCTATTGATTTCATTATCTTGGATTTTTCATAGGTTTTTCATTTTTTGATCTGATTTCAAACGTATGTTTTAAAATTATGTTATAGTTCATTGTTAGTGTAAATAAATGTGACAGTTATTGTATATTAATCATGAATCATGCAACTTTGCTAAATGTCTTTATTAGTTTTAGTTGTTCTGGTGTGGAGAATCCTTAGGGTTCTCTATATAGATTATTATGTCATCTAAATTAAAAACAGTTTTACTTCATTCAATCCAACTTGAATAAATTTTTTTCTAGTATGATTGCTGTTGCTGGGACATCTCATAGTGTGTTTAATAGAAATGGTGTGTGTGGGTATCCTTGTCTTATTCCTTAATTTCTCTTTCAGTTATTCACTTTTGCTTATTATGTTGTCTGTGGTCCTGTAATTATTGACTTTAGTTATGTTGAGATATATTTCCTGAATTCTACTTTGGTAAGAGGTTTCTGTTGTTGTTGTTGCTGTTGTTGTTTTTGTTGCTGCTGTTATGCTGTTGTAATGAATAAATGCTGAATATTGTGAAATGCTTTTTATGGGTTTTTTGAGATGACCACCTCGTTTTCTCTTTTTCTTTTATAATGTGGTGTATCAAACTGATTGATTTGTGTATGTTGAACTTCTCTTGTGACCCTGCAATGAATCCAATTTGATTATGGTGTATGATACATTTTAGGTATTGCTGGATTTAGTTTGCTAATAATATTTTGTAGAATATTTGAATCTAAATTAATCAAATATATTGGCTTGAAGTTCTCTTTGCCCATACTTTGTTGGCTTTGCTATTAGGGTGATGAAATCTTCATAGTATTAATTTGGGGGTTTCCCACATCTTCACTATTTTTGAATAGTTTGAAGAGTATAAGTCCTGCTTTGTATTTTTGAACTGTTATCCAATGGAGCTGTTTAATCTGCACTAATGTTTAAAATTTTTTTTAAATGCAGGTTCTATCTTTCTTCTAGTAATCAGTTTGTTCAAATTACTTTTTCTCCTTATCTCTTACTTTTTCTAGACATTTGACTGTTTCTTCTAAGTTGTGCAGTTTATTGGCATGTAAGTGTTGACAAAATGATCCCTTTTTTGTATATCTGAGGTAATAATTGTTATTTCTCTTTTTTTATTTCTTACTTTATTTCTTTGGAGCATTTCTCTTTTCTTCATAATGCACCTGGATACAGGTTATTTGATTTTGCTTATCTTAAAGAAAACATAAAACAAAATCTTTGGTTTTATTACTCTTGAGCATATTTTTTCTCTCTAATTTATACTTACACCTGTAATATTTAGGATCATGTTTTTTTCTTTTTTTAACTTTTTTTTATTGGTTTACAGTCATTCTACAAATTTGTCTCAAATTCCAGTGTAGAGCACAATTTTACAGTTCCAATGAACATGTATACATTTGTTATCCCATTTTTTCCTCTGTGAGCTGCTGTAAGATCTTTTATACAATTTCCTGTGCTATATACTTCAATCCTGTTTATCTATTCTATAATTTTTACCTCCCAGTCTATCTCTTTGCACCCCTCACCAAGTTGGCAACCAAAATTTTGTTTTCTATTTCTGCAAGTCTTTTTCTCTTTTGTATATGTGCTTTTTTTGTTTTGTTTTGTTTTGTTTTTAGATTCCACTGATGAGACATCTCATATGGTATTTTTCTTTCTCTTTCTGGCTTACTTCACTTAGACTGATTTTCTTCAGGGGCATCCATGTTGCTGAAAATGGCGTTATGTTGTCGATTTATATAGCTGACTAGTATTCCATTGTATAAATATACCACCTCTTCTTTATCCAGTCAACTGTCGATGGACATTTAGGCTGTTTCCATATCTTGGCTATTGTAAATAGTGCTGGCTATGAACATTGGGGTGCAGGTGTCATCATGAAGTGGGGTTCCTTCTGGATTTTTGCCCAGGAGTGGTATTTCTGGGTCATATTGTAAGTCTATTCCTAGGCTTTGAGGAATCCCATCCTGTTTTCCACAGTGGCTGCACCAAACTGCATTGCCACCAGCAGTGAAGAGCGGTTCCCTGTTCCCCACAGCCTCTCCAGCATTTGTCATTTGTGGATTTTTGAGTAATGGCCATTCTGACTGGTGTGAGGTGATACCTCATTGCAGTTTTGATTTGCATTTCTCTGATAATCAGTGATATTGAGTATTTTCTTATGTGCCTTTTGATCATGTCTATGTCTTCCTTGGAGAATTGCTTGTTTAGGTTTTCTGCCCATTTTTGGATTGCATTGTTTATTTTTTCTTATTCAGGTGAATGAGCTGCTTATATACTCTGGAGATCAAGCATTTGTCTTTTTCATATGCAAATTTATTTCCCATTCCGTATGTTGTCTTTTTATTTCACTTTCGGTTTCTTATTTTGCAGAACTTTGCAAGTTTTATTATGTCTCATTTGTTTACTCTTGCTTTTATTTCTTCCACCAGAAAATTTTAGAGACATATATCACATAATATTTTGCCCATATTTTCCTCTAAGAACTTTATTTTATATTGTCTTATGTTTAAGCCTTTGATCCATCCTGATTTTATTTTATTTTTGTTTTATTTTATTTTGGTGTTCTAGCTTCATTGGGAGTGTTCTAGTTTCATTGATTTACGTGCTGCTGTCCAGTTTTACCAACACCATTTGCTGAATGGACTGTCTCAATTCCATTGTATTTTCTTGACTAATTTGTCTAAGTTTAATTGACTAATGTTTGCAGGTTCATTTCAGGGCTCTCTATTCTGTTCCATTGGCCTATATGTCTGTTTTCCTACAAATATAGTGCTGTCATGTTGACCGCAGCTCTTTAGTATTATCTGTTTCATTAGCATAAAGAAATGCCACTGATTTTTGAACCTTAATCTTGTAACGTGCTACATTGCTGAATTCTTCGATCAACTCTAGTAATTTTTGTCTGGATCTTGAAGGGTTTTCTATATATAGTAACATATTATCTGTATGTAGTGACTTTTACCTCTTCCTTTCCAATTTGCATCCCTTTTACTTCTCTCTCTTGTTTGATTGCTGTGGCGAGGACTTCCAAGATTATATTGAGTTGGAGTAGTGATTGTGTGTATCCTTGTCTTGTCCCAGATTTTAGTGGGAAGATATTAACTTTCTCACAATTGATTACTTTGCTGGCTGTATGTTTGTTTTCTATAGCTTTCATGATGCTAGATATGTTCCTTCTATGCCCACTTTGGTGATAGTTTTCATCATCGGTGGGTGTTGAATTTTATCAAATGCTTTTCCTGCATTTATTGAGGTAATCATGTGGCTTTGGTCTTTTCCCTTGTTTATGTGCTGTATTACATTTATTGATTTGCATATGTTGAACCACCCCTGTGTCCCTGGTATGATCCCCAATTTGCCATGATGTATAATCTTTTTTCTGTGTTGTTGGATTCTATTTGCTACTATTTTGTTGAGGATTTGATGTCTGTGTTCATCAGAGATAGTGGCCTATAATTCTCTTGTTTGGTAGTGTCTTTGCCTGGTAGTGGTATGAGGGTGATTTTGGCTTCATAGTATCACTTTGGGAGTATTCCTTCATATTTAATCTTCTGGAGGATTTTGAGAAGGACTGGTATGAGCTCTTCTTTGTATGTTTGGTAGAATTCCGCAGTGAAGACGTCCGGTCCTGGACTTTTATATGTAGGGAGGTTTTATATTGCTATTTTGATTTCATTTCTAGTGCTCTGCATGTTCAAGGGGTCAGTTTCTTCTTGATTCATTCTTGGTGGACAGTATGTTTCCAGAATATTGTCCATCTCCTCTAGGTTATCCAGTGTGTTTCCATATACTTTTCATAATATTTTCATATGGTATTCTGTATTTCTTTTTTATTTGTTGTAATTTCTCCATTCTCCTCTCTTATTTTGCTTATTTGTGCTCTCTGTCTATTCTACTATTTGAGTTTGGACAGAGGTTTTTCGATTTTACATTGTTTTTCGAAAAAACAGCTTTTGGATTGGTGGAATTTTTTTCTATGGTCTTTTTAATCTCTATTTTATTTATTTCCTCCCCAATATTTATGATTTCCTTCATTCTGCTGCATTTGGGGATTTTTCTTCTTCTTTTTCTAATTCATTCTGCTAGTGGCCTAAATTATTTATTTGTGATTGGTCTTCATTTTTGAGGAAGGCCTGCATCGCTATAAACTCCCCTCTCAGCACTGCTTTTGCTGTGTTCCATAAATTTTGTGTGGTTTTGCTTTCATTTTCTTTTGTCTCAAGGTACTTTTTCATTGCAGCTTTGATTTCGTCATTGACCCATTGGTTTTTGAATAACATATTACTTAATCTCCATGTTTTCCTTTGTTCTCCTTGTTTCTCTGTTGTTCATTTCTAGCTTCATGGCATTGTGGTCAGTAAAGATGCTTGAGTTTATTTCTATCTTCTTAAAATTGCTGAGGATTCTTTTGTGCCCAAGTATATCATGAAAACTGGAAAATGTCCCATGTGCACTTGAAAAGAATGTATATACTATTTTGTGGGGCGTACAATGCTCTGGAAATATCCACCAAGTGTAATATTTCTATTGCATTATTTAAATTCACTGTTGCCTAATTTATTTTGTCTCAGTGATCTGTCCTGTGATGTTAATATAGTGTTGAAATCTCCAACTATGATTAGATTCCCGTCACTATTCCCCTTTATATCTGTTAATCATTATTTTTTGTATTTAGCTGCCCCTCTATTTGTTGCATATGTATTAACGAATGTGCTATCCTCATGTTGTATCACTCCTTCAATCATTATAGAATGTCCTTCTTTATCTTTCTTTATGTCCTTTGTTTTTAAGACCATTTTGTCTGAAATCTGTACTGCAACACCTGCTTTTGGCTTTTCCATTTGAATTGAAAACCCTTTTCCATCCTTTCACTCTCAATCTTTATGTGTCCTTCTCCTTAAAATTTGTCTCTTGTATGCATCATATTGAATGTTCCTGCTTTATTATCCAGCATGCCACTCTATGACATTCGACTGGAGCATTTAATCCATTAACATTTACAATAATCGATGATATGTTTGTGTTTATTGCCATTTTGACCTTTTCTTTGCAGTTGATTTGATATTTCCTCTTTGTTCCTTTCATCTTCCTTTTATGGTTTGGTCATTTTCCTCTGTATTATCATGAATTTTATTTTGTTTCAATGACTACCTGATAAGTATTTGTCTTGTTGTTACCCTTTTTTATAAGTCTTTTAGACCATTATTGAAACTGTTTTTATTAAACTCATAGTAACATGATCACAAACCCATCATACTGAGAATAAAAAATTTTAAAAGGAACGACCAAAAAAATAAATTCTCTATTTTCCTTCCTCTCTCTCCCACCTTCAGTGATTTGTATATGTTGTTTTAAAATATTGTGTGTATTTTATTTGTTATTCATGAGTTATCACGTTTCCTGCTGTGAGTTTCACATTTCTGAAGGATCCTGCTGCTTTTCTATTTAGAGTAGACCTTTCAATATTTCTTCTAGCATGGGTCTATTGTTGCTAAACTCTTGTAGCGTTTTCTTGTCTGTGAAATTCTTTATGTCTCCTTCTACTATAAAGGATAGGTTTGCTGTTTAAAGTATCCTAGGGTATATCACTTTTTTAGTTCAGGAATTTGAATATATCTTTCCACTCCCTTCTGGCCTTTAGTATTATTTCAGTGAAATCAGCTGGGAGCCTTATGGGAATTCCCTTGTAACTCACACTTTGTTATTCTCTTGCTGCCTTTAGGATCATTTCTTTATCCTTGACTCTGGCCATCTTAATTATATGTATTGGTGTGGGCCTATTTGTGTTCTTCCTGTTTGGAACACTCTGAGCTTACTGTACTTGGATATCTGACTCCTTCTTTAAGTTTGGGAAGTTCTCAGTCATGATCTCTTCAAACAACTTTGCAATCCCCTTTGATCTTTCCTCCTCTTCTGGGACTTAAATCATGCCAAGATTGGCATGCTTTATATTAGCCCATAGGTCTCTTATGCTTTTTTCATTTGTTTCTCATTGTTTCTCTTGTAGCTCTTCTGATTGAATGCTTTCTCTTTTCCTGTCTTCTTAGTCACTAATTCATAACTCTGCGTTGTCCAGTCAGCTTTGCAAAACCATTTGATCATTTCTCATCTCAGTGAACATGTTTACCTATTCTACTCACTCTTCTTTATAACTTCCATTTCATTTTTAAAATATTTTATATCTCTAAACACTATCTATTATTTCCATCAGTAAGTTGATCACTATTTTTTGAAATCTTCCATCTAGCAGGCAATTGATATCTATTTCACTGATCATTCTTTCAGGGGATTTCTCTTGTTCTTTTAATTGGGAATGGTTTCTCTGCTTCATCTTGCTCCTACCTCTCTGGCACTGTGGTTTATGGAGCATCAGTTATCTACTTTGGTCCTAAAGGAGTTTATCTACCTACTGCCTATATAGTAATACAACTGAGAAAAGAGAAAAAAGAGAGAGAGAGATAATGAATTTTACAGAAGGGAGAAATAAAGGTTTGAAGACATTGCATAATGAATAATAGAAAAGCAAGTTGAAGCAGAGTTTTGAAAAATAACAATAATAAAACTATTTTTTTAAATGTAAACGGGATTAAAATGGGGGTATATATAATTGCCTAAGAAGTAAAAATTAAGAGTGTAATAGAAAATGGAAGAGGTAAAAACAGATTAAAACAAGGGGGTGGTCTGTGTCCTCCTGGAGACTGTGTACTTATAATGTGAACTCTTTCTGTATTCATCCTGTTTGGAAGCTGAGCTTGCTTTTTCCAGAAGCCCTCCATTGAAGCCCTCATTTGTGCTGCTCCCAGGGCCTGTCAGCAAGCAGATTGCTCCTACTCCCAACACATGTTCCGGAGCAGCTCTCTTTACTCTGGGCTGGCTTGTCACTGCCCTGCCCGATGCTGCAGTCAGATGTTTGAGACTGACCAGGCAGGGGTGGGCATTATGCCCTCTCCCAGCCACATGGTCAGGGGCTCCATTCCAGCCCAAAAGTTGGGGGTCACCAGCCCCCTCAGAGTGCCGATCTCTCCACTGCTCTGTGCCACTGTACGGTCTGCCTCAGGTTGGCAAACAGGAATTGGGCTCAGGGTAGACTGAGGAACATCCTTGTCCCTGTTTTGTGCCAAAACTCAGATTCTTGTTTGTCTTGGCAGAGCAAGTTCTCTGAGGAAATAAGACGGAAGTATCCTATATGCCTCAGGCTGTAGACAAGTCCCTGTCTTGCGCTTGAGGCTGCTAAGTCCTTAGGAGTGGATGCAGGTTTTGCCCCCACTGCCACCTGGATGCAAAGCACCAGAGACTACGGTGGCTGTGTCTGAGCCCCAGCTCTCTAAACCTAGAAAGTTTTGTGGATATTCAGAGATGGGGAATACACCTTTACCCTCCCAGAGCACTTCTGCCCTGTTGTTTTGTGGAGGGCCCAGGTTGTTCTGCCCTGTGCACCCACAGCAATGGCACACAGCTCCCTCCATCCCACGAGCTGCCTCAGTGCAGCCATCCCCATTTTCATCCCAGCTCGTGTGGCATGGCACTGCCCTCAGCTGCCTGGATGCATCTTGGGCTGGGTATCACAAGGAACCTCTGTACCTTTTTATCTTAGTTCTGTCAGTCAACTTATCCTCTGTAGAGATCCAATCCTTGGAGGCTCCCCTTCCATCATGCCGAACTCTTAGTTGGAGAGGGGCAAACCAGTGAATGAGAACCAGTCCTTCTTAGCTGCTCCCTCCCTGTGGGACCTGTCCCAATCTGCTTTGCCTTTTCTTCTTTCTTTCTTCCTTTTCTCATACCAGATTTTTTGCATCTTTATCTTTTGAAGGGGTCAATGTTCTATCAGAGTTCTGCAGGTTCTCTGGTTAGCTGAGTGGGTCTGTGGATGAGTCTTGTTTCATTTGTGGGAAAGGGTGAGCTACAAGCATCCTTCTACTACACCATCTTACCCTCCACCCCCAAAAAGTTTCACTATATAGTGGAAGATAAACATAGCCTGGAAATAGATGGGAAAGATATTTCATGGAAATGACAAGAAAGTGCAGATTTCAATGCTCAAATTATACAAAATACATTTTAAAATAAGGGTCAGAATGAAAGAGAAATATGAGATTACATAAAGTTAAAGAGATCAATATAAAAATAGGGTATTACACTCATTAAATTATATATGGACCCAACACTGTAGATCCTAAGTATATAAAGAAATATTAGTAGACATGAAGGAATTAATTCATTATAAAACAATATTATTAGATGAGTTTAACACCTCAATATCCTGACGGCCACATCATTCAGAAAGAATATCTGTAAGGAAACAGAGGTCTTAATGTCATATTAGATCGTTTGAACCTTAATGAGCTATTGGAAACTGTATCAGAAAAGGAGAACACATAAGCTTCTCAAGTGTGCACAGGATGTTTTCCAAGGAATTAACCACAAATTATGTCATGAAATGAGCCTCAGGATCTTTAAGCAAGTACAGTTTGCAGCAAGTATTTTTCCAAACACAAAATTATGAAACTATGCATCAACTCTAGAAAGAAGAACAAGAAAAGCACCAACATGAGATTTAACCACATCGTTTAAAAAAATTAAATAAAACAAGGTCAAAGATGAAATCAAAGAGGTAAGAAAATCATACCTCAGAACAAATTACAATGAAAACACAGCTTCATTAAATGTATGAGATGAAGTAAAGGCAAATCTAAGAGGGAAGTTTAGAACAACATAAGAGTTCTACAAGGAAAAAGAAAAACCTCACACAAAGGAACAAGCATACCACCCAAAATAACTAGAAATAAGAACCAACAAAACCCAAAGGCAGTAGAATTAGTAATCTTTAATGATTAGGTTGAAAATAAATAAAATAAAAATTAAAAAATAAATTAAAAATCATAAAATCAACAGCTTAATTTTTTCTTAAATGTATTAACAAATTGACAAGCATTTTGCCAGGTTTATCAAGAAATACAGAGAGTGGACCTATACAAAATAATAAATGAAAAAGTAGAAATAATATCTGATATTACAGAAATACAAACACAGATTGTTTAAGCACTCTGAGCAGTTACGTGACAAAGAACTGAATGACCTTAAAGAAATAGAAAATTTCTTGAATCGTACAACCTGCCAAAATTGAATAAAGAGAAAACAGAAAACTTGAAAAGAGCAATCAGTATAAGTTAAATAAAATCTATAACTTTAAAAACATCCCTTGAACAAAATGCCTGATGCGTTCACTAAAATCTCTTTCCTCCCAACTATTTCAAAAAATGAAAGAGGAAGGAAAATTCCCAAAGTTATTCTTTGAGGCCACCAATACCATGATAACAAAACCAATCACAGACACTACAAAAAAAAATAATGAAAATGTAAAGCCAATATCCTTGATGAATATACTTTCACAATTCCTCAAAAATCATCAACAAATTAATCCAGCATTTCATAGAAAGGATTATACATGATGATCAGTTGGATTCCTTCCAGAGTCACAAGGATGGTTCAACATACACGTCAATCAGCATGACTCATTTTTAATAAAGGAAGGACAAAATTCACAGGGCCATGTCAATACACACAGAAAAACCATTAGACAAAATTCAACATACATTCATGATCAGAAGTCTCATGAAAGTGATTACATTAGGAACATCTCTCAACTTACTAAAGGCCATTTATAATAAATTTTAATACTCAGGGGAAAGACTGAAGACTTCTGGGTAAATTCGGGAAAAGCAGAAGGATTCCTACTCTCAGCACTTCTGTTCTGTGGTAAAAGAAGAAAGGAAAAGGAAAGAAAAAGAAGTAAAGAAAGGCAAAATGGAAAGAAAGAGGCAAAATTGTCACCATTACTGATGACATAACAATCTACATAGAGTCCTAAGGGCTCCACACAGACTATTAGGAATAATAAAAAATTTCAGCAAGGGAGCAGGGTACAAAATTAATGTAAAGAATTCTCTTGCATTGCTACACATTAATCATGAGATACCCTAAGATATACTTTGAAAGCAATACTATTTAAAATCCCATCCCACCTAATATCTTGGAATAAATGTAACCACATATATGAAATATCTACACATTGAAAATTAAAAAGCATTGACAAAGAAATTAAAAAAGATTCAAAAAGTTGGAAAGATGTCTTGTGCTCTGGATTGAAGGAGTTACCATTGTTAACATGGCCTTACTACACAAAGAAACCTATAGATTTAGTGCAACTCATGTTACGAAGCTGTAGTATTTCCCACAGAACCAGAAAAATATAACTCTAAGTTTTGCATGAAACTATTAAAAATTTCCAAATTGATCTTCAGGTAAAACAACAAACCTGGAGGTATAAACCTCCCGGTCACCTTATTATAATACAAACCTACAGTAATAAAAACAGCATGGAATTGGCACAGAGATATAATTCATAAAAACATATAGAGAGCCTAGAAATATTTCCACACACCTATGAGTAATGAATGAATGATAAAAGAGGCAAGAGTACACAATGGAGAAAAGACAGTCTCGTCAATGGATGGTGTTGGGAAAGCTGGACATCTTCATGTAAAACAGTGAAATTAGAGCATTCCCTGACATCATATACAAAAATAAACTCCAAGTGTATTAAGGACCTAAATGTAAGACCTGATACTTTAATTCTGCTAGAAGGGAATATAGGTGATACCCTATTGGATATATATCATAGGAATATTTTCTTATAGCAGTCTCTTATGGCAAAAGAAATAAAAGCAAAACTAAGCAAGTGGGACCTAAACAAACTTAAAAACTTCTTCACAGATAAGTACACTATCAATGAAATGAAAACATTCCCTGTGTAATTCGAGAACATATATGCAAACAATGCAAGTGACCAGGGGTTAATAGATGTAGGTTAATAGATGTAACATGGATTTAGGTTACCCAACTCAAGGTGAAAAACAAAAGTCAAACCAAAAACAAGAGCAGAGTACCTGAGTTAAAATTTTTCCAAAGAAAACATATAGATGAGTAACAGGCAGGTGATAAAAATGCTCAACATTGCTAATTACTAGGTAATTGCAAATCAAAACCACAATGTGTTATCACTTCACACTGGTCAAATGGCTATTATCAAAAATTCTACTAATAGTAAATGTTGGAGACAATATGAAGGAAACAAACCACTTGTATACTTTGGTAGGAATGTAAATTGGTACAAATTCTATTTAAAACACTATTCAGATTTCTATAAAAAGAAAAAAGAGAACTACAATATTACACAGTAATAACTGTCCTAGGAAAAATCTAGGGAAAAACACTAAATTGAGAAGAACTAATGTTCACAACAGCACAGTTTATAATATGCAAGACAGGGAAGCAATCTAAGATTCCACAGTAGACTATGGACTTAAGAATATATGATGTTTCTATAAATATGCAATGGAATAATACTCAGCCATTAAAACTTAAAACACATTGCTATTTCAGCATCATGAATGGACCTAGTAAATATTGTGTTTAGTGAAGTAATTTAGACAAAGACAAAAGTATATAATTTAATTTATATGTGGAATCTAAAGAATAACACTTACCTGTGTACATCTATCTAAAGCTATCTATTGATGATAGATAAATAATTAGAAGGATAGATACATAGGTACATGATAGATAGATAGATAGGTAGATAGATAGATAAATAGATAGATTGATAGAAACGTGGTAGAGAGATAGAGAGATTAGACAAGACTGAAGCAGACTGAAAGAAACCAGTAAACATTTATGTTTACCAAAGTTGAAGGGAAAGGCAGTTTAATGGTAGGACATTGACAAATACAATGTAATATACATAAAGCAGATAAACAACAAGGATAATCTGTATAGATCACTGAATTATTCACAATAGCATATAATAATTGCATGTTACAAATATTGTAATCATTTATAATGCAATATAATCGACAAAGAGGTTGGAATCACTAAGCTGTACATCTGAAACTACACAATATAATACATCTACTTTACTTCAATTAAAATTAAAACATCTCATGTATAATTTAGTCATTTTTCTGCTGATAGCATCTTCCTTTAATATTGTTTAATTTTTACTTTTTACATTTTATGACTACAGATTAAAATTGTTTCTTAAACTGTTGTGAACATCTTACCAGATTGATGTATCTATATTTTTTGCAACTGATTTCCTATTTTTCCCTCTTTAATCCATATAGAATAGTAGCATTTAAAAACATACCCAAAGAAACAGTTGCAAATTTCTCGTGGTCTCTGCTTAGTATTTTGTTCAATGTTTTGTGCATTTTTGCCATTTTATTTTTTTTAGAATAGCTCTTTTCTGCACCTCTTGTAAGATGTGTCTGTTTTGCTTTTTTAAACTTTTCAGGTTTTGTTTGTCTGCTAAAGTCTTTATTTTCACTTTATAACTAAGCAATAACTGAGCAAGGTTGAGTATTCTTAGGTGAGAAATTTTTTTTATCAGTAGTTTGAAAATGTCATTTTATTTACCCTTGGCATATGTTTTCTGCTCAGAAATCTGCTGATAGCCTAATGGGGGTTCCTTTGTAGATTATCATAACTTTCTTTCGCTGCCTTTAAAATTTTACTTTGTTATTCACTTGCCAATTAGCATATGATATATCTTGAAGGAGGTCTCTTTGTCTTAAAGTTATTGGTGTTTTGTTGGCTCACAGACTTGTATAACAGTTCCTTACCCAGGTTCGGGAAGTAATCAACTATTACTTCTTTAAATAAACCATCAGCTGCCATCTAATTTTCTTCTCCATCCAGGATTTCACTCAAATGTACACTTCCTGAAGAAGTCTGATGGCTATTGTAGAATTTCCTCACTTTTTAATATCTTGAATTTCTGCCCTCTCCTATCATTTCTAGTTTTGTTTTGGTGACTTTGCTAATGTCTCTTCCACGAAGAGTCTTCTTCCAATGCTTTCTGTTGCATTCTTCATCTCATTTACTAA
This sequence comes from Vicugna pacos, assembly GCF_048564905.1. NCBI lineage: Eukaryota > Metazoa > Chordata > Mammalia > Artiodactyla > Camelidae > Vicugna > Vicugna pacos. Next base: position 2,743,699 of record NW_027328737.1, read on the forward strand.
GTTCATCTGGTCCTCCAACAATGTTTGGTTATTTTATAGTTTCAGTCTATTAGGTAATGTTTTACTTATCATCATTTATTTTAATTCTGAGCCCACTAAACTGCTTTCTGAGTTTTGTTTTTTGTATTGAGTTTCTGTATGACAACTATTTGGATTCTCTATTAGTTATATGGCAACATTCCATGACTTTATGTTTGTTTACTGCAAGGTTGACATTGTGTGAGTGTGTGTGTGCGTGTGTGTCTGCATCTGTTTCGGTGTCCATGTGTTTGTATCTGTGTGAGTGTGTGCCCTAGAATGTTACTGTGATTGGTCATGATCATGGTAAATTATTGCTCTGATGACACTAAATAACACATAGGGAGTTGGAGTCCTTGCTTTTGTGTTCTGGTAGTTTAAAATATTGCACAATATTTGATTTTATATACCTGAGCTACCTCTGATAATAATTGAAAATGGCACTTTCCAGTCATTACTGTGTGGATAAATGATTGCTTACATTGTCAATTATTGGACATCTCTGGTAGTTAATGCCACTGTAGTCACTGGGCAGGTGAACCCTTCCTTTTATCTGTTATCCCTTGAGACTCAGTGTACACGTTGAGGAAAGTTGTAAAGACAGGTGGGTAGTTGGAATCAGGCAAGTGTCTTAGCCATGTCCAGTGTTTCAAGGTACCTTGTCTCCACCACTGTGAATGGGGAGTAGGGAAAGTGTCATGAATGTCTGAGTGTCTGAAGGATGGAATTTCTGTCTCCATTGTGGCTCCCTCTTAGTTACCTGTGACCATGAGTACTGGTGCAGTTGGAGACTGAAGCTGTGTGAACCACTGAGACCCTGTTTCTACTGGGTACTCTGAACCTGTGGGCTCAGATACCCTAGTCAGTGGGCCTTGGATGCCGGCACCAACTCTGCTCTTCCCTCAGTTCAGCCTCCTTTATTTATTTTACCCCACCAAACTTCAGCTGTACACATGTGTTCTGGAGTATTGTTTTGTGTTGTAGTTATTTTTGTTGAAATGTGATCATTTCACTGACTGTAGATTTAAGGGGAGAGGCAGAAATAGCTTAAACTTATGTCACTTTTTTAAAACTATATGCATTTTCATTAAAAAGCTTAAATTCTACCAAGGACATTATAAGAACAGTAAAGAAATTGAACATATCACCTCTCTTAATTTCAGAGTACAACAAAATGTTTTGTTTTTCCTGGGTTCTTTTCTTCAATGTTCTTCCCACATACATGCTCATTTTACTATAATATATGCCTATAATCTCCTTAAAATCATTTAAATTATTAAAATATTTCTCTGTGCTGTAAATATAGCCCTGTTGATTCTCTAATTCATAACTAGCAGCTTGCACATTTCTGTCTTCTATATCCAACTTCCCTCTTCCCAGAGGAAACCACTACTTGGTACACTACACATAAAAATGTGATTCTGTCTCTGTTTTTTATGATTATTTCTCTTATATCTTTAGTTTCCTCATGTAAGTGATAACGTAGAGTGTTTTTCTCTGTATGACTTATTTTTCTATGTGCAACACACTCTGGGTCCCGTCACATTAGTCAGAATGGCAGAATTTTATTTTTTGATATGAAAATGACTATTTATTATGTTATCTATATCTCACTTCTACTTCAGACAATCATCTGTTGATGGGCAGTTGAGTTGTGCATCTATCCTTGGCTATTATAAATGATGATGTTAAGAACATTTTGGGTAATATATGTTTTAAAGTTAATGTTTTCAACTTTTTTCAGATTTATACCAAAAACTGGAATTGCTGCAACATATAATGCTTCTATTTCTACCTATTTTGGGCACTGTCCACACTTTTATAATAGTGGATGCATCAATTTATATTTCCACCAAATGTATACCTGAGTTTCCTTTTATCAATATTCTAATAAATGTTTGTCATTTGAAGACATTTTTATTAGCCATTTTGGTTGCTGTGAGATTATATTTCATTCTGGTTTGATTTACATTTTCCTAATGAATAACAACGTTTTGTTTCTTTTTATGTGCATGAAAATCATCCACATGTCTGTTTTTGAAAAGTTTCCAAGAAGATCCTTAAACTGTTTTTAAGTTGGGGTCTTTGATTTTTAAATAATGTGTCTAATATACTATATATATATTATCGATATTAACAAAATGTTGGTTTCATTGTCTGAAATTCTTCTTTCTATTCTGTGTTTTGTGATAAGTCTTGCTGAAGGTTACCTTTACTCTGCAAAAGATTTTGCACTTCACCCTTTTACAAGAAGTGGAATCCCTGTATCACATAATATATCTATTTTTTCCACAGTAAACTAAAAACTGTTATTGTCAGTTTTCCTTTTTTTTTCACTTCGGGGTTAGAAGAAAAATAAATATTGCTCTGATTTATCTCAAAGTCAGTTCTGCTCCTGTTCTTGGTCAGAAATTTTATAGTTCCAGGTTTTACATTTAGGAATTAATCAATTTTATCTTGTTTTTATATTATGGAAAGAAGTGCTCTTACATCTTCCATTTACATGTACTGTCCAGTTTTCCACGAACTACTTGTTGAAGAGACTTCTTTTTTTACATTGTATACTCTTGCCCCCTTCATTGTAGACTAATTGACCATATGTGTGTGGGTTTATTTTAGGACTCTTTATTTGTTCCATTTATCTGTGTGTCTCTTTTAGTGCCATATTTTGATGTTTTCATTACTATAGCTTTGTAGTATGTTCTAAAGTCAGGGAGGATAATAACCACAGCTTTGTTCATTTTTCAAAGAAAATTTTAGAAAATTTGGCTCTTTCATATTTTTGAATAGATTTTAGCATATTTCTCTTTGTTTTGTGAAGTAACTTATGGCTTCTGTGAGAATAGAAATTTACTTAAAGAAAAAACCTGGGAAAAATAATAAAGTGTGAAGGATAAATCATACAATATTAAACAACAAATGGATTGCTGTATAAATCAAAAAATACATATGAAAATATAACTACAAAAAAAATTCCATGGGGTATAGCAAAAGCAGTATTAATAGGGACGCTTATAGCAAAATAATCCCACTTATACAAATAAGAAACATCTCTCTCTTTTAACATAATCTTACAAACAAAAGATGTAGCAAAATAATAAACAAACTTATTAGTAGATGGAAAGACTTCCAAAAGGTCAGAACATATATAAATAAAATAAACATTAAAAATAGAAACATCTAATCAAACTAAATAATGGCTTTTGAAAGAAAAAAAAATTGATAAACTTTTACCAGACTCATCAGCAAAATAAAGAGTACAGATTAATAAGCTAAAAAATGAATAAGAAGTTACAGGTTATATCAAAGTAACACAAAGCATCATAGTAAGATACAAAAAAATACATGGCAATTAATATGTAAACCCTAGAAGATATGGACTGTTTGTTAGAAAGATAAAATCTCCCGGATGGAATGAGAAACAGAAAATATGAACAGATTATCACTAATGAAATTGAAAATGTAATTAAATAAATCTCCCAAGAAACAAAATTCCAGGCCTAGACAGCTTCACAGGTGACTTCTGCCAAACATTTAGAGAAGAGCTATCACCTATACTTCTCAGAGAATTCCAAAACTTTGCAGAGGAAGGAAGGCTTCCTACCCCAATATTATGTATCACACTACTACTAAAACTGGAACAAATACCTCATAAAAATGCAGGTTAAATACTACTGATAAGCATAGATGCAAAAATCATCACTAAAATGATAGCAAAACAAACAATACATAAAAAGGATTATAAATTATGAATAATTGCATTTATTCCAGGGATGCAAATGTGATTCATTATGAACAAATTAATTAATATGATATACACCTAACAAATTGAAGAATAAAAATTATATGGTCACCTCAAAAGAATCAAATTATATTTAGGCCAATTCAGTATCTATTTATGATTATATTTCTCCTCAAAGTGGGCATAAGGAAACATACCTCAACACACTTAAGGTCATATATGACAACAACTCAGGTAACATGACTCTCATTGATTAAAAGCTGAAAGAATCTCCTTTAAGAGCAGGAAGAAGGCAAGAATGCTCACTCTTACTATTTTTATTCAGTATAGTATTGGAAATTCTAGCCATAGCTATCCAAAATAAATATAAATATAATAGAGTGAATTAAGAAAAGGAGTAGAAGTATCTGTATGCAGATGACATAATTTAAATTGAAATCCTAAAGATGACGTCACAGAACTACTAGGGATTATCAATGCATTTGGCAAAATTTCAGAATGTAAAATTAACATACAGAAATCTTGCATTCCTACATACTAACAACAAGTTAACAGATAGAAAAATTGAGGGAACTGTCTCATTTACTGTTGCATTCCAAAAAAAAAAAAAAATCAATAATATATCCAACCGAGAAGGTAAAAGACCTGTATTCAGAACACTATAAAATATTTATAACAGATATTGAAGTTAATGCAAACAGATGAAAGGATATACTCTGTTCATAGAGTAGGAAAATAATATTGTTTAAATGACAGTAGTGAACAATAAAATACACAAATTAAATTCAGTCCCTATTAAAATACCTAGTGCATTTTCAGACACTTACAATAAATAATTATTAAATTTACATGTAAATATAAAAGAGTTGAAATCACTAAAACTAATAAAAGAAAAGAAAACAAACTATAAACCCAAACAACTTTGACAAAAACAAAGAGGATGTATCACTGTCCCTGATTTTAATCTATAATGCAAAGCTACAGTAATGTATATGGTAGTGGCACAGAACAAATAGAATAATGGAACACAACGGAATGCCAAAAAATGAAATCAGACAGTTATGGTCATTTTGCCCATTACTAAAATGAATATACAGTGGGGGAATGGGAACCAAAAGGCACATGAAATCGGTCAACATCACTAACCATCAGAAAAGTGCAACTCCAAAACACAATGAGATTTTATGTCAGTCCTGTCATAATGATTATTATCAAAAAGATAAGAAATATTTGTTGGTGAGGATGTAAGTAAAAGGACCCTGATGCACTGATTGAATGAATGTAAATTTGTGCTGCCACTGTGGAAAAGAGTATGGAGTTTTATCTAAAAATTAAAAATGAAATATGATCCAACATTTCTATATTTGGATACTTATTCCAAGATAATAATAACACTAATCAGAAAAGATACAGTCAATCCTATATTCACTGTGGCATTATTTAAAATAGCCAGGCTATAGAAGCAAATTAATTGCTCATCAATAGATGATGGATAAAGAAGAAATGTGTTTATAGTATATATATCGACCCATCTATTGACTAAAGATTTATCTATATATATGTATACACACACACACACTAAATATATATATATATGTATATTTATTATTATGTACAAACACATAGAAAAATACAATGGGGTATTACTCAGCTCTAAAATGAATAATTTCTTGTCACTTGCAACAAATTGGTAGACTAAGTGGGTTATATGCTAAGTGAAATAATTCAGACAGAGAATGACAAATGCTGAATTGTTTTACTCATAGTTGGAATTTAAAACAAATGAACACAACAAAACAGAAAAGGAGTTACACATAAAGAAAGAAAGAGGTTGCTCAAAAAAAGGAGGGAAATGTGGTGAAGAAAAAGAAATAGTTGAGGAAAATTAAGAGAGAAAATTTTCAATTTGCAAAATAATGAGTCAGTGACAAAAATGTACTGTATGGGGAATAGTCAATAACTATGAAATATCTTTAAATAGCAACATATCATAACTAGATTTATTCTTCTGATAAGTTTGAAACATATTAAATATAGAAAAGAGTATGTTGTATAAGAGAAACTAACACAGTGTTATACATTAATATACACTTCAAAAACAAAGAAACATACCTATAGAAAAAAGATTGCATATGTAGTTATCAGAGACAGTGGTTGGGAAAGGAGAATTTAATTAATGCACTCAAAAGCTACAAATATCCAGTCGTAAAATAAACCTCTTATGGGGATGCCCCGTAGTAACATGAAAATTACAATTATTACTGCTTTATGTTCTATATGAATGTTGCTAAGAGAGTAGACCATAAGTTTTCTCATCACAACCAAAAGACAAATTGTATTTCTTTAAAATTGTATCTAAATGAGATAATGAATACTCCCTAAAATGGCTATGATATTTATTTCATGATACTTGTAAATCAAATCACTATCCTGTGCACCTAAACTTTCACAATATTTTATGCCAATTATATTTCAATAAAAGCGGAAGGAAAAATGGAAAGTCAATGGTAATTATTTCCCATGTCATTTCTCATGATTGTTTATGCAGCAAGTAAACTTGAGTCATGATATACTTATCCTAGGTAAAGATACTAATAAATAAGTGATTCTAATAAATTATTCATAAAGATAATATTAAAATTAGTGTTTTACCATGTCTTAAACTTTCTTCATGTTAACAGCCCACTGTTTCTGAAGGCATCAAAATTTCACTCTGTGTATTCATCTGAGATTAGGGAATGGATACAAATTTAATAATGGCTGCTCTTGCTGTGAGTGATAAAGTTCAGTGTCTCTGAACGATGGTCTCATCTCCCCGACAGCATCTGTAAGAAATGATCATGCTAGGTTGTTAAAAATCTCAGCGTGGTAAAATCTCAGAACTCCTACAATTCTTAACTGTTTTGCAATGGAAATGTAATATTGACAAAAACTTGATTTTGGATAACAATGTGGTGTTTTCTCATGGTTTAATTAGGGGATGTGTGGATAATGCCAGAGATCCAAAACAAACATTCTTGCTCAAGTGCTGGGCAAAGATGTGTAAAGGTTCTGCATTATTAGAACTGAGGACTGCTTTCAAAATGATGACTACACACACTCTATTCCAGGTAGTCCAAGGAAACAAAGGTTACTGCAATTTGTAGTTGAACAGGAATAAGTCAGTGGTTCAGTCTCTATAAATTAGTCAACGTATGTTCAAAGCCAAAATAAGTTATGTCAACAATGAGAATTAAAAGAAAAAAACTTGGATATATGCTTAAATTAATAAGAGAAACAGTCCTGTGCTGGGCTCTGGGGACTGGAGAATCTATATGCCTCAGTCCAATTCAAGGGTTCAGTGGCTTGGCCCTAGCATCAGCTCGGGATTCAACGAAAAGGTAACAAATTGTATACTGGGAGAAATATAATCTACCTCTCCCTGATCAGAAGAAAATCTGGTGGCTCAATGGAACTCTTATTTCACAGAGATTCTGCCAGATGCAGAGGAATAATTCACTGATGACTCAGCTAAGAAAAACTTAGTTACTGCTTAACAATCCATCTTCACACACACAGCGGTAGACAGATTTGTAGTATTTAGTGGGAAGAATTCAGTGGGCAGAGCTCAGAGTATAGTTTTCAAACACCAGCCAAATTTTGTACTTTTGCAAATAGTCTAGCTTTACCCTGGTAGAAAATTACAGATGGACAAATAATATTCTTCCTTAGAATTTCTAATTTTGAAAGTAAACTGTAGCTTTTGACTTATCAGTATAGAACCTTGTTAAGATAATCACGGTAAGACACACTGTCTGATAAGACAGATGGAAACTAGCTGCTGAAACAGCCCATTTGAACCCTTGACTGCTAAAGTAAGCAACAACATTTCCACCATTAGAATTGTGTTGACAACTAAGAAGCTTGATGTTCCTGTTGTAGGAACAGCCACTGCTGTCCAGACAGAGTTCTCCTGCTGCAAGAGGGCTCTTTTCTTCTCTTGGTAAAGGTCATATTGTTGGGATATTGCTAGAGATTACACTGGCCCATTTGCCCATTCTCCATATTATCAAAGGATTTCTTCACAACTGATGACACATTTTCTGGACTCAAAGTGCCATTCCATTATTATCTGCTGACACTGGCTGCATGATTGTGAACAGAAGCCTAAGGCTCCCTGACATTGCCTACAATTTTTCCAGCATTTCAGTGCATTTCACATTCTGAAAATGCTTCACATTTTATTTTAAATTAATGGGAAATTGTCAAATCTACCACGAATATTTCATAATTCCTAATATCTGCAGAAATTTGGTATTCTTGCAGTTGAACAAATTTTTAATTCCACAACCCTAACCTCCTTCTAGTCCTCACATATAAGATTGCAATTTTGTTACTGAATATGACCACCACATACAAGGGTCTAGTACCTATTAGATACTCCCTTGGTGAAGGTTAGAAGGGGGAAGGTTTTGTGGGTTGTACAAACGTTCATTAAATATTTGCAATGGCACTGTCTCTTCTGTACAAAGCTCTGATTCTAAGAAGTAAATTAAATAGAAGTCAGTATAGTAATTGGTATGGGGAAGAAATTCAGCTATTTTGGAGTGGGTGGGTGATGAAGAGACAGGAAAAAAACCAACTAATGAGAATGGAATGCTTTAATCCTCTGGAGGCATGAATTAAGAAGAAACTCATACTTTGTCTCCTGGACCTGCCTCCAATTACTGCCTTGAATGACTAGTCCTTGGGCTATGAAACGAGCTAATTTGTGGTGAAGAGTAAAGACCATAACGAAATATTTTGAAAACCATGAGAGTTTTGTTGTTTCAGGAAAGTAGATTTTGCTTAAAGTCAACATGTATTTTTCATTCACAAAATACTAAAATGCATCCTGTGGCAAGTGCTGTCCTTACTGTGCTGGTATCCAAGTTAGAAAAGGAAAGGGGGATAGACAGAAAATATCTGGAGGAGGTGGTTTCTGTGCTGAGACTGGGAAAGTGTAAGTAGGTAAAAGGAGGACACCGAAATTCCAAGGATGAGCTGGAGCAAAAGTGTTGAGTTTGCAACTTAAATTATTGACAAACATTTGCCTAGATGTATCTCTAGATACCGTGAAATGAAAGGACATGCCAAGGTAGTCAGTTGCCAGATTTATAAATTAATGAATAAACTAAGTTAAGTTTGTGGGCTAAGAGTTGGTAAGGCATTAAATGCCACCCTGAGGATGTAAGATTGTATTAGGCTAGAACATAAAAGCAAAATAAAGTATTGACTAGAAAACATAGTGTAGACTCTTGAGGGCAGGAAATGAAAGCACAAATTGGAATGCTTTGAGAACAGCACAAAGAAGATCATAGATAAAATTACTTCTTAAATTCTACCACATGCTGAATGTGCCATCTGAGACTACATCATGTGACCTTTATGACTCCAGGGATGACATAATAGAGACAATGATCCCCGGGCCGGTTCCTGCATTTATTTCCAGTTCCAACCTATCCTAACTTAACACTTTTAATACTTTCCAGGATGAACCAGAAACCACTTAGTAATTTTCCCTCTCTCCATGTTTTAGTCTTTTTCCAAATAATTCCATTTTTTCTTCTTCCTTACAAGAAATTATTTAAATTTACTCCAATATTGTTCTATCAAATGATCATATCAATTATCTCTTTTTGTGTTTAAATGGTAACTTAGTCTCCCATTTAACTCTTAACTCTATTTAAACTAAATAAGGAAAATACAGGTACACATCTATGTTTATTGTTCAAATAAGAAAATTGCAGATATTTGTCGACATTTGCCAACATCAATTTTAATCTTTGTTATCCTGCATAATCTGGTAGTCCTCTGGCAGATCAGTTGTAATTTGAGTGACGTCCATAAGCTGAAGATGGCTGATGAGTTGGCCTTGAAGGAGAGTTAGCTGATATATCAGCTATCACTGTCACTGGAAACCGTGCGTTGCTCCCTGGTTGAAGTTTAGAAAATCAACCTTCATTGGCAGATATGTTGTGATGTCTATTTGGAAAAGTAGAAGGCTCCACCATCAGTCCAAAATAATTGCTCTGTGTGGGAGACAAGATGCTGTACTGAGAAGTAGAAAGTGTAGTTGTAATGAAGTTCACAACATGGCCATTTGCTTCAGTGTAGCTGCTTTGAAAGTGCCCATGGACAGTGGTCAACTGATTTAAAATAGCACATTGATCCACAACAATTTGTTCTGGAGGTTTAACTGACATTGATGATGGAGGAGAAAAATTACCTCTGTTCCAGGTAGTTGTATCACCAATTATGTGGCTAGTAGAGGGCTTTATTATTAGAGGCATGTTTAAATTTGCAGAAGGTAAAAATGTATTTTCTACACTAGTGTCAGTCACAAAACCAGAGTTATGATTATCCACATTATCCCCTGCTTTAATGTGCTTCTTCTTGAATTATTCAGCCAATGAAGATATCAGAGGGGCGTTTTTAATCCCAACTCTTCTTTTAATTCTCACTAAAAGCTGGGGACAAACTCGTTTAAAATTTGGATAATGATAGAACTGCATCTAGAACCAAAAGAGAAAGATTTTAGTAAAATTTAAACCAAAATACAAGACTACAATTAGCCTAACCTATAAAATCTCAGGTTTCAAGTTTACAATGCAAAGATAATATTATCAAAATATGACCATTGCTGACGATATTTTGAAGTTCCTTATTTGGAAAATACACATTTAAATAGTATAGTCATCAAATTTAAGGGTTAGCATTTGCAGTAACGGTGAATGCCACTTTTAAAAAGCAGCTTTAATAACTTTATTTAGATTTCTGATAAGATTCATGGTTGCAAGCAATGTTTCTCATAATCTTGACTACTTAAGACACTGACCTAATTTTTTAGAAAAAATAAAGTATTTTAGCCTTAGTAGTTTTATAAAATTTTCAAAATGTAGCTTTACATTTACATTACCATAGATTGATGTACAAAATAAAATTTTATATATAAGTTACCAAGTGGTAACTAAAATATTGGGGTACCTTGCTTAAAACAGAAACTACTTTTTCTTCTGCCAGAAAGACATCTAGACAAGCAGATCTTTGAAAATTCTGCCACTCTTTACTAAAACCATAAAGTTTAAGCTGTCTAACTTAACTTTTCATACTTTCAGTTTCAAATATTCTGAAAGGGGCCTTTCTTTCCAAAACTTCCTTCTTAAAGACATCTTCATCAATCACTATGGAAGTTGCATTATCATCCCACAAGATGGATTTAAATTGTCCACTCCCAGGCATTTTCCAGAGTTTTCTTGGAAATGCCAGAGAACAAAAATCATTATCTTCCTCTGGTTCAGAGACACAATATTTGTAAAATGGTCTTTATATCAAGGATTCTTCAGACAAAATCTGAAAAGCATTTTCTTCAGTCATAGATTTCAAGTCCAAGTCATCAGAGAATATTTGTTCACACAATAGAGATCTACTGGAGTTTACTGAACCAGTTGGTCCGTATTTATGGGACACATCTTCAAATTCTGATGAAACTTTTGCCATCTTAAATAACTTTTTCTACATCTACATTTCTAATCTGTGGGATTTTGAGCACTGCAGATTCAAATGATGCTGTAGCAGGCCTGCACAGATAAACTGCTAGGCCATCAAAATGGTTCTCACCCTGAGTAGATGTGACATCACAAAACGACTGGTCTCCTAGCAAATCAAGTGAAACATTCAGCCAGTGTTTACTTCTCATTCATTCACTTAAAATGAAACATATAGGATGCTTAATTTTATAGTTTTCTGTAAATAATATCCCCACAAAATCTTTTTAAAGAATTTAATTTTGGGGTCTATGAAATAAAACCAAACTGCAACCTTTTGTACACAAATTTATACCAGATTGGTGAACAGAGAATAAATAAAGTACAAAATATATAAAATAATTTTAAACTTTTGGAATTTAAAGTGAAACTTGTGTAAACCTGTACAGAATAGGTATACATATTTCATTATAATTTGTAATTAAAGTGAAACTTAATTTGATTTGGAAATGGAAGTAGTTATTTATCTGTGTACTTTACAATAAGTAGCTCTATATTCAAAATATGAGCAGAATAATTATCAGTTTATTTGGTATGTTTATAAATAAATGGTAAATATTTATGAATTAAAACTAGATTAAAATAATGAATCAAATTTAAGAAATCCCAAAGGGGGGAATTTTTGTTTTAAATTGTATTTCAGTGCTCTAAGTAAAACAAATGTAATTTAGTATTCTACTTTAAAATTAAAAAAGAGATAATCTTATAGTATACTTACAAAAGTTTATTTTTACCATTCTTTCATTCAGCGGTTTTTCAGTCCCTAGAAGTAATAAAGTTTCTTGTCATCTTTATATTCCATACTCTTGTGGCTTCTGTTAAATGTTCCAAAATGATGTTGATAAATACACTTATACACAAGATCCTGAGTTCAATAAAATGTGCCTCCATTAAGGAGCAAACAAACAATGAAAAATCAAAGAAATAATAGTATATGTGGGTTGGGGTGGAAAATACCAGGTAATGCAATTTAGGAAGAAATATGTTTCTCAGTCCTGAAACAGTTGGCAATGTTAATATAATGCCGCATTTTAAGGCAAGTGTTTTGTGCACCAGTTGTTAATAATAGCTATGTTCTGTATCAGTAAACTGTAGTAAATCCAGTTCTAAAAATGTTGTATTTTTTATTTAGTTATAAATTCCAATAAGCATAAGCCAAATTCAAAATGAGAGATAAAATGTTTAAATAAATAAGTGTTCACTCAAGCTACAATGTAAATTTTTCCTTCAGTATGTGTATATTCCATTCAAAGTAAATATTAGCAAGCATATTATAAGTATTATAAAGTATAGTTAAGTTGGATTTAGTCCTGATTCATAAATTTTATTTAAATTATGAAAATCTATAAATGTGATATCATCCCTTAAAAAACAAAGAATTGAAAAATAACAATCTCAAAATATGTAGGAATATTTTTCACAGATCTGATCTTAACATTTTTATAAAAAAATTCTTAACAAATTCGCTCTAGATAAAGTATGACTAAACATAATAAAAGCCATTTATGAAAAACCCATGACTCACATCAAATTCAATGTTAACATACAGGAAGGTTTTCCTCTGGTCCTGTAATAAGAAAAAGTAGCTCATTCTCACAAGTCATAAATTACACTACTAGAAGTCCTAGCCAGAAAAACTAGTCAAGAAAAAATATAAAATGCATACAACTTGTAAGCCAAGCAGTAAAATTTTTAAAGATGACATAATTATACATAGATAACAAACTTCATAGACTCCTCCAGTGACTGATAGAAATAATGAACAAACGAAGAAAACTTGCAGAATATAAAATTAATATGCAGGGGTTGGGAAAGGAGAATTTAATTAATTTAATTAATGCACTCAAAAGCTACAAATATCCAGTCGTAAAATAAACCTCTTATGGGGATGCCCCGTAGTAACATAGAGTAACAACACATTCTCAGAAAGAGAAATTAGGAAGACAATTGCGTGTAAATTTATACCAAGAAGAAAAACATAGGAATACATTTATAAGTGAAATAAATTATCTAAACATAGATCTATAAATTACAGCTGCAAGAAATATATGTAAACAAAATATATAAAAGATAGTCTGTGCTTGCTGATTGTGTACAATGTGAGGAAATACTCTAATCTATCTTTCACTTGTTCAATCTCGCCAGCACTACTTTTTGAGGAGAATCTCCTTTCTTCATTTCATACTCTTGCTTCCTTTTTCATGGGTTAATTGATCATAGGTGTGAGGGATTATATCTGGTTGCTCTATTCTCTTTTATTGATTGGTGTCAGTTTTAGAGCCAGTATCATATTGTTTAAATTACTAAAGCTTTGAAAGACTGTTTAACATCTGAGAATTTACACTATTAAATTTAATACTCTTTTTCAAGATTATTTTGTCAACTCATGATTTTTGTGTTTACATTAAAATTTTGAAATTATTTCTTCTATTTAATGGAAAAATCTCATGGGTATTTTAACAAGAATCACATTAAATGTAGATTCCTTTGGGTAGTATGGTTGTTTCAAACACATTGTTTCACATCATTAACATAAGAGATCTTTTCATTTCTTTGGAAAAGTTTTAAATTCCACAATCAATGTTTTCTATTTTTTAGTGTAAAGGTTTTCTCCTTATTTGTTAAATTCATTTGAAGGTATTCTTTACATATATATATAATTATATACATTATATTTAGAAAAACATTTCCCACTCAAATACAACAGACAGAAGGCAGTGGGAAGACATATTCAAAGTCTTGAATGAAAGAAAGCTGTTATCTAAGGTAATGTATCAACCAAGGCTATCCCTTAAAATAGAAGGAGAGATAAATAACTTCCACACAAGCAAATACTAAAAGAATTTAGCAACAGAAAAAGAAATAATGAAACATCTACTCTAAAAATAAAGAAGCAGGAAGCTATAGAAATGAGAAAGTCATAATTAGAATGGCAATAGCTACAATGACTTACAACAGAATAAACATGATGTTGTAAAACAGGACATCAATATTTTTAAGTGTCAGAGAGTGAAACAGGACAATACAGAGTATTTTCTTCCTGTTTCTGTTCTCTGTAGGATGGGTTTGAGTTTGTATTCCTTTCAGTTAATATAAACAGTTATAGTAACGGGTCAATATACATACAAAACAGGGTAACCATAAGTCAAAATCTTACAATGAAGTCACAAAGCCAGAAAAAAACCAAGATAAAAAAGAAAACTTATCAAGCCACAAAAAGAAAAAGAAATGAACAAAAAGGAAATACCAAATCAATTGGAAAATGAAGTTCAAAATGGAAATAAACACCAGTTTATAAATAATTTTTACAAATGTTAATGGACTTAGTGCTTCAATCAAAAGATATATAGTCAGATTGGATAATATAACAAGACCCTACATTATGGAGTATACAAGAGACCCACTTTAGTAAGAGGAACACACATCAATTGAAAGTCAGAAGATGGAAAAGTATATTCCATGCAAATGGACATGACAAGAAAGCAGGAATTGCAGTACTGACTTCACACAAAATAGACTTTGCAATAAAGGCCATAGAGAAAGATAAACAAGGACATGATATAATGAATAAAGGAGCAATACAAAATGAGGTTATTATACTCATTAAGATATATGCACTCAATATTGGAGCACCTTAATACATAAAGCAAATACTAATAGATAAAAGTGAGAAATCAATGGGAACACAATCACAGTAGGAGAATATAACTCCCAATTACCATCACTAGACTGGTCTTTCAGACAGAAAATTAATTAGGGAACAAAGATTCTAAAAGATACGATAAAATAATTGGAGTTGGTTGATGTTTTCAAAACAGTACTTCTCCCCAAAACAGAATATACATTCTTTTCCAGTGCACATGTAACATTTCCTAGGATAGTTTATGTACTCAGGCACAGAAGAAGCCTCAACCAATTTAAGAAGATAAAAATAATTTCAAGCATCTTTTCTGAGTATTATACCATGAAACTAGAAATCAATCACAGAAAAATGGAGAAAATATGACAACATGTAAATTAAAAAACATGGTACTAAAACAAGGGGGGGAAGTGTTGTAGTAAAAGAAGAAATTAAAAAATATCTTGAGAAATATATCACAACACTTTACAAAGTCTATGGAATACAGTTAAAGCAGGCTTAAGAGGGAAGTTCATAGTGACAAGGTCTGCCTCAAAGTAGAAGAGCAATTTCAAGTAAATAATCTAACGTTCTATGTAAACTAATCATGAAAAGAAGAGCCAACAAAACCAAAAGTCAGCAAAAAGTGGGAAAATAAAGATCAAGGGAGAAACAATAGAAATAAAAATTAAAAAATAGAAAAAATCAATCTTATTGTTTTTTGAAATAATCAACAAAACTGAAAAAACTCAGGACAGCTCACCAACAAGAAAAGAGAGAGCACACCAATAATATAAGGAATGAAAATGGAGAAACTACCAAGAGTACTACAAATTTGCAAATTATCATAAGGGAATACCATGAGCAACTGCATGGAAACAAACTGGATAACCTAGAAGAAATGGAGAAGGTTCTGGAAATATTCAGCCCACATTTATTGTATCAAGAAGAAATTGATCATTTGAACAGAAAAATCACCAGAAATGGAATAGAATTATCAATAAAATAAAAAATCTCTGCAAACAAAATTTCAGACCCAAATAGCTTCACAGGGGAATTTGACCAAACATACAAAGAAAAATACATACCAGTCCTCCTCAAACACTTCCAAAAGATTGATATGGAGAGAGAACTCCCAAACTCACACCATAAGGCCAACATTAACCTGATAACAAAACCAGACAAAAACACTACCTAAAAAGAAAACTATAGGCCAATATCTTTGATAAACATAGATGTAAAATTCCTTAAGAAATTATTAACAAACAGAATCCAACAGCATGTAAAAAAAGATCATGCACCATTATCAAGTTAGGTTCATCCCAGGAACGCAAGGATGGTGTAACATATGCAAATCAATCAATTGTGATACACCATATCAACAAAAGAGAGGACAAAAAAGCACATGATCATCTCAGTAGATGCAGAAAAAGCATTTGATAACATTTAACACCTATCTGCAAAAAAATTTCTTATCCCAGAGGGAACAGAGGGACCATATCTCAACATAATAAAAGGTATTTATGACAAATATGTAGCCAGCAAGTTACTCAATGGTGGAAAAACTGAAACACTTCTCACAAATCCTGAGACAAGACAAGGTGGCCCATTCTCACAATTTCAATTCAATATAGTCTTGGAAATCCTAGCCACAATGATGAGGCAAGAAAATTTGATTTCCTATCAAATTATGCAAAGCATTTCTTTTTAGGACTGAAACAAATGGTCTTAAGGTTTAAATAGATTCATAAAAGATCCATAGTTTCCAAAGCAATATTGAAATAAAAGAAAGAGGCTGGAGGAATAACCCATCAGGTCTCCATACACTATTGCAGAACTACAATAATGAAAATGACATCATATTGGTAAAGAAACAGGCATATGGGCCAATGGAACAGAATAGAGAGCATAGGAATAAATCTACAGGACTATGTTCAATTAATCTTTGAGAGAGTAGCCAGGAATATGAGAGAGAAAAGACCATCTCTTCACCAGCTGGTGTTGGGAAAACAGGATAGAAGCATGCAGAGCAATGGAGTTAGAACAATCCTCCACTCCATACACAAGAATAAACTCAGAATGAGTTGAAGACTTAATAATAAGCAAGACACAGTAAATCTCCAAGAAGAAAACATAGGCAATACACTCTGAGATAAATCTCAGCAATGATGTCCTAGAATAGACAACCCAGGTTAGGGATGTAAGAGCAAAATTAATAAATGGAACCTAATTAAACTTATAAGCTTTTGCACAGCAAAGGGAACCATAAAAGGAGAAAAATTACAACCTACAAGATTAAAGAAAATATTAAGAAGCGATACAACTGATAAAGTCTTAATTTCCAAAATATAAAGTCTTCATACAACCTAATAAGAATTATAAAAAACAAGAAACCAAATCTCTAAACGTGCAGAAGCCCTAAATAAGGAAATCTCCAAAAGAGACATTCAAATGTCACACAGATATATGAAAAAAAATTACTCACTATCATTATCAGGGAAGGGCAATTCAAAACTATAATGAAGTATCACTTCACAATAGTCACAATGGTCATCATTCAAAAGTCCACAAAGAATAAATGCTGGGGAAGCTGTGGAGAAAGGGTACCCTCCTACACTGTTGGTAGGAATGTAGATTGGTGCAGTCATTTTGGAAACAAGGATGGGGATTCCTATAAAGAATAAAAATAAGCACAACATATGATCCAGCAACCCCACTTTTGGGTATATATCAAAGGGAACCCTATTCCAAAAAGACCCCTGCACCCCAATGTCCTTAGAAGTGCTATGTACAAGAGTCACAACATGCAAGCAACCTAATTGCCCAACAACAGATGACAGTTTAAAGAAGTTATGCCATATTTACAAATTGGAATAATATTCTGGAATAAAAACTGATAAAACAACGATATTTGCAGCAAAATGGATGTCCCCAAAAAGTGTCATTCTAATTGAAGTAAGCCAGAAAGAGAAAGAAATATAATACAAGACACTACATATGAAGAAGCTTAAAAAATATTTGGATGAGAACACTATGATTTCGTCTACAAAACTGAAACACACTCGCAGATCTACTAGACAATTTTATGATTATTGCGGATAGGGGTTGCCAGAGGATATATCTGGGAGCTGTAGATTTATAAATGTTATCCACTATATATAAAATTAGATTTTTTCAAAATTTCTTTTGTATCACACAGCACAGTAAGTTAAATATCATGAAGTAACGTTTAATAGGTACAGAAATATATGCAAGTATGGGGACACTATGATGTACACCACAGATTGACACATTGTTAATGGCATATTTCAATGATAAATAAATGAATAAATATGTAAATAAATAAATAAATAAATAAATAACATTTAATAATAAAAGAAAAACAAAGATTCACAATATTTAATTTTACACATCAAGTATCTTGGAGAAAACAGAAAGAATAAAGAAGAAAATTGATTCAATGAGAGTAAGGCAAATAACAAGAGAAACAATTGAAAAGATAAAAAAAATCTCTGTTTCTTTTAAACATAAAGTGGACAAACTTTTAGGTTGGCTAAGAAAATAAAGACTCAAATAATATTAGAAATAATAGATAAGATATTAGCACTCGTGTTGTAGAGATGCATAGCATCATAAGAAATTACCACTCGCCAACAATTTGAATGACCGAGAACAAAAGACAAATTCCCAGAAACATATGTCTTCCCATACTGAATCAAGAAGTAATTAGAAAGTTAAATAGAGCAAAAGTGTGCATGAGTAAATCAGTAATCCATACCTCCCAAACCAGAAAATATTTACAAGATGACTTTGCTGTTGAATTCTGTCATAGATTTGAAGACAATTTTTCACCAATTCTTCCCCAAATCTTCCAAGAATTTGAAGGGGGTGAAAGATTCCAAACTTGTTTTATGATGCCAGCTTTATTTGCATAACAATGATAGAAAGAACATTAGATGCAAAATATGGAATATTAACCCTGATGAACACATGTGCCAAAATTCTCTACAAAACAGAAGGAAAATGAATTCAACAACACATTTAATGTATCATACACATGCATGAGTAAAGGGATTTATCCCTGGGTTCAAGGATACTTCAAAATATTCAAATCAATAAAGGTGACATGCCACACTAATAGAATGAGAAATAAAACTCACATAATCTTCTCAATAGGTGCAAAAAGAGCATTATATATAATGCAAAATCGTTTTAAGATACTCCCAACAAATTAAATTAACCCTGTCAGTGGCACGATATCATATACACACAAACACTGTATGGAGAGAAGCGAAGCAGTTCTCTTTTTATTGATTCTGAGAAAAAGGGTTTATATAGGACATGCACAATGCCTCACATATCATCTAAGTTATAACAATATTAATAATCTTAAGCTATTTATGTCCCCATGCTCCTGCAGTAAGCACAGGATGTTAAATGATCAAGGATTGTTTTAAAGTTCATCACGGAAATTCATTAAGTAGGCCATCTCTTAACAAGCCAGCTGTGCCTGTCTTAGGTTGTCCTCCTCTGAGTATCTTACCCAGCATAGGCTATCCAGTCATCCATACTGGATACAATGAGCAGGCCATTTCTTCTCCAGCCTGGATATGTGACATTCCTCACAGCTTGTTTATCAGTTAAGCCCATGGGCTTATTCTCTAGAGCCTTCAGACAGGGGCCTACAAACCCAACATCCCTAGAGAGAAAAATGGATGAAGAAAATTTGATGTATATATGCAATGTAATCAATACTTTGCATTCCTATCAACAGTGTCCATGGTGTTACATTATCGCCACAATCTTACCAACATGTATTTCTTTTCTTTTTGATGAGAACCTTCTGACAAGTGTGAGGTCTTGTCTAATTTTTGGTTTATGACTTACCTAATAATTTATAACTCTGAATATATTTTCATGTGTCATTTAGCCAACTGGATGTTTTCTACAGATAATTGATTCAGATCTACCTATTCAATTCGTATGGACACTTTTTTTAATTGGATTGTTTGCCCTTTTTTGTTGTTGTTGTCGGGTAAGAGTTTGCCATTTATTTGGATATTAACACTTGATTGGAAAATATCACTTGAAAATATATCCTCCCAGTGAGTTGGTTGAATTTTAATTTTATTGATCATTTCTTCTGCAGTGTAAATCTGTTTAGAGTGATACAATCATATTTTGTTAGATTTGCTTCTGCTTCCCTTGCCAGAGGAGACATATGTGGAGTCAAGTTAAGTCCATTTTCAGAGTGTACTTCTTAAATTTTACCATAGGATTCTTTGTTTCCAGGTTTTATGCTTTACATGCACAGGAGTGGGATTGCTGGATCATATGATTGTTCTATCTTTATTATTTAAAGGAACTTCCATAATGTTTCCAAAGTGCTTGCACCAATTTTCATTCCCACAAACAGCGTTGGAGAGTCCCTTTTTCTCCACAACTTCCCCAGTTTTTATTATTTGTAGAGATTTGGATGACAGCCCTTCTCACTTGTGTGAGGTAAAACATTATTTTATTTTTGTCTTGACTTTGTATAATGATTAGGAATGTTAGCATGTTTTTATATTTCTGTTTGTTATCTGTGTGTCTTCTTTAGAGAACTGTCTTCTGCTCATTTACAGGCTTAGTTGCTTGTAGATTTTTGAAATGGAATTGTATGAACCATTTGTGTATTTTAGAAATTAGACTCTTGTTGATTGCATTGTTTCCTAATGTTTTCTCCCATTTGGAAATTCATCTTTTCATATTGTTTATTTTGCTGTTTAGAAGGTTTTAATTTTTATTAGGACCTATTTGTTTATTTTGCTTTTACTCTTTTCAGCTTGGGAGCTGGACATTTGAAAAATTCGCTGCAATTTATGTTTTGTTTTACGTCTGTTAGTTTCCAGGAGTTTTATTGTGTCAAGTATTAGATTGAGATATTAAAAACATTTTGAGTTTATTTTCGTACAGTGTGAGGTAGTGTTCTAATTTCATTGATTTACATGTAGCGCTCTTGCTTTCTCAACATCACTTGCTGAAGACTGTGTTTTAGGCATTGTATGTTTTTGTTTCCTTTGTCATAATTTAGTTGACCATAGGTGTGATGTTTTATTTCTGCCTCTGTGTTCTGTTCTAGTGATATAGATGTTTGTTCATTTTCCAGTATTGTGCTGTTTTGATTACTGTTTATGTAATATAGTCTGAGATCTGGGAGGGTTATGGGTTATGCCTCCAACTTTGTTCTTTATTCTCATAGTTTCTTTTGCCGTTCTGGTTCTTTTGCAGTTCCATACAAATCTTAGTACTGTTTAAATTTCTGTGAAAAATATCATGTAGTTCGATCTGAATCACTTTATATCTGTTGACATCTTTTGTAGTATGTATATTTTAACAATATTAATTCCTCTATACTAAGACCTTGAGATTATTTTCCATTTCTTTGCATCATCTTCAAATATATTTATCAGTGTCCTATAGATTTTACTATCTTGGTTTTTTCTTAGGTTTTTCACTTTTGATCTGATATAATATTGATTTTTTAAAATTATGGAATATTTCATTGTTAGTGTAAAGAAATGTGACAGTTTTTGTATATTAATCATGAATCATGCTACTTTGCTAAATGTCTTTATTAGATTTAGTTGTTTTGGTGTGGAGAATCTTTAGGGTTCTCTATATAGATTATCATGTCATCTAAAATAATAACAGTTTTACTTCATTCAATCCAACTTGAGTAACTTATTTTCTTGTCTGATTGCTGTTGCTATGAATTCCCATACTGTGTTTAATAGAAATGGTGAGAGTGGACATCCTTTTCTTATTCCTTAATTTGGCTTTCAGTTATTCACTTTTGCATATTATGTTGTCTGTGGGTCTGTAATTAATGACTTTAGTTATGTTGAGATATATTTCCTGAATCCTACTTTGGTAAGAGTTTTCTCTTGTTGTTGTTTCTGTTGTTCTTGTTGTTGTTGCTGTTGTTGCTGCTATTTAATGAATAAAATTTGAAGTTTGTGAAATGGTTTTTATGGATTTATTGGGATGACCACATCATTTTCCCTTTTGGTTTGATTAATGTGGTGTATCAATCTGATTGATTTCACGTAATTTCAACCTCACTTATGACCCTGCAATGAATTAAATTTACATGGTGTATAATTCATTTTACGTTTTGCTGGATTTAGTTTGCTAATGATATTTTTAAAATTTTTGCATCTATATCAATCAAAGATATTGGCTTGAAATTCTCTTTGCCGGTATTTTGTTTGTTGTCATTGCTATCAGGGTGATGAAACCTTCATAGAATTAATTTGTGAGTTTCCCACATCTTCACTATTTTTCAATAGTTTGAAAAGTATAATTTCTGCTTTGTATTTTTGTACGGTTTTGCATGGAAGCTGTTTAAATCTGCACTAACTTTTAACGATTTTTTAAATGCAGATTCTATCTTTTTTCTAATAATCAGTTTGTTCAAATTATTTGTTTCTCTTTATCCCTGTCTCTTTCTAGACATTTGTCTATTTCTTCTAATTTGTCCAGTTCTTTGGAATGTAAGTGTTCACAAAATGATCCCTTTTTGTATATCTAAGGAAACATTTGTTATTTCTCTTCTTTTATTTCTTACTTTATTTCTTTGGAGCATCTATATTTTCTTCATGATGCACCTGGCTAGAGGTTTTCTGATTTTGCTTATGTTAAAAAGAAAACAAAAACAGAACGTTTGGTTTTACTACTCTTTGCATAGTTGTTTTTTCTCTCATATATATATTTGCACCTGTAATATTTAGGATCATGTTTTTTCTTTTTAAACTTTTATTATTGATTTTTAATCATTTTACATAGTTGTCTCAAATTCCATTGTAGAGCACAATTTTTTAGTTACAATGAAAATATATACAGTTGTTGTCACATTTTTTTCCCCTGTGAGCTGCCGTAAGATCTTTTATATATTTCCCTGTGCTATAAAGTAAAATCCTGTTTATCTATTCTACAATTTTGACCTCCCAGCCTATCTCTTCCCACACCCCAGCCGCTTGGCAATCAAAACTTTGTATTCTCTGACTGCGAGTCTATTTCTGTTTTGTATTTATGTGTTATTTATTTTGTTTTGTTTTGTTTTTAGATTCCACACATGTGCCATCTTATATGGTATTTTCCTTTCTCTTTCTGGCTTACTTCTCTTAGACTGATTTTCTCCAGGACCATCCATGTTGCTGAAAATGGAGTTATGTTGTCAGTTTATAAGACTGACTACTATTCCATTGTATAAATATACCACCTCTTCTTTAGCTAGTCAACTGTTGATGGACATTTAAGCTTTTTCAATGTCTTGGCTATTGTGACTATTGCTGGATATGAACATTGGGGTGCAGGTGTCATTCTGAAGTGGGGTTCCTTCTGGATTTATACCCTGGAGCAGGATTCCTGGGTTATATGGTAAGTCTATTCCTGGCGTTATGAGGAATCTCAATCCTGTTTTCCACAGTGGCTGCACCAATCTGCATTGCCACCAGCAGTGAAGGACGGTTCCCTTTACTCCACAGCCTCTCCAGCATTTGTCATTTGTGGATTTTTGTATGATGGCCATTCTGACTGGTGTGAGGTGATACCTCATTGCAGTTTTGATTTGCATTTCTCTGATAATCAGTGATATTGAGCATTTTCTGATGTGCCTTTTGATTTGTATGTCTTCCTTGGAGAATTGTTTGTTTAGGTTTTCTGCCCAATTTTGGATTGGGTTGTTTATTTTATTTTATTCAGTTGGATGTGCTACTTATATACTCTTGTCATCAAGTCTTTGATGGCTTCATATGCAAATTCTTTCCCATTTCTTGGGTTGTCTTTTTGTTTTAGTTCTGGTTTCTTTACTGTGCAGAAGATTGCAAGTTTCATTAGGTCTCATTTGTTTATTCTTGCATTTATTTGTTCTACGAGAAAATTTTAGAGACTTATGTCAGATAACGTTTTACCTATATTTTCCTCTTGTAAGTTTATTGTATCTTTTTTTATGTTTAAGTTTTGATCCATTCTGAGTTTATTTTTGTGTATGGTGTTCTAGCTTCATTGGGAGTGTTCTAGTTTCATTGAATTACATGCTGCTGTCCAGTTTTCTCAACACCAGTTGCTGAATGGACTATCTCTATTCTATTGTAATTTCTTGCCTCCTTTGTCTAAGATTAATTGGCCAAACGTTTGTGGGTTCACTTCTCGGCTCTCTTTTCTGTGCCATTGGCCTATATGTATGTTTATCTACCAATGCAGTGCTGTCATGTTGACCGTAGCTGTATAGTATTATCTGAATCATTAGCGTAATGAAATGCCACTGATATTTGAACCTTAAACATGAAACCTGCTACCTTGCTGAATTCTTTGATCAGCTGTAGTAAATTCATTCTTTATCTTGTTGGGATTTCTATAAATAGTAACATATTATCTGCATATAGTGAGACTTTTATCTCTTCCTTTCCAATTTTCATCCCTTCTACTTCTCTCTCTTGTTTGATTGCTGTGGCTAGGACTTCCAAGACTATCTTGTGTAAGAGTCATGATAGTGTGCATCCTTTTACTTTCCCAGATTTTAGTAGGAAGAATTTGACTTTCTCACCGTTGAGTACTATGCTGGAAATAGGTTTGTTATTTATAGCTTTTGTGACGCTGTGATATAATCCCTCTATGCCCACTTTGGTGAGAGTTTTTATCATACATGGGTGTTGAATTTTATCAAATGCATTTCCTGCATCTATTGAGATGATCATGTGGTTTTGGTCCTTTCTCTTGTTGATGTGCTGTATTACACTGATTGACTTGCATATGTTGAACCACCCCTGTGTCCCTGGCATGATCCCCACTTGGTCATGATGTATATTCTTTTTTCTGTGTTGTTGGAGTCTATTTGCTACTATTTTGGTGAGGAACTTGCATCTGTGTTCATCTGTGATATTGGCCTATAATCCTCTTTCTTGGAAGTGTCTTTGCCTGGTTGTGGTATCAGGGTGATTGTGGCTTCATAGAATGACTTTGGTAGAATTCCTTCTTTTTCAAACTTCTGGAAGAATTTGAGAAGGAATGGTATGAGTTCTTCTTTGTATGTTTGGTAGAATTCCTCAGTGAAGCCGTCCAGTCCAGGACTGTTATTTGGAGGGAGGTTTTATATTGCTATTTTGATTTCATTTCTAGTGCTCTGATTGTTCAAGTGGTCAGTTTCTTCTTGATTAAGTTTTGGTGGACAGTATGTTTCCACAAATGTGTCCATTTCCATTAGATTTTCCAGTTTGGTTCCATAAACTTTTCAGAATATTCTTGTATGATATTCTGTATTTCTATTTTATTTGTTTGTAAATTCCCCATTCTCCTTTCTTATTTTCCTTATTTGTGCTCTCTCTCTTTTCTTCTTTTTGAGTTTGGCCAGAGGTTTGTCGATTTTACTAGCTTTTTCGAAAAAGCAGCCTTTGGATTGGTTGATTTTTTTTCCTAGGGTCTTTTTAAACACTATTTTTTTAATTTCCTCCCCAATATTTATGATTTCCTTCCTTCTGCAGCCTTTTCTGGTTTTTTGTTCTTTTTCTAGTTCATTCTCCTGATGGGTAAATTGTTAATTTGTGGTTGTTCTTCTTTTTTGAGGAAGGACTGTATTGCTTTAAACTCTCCTCTCAACACTGCTTTTGCTGTATCCCATAAATTTTGTGTGGTTTTGCTTTCACTTTCTTCTGTCTCAAGGTACATTTTCATTTCAGCTTTGATTTCTTCATTGACCCTTTGGTTTCTTAATAACATATTGTTTAAGCCCCATGTTTTGCTTTTGTTCTTTGTTTCTCTGTTGTTGATTTGTACCTTCATGGCATTGTGGTCAGTAAAGATGCTTGATGTAATTTCTATCTTCTTAAAATTTCTGAGCTTTCTTTTGTGCCAAAGTATATCATGAATCCTGGAAAATGTCCCTTGTGCACTAGAAAAGAATGTATATACTATTTTGTGGGGGGTGCAATGCTCTGAAAATATCCACCAAGTGTAATATTTCTATTGTAATATTTAACTTCTATGTTGCCTAATTTATTTTCTGTAACAATGACAAGTCCAGTGATGTTAACGCAGTGTTGAAATCTCCAACTATGATTAGATTCCCAACACTATCCCCTTTTATATCTGTTAGTAATTATTTCATGTACTTAGGTACTCCTCTATTTGTTGCATATGTATTTACGAGTGTGCAATCCTCATCTTGTATCACTCCTTCAATCATTATAAAATGTCCTTCTTTATCTTTCTTTATGGCCTTTGTTTTAAAGATTATTTTGTCTGAAATCAGTACTGCAACACCTGCTTTTTTGGCTTTTCCATTTGTATGAAATACGCTTTTCCATCCTTTCACTCACAATCTATAAGTGTCCTTGTCTCTGAAGTGGGTCTCTTATATGCAGCATATTGAAGGTTCTTGCTTTATTATCCAGCCTGCCACTCAATGACTCTGACTGGAGCATTTAGTCCATTAACACTTATGATAATCAATGATATGTTTGTGTTTATTGCCATTTTGACCTTAACTTTTCAGTTGATTTGTTATTTCCTCTTTGTTTGTTTTATTTGCATTTTTTGGTTTGGTCATATTCCTTTGTATTGTCATGAAATTTATTCAGTTTAGTGACTCCCTGAATAAGTTTTTGTCTTGTTTTTACCCTTTTTTATGTCTATTAGACAATTGGTATAACTGATCTTATTAAACTGATAGTATCATGATCTAAAAACCATCCTACTGAGAACAAAATATTTTAAAAGGAAAGACCCCCCAAAATATTCTCTATTTTCCTTCTTCTCTTTCCCACTCTCAATGATTTGTATCTCTTGCTTTCAAATTTTGTGTTTATTTTATTTGTAATTCATGAGTTATCACGCTTCCAGCTGTGAGTTTTATATTTCTGTAGCATCCTGCTGCTTTTCTTTCTAGAGTACAATTTTCAAAATTTCTTTTAGCATGGGCTTAGTGTTGCTAAACTCTAGTAGCTTTTCTTTTCTGTGAAATTCTTTATGTCTCCTTTTACCATAAATGATAGCCTAGCTGGTTAAAGTATCCTAATTTATATAATTTTTTCTTTCAGGACTTTGAATATATCTTGCCACTCCATTATGTTCTGTAGTATTTTTTTGTGAAATCAACTGTGTGCATTATAGGGATTCCCTTGTAACTCACTCTTTGCTATTCTCTTTCTGCCTTTAGGATCATTTCTTTCTCCTTGACTCTGGCCATCTTAATTATATGTCTTGTTGTGGGTTTATTTGAGTTCTTCCTGTTTGGGACACTCTGAGCTTCTTGTACTTGGATATCTGATTCCTTCTTTAAGTTTGGGAAGTTCTCAGTCATTTTTTCAAACACCTATGCAATCCCCTTTGATCTTTCCTCCCCTTCTGGGAAATTTATCATGCCAATATTGACATGCTTTCTATTATCCCATAGGTCTCTTATGCTTTTTTCATTTGTTTCTCATTGTTTCACTTGTAGCTCTTCTGATTGTCTGCTTTCTATTGTCCTGTCTTCTAAGTCACTAATTCATTCCTCTGCATTATTTAGTCAGTTTTGTGACAACTTTAGATCATTCCTCATCTCAGTCAATGGGTTTACCTATTCGACTCAGCTCTTCTTTATAGCTTCCATTTCATTTTTAACATATTTTATATGTCTGAACACTATGTTTTATTTCCTACAGTAATTTGATCACTTCTTTTTTGAAATCTTGATCTAGTAGGATATTGATGTCTATTTCACTGATCATTCTTTCAGGGGATTTCTCTTGTTCTTTTAATTGGGAATGGTTTGTCTGCTTCTTCATCTTGCAGCTACCTCTCTGGTACTGTGGTTTATGGAGTATCAGTTATCTACTGTGGTCCTAAAGAGGTTATCTACCTACTTAGTAATACAACTGAAAAAGAGTAAAAAGAGAGAGGGAGACAAAGAATTTTAAAGAACGGGAAAGAAATGTTTGAAGACATTGTATAATACATAATAGAAGAGCAAGTTGAAGCAGAGCTTTAAAAAGTAATAATAATAAAAATATTTTTAAAATTTCAATGGGATTTGAAAAGAGGTATTTATAATTGCCTAAGAAGTAAACATTAAGAGGGTAATAGAAAATGGAACAGGTAAAATCAGGTTAAAACAAGGGGGTGGTCAGTGTCCTCCTGGAGACTGTGTAATTTTAATGTGAACTCTTTCTGTATTCATCCTGGTTTGGAAGTTCAGCTTGCTTATCCCAGTCACTCTCCATTGGAGCCCTCATCTGTGCAGCTCCCAGGGCCTGTCGGCAAGCAGATCTCTCCTTCTCCCAACAGTGGTTCTGGAGCAGCTCTCTTTATTGTGGGCTGTCTTGTCACTGCCCTGACCGATGCCTCATTCAGAAGTTTCAGACTGACCAGGCAGGAGAGTGTATTAATTCCTCTCCAAGCCACATGGTCCGGGGCTGCCTTCCAGCCCAAGTGTTCAGTGGCCAACAGCCCCCTCAGGGTGCCAGTCTCTCCACTGTTATGTACCCTATCACTCATCTGGGCCAAAACCCAGCTCCTTGTTTGCCTTGGCAGAGCAAGTTCTCTGAGGAAATAGGACAGAAATATCTTATCTGCCTCAGGCTGTAGACAAGTCCCCATCTGGTGCTTGAGGCTGCTAAGTCCTTAGGAGTGAATGCAGGTTTTGTTCTCACTGCTGCCAGGGTGCAAAGCACCAGAGGCTATGGTGGCGGTGTCTGAGCCCCAGGTTTCTTGTCATAGATAGTTTTGTGGCTTTTCAGAGATGGGGAATGCACCTTTCCCCTCCAAGTGCATATCTGCCCTGTTGTTAAATGGAGGGCCCAGGTTGTTCTCCCCTGTGCACCAACAGCAATGGCACACAGCTCCCTCCATTCCCCCAGGCTGCCTCAGTGCATCCATCCTCATCTTTCACCCAGGTCAGGCAGCATGACCCTGTCCCCAGCTGCCAGGATGCATCTTGCATTCGGTGTCACAGGGATCCTCTGTGCCTGTTTAAAATAGTACTGTCAGTCAACTTATACTCTGTAGAGTTCCAATCCTTGGAGGCGCCCCCTTCATCCTGCTGACCTCTCAGTTGGAGAGGGGAGATCCAGTGAATGAGTGCCAGTACTTTGCTGCTCCCTCCCTGTGGGAACTGTCCCAATCTGTTTTGCCTTTTCTTCTTTCATTCTTCATTTTCTTCTACCAGATTTTATGCATCTTAATCTTTTGAAGAAGACATTGTTCTATCAGAGTTTTGCAGGTTCTCTAGTTAGCTGAGTGGGTCTGTGGATGTGAGTCTTGGTGCATTTGTGGGAAAGGTTGAGCTACGAGCATCCTTCTGATCCATCATCTTCGCCTCCCCCACAATAAGTCTCAGTATATGGTGGAAGTTAAACACAGCCAGGAAATACATGGAAAAGATGTTTCATGGAAATGACAAGAAAGTGCAGTTTGCAATGCTCAACTCATACAAAATATGTTTTAAAATAAGGGCCACAATGAAAGATAAATATGAAATTATATAAAGAAAAAGAGATCAATATAAAAATAGAGTATTACACTCATTAAATTCTATATGGACCCAACACTGTAGATCCTAAGTATAAAAAGAAATATTAGTAGACATGAAGGAATTAATTCATTATAAATCAGTAATAGTAGATGGCTTGAACACCTCACTATTCTGATGGCCATATCATACAGAAAGAATATCTGTAAGGAAACAGAGTTCTTAATGGCATATTAGATCATTTGAGTCTAACTGAGCTATTGGACACTGCATCAGAAAAGGAGAACACAATAATTTCTCAAGTGTGCACAGGATGTTATCTAAGGAATAAACCACATATTATGTCATGAAATGAGCCTCAGGAACTTTAACCTATTACAGATTACAGCAAATATTTTCCATACACAAAATTATGAAACTTTGCATCAACTCAAGAAAGAACAGGAAAAGCACAAAGATGGGATTAAACCTCATCCTTTAAAAAAATAAAAAAAAACAAGATCAGTGATGAAATCAAAGAGGTCATAAAATCATACCTGGGGAAAAATAGCAATGAAAACACAGCTTCATCAAATGAATGGGATGCAGCAAATGCAAATCTAAGAGGGAAATTTAGAACAATTGAGGCCTTCTACAAGGAAAAAGAAAAACCTCACACAAAGGATAAAGCTTACCACCGAAAATAACTAGAAATAAGAAGAAACAAAACCCAAAAGCAGTAGAATGAGAAATCTTTGATGATTAGGTTGAAAATAAATAAAATAAAAATTAAAAAATAAGTTAAAATTCATAAAATCAACAGCTATTTTTTCTTAAATATTTTAACATATTGATAAGCATTTAGACAGGCTTATCAACAAATACAGAGTGGACCCAAACAAAATAATAAGTGATACAGTAGAAAGAATTTCTGATAGTACAGAAATGCAAACAAAGATTATGAAAGCACTCTGAGCAGTTACGTGACAACCAACTGGACTACCTTAAAGAAATGGACAAATTTCTTGAAACGTACTGCCTGCCAACACTTGAATAAAAAGAAAACTGAAAACTTGAAAAGACCAATCAGTTAAGTTAAATAAAATCTATAATTTTAAAAACATGCCTTGAATAAAATGCCTGGATGCCTTCACTACAAACTCTTTCCTCTCAACTATTTCAAAAAATGTAGGAGGAAGGAAAATTCCCATAGTTATTCAATGAGGCCACCAATACCATGATAACAAAGCCAGACAAAACACTACCAAAAAAAACCCCAAAAATGTAAACACAATATCCTTGATGAATATATATTCAAAAATCCCCAAAAAACATCAACAAATACATAGAAAGATTATAAACGAGGATCATTTGGATTCCTTCCAGAGTCACAGGGATGGTTCAACATACACAAGTCCATCAGCATGACACATATTTAAAAAAGGAAGGGCAAAATTCAGAGACCATGTCAATACAGAATGAAAAAGCATTGGACATAATTCAACATACATTCATGATCAGAACTCTCATGAAAGAGAGTACAATGGGAACATCTCTCAACACACCAAAGTTCATTTATAACAACTTATAATACTTAGAGGAAAAGCTGAAAGCCTTCTGGGTAAATTCAGAAACAAGACAAGGATTCCTACTCTCAGCACTTTTGTTCCATAGCAAAAGAAGAAAGGAAAAGGAAAGAAAAAGAAGTAAAAGAAATGCAAAATAGAAAGAAAGAGGCAAAATTGTCACCAAAATTGTTATGTCTGATGACATAACAATCTACATAGAGTCCTAAAGCCTCCACACAGACTAATATCAACAATAAGTAATTTCAACAAGTGAGCAGGGTACAAGATTAATGTAAAATTTTCTGTTGCATTTCTACACGTTAATCATGAGACACCATAAAATGGACGTTGGAAGCAATACTATTTAAAATCCCATCCCCTGAATATATTGGAATAAATGTAACAAATATATGAAAGCTCTGCATACTTAAAATTTAAAAACATTGACAAAGAAATTAAAAATGATTGAATAAAATGGAAAGATGTCTTGTGCTCTTGGATTGAAGGAGTTCATATTGTTAACATGGCCGAATTACACAAAGAAACCCACAGATTTAGTGCAATTCCTGTTACGAAGATGTAGTATTTTCCACAGAACCAGAAAATAAATAACTCTGTTTTACATGAAACCATTAAAAATTGTCAAAATGATCTTGAGAAAAAAAACAACAAATCTGGAGCTATAAACCTCCCTGATTCCTTACTATACTACAAAGCTACAGTATTAAAAACAGCATGGCATTGGCACAGAGATATAATCATTAAAATCAGATAGAGAGCCTAGAAATAATTCCACACACCTATGAGCAATGAATCAATGATAAAAGAGGCTAGATTACACAATGGAGAAAAGACAGTCTTGTCAATGGATGGTGTTTGGAAAGCTGGACATCTACATGTAAAACAGTGAAATGAGAGCTTTCCCTGACATCATATAAAAAAATAAACTCCAAGAGTATTAAGGACCTAAATGTAAGACCTGATACTATAAAACTTCTAGAAGGGGTTATAGGTGATACACTATTGGAAATATATCATCAGAATATTTTCTTGTATCAGTCTCCTATGGCTGAAATAATAAAAGCAAAATAAGCAAATGGGACCTAAATAAACTTGAAAATTTCTTCACGGCTAAGGACACTTGAATGAAATGAAAACACTGCCTGTGTAATTGGAAAACTTAACTGCAAATAGTGCAAGTGACCAGGGGTAAATAGATGCAGATTAGAAGATGTAATATGGATTTATGTTACACAACTCAATGTGAAAAACAAAAACCCAATCAAAAAAGAGCAGAATACCTGAGTTAATATTTTTCCAAAGAAAAATTACAGAAGGGTAACATGCAACTGATAAAAATGCTCAACATTACCAATTATTAGTTAATAGCATTTCAAAACCACAATGAGGTATCACTTCACACTGGTTAAATGGCTATTATCAAAAAGTCTACAAATAGAAAGTGTTGGAGATGATGAAGAGGAACCAAATCTCTTGCATACTTCCGTATGAATGAAAATTGGTACAACTTCTATGGAAAATAGATTTCAGATTTCTTTAAAACCTAAAACAGAACTACCATATGAAACAATAATTCATCTCCTAGGAAAAATCTGGGGAGAAAACCCTTATTTGAGAAGAACCAATGTGCACAACAGCACTGTTTATAATATGCAAGACATGGAAGGAATCCAATAGTCCACAGAAGTCTATGGACTTAAGAATATATGATGTTTCCATAAATATGCAATGGAATATTACTCAGCCATTAAAATGTAGAACACATTGCTATATCAGCATTATGAATGGACCTAGTAAATATTGTGCTTAGTGAAGTAACTTAGACAAAGACAAAAGTATATAACTTAATCTATATTAGGAATCTAAAGAATAACAATTATCTGTGTATATCTATCTATAGCTATCTATTGATAGATTACAGATAAGTAGATACATAGGATACATACATAGACATGATAGATATATTGACAGATAGATAGATACATAGATAGATAGATTGATAGAGACATGATTGAGAGATAGAGAGATTAGATAGACAAGAATGAAGCAGACTGAAAGTTATGGGAAAAAATTTATGTTTACCAAAGGGGAAGGGAAAGACAATTTAATGGTAGGACAATGACAGATAAAAAGTAGTATACATAAAGGAGATAAGCAACAAGTATATTCTGAATAGATTAGGGAATTACACACAATAAATTATAATAATTTTATGTTACAATTATTGTAATAATTTATAATGCTATATAATCTAATATGTGGTTAGAATCACTATGCTTTACATGTGAAACTACACAATATAATGCATCTTCTGTACTTCAATTAAAAATAAAACATCTTATGTATAATTTAGTCCTTTTTCGGCTGATAACATCTTCCTTTAATATTGTTTTATTTTTACTCTTTACCTTTTATGAAAACTGACTCAAATAATTTCTATTTCTGTTGTGAACATGTTACCAGATTGATGTACCTATATTTATTGTAACTGAATTCTTATTTTTCTCTCTTTAATTCATATAGGGTAGTAGCATTTAAAAACATACCTAAAGAAACAGTTGCAACTTTCTCGTGGTCTCTGCTTAGTATTTTGCTTAATGTTTTGCGTATATTTGCCATTTTATTTTTCTTAGAATAGCTCTTTTCTGCACCTATTGTAAGGTGTCACGGTTTTGTTTTTTACATCTAATTCAGGTTTGTTTGTCTGGTAAAGTCTTTATTTTCACTTTACAACTAAGTGATAACTGTGCAAGGTAGAGTAATCTTGGGTGAGAAATTTCTTATTTCAGTAGTTTGAAAATGTCATATTATTTACCCTTGGTGTATGTTTTCTGCTCAGCAATGTGCCGATAGCAAAATGGGGGTTCCTATGTAGATTAACATAACTTTTTTTGGCTGCCTTTAAAATTTTACTCTGTCATTGACTTGCCAATTTTGATATGACGTATCTTGAAGGAGGTCTCATTGTCTTAAAGTTATTGGAGTTCTGTTGGCTCATGGATATGTGTATCAGTTCCTTACCCATGTTCAGTAAATTATCAACTATTACAACTTTAAATAAACCATCAGCTGCCTTCTAACTTCCTTCTCCCTCCAGGATTTCAATCTAATGTGCACTTCCTGAAGAAATCTGATGGCTATTGTAGAATTTCCTCACTTTTTATTTTTATTTTTATTTTTTTTAAAGGGACAATGCAACATGATTATATTTCAATAAACAACCAAAATATAAAACACTATTGTAAACTGATGGTAAAAACATGGTATTTTATTTACAACACATGACAAATAGTTAACATCCTTAGTCATAAATGAGTTCTTACAAGCCAGTAACAAAGACATCAATATTCCAAGCAAAATGAAAAAAAAAAAAAGAAAATGAAGTAACGCTAGTGACTTGTAAGGATTAAGCACATTGCCTCACTTTTTAATATCTTGTATCTCTGCCCTTCCCTATCATTTCTTGTTTTGTATTGGTGAGTTTGCTAATCTCTCTTCCACAAGACAGTCTTCTTCCAGTGCTTTCTGTTGCATTATTCATATCATTTATTAAGTTCGTCTCGTCCTCAAATAATGTTTGTTTGTTTCATAGTTTCAGTCTCTTAGGTAATGTAATCTTTATCAACATTTATTTTATTCCTGAGCTCGCTAAACTGCTTTCTGAGTTTTGTTTTTTGTATTGAGTTTCTGTATGACATCTGTTTGGATTCTCTATTAGTTATATGGCAATATTCCATGACTTTAAGTTTGTTTCCTGCAGGGTTGATATTGTGTGTGTGTATGTGTGTGAGTCTGTGTGTGTGATTTGCCTGTGCGTGTGTGTCTGTTTCTGTGTCGGTGTCTGTGTCTGTATCTCTGTGTGTGCATGCCCAATAATATTACTGTCATTGGTCATGATCTTGGTAAATTATTACTCTGATGACACTAAAAAACAGATTGGGATTTGGAGTCTTTGCTTTTTTTTTCTGGTAGTTTGCAATATTGCACAATTTTTGGTTTTACTTATCTGATCTACCTCTGATAATATTTCAAAATGACACTTTCCAGTCGCTACTGTCTGGATAAAAGATTGCTTATATTGTCACTTCTTAGACAACTCTGGTAGTTAATGCCACTGTTGTCACTGGGCCATTGAATCCTTTCTTTTATCTGATATCTGTAAAGACTCAGTGCACACACTGAGGAAAGGTGTAAAGACAGGTGGGTCATTGGAATCAGGCAAGTGCCTTTACCATGTCCAATGTTGCAAGGTACCTTGTCTCTACCACTATGAATGTGGAGTAGGGAGAGTGTCATGAATGTCTGAGTGTCAAAAGGATGGAAATTCTGTCTGCATTGTGGCTCCCTCCTAGTTACCTTGACCATAAATACTGGTGCAGTTGGAGGCTGAAGCTATGTGAACCACTGAGACCCTGTTTCTACTGGGTATGCTGAAACAGTGGGCTCAGATACCCTAGTAAGTGGACCAAGGTCGCAGGCACCAACTCTCTTCTCCCCTCAGTTCAGTCACCTTTATGTGTTTTAGGCCACCAAACTTCAGCTGTACACATGAGTTCTCGAGTATTGTTTTGTGTTGCAGTTATTTTTGTTGAGATGTGATTGTTTCACTGACTGTAGATTTAAGGGTAGAGACAGAAATAGTTTAAACTTATGTCACTTTATTCAAAGTCTATAATTTTTCATTTAAAAGCTTAAATTCAAATAAGGTCATTATAAGAACAACAAAGAAAGTGAACAAATCACCTCCCTTAATATCAGAGAACTACAAAATATTTTGTTTTTCCTGGGTTATTTCTTCAATGTTTTTCCCACATGCATGCACATTTTAGTATAATATATCCCTATAATCTCTTTAAAATCATTTAAATTATTAAAATATTTCTCTGTGCTGTAAATATAGCCCTGTTGCTTCTCTAATTTATAACTAGAATCTTGCATATTTCTGTCTTCCCCATCCTTCTTCCCTGTCCCCAGTGTAAACCACTACTTGGTACACTACACATATATATGTGATTCTGTTTCTGTTTTTTTATGATTATTTCTCTTATATATTTATCTTCCTCATGTAAGTGGTAACATAGAGTGTTTTTCTTATTTTCCTATGTGTAACACTCTCTGGGTCCAGTCATATTGTTTCAAATGGTAGAATTTTATTTTTTGATATGAGAATGACTACGTATTTATTATGTTATCTATATCTCACATCAACTCAGCCAATCATCTGTTGATGGGCAGTTGAGTCGTGCTTCTATACTTGGCTATTATAAATGTTGTTGTTAAGAACGTTGTGAGTAATATATCCTTTTAAGTTAATGTTTTCATTTTTTTTCAGATTTATAACAAAAACTGGAATTGCTGCAACTTATAATGCTTGTATTTCTAGTTTTCTCAGCACTGTCCCCACTTTTATAATAGTGGATGCATCAATTTATATTTCTACCAACAGTCTACTTGGGTTCCCTTTTATTGACATTCTTATTAATGTTTGTCATTTGAAGAATTTTTTTAATGGACATTTTGGTTGCTGTGAGATTATATTTCATTTTGGTTTTGATTTATGATTTCCTAATGAATAGCAACGTTATGTTTCTTTGTGCATGAAAATCATCCACATGTCTGTTTTTGAAAAGTTTCCATGAAGATCCTTCAACTGTTTATAAGTTGGTGTCTTTGTTTTTTAAATATTGAGTCTAATATGCTATATATACATTATGGATATTAACACCTTGTTGGATTCATAGTCTGAAACTCTTCCTTCTATTCTGTGTGTTGTCATAAGTCTTGCTGAAGGTTTCCTTTGCTCTGCAAAAGGTTTTCATTTCACACTTATACAAGAAGTGGAATCACTGTATCACATAGTACATCTATTTTTTCCTCAGTATAATTAAAAACTGTTATTGTTAATTTTCCTATTTTTTTTACCTAGGAGATAGATTAAACATAAATATTCCTATGATTTATCACAAAGGCAATTCTGATGCTTTTCTTGGTCAGAAATTGTACAGTTTCAGGTTTTACATTTAGGAAATTAATCCATTTCAGTTTTATTTTGTATAGTGTGGAAGGAAGTGCTCTTACATCTACCTTTTACATGTACTGTCCAGTTTTCCCAGAACTACTTGTTGCAGAGACTGCCTTTTATCCATTGTATACGCTTGCCTCCTTCATTTTAGGCTAATTGACAATATACGTGTGGGTTTATTTTAGGACTCTTTATTTTGTTCCATTGATCTTTGTGATTCTTTTAGTGATAAAGTTTGATGTTTTGATTACTGTAGCTTTGCAGTATGTTCTAAATTCAGGAAGGATAATACCCACAGCTTTGTTCATTTTTCAAAGATAAATTTAGAAAATTTTGGTCTTTCACAATTTTGTATAAATTTTATTATTTTCTCCTTGTTTTGTAAAGAAACATATGGATTATGTGAGAATAGTATTTTACAAAAAGAAGAAAACCTGAGAAAAATTGTAAATGTGGAGGATAAATCATAAAATATTAAGCAACCAATGTATTCCTGCATAATTCAAAGAAAAAATACATGAAGAAATATGACAACAAAAACAGTCCATGTGATATAGCAAAAGCAGTATTAATAGCGATGCTTATAGCAAAACAATCCCATTTATACAAATAAGAAACATCTCTCTCTTATAACATAATCTTACAAACAAAAGATGTTGCAAAATAATAAACAAACTTGTTAGTAGAAGGAAAGACAGCTGAATGGTCAGAATAGAAATAAGTAAAATAACAATTAAAAAAAGGATCATCAAAACAAACTACATAATGGCCTTTGAAAGATAAATATAACTGATAAATATTAATGAGACTCATGAGCAAAAAAGAGAGAACAGATTAATAAGCTCCAAAATAAATGAGAAGTTACAGCTTATATCAAAGTAACACAAAGCATAATAAGATGATACAACATATTATATGCCAACTAAAATGGAATCCCTAGAAGAAACGGACAATTTATTAGAAAGACCAAATCTCAGAATGGAATGAGAAGTAGAAAATATTAACAGATTATCCCTAATGAAATTGAATTAGTAATTAAACAAAATCTCCCAAGAAACAAAATTCCAGGCCTAGACAGCTTCAAAGGTGACTTCTGCCAATCATTTAGAGAAGAGCTATCACGAATACTTCTCAGAGAATTCCAAAAATTTGCGGAGGAAGGAAGGCTTCCTACCCCACATTTCTGTATCACACTAGCACTAAAACAGGAACAAATACCTCTTAAAATTACAGTTTAATTACTACTGATAAGTATACATGCAAAAATCATCAATAAATATTAGCAAAGCAAACAAAACATTAAAAGGATGATACAGTATGATTAACTCCCTTTTAACCCAGGGATGCAAAATTGATTCATTACCCACAAATTAATCAATATGATACACGAAACTAACAAATTGAAAAATAAAAATTATATGGTCACCTCAAAAGTGTCGTAAAATCTTTTGACAAATTCAGTATCTATTTATGATTAAATTTCTCCTCAAAATGGGTATGAGGAAACGTACCTCAACACAGTTAAGGTCGTTTAAGACAAGAACTCAGCTAACATGACACTCACTGATTAAAAGCTGAAAGCATCTCCTGTAAGAGCAGGAAGAAGACAAGAATGTTCACATTTACCACTATTATTCAGTATTGTATTGGAAATTCTAGCCATAGCTATCCAAAATAAAAGTAAATAAAATATAGCTATTTCAGAAAAGGAGTAAAAGAATCTGTAAGCAGATGAAATACTTTAAACAGAAATCATAAATAAGATGCCACAGTACTACGCGGGATTATCAATGCATTGGTAAAATTTAAGAATATAAAATTAACATACAGAAATCTTGCATTTCTACACACTAACAACAAGCTAACAGACAGAGAAAGTGAGGGAACTGTCTCATTTACAGTGGAATTATAAAAAAAAATCAAGAAATGTATCCAACCAAGGAGGTAAAAGACCTATACTCAGAAACCTATAAAATATTTATAATAGAAATTGAAGATAATGCAAACAGATGAAAGGATGTACTGTGTTCATAGATTAGGAAAAAAATATCGTTTAAATGACAGAACTAGCCAAGAAAATACACAAATTAAATTCAGTGTCTTTCAAAATACAAATGGTATTTTCAGACACTTACAAAAATTAATTAATAAATTTGCATGAAAACACAAAAGA
Organism: Vicugna pacos; assembly: GCF_048564905.1. Taxonomy (NCBI): domain Eukaryota; kingdom Metazoa; phylum Chordata; class Mammalia; order Artiodactyla; family Camelidae; genus Vicugna; species Vicugna pacos. The sequence continues at coordinate 2,782,894 of NW_027328737.1, forward strand.
GTTGAAATCACATAAAAAAAGAAAAGAAAACAAACTTAAAACACAAACAACTTTGACAAAGAACAAAGAGGATGTAACACTGTCCCTGATTTTAAATTATAATACAAAGCTACAGTAATGAATATGGTAGTGGCACAGAACAAACAGAATAATGGAACAAAACAGAATGCCTAAAAATGAAATCAGAAAGTTATGGTCATTTAACCCATTAACAAAAAATGAATATACAGTGGGGGAAAGGTAATCAACAGGCACATGAAAATGGACAACAGAACTAACAATCAGAATAAAGCAAGTCCAAAGCCCAATGAGATATTATGTCACTCCTGTCAGAATCACTATGATCAAAAAGATAACAAATATAAATATTGGAGAAGATGTAAGAAAAAGTACACTGATGCACTGCTGGAGTGAATGTAAATTTGTGATGCCACTGTGGAAAATAGTATGGAGATTAATCTAAAAATTAAAAATGAAATATGATCCAACATTTCCATATGAGGATACTTATTCCAGGAATGTAAAAACACTAATCAGAAAAGATAAATTCAATCCTATATTCACTGTGGCATTATTTACAATAGCCAGGCAATAGAAGCAAATTAATTGCTCATCAATAGAAGATGGATAATGAAGATGTGTATTTATAGCATATATATCAACCCATCTATTAACTACAGACTTATCTATATTTATTTATATATACACATACAATAAAATATATATATATGTATATTTATATATATGCACACACACATAAATATACAATGGGTTATTACTCAGCTCTAAAAAGAATAAGTTCGTGTCATTTGCAACAAATGGGTAGACCAAGAGGGTAATATGTTAAGTGAAATAAGTCAGACGGAGAATGACAAAGGCAGAATGGTTTTACTCATATTTGGAATTTAAAACAAATGAATACAACAAAACAGAAAAGGAGTTATAGATATAGAAAGAAACGGGTTGCTCACAAGAAGGAAGGAAATGTGGTGAAGAAAAAGAAATATTTGAGGAAATTTAAGAGACAAAATTTTCCCGTTGCAAATTAAATGATTCAGGGACAAGAAATGTACTGTGTGGGGAATAGTCAATAACTGTGAAATATGTTTAAATAGCAACATATCGTAAATATATTTATTCTTGTGATCAGTTTGAAATGTATTAAAAATAGCAAATAGTATGTTATGTAAGAGAATATACCACAGAGTTATAGACTAAAGTATGCTTCAAAAACAAACACACACACTTATAGAAAAAAATTAGATTTGTAGTTAACAGAGGCAGGGTTTGTGAAAGGAGAATTTGATTAATGCACTCAAAAGCTACAAACCAACTGCCGTAAAATAAACGTCTTCTAGGGATGCCCTGTAGTAACATGAAAATTAAAATTAATATTGCTTTATGTTCTATATGAATGTTGTTAAGAGAGTTGACCATAAGTTTTCTCATCACAACCAAAACACAAATTGTATTTCTTTAAAATTGTATCTACATGAGATAACGAATTCTCCCTAAACTTGATATGATATTTATTTCATGATACTTATAAAACAAATCACTATTTTGTGCACCTAAATTTACACAATGTTTTATGCCAATTATATCTCAATAAAATCAGAAGGAAAAATGGAAATTCAATGATTATTTTTTCCCATGAAATTTTTCATGATTGTATTTGCAGCAATTAAACTTCAGTCATGATATACTTATCCTAGGTAAAGATACAAATAAATAAGTGATTCTAATAAATTATACATAAAGATACTAATAAAATTAGTGTTTTACCATGCCTTAAACTTTCTTCAGGTTAAAAGCCCACTGCTTCTGTAGGCATCAAAATTTCACTCTGTGTATTCATCTGAGTTTAGAGAATGGATACAAATTTAAAACTGGCTGCTCTTGCTGTGATTGATAATGTTCAATGTCTCTGACCGATGGTCTCATCTCCCGACAGCATCTGTAAGTAAGGAACATGCTAGGTTGCTAAAAATCTCAGTTTGGTAAAATCTCAAAACTCCTACAATTATTAACTGTTTTGCAATGGGATTGCAATACTGGCAAAGACTTGATTTTGGATAAAAATGTGTTTTTTACTCATGGTTGCTTTAGGGGATACGAGGATAAACCCTGATATCTAGAACAAACATATTTGCTCAAGTGCTGGGCAAAGAAGTGTAAAGGTTCTCCATTATTAGGACTGAGGACCGCATTCAAAATGATGACCACGCTCACTCTATTCCAGGTAGTCCAAGGAAAACAGTTTATTGCAATTACTAGGTGAACAGAAATAAGTCAGTGGTTCAGTATCTATAAATTAGTCAATGGGTGTTCAAAGCCAAAATAAGTTGTGTCAACAATGACAATTAAAAAAAAAAAGAAAACATAGACATAAGCTTAAATTAAAAAGGAGACACAGTCCTGTGCTGCGTTCTGGGGACTGGAGAATGTATATGCCTCAGTCCAATTCAAGGGTTCATTGGCTTGGCCCTAACATCAGCTCGGGATTCAATGAATAGGTAACAATTAGTATACTGGGAGAAATATAAACTAACTCTACCTGATCGGAAGAAAATCTGGTGGCTCAATGAAACTCTGAATTCACAGAGATTCTGCCAGATGCAGAGGAATAATTGACTGATGACTCAACTAAGACAAACTTAGTTACTGCTTAACAATCCACCTTCACACACACACACAGTGGTAGACAGATTTTTAGTATTTAGTAGGGAGAATTCAGTGGGCATAGCTCAGAGAAAAGTTTTCAAAGCACCAGCCAACTTTTGTAATTTTGCCAATGGTCTTGTTTTCCCAGTTAGAAAATTAAACATGGACAAACAAATAATATTCTTCCTTAGAAATTCTAATTTTGAAAGTATACTGTAGCTTTTGACTTATCAGTATAGAACCTTGTTAAGATGATCACGTTAAGACCCACTGTCTGATAAGAGAGCTGGAAACTAGCTGCTGAACCAGCCCAACTGAACCCCAGACTGCTAATGTAAGCAACAACATAGCCACTATGAGAGTTGAGCAGATAAAATTAAAAGATTGATGTTTCTGTTGTAGGAAAAACCACTGCTGTCCAGACACAGATTTCCTGCTGCAAGCGGGTTCTTTTCTTCTCTTGGTAAGGGCCATATTGGTGGGATGTTGCTAGAGCTTACCCTGGCCCATTTGCCCATTTTCCAGATAATCAAAGGCTTTCTTCACAACTGGTGGAAAATTTTCAGGACCAAATGTTGCCATTCCACTCTTTTCAGCTGACAATGGCTGCACTATTTTGAGCAGAAGCCTTAGGCTACCTGACATTGCCTACAATTTTTCCAGCATATCAGGGCATTTCACATTCTGAAAATGCTTCACCTTTTATTTTAAATTAAAGGGAAATAGTCAAAGTCTTCCATGAATATTTTATATTTCCTAATATCTGCAGAAATTTGGTATTCCTGCAGTTGGACAAATTTTTAATTTCACCACCCTCACCTCCTTCTAGTCCACACAATTTAGATTGCAATTTGGTTCCTGAATATGACCACCACTACAAAGGGTCTAGTTCCATTTAGGTACTTACTTTGTGAAGCTTAGAAGGGTCACAATTTATGTGGGGTGTATAAACCTACATTAAATGTTTGCAATGGCACTGTCTCTTCTGGACAAAGCTCTGATTCTAAGAAGTAAATTAATTAGAAGGCAGTATAGTTATTGGTATGGGGAAGAGAATCATCTATTTTGGGGTGGGTGGGTGTTGAATAGACAGGAAAAAATCCAGCAAATAGGAATGGAATGCTTTAGGCCACTGGAAGCATAAATTAAGAAGAAAATAATATTTTGTCTCCTGTACCTACCACCCCTTACTGTCTTGTGTGACTAGACATTGGGCTATGAAAAGAGCTAGTTTGTGGTGAAGAGTAAAGACCATAACGAAATAGTTTGAAAACCATGAGAGTTTGTTGTTTCAGGAAAGTATATTTTGCTTAAAGTCAACATATATTTTTCATTCAATAAATAGTAAAATGCATCCTTTAGCATGTGCTGTGCTTACTGTGCTGGTATGCAAGTTAGACAAGGAAAGGTGGATAGACAGAAAACATCTGGAGAGGTGGTTTCTGTGCTGAGACTGGGAAAATCTAAGTAGGTAAAAGGAGGACACCCAAAGTCCAAGGATGAGCTGGAGTAAAAGTGGTGAGGTTGCAGCTAACATAGTTGACAAGCATTTGCCTGGATGTATCTCCAGATACAGTGAAACATAAAGATATGCTAAGGTAGTCAGATGCCAGATTTAGAAGAAAATGAATAAACTAAGTTAAGTTTGTGGGCTTAGATTTGGAAAGGCATTAATTGCCACCCTGATGACGTAAGATTTTTTTTGTCTGGAACATAAAAGCAACATAAAGTATTGACTAAAAAATATAGTGTAGACACTTGAGGGCAGGAAATGAAAGCACCAATTTGAATGCTTTCAGAACAGCAAAAAGAAGACCATAGACAAAATTACTTCATAAATTCTACCACATGCTGAATGTGCAATCTGAGACTAAATCTTGTGACCTTTATGATTCCAGGGATGACATAAGAGAGACCATGATCCCTGGGCCGGTTCCTGCATTAATCTCCTGTTCCAACCTATCCTAACTTAACACTTTTCATACTTTCCAGAATGAACCAGAAACCACAAGTACTTTTCCCTCCCTACATATTTTAGCCTTTTTCCAAATTCTTCCATTTTCTCTTCCTCCATACAAGAAATTATTTAAATTTACTCACATATTGTTCCATCAAATGATCATATCAATCAAATATCTCTCTTTATCTTTAAATGGTAACTTAGTCTCCCATTTAACTCTAAACTCTATTTAAAAATTATAAGGAAAATACAGGTACACATCTATGATTATTGTTCAAATAAGTAATTTTCAGATATTTGTGGACATATGCCAACATCAATTTTAATCTTTGTTATCCTGCATAATCTGGTTGTCATCTGGTAGATCAGTTGTAATTAGGTTGACGTTCATAAACTGAAGATTGCTGATGAGTTGGCCTTGAAAGAGTAGTAGCTGATGTATCAGCTGTCACTGGCACTGGAAACCGTGCGTTGCTCCCTGGTTGAAGTTTAGAAAATCTACCTTCATTGGCAGATATGTTGTGATATCTATTTGGAAAAGTAGAAGTCTCCACCATCAGTCCAAAGTAATTGCTCTGTATATGAGACAAGATGCTATACTGAGAAGTAGAATTTGTATTTGTACTGAAGTTCACACACGGCCATTTGATTCAGTGTAGCTGCTTTGAGTGTGCCTGTGGACAATATTCAACTGATTTAAAATAGCACATTGATCCACTGCAATTTGTTCTGGTGGTCTAACTGACATTGATGATGGAGGAGAAAAATCATCACTGATCAGGGTAGTTGTATCACCAATTATGTGGCTAGTAGAGAGCTTTCTTATTAGAGGCATGTTTAAATTTGCAAAAGGTAAAAATGCTCTTTCTCTACTAGCGTCAGCCACAAAACCAGAATTATGATTATCCACATTAACTCCTGCTTTAATGTTCTTCTTATTGAAATCTTCAGCCAATGGAGATACCAGAGAGACACTTTTAATCCCAACTCTTCTTTTTATTCTCATTAAAAGCTGGGGAAAGCGTCATTAAAAATTTGGATTATGGTAGAACTGCAGCTACAACCAAAGGAGAAATATTTTAGTAATATTTTAAACCGAAATACAAGACTACAATAAGCCTAACATATAAAACCTCAGATTTCATGTTTACAATGGAAAGATAATATCATCAAAAGATCAACATTGCTGACTATATTTTGAAATTCCTTATTTGGAAAATACACATTTAAATAGTGTAGTCATCAAATTTAAAATTTAGTATTTGCATTAATGGTGAATGCCACTTTTCAAAAGCAGCTTTAATACATTTATTTAGATTTCTGATAAGATTGATAGTGCAAGCAAAGTTTCTCATTATCTTGAATACTAAAGTCACTGTCCTCATTTTTGGAAAAATGAAGAATTTTAGCCTTAGTAATTTTATACAAATTTCAAAATCTAGCTTTACATATATATTACCATAGATTGATGTACAAAATAAAATTTTATATAAGTTACCAAGTGGAAACTAAAATTTCTGAATACCTTGGTTAAAGTGGAGACTTCTGTTTCTTCTGCCAGAAAGTCAGCTAGACAAGCAGATCTTTGAAAATTCTACCACACTTTACTAAACTCATAAAGGTTAAGCTGTCTAACTAAACTTTTCATACTTCCAGTTTCAAATATTCTGAAAGGGGCCTTTCTTTCCACATTTTCCTTCTTAAAGACATCTTCATCAATCACTATGAAAGTTCCATTATCATCCCAACAGATGGATTTATATTCGTCACTCCCAGCGATTTTCCAGAGTTTTCTTGGAAATGTCAGAGAACGAAAATCATTATGTTCATCTGGTTCATAGACGCAATGTGTGTAACATGGTGTTTTTTATCAAGGATTCTTCAGACATAGTCTGAAAAGCAATTTCTTCAGTCATAGACTTCAAGTCCAAGTCCCCACTAAATATTTGATCACACAATAGACATCTACCGGAGTTTTCTGAACCTGTTGGTCCATCTTTATGAAACACAACTTGAATTTCTGAAGAAACTTGTGCCATCTCAAATAATTTTTCTATAGCTACTTTTCTAATCTGCATGATTTTGTGCACTGTAGCTTCAAAGGCTGCTCTGGCAGGCCTGCACAGATAAACTGCTAGGCCATCACAATGTTTCTCAACCTGAGTAGCTGTGACATCACAAAAAACTCTTCTCCTAGCAACTCCATTCTAACATTCAGCCAGAGTTTACTTCTCATTCATCCAGTTAAATTGAAACATATAGGATGCTGATATTTATAGTATGATCTGTAAATATTATTCCCACAAAATCTTTTTAAATAATTTAATTTTGTGGTCTATGAAATAAAACCAATCTCCATACTTTTGAACACAAATTTATACCAGATTTGTGAACAGAGTATAAATAATGCACAATATATATAAAATAAATTCAAAGTTTTGTAATTTAAAGTGAAATTTGTATAAAACCTGTACAGAAAAAGTATAACTATTTCATAATGATTTGTAAATAATGTGAAACATAATTTGATTTGGAAATGGAAGTATGTATATATCTGTGTACCTAAATATAAGTAGCTCTATATTCAAAACATGAGCAGAATAAATAGCAGTTTATCTGGTATGTTTACAAATAAATGGTAAATATTTATGAAATAAAATGAGATTAAAATAATCAACTTAAAAATCCCAAAGTTGGGAATTTTTGTTTTAAATTGTAATTCAGTTCTACAAGTAAAACAAATGTAACAAAATATTCTACATTAAAATTACAAAAGAGACAATCTTACTGTATATTTACAAATGTTTATTTTTGCCATTCTTTCACTCAGAGGTTTTTCCGTCCCTAGAAGTAATAAATTTTCTTGTCATCTTTATAATCTATACTCTTGTGGCTTCTGTTAAGTGTTCCAAAATGAGGTTGATAAATACACATAAGCACAAGATCCTGGGTTCAATAAGCAGTGCCTCCATTAAGGTGCAAACAAACAAGTAATCAGAAAACAAAGAAACAACAGTATATGTGTGTTGGGGTTGAAAAGACCAGGTAGTGCATTTTAGGAAGCAATATGTTTCTTAGTCCTGAAACAGTTGCCATTGTTAGAACAATATGGCATTTTAAGGCAAGTGATTTGTTCACTATTTGTAAATGATAGCTATGTTCTGTATCAGTAAACTGTAGTAAGTCCAGTTCAATCAAAATTATATTCTTTATTTAGACATAAATTCCAGTAAACATAAGCCAAATTCAAAATGAGAGATAAAATTTTCAAATAAAAAAATGTAAAATCAAGCTACAATGTAAATTTTTCCTTCAGCATCTGTAAATTTCATTCTAAATAAATTTTAGCAACCTGAATTCATGGCATATTATAAGTATTATAAACTATATTTAAGTAAGATTTAGTCCTGATTCATAAATATTATTTAACATATGCAAATTAATATATGTGATGACATCCCTTAAAATACAAAGATTTAAAAAAAAAATCCCAAAGATGTAGGAAAATTATTGAGGGATGTGATCTTAACTTTTATATAAATGTATTCTTAACAAATTCACTCTACATAGAATGTAACAAAACAATATAAGCCATATATGAAAAACCCATGAGTAACTTCAAGTTCAATGTTAATATACAGGAACGTTTTCCTCTGGTATAGTAATAAGAAAAAGTAGCTCATATTCACAAGTCCTAAATTACACTACTAGAAGTCCTAGCCAGAACAACTATTCAAGAAAAAATATAAAGGTATCCAACTTGTAAAAAAGCAGTAAAGTATTTACAGATGACATAATTATACATAGATAGAAAACTCCATAGTCTCCTCTAGTGACTGTTAGAAATAATGACCAAACAATAAATTTGCAGAATAGAAAATCAATATACAAATATCCGTTGCATTTTTGTATAGTAACAACACATTATCATAAATATAAATTAGGAAAACCCTTGTGTGTAAATTTATACCAAAAAATATAAAATAGGAATACATTTGGTGAGTGAAATAAAAGATCTAAACATAGATTTATAAATTACAGATGTAAGATAAATAAGTAAATAATTTAAATAGAAAGATATTCTGTGCTCATGGATTGTATAAAATGTGAGGAAATATACTAATGTATCTTTTCAATGTTCAGTCTCCCCAGCATTAATTATTGAGGAGAATGTCTTTTCTTCATTTTATAGTCTTGTTTTCTTTTTCATGGGTTAATTGATCATAAGTGTGAGGGAATATATCTGGCTGCTCTATTATCTTCTATTGATTGGTGTCTGTTTCTGAGCCTGTATCATGTTGTTTTAATTACTAAAGCTTTCTAGGACTACCGGCGCCCGGCTAGCTCAGTCGGTAGAGCATGAGACTCTTAAAGCTTTCTAGGACTATTTAACATCAGAGAACTTTACACCATTAGATTTAGTACCATTTTTCAAGATAATTTTGGTAACTCATGATCTTTGTGGTTACATATAAATTTTGAAATAATTTGTTCTATTTAAAGGAAAACTCTCATAGGTATTTTGATATTAATCACACTAAATGTAGATTCCCTTTAGTAGAATGGTTGTTTCGACCACATAGTTTCATATCATTAACATAAGAGGTCTTTCATTTCTTTGGATCAGTTTTAATTTCCTTCACCAATATTTTCGGTTTTTTTATGTATAGGTTTACAACTTATTTGTTAACTTCATTTCTAGGTGTTCTTTACATATATATATAATTATATACATAATAATTGTAAACTCGTTTCCTACACAAATACAGCAGTCAGAAGGCAGTGGCAAGATATATTCAAAGCCCTGAAATAAAGAAAGCCATAATCTAAGATAATATATCAAGCAAGGCTATACTTTAGAATACAAGGAGAGATAAATAATTTCCACACAATCAAATACTGAAAGAATTTAGCAAGAGAAATAGGAATAATGAAAGTTCTACTCTAAATAAAAAAGAAGCAGGATGCTATAGAAACGAGAAAGGCATAATTAGAAAGGCATTAGCTACAATGACTTAAAACAGAATTAATATGATGTTGTAAAACAGGACATAAAAATTTTTAAGCGTCAGAAAGTGAAACAGGACAATACAGAGGGTTTTCTTCTTGTTTCTCTTCTCTGTAGGATGGGTTTGAATTTGTATTCTAATCAGTAAAATTAACAGGTATAGTACGGGTCAATATAAATACAAAACAAGGTAACCAGAATTCAAAAGTTTACAATGAAGTCACAAAGACAAAAAGAAACCAAGATAATAAAAGAAAACTTATCAAGCCACAAAAAGAAAAAAATTGATCAAAAAAGAAATACCAAATCAACTGGAAAATGAAGTTTAAAATCTAAATAAACACTGGTCTATCAACAATTATCAGAAATGTAATGGACATTGTGGTTCAATCAAAAGATATATATTGTCAGATGGGATAATATAACAACACCCTACATTATGAAGCATACAAGAGACCCACTTTAGTAACAGGAGAACACATCAATTCAAACTCAGAAGATGAAAGATTATATTCCATGCAAATGCACATGACAAGAAAAAAGGACTAGCAGTACTGACTTTACACAAAATAGACTTTACAAGAAAGGCCATAGAGAAAGATAAACAAGGACATGGTATAACGATTAAAAGAACAATACAAAATAAAGGTTTTATACCCATTAAGATATGTGCACTCAATATAGGAGCACCTAAATTCATAAAGCAAATACTAGTAGATAAAAAGAGATTACTCACTGGAAAAACAATCATAGTAGGAGATTATAACACCACATTACCATCACTGGACTGATCTTTCACACAGGAAAGTAATAAGGGAACAAAGTTACTAAAAGACATGATAAAATAATTGGAGATGGTTGATACTTTCAAAACAGTACTTCTCCCAAAAACAAAATATAACTTCTTTCCCAGTGCACATGGAACATTTTGAAGGAAAGATCATGTAATTAGGTACAGAAGAAGCCTCAACAAATTTAAGAAGATAAAAATTATTTCAAGCATTTTTTCTGAGTATAATACCATGAAACTCAAAATCAATCCCAGAAAAACAGGGGAAAAAAATGACAGCATTCAGATTAAAAAACATGGTACTATAACAAGGGGGGAATTGATGAAGTAAAATAACTAATTAAGAAATATCTTGAAAAATATGACAAGACACTACACAAATTCTATGGAATACAGTTAAAGCAGGCTTAAGAGGGAAGTTCATAGTGACAAAGCCCTCCTCAAATTAGAAGTGCAATTTCAAATAAATAATCTAACGTTCTCTGTAAACTAATCATGAAAAGAAGAGCAAACAAAACCAGAAGTAAGCAGAAAGGGGGAAAAATAAAGATCAAGGAGGGAAGAATTGAAATAGAGATTAAAAAATAGAAAAAAAATCAAATATTTTTTGAAATTTTAAACAAAATTGACAAATCTCTGGACAGGATCACCAATAAGAAAAGAGAGAGAACACAAATAATATAAGAAATGAAAATGGAGAAACTACAAAGATTTCAACAAATTTACAAAATATCATAACACCATGAGCAACACTATGGAAACAAATTGGAAAACCAGGAAGAAATGGAGAAGTTTATGGAAACATTCAGCCCACAAATATTGCATCAAGAAGAAATTAACCGTTTGAACAGACAGATCACCAGAAATAGAATACGATTATCAATAAAATAAAAAATCTCTGCAAACAAAATTCAGACCCTAATATCTTCACTGGGGAATTTGACCAAACATAGAAAGAAAAATCCATACCATTCCTCCTCAAACTCTTCCAAATTTTGGTATGGAGTGAGTACTCCAAAACTCAGACCATAAGGCCAACATCAAACAGAAACCAAAACAGACAAAGCAACTACCCCAAAAAGAAAACTATAGGCTAATATCATTGATAAACATAGATGTAAATGTCCCTAAGAAATTATTAACGAACAGAATCCAACATCATTTAAAAAAAAGAACACGCACCATGGTCATGTTAGGTTCATCCCAGGAACACAAGGATGGTTTAACATATGCAAATCAATCAATCAATTGTGATACACCATATCAACAAAAGAGATGACAAAAACGATATGATCATCTCAGTAGATGCAGAAAAATCATTTGATAAAATTTAACATCTATTTGCAATAAAAGTTCTTATCACAGTGGGCATAGAGGGACTATATCTCAACATAACAAAAGCTTTTTATGGTAAACATATAGCCAGCAAAATACTCAATGGTGAAAAACTGAAGTCCTTCCCACAAAAACCTGAGACAAGACAAGGATGCCCATTCTTACAATTTCAATTCAATATAGTCTTGGAAGTCCTAGCCACAACGATCAGGCAAGAAAAAGAAATAAAAGGATTCAGACTGTAAAAGAAGAGGTAAAATTGCCATGATATGTAGACATGACAGTATATATAGAAAAATGTAAAGCTTCACAAAAAATACTTAGGGTAAAAAGGAACTGGACAAGGAAGCCAGAGTAATGTACAAAAACCAATTACATTTCTTTACACTACCATTGAAGCAACAGGAAAACAAAATATAGAAGCAACCCCTTTTATAACTGCACCCAAAACTATAAAATGCTTAAGAATAACTCTGAGCAAGGTGTTGAATGACTTATACATGGAGAACAAGAAAACATTGATTGAGGAAATCAAGAAAGATTTGAAGAATTGAAAAGATACCCAATGGTCTAGTAATGGAAGAAAGAAAATTGTTAAAATGGCCATACTGCCCAAGGATATCCACAGACTTAATGTGAGTTCTAATCAAATTATGCAAAACATTTCCTTTTAGGACTGAAACAAATGATCTTAAGATTAATATAGAATCAAAAAAGATCCATAATTTCCAAACTTATATTGAAGACAAAGAAAGAGGCTGGAGCAATAACCTGCCTGGTCTCCATACACTATTGCAGAGATACAATAATCAAAACGACATGATATTGGTACAGAAACAGGCATATGGACCAATGGAACAGAATAGAGAGCCTGGGAATAAATCTACAGTCATATGTTCAATTAATATTTTACAGAGCAGCCAAGAATATGACACAGAAAAGACCATCCCTTCACCAACTGGTGTTGGGAAAACTGGATAGCAGCATCAGAGCAATGGAGTTAGAAAAATCCTTCACTCCATACACAGGAATAAACACAAAATGGCTTAAAGACTTAAATGTAAGGCAAGACATAGTAAATCTCCTAGAATAAAACATAGGCAACACACTCTGAGATAAATCTCAACAATGATCTCCTAGAACAGCCTACCCAGGTAATGGATGTAAGAGCAAAATTACTAAATGGGACCTAATTAAACTTATAAGATTTTACACATCTAAGGCAACCATAAACAAGGCAAAATGACAACCTACAGGATTAAAGAAAATATTTAGAAATGATGCAACTGACAAAGGCTAAATTTCAAAAATATAAAGACTTCATACCACCTAATAATACTAAGAAAAAAAAAAAAACAAGAAATCCAATCTGAAAATGGGCAGAATCCCTAAACATGCAATTCTCCAATAGAGACATACAAATGCCACACAGATATATGAAAAAAAAATTACTCACTGACATAATCAGAGAAGGGCAATTCAAAACTATAATGAAGTATCACTTCACAATATTCACAATGGCCATCATTCAAAAGTCCACAAACAATAAATGCTGGCGAAGCTGTGGAGAAAGGGAACCCTCCTACGCTGTTGGTAGGAATGTAGTTTGGTGCAGTCATTGTGGAAATCAGGATGGGGATTCCACTAAAGTATAAAAGAAGAATTAACATATGATCCAGCAATCCCACTTCTGGGTATATATCAAAGGGAACCCTAATTCAAAAAGACTCCTGCACCCCAATGTTCTTAGCAGTGCTATACACAACAGCCACGAAATGGAAGCAACCTAATTGTCCAACAACAGATGACAGTATACAGAACTTATGCTGTATTTAAACAATGGAATAATATTCTGCAATAAAAAATGATAACACAATGACATTTGCAGCAAAATGGATGTCCCCAAAATGTGTCATTCTAATTGAAGTGAGACAGAAAAAGAAAGAAAAATAAAACATGACATGACATATAGAAACTTAAAAAATAATTTGTATGAGAAAACTATGATTTCATCTACAAAACTGAAACACACTTGCAGATCTACTGAATAATCTTATGGTTACTGCAGAAAGGGACTGGTAGGGGACATATTTTGGTGCTGTAGATTTATAAATGTTATCCACTATATATAAAAATAGATGTTTTCAAAATTTCTTTTGTATGATACAGGGCAGTAAGTTAAATATCGTGAAGTTACCATTAATAGCCACATAAATATATGCATGTACAGGGACACTGTGCTATACATCACAGATTGACACATTGTAAATGACTGTAATTCAATGATAAATAAATTAACAAATATGTAAATAAATAAATAAATAAATAAATAATACTTAATAATAAAAGAAATACAAAGATTCACACTAGTTAACGTTAAACATCAATATTCTAGGAGAAAACAGAAAGAAAATGAAGAATATTGATTCAATGAGAGTAAGCCAAATAACAAGAGAAACAATTGAAAAGATAAAAAAAAACCTAAGTCTGTATCTTTTAAACATAAGTGGACAAACGTTTAGGTTGGCTAAGAAAATAAAGACTCAAATAAAATTATAAATAACAGATCTGTCTTACCACTGATGTTGTAGAGGTGCATAGCATCATAAGAAATTACCACTAGGCAACGATTTGCAAGACCTAGAAAAAAAGATATATTCCCAGAAAGATATGTCTTCCAAAACTGAATAAAGAAGAAATTAGAAAGTTAAACAGTGCAAAAGTTTGTATGAGTAAATCAGTAAACCAAACCTCCCAAACCAGAAAAAATTTGCAAGATGAATTTACTGGTGAATTCTGTCATACATTTGAAGACAATTTTTCACCAATTCTTCCCCAAACCTTTCAAGAATTTGAAGGGGGTGAAAGATTCCAAAATTGTTTATGATGCCAGCTTTATTTGCATAACAATGCTAAAAAGGACATTAGATGCAAACTATGGAATATTATCCCTGATGAACATATGTGCCAAAATTCTCAATAAAACCCTAGAAAAATGAATTCAACAACACATTTAACGTATCATACACATACATGAGTAAAGGGATTTATCCCTGGGTTTAAGGATAATTCAAAATATTCAAATCAATAAAGGTGACATGCCACACTAATAGAATGAGAAATAAAACTCACATAATCATCTCAGTAGGTGCTGAGAGAGCATTATATATAATGCAACATCCTTTTAAGATACTCCCAAAAATTTAAATTAACCCTGTCACTTGCACGATATCATATACACACAAACACTTTGTGGAGAGAAGCGAAGCAGTTCACTGTTTATTGATTCTTAGAAGAAGGGTTTATATAGGACATGCACAATGCCTCACATATCATCTAAGTTATAACAATGTTAATAATCTTTAACTATTTATGTCCCGTTGCTCCTGCAGTAAGCACAGGATGTTATATGATAAAGGATTGTTTTAAAGTTCATCACGGAAATTCATTAAGTAGGTCTTCTCTTATCCAGCTGGCCATGCGTGTCTTAGGTTGTCCTCCTCTGAGGATCTTACCCATCATATGCTATCCAGACATCCATACTGGATACATAGAGTAGGCCATTTCTTCTCCAGCCTGGATATGTGACATTCCTCACAGCTTGATTATCAGTTCACCCCATGGGCTTACTCTCTAGAGCCTTCAGACAGGGGCCTACAAACCCAACATCCCTTGACAGAAAATGGATGAAGAAAATTTAATGTATATATGAAAAGGAATCAGTACTTTTCATTCCTTTCAACAGTGTCCACATTGTTCCTTTTTCTCCACAATCTCACCAACATATATTTCTTTTCTTTTTGATGGGAGCCTTCTGACAAGTGTGAGGTTTGTCTCATTTTTGGTTTATGACTTTCCTAATAATTTATAACTCTCAACATATTTTCATGTGTCATAGAGCCAACTCTATGTTTTCTACAGAAAATTGATTCAGATCTAACTATTCAGTTTGTACGGACACTTTTTTTAATTAGATTGTTTGGTCTTTTTTATTGTGGTGGTGGTGTATATGTTTGCCATGTAGTTGCATATTAACACTTGATTGGAAAATATCACTTGCAAATATATTCTCCCATTGTGTTGTTTGACTTTTCATTTTATTGTTCATTTCTTCTGCATTGTAAATCTGTTTAGAGTGATACAATCATATTTTATTAGTTTTGCTTCTACTTCCCTTGCCAGAGGAGACATATGTAGAATCAAATTAAGTCCAATATCAGAGTATACTTCTTATTTTTTACCATAGGACTCTTTGTTTTCAGGTTTTATGTTTTATATGCCCAGGAGTGGGAATGCTGTGTCATATGATAGGTCTATTTTTATTATTTAAAGGAACTTCCATACTGTTTCCAAAGTGGTTGCACCAATTTTCATTCCCACCAACAGCATTGGAGAGTCCCTTTTTCTCCACAACCTCCCCAGTCTTTATTATTTGTAGACATTTGAATGACAGCCCTTCTTAGAAGTGTGAGGTAAAACATTATTTTATTTTTGTCATGCATTTGTATAATGATTAGGAATGTGAGCACATTTTTATGTTCCTGTTTGTCATCTGTGTGTCTTCTTTAGAGAATTGTCTTCTGCTCATTTTCCATCTGAGTTGTTTGTAGATTTTTGAAATGGAGTTGTATGCACGATTTGTGTATTTTATAAATTAGCCTCTTGTTGATTCCATTGTTTCCTAAGGTTTTCTCCCATTTGGAAATTCATCTTTTCATTCTGTTTATTTTGCTGTATAGAATCTTTTAAGTTTTATTAGGACGTATTTGATTATTTTGCTATTATTGTTTTCAGCTTGGGAGAGTGACATAAGAAAATTTCGCTACAATTTATGTCTTGTTTTGCCTATGTTAGTTTCCAGGAGTTTTATTGTGTCATGTGTTAGATTCAGATATTTAAAGCATTTTGAGCTTATTTTTGTACAGTGTGAGCGAATGTTCTAATTTCATTAATTTACATGTAGCTGTCTAGCTTTCTCAACATAACTTGCTGAAGAGTGTCTTTTAGACATTGTATATATTTGTTTCCTTTGTCACAGTTTAGATGACCATAGGTGTGATGTTTTATTTCTGCCTCTGTGTTCTGTTCCAGTGATAGAGTTGTTTGTTTTCCAGCATTGTGCTGTTTTGATTACTGTTTTTGTCATATAGTCTGAGATCTGGGAGGGATGTGGGTTTTGCCTCCAACTTTGTTCTTTATCCTCATTGTTTCTTTTGCAGTTCTGATTCATTTGCAGTTCTGTACAAATCATATGACTGTTTTTAGTTCTGTGGAAAATATCATGTAGTTCGATCTAAATCACTTTATATCTGTAGACATCATTTGTAGAATGTATATTTTAACAATATTAATTCCTCTAAACTAAGACCTTGAGATTTCTTTCCATTTGTTTGCATCATCTTCAAATTTCTTTATCAGTGCCGTATTGATTTTTTATCTTGGTTTTTTCATAGGTTATTAATTTTTTGATCTGATTTCATATGGATCTTTTAAAATTATGGAGTATTTCATTGTTAGTGTAAATTAATGTGACAGTTCTTGTATATTAATCATGAATCATGCCACTTTGCTAAATGTCTTTATTAGTTTTAGTTGTTTTGGTGTGGAGAATCTTTAGAGTTCTCTATATAGATTATCATGTCATCTAAATTAATAACACATTTACTTCTTTCAATCCAACTTGAATAACGTTTTTCTTGTCCGATTGCTGTCGCTAGGACTTCCCATACTGTGTTTAATAGAAATGGTGAGAGTGGGCACCCTTGATTTATTCCTTAATTTGACTTTCATTTATTCATTTTTGCATATTATGTTGTCTGTGTGTCTGTAATTAAACACTTTAGTTATGTTGAGATATATTTCCTGAATCCTCCTTTGGTAAGGGTTTTCTGTTTTATTGATTCTGTTTTTCTTGTTGTTGTTATTGTTGTTGCAGCTTTTTAATGAATAAAAGTTAAAGTTTATGAAATGTTTTTTATCGATTTATTGGGATGACCGCATCATTTTCCCTTATCCTTGGGTTAATGTGGTGTATCAATCTGATTGATTTCATGTAATTTCAACCTCTCTTATGACCTTGCAATGAATTAAAGTTGATCATGTTGTATGATTCATTTTAGGTACTACTGGATTTACTTTTCTAATAGTATTTTTTTGAATTTTTGCATCTATATCAAAGATATTGGCTTGAAATTCCCTTTGCTTGTACTTTGTTTCTTTGCTTTGCTATCAGGGTGATGAAAACTTCATAGAATTAATTTGGGAGTTTCCCACATCTTCACTTTTTTTGTATGGGTTAAAGAGTATAAGTTCTGCTTTTTCTTTTTGTACAGTTCTCCACAGAAGCTGTTTAAATCTGCAGTATTTTTAAACTTTTTTTTGAATGCAGATTCTAACTTTCTTCTAGTAAACAGTTTGTTCAAATCAATTGTTTCTCCTTATCCCTATTTCTAGATATTTGTCTATTTCTTCTAAATTGTCCAGTTTATTAGCATGTAAATGTTGACAAAATGATCCCTTTTTTGTATATCTGATGTAACAATTGTTATTTCTCTTCCTTTATTTCTCACTTTATTTCTTTGGAGCATCTCTCTTTTCTTCATGATGCACCTGGGTAGAGGTTTTTTGATTTTCCTTATATTAAAATGAAACAAATAACAAAATCTTTGGTTTTACTACTCTTTGCATAGTTGTTTATTCTCTCTAATTTATATTTACTCCTGTAATATTTAGGATCATGTTTTTTTTCTTTTTTTAAATATTTTTAATCATTTTACAATGTCGTCTCAAATTCCATTCTAGAGAACAACTTTTTAGGTACAATGAAATTATATACATTTGTTGTCCCATTTTATCCCCTTTGAGCTGCCGTAAGAACTTTTATATATTTCTCTGTGCTATAAAGTACAATCCTGTTTATCTATTCTACAATTTTGACCTCCCAGCCTATCTCTTCCCACACCCCACCCCTTGGCAACCAAAATTTTGTATTCTCTGCCTGCAAGTCTATTTCTTTTCTTTATTTATGTATTCTTTGTTTGGATTGGTTTTGTTTTTAGATTCCACACATGAGCCTTCTCATATGGTACTTTTCTTTCTCTTTCTGGCTTAGTTCACTTAGACTGATTTTCTCCAGGACCGTCCATGTTGCTGAAAATGGCATTATGTTGTCAGTTTATAAGACTGACTACTATTCCATTGTATAAACATACCACCTCTTTATCCAGTCAAATATCAATGGACATTTAGGCTGTTTAAATGTCTTGGCTATTATAAATAATGCCGGATATGAACATTGGGTTGCAGGTGTCATCCTGAAGTAGGGTTCCTTATGGATTTATTCCCTAAAGTGGGATTCCTGGGATATATGGTATGTCTATTCCTAGGGTTTTGAGGAATCTCCATCCTGTTTTCCACAGCGGTTGCACCAAACTGCATTGCCACCAGCAGTGAAGGACATTTCCCTTAATTCTACAGCCTCTCCAGCATTTGTCATTTGTGGATTTTTGAATGATGGCCATTCTGACTGGTGTGAGGTGATACCTCATGCAGTTTTGATTTGCATTTCTCTGATAATTAGAGATATTGAGCATTTTCTGATGTGCCTTTTGATCATTTGTATGTCTTCCTTGGAGAATTGCTTGTTTAGGTCTTTTGCCCAATTTTAGATTTGTTGTTTATTTTTTCTTATTCAGTTGGATGAGCTGATTATATACTCTGGTAATCAAGCCTTTGATGGTTTCATATGCAAATTTTTTTCCCATTCCGTAGGTTATCTTTTTGTTTTAGTTCTGGTTTCTTTACTGTGCAGAGGATTGTAAGTTTCATTAGGTTTCACTTGTTTATTTTTGCTTTTATTTCTTCTACGAGAAAATTTTCGAGAAATATGTCAGATAACGTTTTGCCTATATTTTCCTCTTGGAGGTTTATTGTACCTAGTCTTATGTTTAAGTGTTTTATGTATTTTGAGTTTATTTTTGTGTATGGTGTTCTAACTCCATTGGGAGTGTTCTAGCTTCATTGAATTACATGCTGCTGTCCAGTTTTCCCAACACCAGTTGCTGAAGAGACTATCTCTATTCCATTGTAATTTCTTGCCTCCTTTGTCTAAGATTAATTGACCAAACGTTTGTGGGTTCATTTCTGAGCTCTCTGTTCTGTTCCATTGACCTATATGTATGTTTTTCTGCTAATACAGTGCTGTCATGTTGACTATAGCTCCATAGTATTATCTGAATCATTAGCTTAAAGAAATGCCACTGATTTTTGAACCTTAATCTTGTAACCTTCTACATGATTAATTCTTTGATCATATGTAGTAAATTTTGTCTGGATCATGTAGGATTTTCTATATATAGTAACATATGATCTGCATATAGTGAGACTTTTACCTCTTCCTTTCCAATTTGCATCCCTTTTACTTCTCTCTCTTGTTTGATTGCTGTGGCTAGGACTTCCAAGACTATCTTGAGTGGGAGTCATGATAGTGTGAATTCTTTTACTGTCCCAGATTTTAGTGGAAAGTATTTGACTTACTCACCATTGAGTAGTATGTTTGCTGTAGGTTTGTTATCTATAGCATTCATGATGTTGAGATATATTCCATCTATGCCCACTTTGGTGAGAATTTTTATTGTACGTGGGTGTTGAATTTTATGAAATGCTTTTCCAGCATCTATTGAGATGATCATGTGGTTTTGGTCCTTTCTCTTGTTGATGTGCTGTATTACATTGATTGATTTGCGTATGTTGAACCACCCCTGTGTCCCTGGCATGATCCCCACTTGGTCATGATGTATTATCTTTTATCTGTGTTGTTGGATTCTTTTTGCAACTATTTTGGTGAGGATTTTGATGTCTCTTTTCATCAGCGATATTGACCTATAATCCTCTTTTTTGGTAGTGTCTTTGCCTGGTTTTGGTATCAGGGTGATTTTGGCTTCATAGAATCACTTTGGGAGTATTTCTTCTTTTCAATCATCTGGAAGATTTTGAGAAGGACTGGTATGAGTTCTTCTTCTATGTTTGGTAGAATTCTTTTGTGAATCCATCAGGTCCTGGACTGTTATATGTAGGGTGGTATTATATTGCTATTTTGATTTCATTTCTAGTGCTCTGCTTGTTCAAGGGGTCAGTTTCTTCTTGATTTAGTCTAGGTGGACACTATGTTTCCAGAAACTTGTCCATCTCATCTAGGTTATACAGTTTGGCTCCATATTCTTTTCATAATAATCTCACATGATATTCTATATTTCTATTTTATTTGTTGTAAATTCTCCATTCTCCTTTCTTATTTTGGTAATTTGTGCTAACTCTCTTTACTTCTTTTTGAGTTTGGCTAGAGGTTTTCCGATTATACTTACCTTTTGGAAAAACCAGCTTTTGGATTGGTTCATTTTTTACTATGGACTTTTTAATCTCTATTTTATTTATTTCCTCCCCAATATTTATGATTGCCTTCCTTCTGCTGCCTTTGGGGTTTTTTCTTCTTCTTTTTCTACTTCATTCTGCTGGTGGTTTAAATTGTTTTTTTGGGGTTGTTCTTCTTTTTTGAGGAATGTCTGTCTCACTATAAAGCCCTCTCTCAGCACTGCTTTTACTGTGTCCCATAAATGTTGTTTGGTTTTGCTTGCATTTTCCTTTGTCTCAAGGTACATTTTCATTTCAGCTTTGATTTCTTCATTGACCCATTGGTTTTTGAATAACATATTGTTTAATCTCCATGTTTACCTTTTATTCTCCTTTGTTTCTCTGTTGTTGATTTGTAGCTCCATGGCATTGTGATCAGTAAAGATGCTTGGGGTAATTTCTATCTTCTTAAAATTGCTGAGGTTTCTCTTGTGCCCAAGTACATCATGAATCCTGGAAAATGTTCCACGTGCACTGGAAAAGAATGTATATCCTATTTTGTGGTGGTTGCAATGCTCTGAAAATATCCACCA
The DNA here is from genome assembly GCF_048564905.1 of Vicugna pacos. Classification (NCBI taxonomy): domain Eukaryota; kingdom Metazoa; phylum Chordata; class Mammalia; order Artiodactyla; family Camelidae; genus Vicugna; species Vicugna pacos. The sequence goes on from NW_027328737.1 coordinate 2,804,592, forward strand.
AGTGTAATATTACTATTACACATATTCTGTTATTTAACTTCTCTGTTGCCAATTTTACTTTCTGTCTTGATGATCTGTGCAGTGATGTAAATGCAGTGTTGAAATCTCCAAATATGAATCCCCCTTTATATCTGTTAGTAATTACTTTATGTACTTAGGTGCTCATCTATTTGGTGCATATGTATTAATGAGTGTGCTATCCTCATAATGTATCACTCCTTCAATCATAATAAAATGTCCTTCTTTATCTTTATTTATGGTCTTTGTTTTAAATGCTACTTTGTCTGAAATCAGTTCTGCAACACCTGCTTTTTGGCTTTTCAAATTGTATGGAATACAGTTTTCCGTCCTTTCACTCTCAATCTATGTGTGTCCTTCTCTCTGAAGAGGGTCTCTTGTATGCAAAATATTGAAGGATCTTGCTTTTTTAGCCAGCCTGCCACTCTATGACTTTCAACTGGAGCATTTAGGCCACTAACATTTACAATAATTCATGATACACTTGGGTTTATTGCCAATTTGACATTATATTTGCAGATGATTTGGTATTTCCTCTTTGTTACTTTCATCTTCCTTTTATGGTTTGGTAAGTTTCTTTTGTATTACCATGAATTTTATTTAGTTTAGTGACTCCCTGATAAGTATTTGTCTTCTTGTTTCCGTTTTTTATAAGTCCATTAGACCATTACTATAACTGCTTTTATTAAATGGATAGTAACATGATCTCAAACCCATCCTACCGAGAAGAAAAAATTTAAAAAGAAAGACCAAAAAAAATTCTTTATTTCCTGCCTCCCTCTCCCATTCTCAATGATTTGTATGTCTTGTATTAAAATTTTGGATTTATTTTATTTATAATTCATGAGTTATCACCTTTAAAGCTGTGAGTTTCATATTTCTGTAGAATCCTGCTACTTATTTTTTACAGAAGAAATTTCAATAATTCTTTTAGCATGGTTCTAGTTTTGCTGATCTCTTGAAGATTTTTCTTGTCTGCGAAATTCTTTATGTCTCCTTCTACCAAAAAGAATAGCGTTGCTGGTTAAAGTATCCTAGGGTATATCATTTTTTTCATTCAGGACTTTGAATATATCTTGCACTCCCTTCTGGCCTGTAGTATTTGTGTAGTGAAATCAGCTGGGAGCCTTCTGGGGATTCCCTTGTAACTCACTCTTTGCTATTCTCTTGCTGTCTTTAGAATCATTTCTTTCTCCTTTACTCTGGCCATCTTAATTATGTCTTGGTATCGGTGTATTTGAGTTCTTCCTTTTTCAGACACACTGAGCTTCCTGTATTGGATATCTGATTCCTTCTTTAAGTTTGGGACGTTTTCAGTCATGATTTCTACAAAAACTTTGCAATCCCCTTTGATCTTTCTTCACCTTCTGGGACTTCTATCATGCCAAGATTGGCATGCTTTCTATTACCCATAGGTCCCTTATGCTTTTTTCATTTGTTTTTTGTTTCTCTTGTTGCTCTTCTGATTGGGTGCTTTCTATTGTCCTGTATTCTAAGTCACTAATTCGTTATTCTGTGTTATATATTCAGCTTTGCTAAACCTTTAAATCTTTCCTCATCTCAGTCAACGGGTTTACCTGTTCTACTTGGCTCTTCTTTACAGATTCCATTTCGTTTTTGACATATTTTGTATCTCTAAACTTTATCTGTTTTATTTCATTCAGTATTTTGATCACTCCATTTTTGAAATCTTGATCTAGTAGGATATTGATTTCTATTTCACTGATCATTCTTTCAGGGGATTTCTCTTGTTCTTTTAATTGGGAATGGTTTCTCTACTTCTTCATCTTTCTGCTACCTCTCTGGCACTGTAGTTTATGGAGTATCAGATATCTACTTTGGTCCTAAAGTAGTATATCTAACTAATGCCTATGTAGTAATACAACTTGGAAAAGAGAAAAAAGAGAGAGAGAGATAAAGAATTTTAATAAAAGGGAGAAATAAAGCTTAGAAGACATTGTATAATGAATATTAGAAAGCAAGTTGAAGCAGAGATTTGAAAAATAATAATAATAATAAAAATATTTATCAAAACTTCAAAGGGATTAAAATGGGGTTATTTATAATCGAATAAGAAGTAAAAATTAAGAGAATAATAGAAAATGGAACAGGTAAAAACAGATTAAAACAAGGGGTCTTCTGTGTCCTCCTAGAAACTGTGTACATTTAATGTGAAGTCTTTCTTTATTCACCCTGTTTTGGAAGCTCATCTTTCTGTTTTCAGAGGCCCTCCATTGGAGCCTTCATTTGTGTTGCTCCCAGTGCCTATCTGCAAGCAGATCACTCCTGCACACAACGCTGCACCTGGAGCAGCTCTCTTTACTGTGGGCTGCTTGTCACTGCCCTGCCCAAAGTTGCAGTGAGATGTTGCAGACTGACCAGGCAGGAGTGTGCATCATGCCGTCTCCCTGCACCATGGTTAGGGGCTGCATTCCAGCTCAAAATTTGAGGGGCCGTCCACCCCCTCAGGTTGCTGATCACTCTGCTCCTCTGTGCCACTGTACGCTCTGTCTCAGGTTTTCCCACCAGAAGTGGGCTTATGGAAGAATGAGGAACAGCTGTGTCCCTGGTCTGGGCTAAAACCCAGCTCCTTGTATGTCTTGGCAGACAAGTTCCCTGAGGAACCAGGACAGTAGGATCCTATTTGCCTCAGGCTGTAGACAAGTCTCTGACTGGCCCTTGAGGCTGCTAAGTCCTTAGGTGTAGATGCAGGTTATGCCCCCACTGCCACCTGGGTGCAAAGCTCCAGAGGCTATGGTGGCTGTGTCTGAATCCCAGCTCTCTTCACCTAGAAGCATTTGTGGATTTTCAGAGATGGGGATTGCACCCTTCCCCCAAAGGGCACATCTGCCCTCTTGTTTAATGGAGGGCCCTGGTTGTCCTGCCCTGTGCACCCACAGCCATGGCACAAAGCCCACTCCATTCCCCTGGGCTGCAACAGTATAGCCATCCCCATCTACCACCCAGCCCGGGCAGCATGGCCCTGCACCCAGCTTCAGGGCTGCATTTTCAGCTGGGTGTCACAGGGATCCTCTTTACCTGTTTAACTTAGTTCTGTCATTCAACTTATACTATGTACAGGTCCAAGCCTTGTAGGCTAACCCTCTGTCCTGCCTAAAACTCAGTTGGAGAGTGGAGACACAATGAATCAGCACCAGTCCTTCTTCACTGCTCCCTCCCTATGGGACCTGTCCCACTCTGTTTTGCCTTTTCTTCTTTCTTTCTTCCTTTTCTCCTACCATATTTTTCACATCTTTATCTATTGAAGAGGACAATGTTCTTTCAGATTTCTGTAGGTTCTCTGGTTTGCTGAGTGGGTCTGTTGATGTGAGTCTTGGTGCTTTTGTGGTAAGTGTGAGCTACAAGCATCTTTCTACTCCACTATCTTTGCCACCCCCCCAGAAAGTCTCACTTTATGGAAGTGGACTATAGTATGGAAAAAATGAAAAAGCTATTTCATGGAAATGACAAGAAAGTGCAGATTGCAATGCTCAACTCATACAAAATACATTTTAAATTAAGAGTGAAAATGAAAAAAAATATGAGATTATATAAAGAAAAAGAGATCAATAAAAAATAGATTATTAAACTCATTAAATAATATATGGACCCAATACCGTAGATCATAAGTGTAAAAAGAAATTTTAGTAGACATGAAAGAATTAATGCATTATAAAACAATAATAGTAGATGAGTTTTGCACCTCACTTTTCTGATAGCCATATCATCCAGAAAGAATATCTGTAAGGAAACAGAGGTCTTAATAGCATATTAGATCATTTGAATCTAACTGAGCTATTAGACACTGCATCAGAAAAGCAGAAAACACAAACTTTTCAAGTGTGTACAGGATGTTATCTAAGGAATTAACCACATATTATGTCATGAAATGAGCCTTAGGGACTTTAAGCAAATATAGATTACAGCAAGTATTTTTCCATACACAAAAGTAGGATACTGTGCATCAACTCTAGAAAGAAGAATAGGAAATGCACAAACATGAAGTCAAATAACATCCTTTAATAAAATAAAATAAAATAAAACAAGGTCAATGATAAAATCAAAGATGAGATGAAATCAAAGAGGTAATGAAATCATACCTGGAGATAAATTACTATGAAAACACAGCTTCATAAAACGTATGGAATGCAGCAAAGACAAATCTAAGAGGGAAGATGAGAACAAATCAGGACTTCTACAAGGAACAAGAAAAACCTCATAGAAAGGACCTAGCACGCCACACAAAACAACAAGAAATAAGAACAAAACCCAAATGGAGTAAAATGAGAAATCTTTAATGATTATGTTGAAAATAAATAAATTAAAAGTTGAAAAATAAATTACAAATCAAAAAATCAACAGCTTTAATTTTTCTTAAAAATATTAACGAACAGGTAAGCATTTAGTCAGGCTTATTAAGAAATACAGAGACTGGACCCAAACAATATAAGAAATGAAACAGTAGAAATAACATCTGATATTACAGAAATACAAAAAGATTATGAAAGCATTATGAGCTGTTACATTACAACCAACTGGACGACCTAAAAGAAAAAGACAAATTTCTAGAAATGTACAGCCTGCCAACCCTGAATAAAAAGAAAACTGAGAACTTGAAAAGAGCAATCAGTATAAGTTAGATAAAATCTATAATTTTGAAAACACCCCTTGAACATAAGGCCTGGATGCCTTCACTAAAACGTCTTTCCCCAAAACCATTTTAAAAAATGAAGAAGGAAGGACAATTCCCAAATTTATTCTATGAGGCCATCTTTATGCTGATAAAAATACTAGACAAAGACACTACTTAAAAAAAAAATGAAAATGAAAATCCAATATCCTTGATGAATATACATTCAACAATCCTCAAAAATCATCAACAAATGAATCCAGCAATATATAGAAAGGATTATACATGATGATCAGTTGGATTCCTTCTAGAGTCACAAGGATGGTTCAACATACACAAGTCAATCAGCATAACACATATCTAATAAAGGAAGGACAAGATTCACAAGACCATGTCAACACACAAAGAAAAAGCATTTGACAAAATTCAACATACATTCATCATCAAATCTCTCATAAAAGTGAGAACAATGGGAACATCCCTCAACATACTAAAGGCCATTTATTACAATTTATAATACACATGGGAAAGCCTGAAAGCCTTCTGGGTAAATTCGGGAACAACACAAGAATTCCTACTCTCACCACTTGTGTTCAATATAATAGAAGAAAGGAAAAGGAAAGAAAAAGAAGTAAAAGAAGTGCAAAATGGAAAGAAAGAGGCAAAATTGTCACCAGTACGGCTGGCATAACATTCTACATAGAGAGTCCTAAGGGCTCCACACTGACTATTATGAACAATAAATAATTTCATCAAGGGAACAGGGTACAAGATTAATGTAAAGAAGTCTCTTGCATTTCTACACATTAATCATGAGATACCATAAAATGGACGTTGAAAGCAAAAGTATTTAAAACCCCATTCCCCCGAATATCTTGGAATAAATGTAACCACTTATGTGAAAGATCTAAACACTGTAAATTTTAAAATACTGACAAAGAAATTTAAAAATGATTCAAAGAAATGGACAGATGCCTTGTGCTCTTGGATTGAAAGAGTTAACATTGTCAACATGGCCGTACTACTAAAAGAAACCTACAGATTTAGTGCAATTCCTGTTACGAAGATGTAGTATTTTCCACAGAACCAGAAAATAAATAAATCTAAGTTTTACATGAAATCATTAAAAATTGCCAAGATGATATTGGGAAAAAAACAACAAAACTGGAGGTATAAACTTCCCAGATACCTTAATGTACTGCAAACCTACAGTAATAAAAACAGCATGGCATTGGCACAGAGATATAAACAATAAAAACAGATAGAGAGCCTAGAAATAATTCCACACACCTATGAGCAATGAATCTGTGATAAAAGAGGCAAGAGTACACAATGGAGAAGAGACAGTCTCGTCAATGGATGGTGTTTGGATAGGTGGACATCTACATGTAAAAGAATGAAATGAGAGCATTCTCTGACATCATATACAAAAATAAACTCCAAGTCTATTAAGGACCTAAATGTAAGACCTGATACTATAAAACTGCAAGAAAGGAATATAGATGATACTCTATTCGATATATATCATAGGAATATTTTCTTATATCAGTCTCCTAAGGCAAAAGAAATAAAAGCAAAAATAAACAATTGGGACCTAAACAAACTTGAAAATTTCTGCACAGCTAAGGACACTATCAGTGAAATGAAAATACTGCCTGTGTAATTGGAAAACATATTTGCAAATAATGCAAGTGACCAGGGGTTAATAGATGAAAGTTAATAGATGTAACATGGATTTAGGTTACACAACTCAAGGTGATAAACAAAAACCCAATCAAAAACAAGAGCAGAGTACCTGAGTTAATATTTTTCCAAAGAAAAATTACAGATGAGTAACAGGCAAGTGATAAAATTGCTCAACATTACTAATTATTAGATAATTGCAAAACAAAACCACAATGTGTATCACTTAAAACTGGGCAAATGGCTATTATCAAAAACTCTACAAATAGTAATTGTTGGAGACGATGTGGAGGTAACAAATCTCTTGTATACTTTTCATAGGAATGTAAATTGTTGGAACTACTATGGAAAACAGTTTGGAGATTTCTTTAAAAATTAAAAGTTAACTACCATATGACACAGTTATATAACTCCTACAAAAAAATCTTGGGTAAAAAACCTAAATTGAGGAGAACCAATATTCACAACAGCACTGTTTATAATATGCAAGACAGGGAAGCAATCCAAGTGTCCTCAGTAGACTATGATCTTAAGAAGATATGATGTTTCTATAAATATGCAGTGGAATGTTACTCAGCCAAAAAAGTATAACACATTGCTCTTTCAGCACCATGAATGGACCTAGTAATTATTGTGCTAGGTGAAGTAAATTAGACAAAGACAAAAGTTTATAGTATAATTTATATGTGGAATATAAAGAATAACAAATATCTGTGTACATCTATCTATAGCTATCTATTGATAGATGATAGATAAATAGATAGAAGAATAATACATGATAGATAGATAAATAGATAGACAGATAGATAGATATATACATGATAAATAGATAGATAGATAGATAGATTGAGACATGATGAAGAGGTAAAGAGATTAGATAGACCAGACTTAAGCAGACTCAAAGATATGGGAAAAAATTTATGTTTACCAAAGGGGAAGGGAAAGAGAATTTAATGGTAGAAAATTGAAAGATAAAAAGTAGTATTCATAAAGGAGGGAAGCAACATGGATAATCTGTATAGATCATGGATTTATACATATTAGCTTAAACCAATTGCATGTTACAATCATTGTAATAATTCATAATGCAATTTAATCTACAAAGTGGTAAGAATAACTATGCTGTACATCTGAAACTACACAATATAGTACATCTAGTGTACTTCAATTAAAAATAAAATGTCTCATGTATAATTTAGTCATTTTTCCACTGATAGAAAATTCCTTTAATATTGTTTTATTTTTACTCTTTACCTTTTATGATTACTGACTGAAATTATTTCTTTTACTGTTGTTAACATTTTACCAGTGTGAAGTATCTATATTTATTGCCCCTGATTTCCTATTTTCACTCTTTAATCCATATAGTTTAGTAGCATTTAAAAACATAACCAAAGAAACAGTTGCAACTTTCTTGTGGTTTCTCCTTAGGATTTTGGTCAATGCTTTGCATATTTTTGCCATTTTATATTTCTTAGAAGACATGTTTTCTACACCTCTTATAAGGTGTCTCGGTTTTGTTTTTTTCATCATAATCAGGGTTTGTTTGTCTGGTAAAGTCTTTATTTTCACTTTATATCTAAATGATAACTGTGCAAGTATTTTTGGGTGAGTTACTTCTTATTACAGTAGTTTAAAAATGTAATTTTATTTACACTTGGCCTATGTTTTCTGCTCAGAAATGTGCTGATGGCCTAATGGGGGTTCCTTTGTAGATTATCATAACTTTTTTTGACTGCCTTTAAAATATTTTCTCTGTCATTGACTTGCCAATTTGCATATGACGTATCTTGAAGGAGGTCCCATTCTTAAATTTATTGGTGTTTTGTTGGCTCACAGACTTGTATATCAGTTCCTTACACAGGTTCAGGAAGTTATCAACTATTAATTCTTTAAAAAACCATCAGCTGCCTTCTAACTTTCTTATCCCTCCAGGATTCCACTCTAATGTGCACTTCCTGTAGAAGTCTGATGGCTACTGTTTAATTCCCCCACTTTTTAATATCTTGTATCTCTGCCATCTCCTTTCATTTCCAGTTTTGTATTGCTGAGTTTGCTAATCTCTCTTCCACAAAGACAGTCTATTCCAATGCTTTCTGTTGCATTCTTCATCTCATTTATTAAGTTCTCCTGGTCCTCCAATAATGTTTGGTTATTTTATAGTTTCAGTCTCTTTGGAAATGTATACCTTATCATAATTTCATTTATTCCTGGGCTCACTAACCTGCTTTCTTAGTAATGTTTTTTGTATTGTGTTTCTGTATGACATATATTTGGATTCTCTATTAGTTATATGGTAATATACCATGACTGTAAGTTTGTTAGCTGCAGGGTTGACATTGTGTGTTTGTGTGTGTGTTCAGATGCGTGTGCGTGTGTGTCTTTGTCTGTGTAGGTATATGTGTCTGTGTATCTTTGTGTGTGCATGCCCTATTATTTTACTGTGATTGGTCATGGTCTTGATAAATTATTGCTCTGATGACACTAAATAACAGACTGGGAGTTGGAGTCCTTGCTTTTGTTTTCTGGTAGTTTGCAATATTGTGCAATTTTTGGTTTTACAAAATGGCACTTTCCAGTAAATACTGTCTGGATAAAATAGGTGCTTTCATTGTCATTTCTTAGACTTCTTGGGTAGTTAATGCCACTGTTGTCACTGGGACGTTGAACTCTATATTTTATCTGATATCCCTTGATAGTGCACACATTGAGAAAATTTGTAAAGACAGGTGGGTATTTGGAATCAGGCAAGTGCCTTTGCTATGTCCAGTGTTGCAAGGACACTTGTCTCCACCACTGTGAATGGGGAGTAGGGACAGTTTCATGAATGTCTGAGTGTCTGAAGGATGGAATTTCTGTCTCCATTGTGGCTCCCTCAAGTTACATATGACCATGAGTACTGTTGCAGTTGGGGGCTGAAGCTGTATGAACCACTGAGACCCTGTTTCTGCTGGGTTCTCTGAATTTGTGGAGTCAGATATCCTAGTCAGGGGGCCTTGGTTGCAGACACCAAATCTGCTCTTACTTCACTTCAGCCACCTTTGTCTGTTTTAGTCCACCAAACTTCACTTGTTCACATGTGTTCTGGAGTACTGCTTTGTGTTGTAGTTACTTTTGTTGAGATCTGAACCTTTTACTGACTGTAGATGTAAAGGGAGAGACAAAAACTGTTTAAACTTATGTTACATATAAAAGTAAATACTTTTTCAATTAAAAGCTTAAATTCTACTAAGGACATTATAAGAAAGCTGAAGAAAGTGAACAAATCACCTCCCCTAATACCATAGTACTACAAAATACTTTGATTTTTCTGGGTTCTTTTCGTCAAAGTTTTTCCCACCTACATGCAAATTTTAATATATTATATCCCTATAATCTCTTTAAAATCAATTAAATTATTTAAATATTTCTCTGTGCTGTAAATATAGCCCTGTTGGTTCTCTAATGTATTACTAGTAGCTTGCACATATCTGTCTTCTCCATCCTTCTTCCCTGTCCACACAGGAAACCACTACTTAGTGCAATACACATATATATGTGATTCTGTTCCTGTTTTTTATGATTATTTCTCTAATATCTTTATTTTCCTCATTTAAGTGACAACATAGAGTGTTTTTCTCTGCATGTCTTATGACTTATTTTCCTATGTGCAACACTCTCTGGGTCCATTCACATTGTTCCAAATGGCAGAATATTATTTTTTAATATGACAATGACTAAGTATTTATTATGTTATCTATACCTCACATCTACTTCAGGGAATCATCTGTTGATGGGCAGTTGTTTTGTGCATCTATCCTTGGATAACATAAATGATGATGTAAAGAATATTGGTGGTAAAATATCCTTTAAGATAATGTTTTCATTTTTTTTGATTTTATACCAAAAACTGGAATTGCTGCAACATATAACACTTCTATTTCTAGTTTTCTGAGCACTGTCCACAATTTTATAATAATGGATGCATCAATTTATATTTCCACCAACAGTGTACCTGGGTTCCCTTTTATTGACATTCTTATTAATGTTTGTCATTTGAAGACTTTTGTTAATAGCCATTTTGGTTTCTGTGAAATTATATTTCATTCTGGTTTTGATTTATGATTTCCTAATGAATAGCAAAGTTATGTTTCTTTTTATGTGCATGAAAATCATCCACATGTCTGTTTTTGAAAAGTTTGAATGAACATAGTTCAACTGATTTAAAGTTGGGGTCTTTTTTTAAAATATAGATTCTAATATACTATATATATGTATTATGGATATTCACAAAATGTTGATTTAATCGTCTGAAATTCTTCCTTTTATTCTGTGTGTTGTCATAAATCTTGCTGAAGGTTTCCTTTGCTCTGCAAAAGGTTTTGCACTTCACACGTATTCAAGAAGTGGAATCCCTGTATCACATAGTACATCTATTTTTTCCTAGTATAATTAAAGTCTGTTATTGTTGATTTTCCTTTTTTTTAATTAGGAGATAGATCAAAAATAAACATTGCTATGATTTATCACAAAGGCTGTTCTGCTCCTGTTCTTGGTCAGTAATTGTATAGTTTCAAGTTTTACATTTAGGAAATTAATCCATTTTTATCTTATTTTGTATTCTATGGAAGGAAGTGCTCTTACATATTTCTTTTACATGTACTGTCCAGGTTTCCCAGAACAACTTGTTGAAGAGAATGCCCTTTTTCCATTGTATACTCTTGCCTCCTTCATTGTAGACTAACTGAACATATGAGTGTGGGTTTATTTTATGACTATTTATTTTGTTCCATTGATCTATGTGACTCTTTTAGTTATATATTTTGATGTTTTGATTACTGTAGCTTTGTAGTATGTTCTAAACTCAGGGAGGATAAAACCCACAGATTTGTTCATTTTTCGAAGATAATTTTAGAAAATTTGGGTCTTTCACAATTTTGTATAAATTTTATTATTTTCTCCTTCTTTTGTGAAAAAACATATGGATTCTGTGAGAACAGAAATTTGCTAAAAGGAAAAACCTGAGAAAAGTTTTAATGTGTGGAGGATAAGTCATACAATATTAAGCAACCAATGGATTGCTGCATAAATCAAAGAAAAAATATATAAAGAAATATGACAACAAAAACAAAGTCCATGGGGTATAGCAAAAGCAGTATTAATAGGGATGCTTATAGGAAAATAATCCGACTTATACAAATTAGAAACATCTCTCTCTTATAACATAATCTTACAAACAAAATATGTAGAAAAATAATAAACAAACTTGTTAGTAGAAGGAAAGACCACTGAAAGGTCAGAACATAAATTAATGAAATAAAGATTAAAAATAGAAACATCTAATCAAACTAAATAATGCCTTTTGAAAGATAAATATAACTGATCAACTTTAATGAGACTCATGAGCAAAAAAGAGAGAACAGATTAAAAATCTACAAAATAAATGAGAAGTTACAGCTTATATCAAAGTAACACAAAGCCTCATAAATGATACGAAAAATTATATGCCAATTAAAATGGAATCCCTAGAAGAAATGGACAATTTCTTAGAAAGACATAATCTCCAGGATGGAATGAGAAATAGATAATTTTAACAGAATTTCACTAATGAAATTCAATAAATAATTAAACAAAATCTCCCAAAAAACATAATTCCAGGCCTAGACAACTTCACAGGTGACTTCTGCCAAACATTTAGAGAAGAGCTATCACCTATACTTTTCAGAGAATTCCAAATATTAGCAGAGGGAAGAAGGCTTCCTAGCCCACATTTCTGTATCACACTACTACTAAAACAAGAACAAATAACCATAAAATTACAGATTAAATGCTACTGATAAGCATAAATGCAAAAATCATCACTAAATTGTTAGCAAAGCCAACAAAACATTAAAAGGATTATACAGTATGATTAAGTCCATTTTATTCCAGGTATGCAAAACTGATTCATTACCCACAAATTAATCAATATGATACACCAAACTAGCAAATTGAAAAATAAAAATTATATTGTCACCTCAAAAGGGTCATAAAATGTTTTGACTAATTCAGTATCTATTTATGATTACATTTCTACTCAAAGTGGGCATGAGGAAACATACCTCAACACAGTTAAGGTCATAAATGACAAAAACTCAGCTAACATGACACTCAATGTTTAAAAGCAGAAATCATCTCCTGTAAGAGCAGGAAGAAGACAAGAATGCTCACTCTTACCACTGTTATTCAGTGTAGTATTGGAAATTCAAGCCATAGATTTCCAAAATAAAAGTAAATAAAATATAGCTATTTCAGAAAGCGAGTAAAAGAATCTGTTTGCAGATGAAATACTTTAAACAGAAATCCTAAAGAAGACGCCACAAAACTACTAGGGCTTATCAATGCATTTGGTAAAATTTCAGAATGTAAAATTAACATACAGAAATCTTGAATTTCTGCACACTATCAGCAAGCTAACAGATAGAGAAAGTGTGTGAACTGTCTCATTTAGAGTTGCATTACAAAAAAAAAATCAAGAAATCTATCCAACCAAGGAGGTAAAAGACCTGTACTCAGAAAACTATTAAATATTTAAGACAGAAATTGAAGATAATGCAAACAGATGAAAGGAAATAATCTGTTCATATATTAGGAATTGAATATTGTTTAAATGAAAGTACTAGCCAAGAAAATACACAAATTAAATTCAGGGCCTATCAAAATACGAAAGGCATTTTCAGACACATAAAATAATTCTTAAATTTACATGTAAACACAAAAGTGTTGAAATCACTAAAAAAGAAAAGAAAAGAAAACAAGCAAACTAAAAACACAATTTCTTTGACAAAGAACAAAGAGGAAGTATCACTGTCCCTGATTTTAAACTATATTACAAGGCTGCAGTAATGAATATGGTAGTGGCACGGAACAAACAGAATAATGGAACACAACAGAATGCCTAAAAATGAAATCAGACAGTTATGGTCATTTAGCCCATTACTGAAAAATGAATATACAGTTGGAGATAGATAATAAACAGGCACATGAAAGTGGTCAAGATGACTAACCTTCAGAAAAATGCAAGTCCATAACACAACGAGATTTTATGTCACTCCTGTCAGAATGACTATGATCAAAAAGATAACATATATAAATATTGGTGAGGATGTAAGTAAAAGAATCCTGATGCAATGCTTGAGTGAATGTAAATTTGTACTGCTGCTGTGGAAAACACTCTGGAGTTTTATCTAAAAATTAAAAATGAAATATGATCCAACATTTCCATAACTGGATTCTTATTCCAAGATAATAAAAACACTAATCAGAAAAGATAAATTTAACCCTATATTCACTGTGACATTATTTAAAATAGCCAGGATATAGAAGCAAATTTATTGCTCATAATAAATGATGAATAAGAAAATGTGTGTTTATAGTATATATATATCTACTCATCTATTAACTACAGATTTATATATATTTGTATATATATACACACCCACTAATAAATATATATGCACACTATATATATATATATGCACACACACACATAAAATTTCAATGGGTTATTACTCAGCTCTAAAAAGTATAAGTACTTGTCATTTGCAACAAATGGGTAGTCAAAGAGGGTAATTTTCAAAGTGAATAAGTCAGACAGATAATGACAAATGCTATATGATTTAACTCATATTTGGAATTTAAAGCAAATGAATATAACAAAACAGAAAAGTAGTTATAGATATAGAAAGAAACAGGTTGCTCACAAGAATTAGGGAAATGTGGTGAAGAAAAAGGAATAGTTGAGGAAAATTAAGAGAGAAAATTTCCAAGTTGCAAATTAAATGAGTCAGGGACAAGAAATGTACTGTATGGGGAATAGTCAATTACTATGAAATATATTTAAATAGCAACATATCATAACAAGTTTTATTCTTGTGATCAGTTTGAAATGTATTAAAATTTGCAAACAGTATGTTATGTAAGAGAATCTAACACAGTGTTATACATTAAAATACACTTCGAAAACAAACAAACATACTTATAGAAAAAAACAGATTTGTAGTTAACAGAGGCAGGAGATGGGAAAGGAAATTTAGATTAATGTACTAGAAAGATACAATTTCCAGCTGTTAAATAAACGTCTTCAAGGGATGGTATCCATTAACATGATAAATACAATTAATACAGCTTTATGTTATATATGAATGCTGTTAAGGGAGTAGACCATAAGCTTTCTCATCACAACAAAAAGACAAATTGGAATTCTTTAATATTTTATCTGAATGAGACAATGAATTCTCCCTAAAGTGGCTATAATATTTATTTCATGATACATGTAACTAAAATATCTACCCTGTGCACCTAAACTTACACAATGTTTTATGTCAATTTCATCTCAATAAAAGCAGAAGGAAAAATGGAAAGACAATGGTCATGGTTTCCCATGCCATTTCTGATGATTGTTTTTGCAGCAAGTAATCTTGAGTCATGATAGACTTATCCTAGGTAAAGATACTAATAAATAAATGATTCTAATAAATAATGCATAAAGATACTAATGTTTTTAATGTTTTACCATGTCTTAAACTTTCTTCATGATAACAGCCCACTGAATCTATAGGTATCAAAATTTTACTCTGTGTATTCATCTGAGATTAGGGAATGGATACAAAAGGTAACAATGGCTGCTTATGCTGTGAGTGAAAATGTTCACTGTCTCTGACCAAAGCCCTCATCTCCCCAATAGAAACAGTAAGAAAGGAACATGCTAGGTTGCTAAAAATCCCAGCATGGTAAAATCTCAGAACTCCTTCAATTCTTAACTGTTTTGCGATGGGAATGCAATACTGACAAAGACTTGATTTTGGATAACAATATGGTGTTTTCTCATGGTTGCATTAGGGGATGTGAGGATAATCCCCGAGATCCACAAGAAACAATCTTGCTCTAGTGCTGGCAAAGTAATGTAAATATTCTGCATTATTAGGACTGAGGACTGCTTTCAAAATGATGACTACGTTCAATCTAATCCAGGTAGTCCAACGAAAGAAAGGTTATTGCAATGTGTAGTTGAACGGGAATACATCATGGTTCAGTCTCTATAAATTAGTCAATGGGTATTCAAAGCCAAAATAAGTTGTGTCAACAATGAGAATTAAAAGAAAAAAATACTTGCACATAAGCTTAAATTAAAAATGTGCTGGGCCCTGACGACAGGAGTATTTATATGCCTCAGTCCAATTCAAGGGTTCAGTGTAATGACCCTAGCATCACCTCGGGAGTCAATGAACATGTAACAATTAGTATACTGGGAGAAATATAATCTACCTCCCCATGATCAGAATAAAATCTGGTGGCTCATTGAAACTCTTAATACACAGAGATTCTGCCAGATGCAGAGGAATAATTCACTGATGACTCAAATAAGACAAACTTAGTTACTGCTTAACAAATCATCTTCACACACATACAGTGGTAGACAGACTTGTAGTATTTAGTGGGAAGAATTCAGTGGGCAGAGATCAGAGACTAGTGTTCAAAGCAACAGCCAACTTTTGTACTTTTGCCAATAGTCTAGTTTTCCCAGGTAGAAGTCTACAGATGGACAAACAAACAATATTCTACTTTAGGATTTCTAATTTTGAAAGTAAACTGTAGCTTTTGACTTATCAGTGTAGAACCATGTTATGATGATCACAGTAAGACCCACTGTCTGATAAGAGAGCTGGAAACTAGCTGCTGAACCAGCCCATCTGAACCCCAGACTGCTAATGTAAGCAACAACATAGCCATCATCAGAGTTAAGCTGACAAATTTAAAGCTTGATGTTTCTGTTGTAGGAAAAACCACTGCTGTCAAGACACAGATCTCCTGCTGCAAGTGGGCTCTTTTCTTCTCTTGGTAAAGGTCATATTGATATGATGATGCTAGAGTTTACCCTGGCCCATTTGCCCATTCTCCAGATTATCAAAAGCTTTCATCACAACTTGTGACACATTTTCAGGACTCAGTGTTTCCATTCCAGTCTTATCGGCTGACACTGGCTGCATGATTGTGAGCAGAAGCCTTAGGCTCCCTGACCTAGCCTACAAATTTTCCAGCATTTCAGGGCCTATCACATTCTGAAAATGCTTCACCTTTTATTTTAAATTAATGGGAAATAGTCAAAGTCTTCCATGAATATTTTATATTTCTTAATATCTGCAGAAATTTGGCATTCTTACAGTTGGACATTTTTGATTCTACCACCCTCACCACTTTGTAGTCCACACAGTTTGGATTGCAATTTGGTTACTGAATATGACCACCGCAACCAAGGGGTTAGTACCTCTTTGATACATACTGTGTGAATGTTAGAAGGCGCACTAGTTTTGTGGGGTACATAAACCTACATAAAATGATTGCAATTTCACTCTCTCTTCTGGATAAACCTCTGATTCTAAGAAGTAAATTAATTAGAAGACAGTATAGTTATTGGCATGGGGAAGAGAATCAGCTATTTTGGGGTGGGTGGGTGATAAAGAGACAGGAAAAAATCCAGCAAATGATATGGAAAGCTTTAGGACTCTGGAAGCATGAATTAAGGAGAAAATAATACTTTGTCTGCAGTACCTACCTCCAATTACTGTCTTGAGTGACAAGGCCTTGGGCTATGAAAAGAGCTAGTTTGTGATAAAGAGTAAAGACCATAATGAAATAGTTTGAAAACCATGAGAGTTTTGTTGTTTCAGGAAAGTAGATTTTGCTTAAAGTCAACATGTATTTTTCATTCACTAAATACTAAAATGCATCCTGTGGCATGTGCTGTGCTTTCTGTGCTGGTATCCAAGTAAAACAAGGAAAGGGGGATAGACAGAAACTATCTGGAGGAGGTGATTTCTGTGCTGAGACTGGGAATGTCTAAATAGGTAAAAGGAGGATATCCTAAGTCCAAGGCTGAGCTGGAGCAAAAGATATGAGGTTGGATATAATATGATTGACAAGCATTTGCCTGGATGTTTCTCCAGAAGCATAGAAACATAAAGATATGCCAAGGTTGTCAGATGCCAGATCTATAAAGAAATTACTAAACTATGTTGAATTTATGGGCTTAGATTTGGAAAGGCATTAAGTGCCACCCTGAGGATGTAAGCTTGTCGGCTGGAACATAAATGTAACATAAAATATTCACTTGAAAATATAGTGTAGAGTCTTGAGGGGAGGAAAAGAAAGCTCCAATTGGAATGCTTTGAAAACAGCACAAAGAAGACCATAGATAAAATTACTTCTTAAATTCTACCACAAGCTGAATGTTCCATCTGTGACTACATCATGCGACCTTTATCATACAAGGGATGACAAATTAGAGACCATGATCCCTGGGCCTGTTCCAGTATTTATTTCCCGTTCCAACCTATCATAACTTACACATTTAATACTTTCCAGGTTGAACCAGAAACCACTATGTAATTTTCCCTCTCTCCATGTTTTAGTCTTTTTCCAAATTCTTCCATTTTGTCTTATTCCTTAGAGAAATTATTTAAATTTACACCCATATTGTTCCATCAAATGATAATATCAATCAAATATCTCTTTTCTTCTTTGAATGGTAGCTTAGTCTCCCATTTAACACTTTACTGTGTTTTAAAAAAATATAAGGAAAATGCAGGTACACATTTATGTTTATTGTTCAAATAAGAATATTGCAGATATTTGTCAACATTTGCCAAAATCAATTTCAATCTTTGTTATCCTGCATAATCTTGTAGTCCTCTGGTAGATAATTTGTAATTAGGCTGACGTTCATAAACTGAAGATTGCTTATGAGTTGGCCTTGAAAGAGAGGTACCTGATGTATCAGCGATCACTGGCACTGGGAGCCGTGGGTTGCTCCATGGTTGAAGTTTAGGAAAACGACCATCATTGGCAGATATTTTGTGATATATATTTGGAAAAGTAGAAGGCTCAACCATCAGTCCAAATTAATTGCTCTGTATGGGAGACAAGTTTCTGTACTCAGAAGTAGAAGTTGTAGTTGAAATGAAGTTCACAACACAGCCATTTGCTTCAGTGTAGCTGCTTTCAGATTGCCCGTGAAAAGTGGTCCACTGATTTAAAGTAGCACGTTGATCCACTGCAGGTTTTCTGGTGGTCTAACTGACACTGATGATGGAGGAAAAAATCACCTCTGATCATGGTATTTGTATCACAAATTTTGTGGCTAGTAGAGGGCTTTAATATTAGAGGCATGTTTAAATTTGCAGAAGGTAAAAATGCACTTTCTCCACTAGTGTCAGCACAAAATCACAATTATTTTTAACCACATTTCCCCCTCATTTAAATTGCTTCTTGTTAAAATCTTGAGCCAATAAAGATACCAAAGAGGCATTTTTAATCCCAACTCTTCTGTTTATTCTCTCTAAAAGCAGGGAAAAGCCTCGTTTAAAATTTGGATTATGGTAGATCTGCAGCTACAACAAAATGAGAAAGATTTTAGTAATATTTAAATCAAAATAGAAGACTAAAATAAGCCTAACCTATAAAACCTCAGATTTCATGTTTACTATGCAAAGATAATATCATCAAAATATGAACATAGCTGACGATATTTTGAAGTTCCTTATTTGGAAAATACACATTTAAATAGTATAGTCATCAAATTTAAGAAGTTAGTATTTGCAGTAACGGTGAGTGCCACTTTTGAAAAGCAGCTTTAATACCTTTATTTAGGTTTCAGATAAGATTTATACTTGCTAGCAAAGTTTCTCATAATCTTGAATACTTAAGACACTGTCCTCATTTTTAGAAAAAATAAAGAAATTTGGCCTTAGAAGTTTTATACAATTTTCAAAATCTAGCTTTACATTTATATTACCATAGATTCATTTAGAAAATAAAATTTTATATATAAGTTACCAAGTCAAAACTAAAATTTCTGAATTCCTTGCTTAAAACATAGACTTCTTTTTCTTCTGCCAGAAAGTCACCTAGACAAACTGATCACTGAATATTCGGCCGCACTTTACTAAACCCATAAAGGTTATGTTGTCTAACTAAGATTTTCATACTCCCTGTTTCAAATATTGTGAAAGGGGACTTTCTTTACAAAACTTCCTTATTAAAGACATCTTCATCAATCACTATGGAAGTTCCATTATCATCACACCAGAGGGATTTAAATTGTCCACTCCCAGCCATTTTCCACAGTTTTCTTGGAAATGTCAGAGAACTAAAATAATTATCTTCATCTGGTTCAAAGACACAATGTGGGTAACAGGGATTTTTATCAAGGATTCTTCAGACTAAGTCTGAAAATCATTTTCTTCAATCATACACCTTAAGTCCAAGTCCCCAGAGAATGTTTGATCACACAATAGAGATCAACTGGAGTTTCCTGAACCAGTTCATCCATGTGAAGGAGACACATCTTGAATTTCTGAAGAAATATGTGCCATCTCAAATAACTTTTTCTACAGCTACTTTTCAAATTTGCATGATTTTGAGCACTGCAGCTTTCAATGCTGCTTAAGGAGGCCTGCACAGTTAAACTGCTAGGCCATCAAAATGGTTCTTAACCTTAGTAGCTGTGACATCACAAAATGACTGGTCTCCTAGCAACTCAAGTGTAAATTTCAGCCAGTGTTTCCTTCTCATACATCCAGTTAAAATGAAATATATAGGATGAATATTTTTATAGTGTGATGTGCAAATATTTTCCCCTCAAAATTTTTTTAAATAATTTAATTTTGGGGTTTGAAATGAAACCAATCTACTTCCTTTTGTACAAAAATTTATACCAGATTTGTAAACAGAGTATAAATAATGCACAGAATAAAAAAAAAAGTTAAAAGTTTGGAAATAAAGTGAAATTTGTGTAAAACATTACAGAAAAGGTATAACAATTTCATGATCATTTGTAATTAAATTGAAACATTATTTGATTTGGAAATGGAAGTAGTTATTTATCTGTGTACTTTACATTAAGTAGCTCTATAATCAAAATATGAGCAGAATAAATATCAGTTTATTTGCTCTGTTTATAAATAAATGGCAAATATTTATGAATTAAAATTAGATTAAAATTATCAATCAAATTTAAGAAATTCCAAAGGAGGGAATTCTTGTTTTAAATTGTAATCCAGTGCTATAAGTAAAACAAATGTAATTTAATATACTACTTTAAAATTACAAAAGAAAAATTTTATTGTACACTTACAAATGTTTATTTTCGTCATTCTTTCACTCAGAGGTTTTTCAGTCCCAAGAAGGAATAAGTTTTCTTGTCATCTATATAATCCATACTCTTGTGCTTTCTGTTAAGTGTTCCAAAATGATGTTGATAAATACACTTATACACAAAATCCTGGATTCAATATGCAGTGACTTCATTAAGTGTCAAATAAACAATCAAACAAAAAGCAAATAATATAATTATATGTGGGTTAGGGTGGAAAAGACCAGGTAATGCATTTTAGGAAGCAATATGTTTCCCAGTCCTGAAACAGTTGGCATTGTTAGTATAATACGGCATTTTAAGGCAAGTGTTTTGTGCACTAATGGTAAATAATAGCTATGATCTGTATCAGTTAACTGTAGTAAATCCAGTTATACCAAAAGTTATATTCTTTATTTAGAAATAAATTCCATTAAACATAAACCAATTTCAAAATGAGTGATAAAATTTTTAAATAAATAAATGTACACTCAAGCTACAATGTAAATTTTTCCTTCAGTATGTGTATATTCCATTCTAAATAAATATTAGCTACCTGAATTCATAGCGTATTATAAGTATTATAAAATATAGTTAAGTTTGACTAAGTCCTGATTCATAAATATTATATAACATATGCAAATCAATAAATGTGATACCATCCCTTAAAAAACAGAGAATACAAACGTAACAATCTCCAAAATGTAGGAAAATTATTGACAGAACTGATCTTAACTTTTGTATACAAAAAATTGTTAATAAATTCGCTCTAGATAGAATATATCTAAAGATAATAAAAGCCATATATGAAAAACCTATGACTAACATCAAGTTCAATGTTAAAATACAGGAAGGTTTTCCTCTGGTCCAATAATACGAAAAAGTAGCTTATTTTCACAAGTCCTAAATTACACTACTAGAAGTCTTAGCCAGAACAACTAGTCAGGAAAAAATATAAAAGGCTACCACTTGTAAACAAGCAGTAAAATTTTTACAGATGACATAATTATACATAGATGAAAAACTCCATATTCTACTCCAGTGACTGCTAGAAATAGTCAACAAACTTATTAAACTTGCAGAATACAAAATCAATATACAAATATCCCTTGCATTTTTATATACTAACAACACATTATCAAAAATAGAAATTAGGAAAACAATTTTGTATAGATTTAAACCAAAAATATTAAAATAGGAATAAATTTGATAAGTGAAATAAAATATCTAAACATAGATCTATAAATTAAAGGTGCAAGAAATATACATAAACAAAATAAATAAAAGACATTCTGTGCTCATTGATTGTGTGCAATGTGAGGAAATACTGTATTCCATCTTTCACATGTTCAATCTCCCCAGCACTACTTTTTGAGGAGAATGTCTTTTCTTAATTTTATACTCTTGTTTCCTTTTTCATGGGTTAATTGATTATAGGTGTGAGGGATTATATCTGGTTACTCTATTCTCTTCTATTGATTGGTGTCTTGTTTTGAGCCAGTATCATGTTTTTTAATTACTAAAATTTTGTAGGACTGTTTAACATCAGAGTACTTTACACTATCAGAATTAATTCTCTTTTTCAAGATTATGTTAGCAACTCATGATCTTTGTTGTTACATACAAATTTTGAAATTATTTGTTCTATTTAATGGAAAAATCTCATGAGTATTTTGACATGAATCACACTAAATGTAGATTGCTTTGGGTAGTATGTTTGTCTCAACCACATAGTTTCACATCATTAACATAAGAGATCTTTAAATTTCTTTTTGTCAGATTTAATTTCCTTCATCTATGTTTTCTATTTTTTCACGTATAACTTTTCATCTTATTTGTTAACTTGATTTCTAGGTATTCTTTACATATATATGTATAATTATTTACATTATATTTATAAGCACATTTCCTACACAAATACAACAGGCAAAAGGCAGTGGCAAGACATATTCAAAATCCTGAATGAAAGAAACTGTAATCTAAGATAATTTATCAAGCAATGCTATCCTTTAGAATAGAAGGAGAGGTAAATAACTTCCATAAAAGCAAATACTAAAAGAATTTAACAACTAAAAAAGATATAATGAAAGATCTACTCTAAAGAAAATAAGCAGGATGCTATAGAAAGGAGAAAGGCATAATTAGAAATGCAATAGCTGCAATGACATACAATAGAATATACATGATATTGTAAAACAGTACATCAAAATTTTTAAGTGTCAGAGAGTGAAACAGGACAATACAGATTATTTCCTTCTTGTTTCTGTTCTCTGTAGGAGGGGTTAGAATTTGTATTCTTATCAGTGAAAATAAACAGATATAGAAACGGTTAAATATACATACAAAACAGGGTAACCATACGTCAAAAGCTTACAATGAAGTCACAAGCCAAAAAGAAACCAAGATAATAAAAGGAAGCTTATCAAGCCACAAAAAGAAAATGAAATGAACAAAAAGGGAATACAAAATAAACTGAGAAATGAAGTTCAAAATGGAAATAAACACCAGTCTATCAATAATCATCACAATTGTTAATAGACTAACAGCTGCAATCAAAAGATATATATTGTCAGATGGGATAATATAACAAGACCATACATTATGAAGCATACAAGAGACCCACTTTAGTAATAAGAACACACATCAATTGAAAGTCAGAAGATGGAAAAATATTTTCCATACAAATGGACATTACAAGAAAGCAGGACTAGCAGTACTGACGTCACACAAAAGAGACATTAGAACAAAGGCCATAGAGAAAGATAAACAAGGACATGATATAATGATTAAAGGAGAAATATAAAATGAGGGTATTATACTCATTAAGATATATGCACTCAAAATAGGAGCACCTAAATACGTAAAGCAAATACTAATAGATAAAAAGGAAGAAATCGGTGGGAACACAACCACAGTAGGAGAGTATTATTCCCCATTACCATCACTAGACTGGTCTTTCAGACAGGAAATTAATAAGGGAATCAAGATACTAAAAACACAATGCAAAGTTTATGGAATAAAGATAAAGCAGGCTTAAGAGGGAAGTTCATAGTGAGAAGGCCCTCCTCAAAGTAGAAGAGAAATTTCAAGTAAATAATCTAACGTTCTATGTATACTAATCATGAAAAGAGGAGCAAAAAAAAAAAACCCAAAAGTCAGCAGAAAGAGGGAAATAATAAAGATCAAAGAAGAAATAATTGAAATAGAGTTTAAAAAATAGAAAAAATCAAACTCTTTTTTGAAAAAGTAAACAAAATTGACAAAACTCTGGACAGACTCATCGACAAGAATAGAGAGAGAACACAAATAACATAAGAAATGCCAATGCAGGAACTTCAAAGAGTACAACAAATTTGCAAAATATCATAAGGAAATACCATGAGCAACTGTATGGAAACAAACTGTATAACCAGGAAGAAATGCAGAAGTTTCTGGAAACATTCAGCCAACCATTTTTGCATTAAGAAGAAATTAACCATTTTAACAGACAGATCACCAGAAATGGAATAGAATTATCAATAAAATAAAAAATCTCTGCAAACAAAATTCAGACCCAAATAGCTTCACTGGGGAATTTGAGAAAACATACAAAGAAAAATCCATACCACTCCTCCTCAGGCTTTTCCAAAAGTTTGATATGGAGAGAGTACTCCCAATCTCACACCATAAGGCCAACATAAACCTGATACCAAAACTACATAAAGACACTACCTGAAAACTATAGGCCAATATCCTTGATAAACATAGATGTAAATGTCTTTAAGATATTATTAACAAACCGAATCCAACAGCATGTAAAAAAAGATTATGTACCATGGTCAAGTTAGGCGCATACCAGGAAAACAAGGATGGTTGAACATATGCAAATCAATCAATCCATTGTGATACATCATATCAACAAAAGAAAGGACAAAATACCACAGGATCATCTCAGTAGATAAAGAAAAAGCGTTTGATAATATTTAACACCTATTTGCAATAAAATTTCTTATCACAGAGGGCATAGAGAGACCATATCTCAACATAATGAAAGCTATTTATGACAAATATATAGCCAGCAAAATACTCAATGGTGAAAAACTAAAACGCTTCCCACAAAAACCTTAGACAACAAGGTTGCCAATTCTCACAATTTCAATTCAATATAGTCTTGGAAGTCCTAGCCACAATGATCAGGCAAGAAAAAGAAATAAATGTATTCAGACTGGAAAAGAAGAGATAATATTGCCACGATATGCAGACATGACACTATATAGAGAAAACTGTAAAACTTCCACAAAAAATTACTTAGGGTAAGAAAGGAACTGGGCAACGTACCCAGAGTAATGTACAAAAACAAATTGCATTTCTTTACACTACCATTGAATCAACAGGAAAACAAAGTATAGAAACAACCACTTTTATAACTGCATCCAAAACTATTAAATGCTTAAGAATAAATCTGACCAAGGAGATGAATAATTTATATATGGACAACTAGAAAACATAGAGGAAATCAAAAAGGATTTCAAGAATTGAAAATATACCCAATGGACATGAAATGGAAGAAATAATATTGTTAAAATGGCCATACTGCCCAAGGCAATCTACAGAATTAATGTGATTTCCAATCAAATTACGCAAAAAATTTTTTAAGGACTGAAACAAATGATCCTAAGATTAACACAGACTCATAAAAGATCCATAATTTCCAAAGCACTATTAAAGAAAAAGAAAGAGGATGGAGAAATAAACCACCAGGTCTCCTTACACTGTTGCAGAGCTACAGTAAACAAAATGACAAGATATTCGTACAGAAACAGGTATTTGGACCAATGGAACAGAATAGAGAGCCCAGGAATAAATCTAAAGGCCTGTGTTCAAGTAATCTTTGACAGAGTAGCCAAGAATATGACAGAGAAAAGACAATCTCTTCACCAACTGGTGTTGGGAAAACTGGATAGCAGCATCAGAGCAACGGAGTTAGAACACTCCTTCACTCCATACACAAGAATAAACTCAAAATGGCTTAAAGACTTAAATGTAAGGCAAGACACAGAAAATCTCCTAGAAGAAAACATAGGTAACATACTCTGAGATAAATCTCAGCAATGATATCCTAGAACAGCCTACCCAGGTAATGGATGTAAGAGCAAAATTAATTAATGTTACCTAATTAAACTTATAAGCTTTTGCACAGCAAAGGGAACCATAAACAAAGCAAAATGAAAACCTACAGGATTAAAGAAAATTTTTAGAAATGATGCAACTGACAAAGCCTTAATATCCAAAATATAAGACTTCATACAACCTAATTATAATAAAAAAAACAAGAAACCCAATCTGACAATGGGCAGAAGCCCTAAACAAGCAATTCTTCAATAGAGATATACAAATGCCACACAGATATATGAAAAAAAAATTGCTCACTATCATTATCACAGAAGGGCAATTTTAAACTATAATGAAGTATCACCTCACAATAGTCACAATGGCCATCATTCAAAAATCCACAAGCAATAAACGCTGGGGAAGCTGTGGAGAAAGGGAACCCTCCTACACTGATGGAAGGAATGCGGTTTGGTGCAGTCATTGTGGAAACCAGGGTGGGGATTACTCAAAAGAATAAAAATAGACTTAACATACGATCCAACAATCCCACTTCTGGGTATGTATCATTGTATTATAAGAGAACTCTAATTCATAAAGACACCTGCACCCCAATGTTCTTAGCAGTGCTATATACAAGAGCCACGACATGGAAGTAACCTAATTGTCCAACAACAGATGACAGTATTCAGAAGTTATGCCGTATTTACACAATGGAAAAATATTCTGCAATAAAAAAGATAAAACAATGACATTTGCAGCAAAATGTATGTCCCCAATATTTGTCATTCTAATTGAAGTAAGCCAGAAAGAGAAAGAAAAATAATACATGACATGAAACATGTGGATCCTTAAAAAAAATTGGATGAGAACACAATGATTTCATCTACAAAACTGAAGCACACTCGCAGATCTACTAAACAATTTTATGATTACTGTGGAAAGGGGCTGTGAGAGGATATATTTGGGAGATGTAGATTTATAAATGTCATTCACTATATATAAAAATAGATTTTTTCAAAATTTCTTGTGTATGACACAGGGCAGTAAGTTACATATCTTGAAGAATCATTTAATAGGCCCACAAATGTATGCATGTACGGGAACACAGTGCTATACATCACAGATTGACACATAGTAAATGGCAGTACTTCAATGATAAATAAATTAATAAATATGTAAATATATAAATAACTAACTAAATAACTAAATAAATAAATAATATCTAAATAAAAACTATTTAGTAGTAAATGATATACAAAGATTCACACTACTTAACTTTTAACTTCAAGAATCTAGGAGAAAACAGAAAGAATAAAGAAGAAAATTGAATGAATGTGAGTAAGGAAATTAACAAGAGAAACATTTGAAAAGATAAAAAAAAAACCTAAGACTGTTTCTTTTAAGCATAAAGTGGACAAATTTTAGGTTGGATAAGGAAATAAAGACTCAAATAAAATGATAAATAAAAGAGAAGATTTTACCAATGATGTTATAGAGATGCAAAGCTTCATTAGAAATTAACACAAGCCAACGATTTCAATGACTTAGACTAAAAGACAAATATCCAGTAACATATGTCTTCCAATACTGAATCAAGAAGCAATAAGAATCTTAAATAGAGCAAAAGTGTGTATGAGTAAATCAATAATCCAAACTTCCCAAACCAGAAAAATTTACAAGACGATTTTACTGGTGAATTCTGTCATAAATTTCAAGACAATATTTCACCATTTCTTCCCCAAATCTTCCGAGAATTTGAAGGGGGTGAAAGATTACCAACAAGTTTTATGATGCCAGCTTTATTTGCATAACAATGGTAGAAAGGACATTATATGCAAAATATAGAATATTATCCCTGATGAACATATGTGCCAAAATTCTCAAAAATCACAAGCAAAATGAATTCAACAACGCATTTAATGTATCATAAACATACATGACTAAAGGGATTTATCCCTGGGTTTAAAGATTCTTCAAAATATTCAAATCAATAAAGGTGACATGCCAAACTAATAGAATGAGAAATAAAACTCACATAATCATCTCAATAAGTGAGGAAAGAGCATTGTATATAATGCAACATACTTTAAAGTTACTCCCAACAAATTAAATTTACCCTGTCAGTGACACGATATCATATACACCCAAACACTGTGTGGAGAGAAGCGAAGTAGTTCTCTGTTTATTGATTCTTAGAAGAAGGGTTTATATGGGACATGCACAATACCTCACATATCATCTAAGTTATAACAATGTTAATAATCTTAAGCTGTATATGTACCCATGCTCCTGCACTAAACACAGGATGTTAAATGATCAAGGATTGTTTAAAAGTTCATCACGGAACTTCATTAAGTAGGCCATCTCTGATCCAGCGGGCTGTGCCTGTCTTAGGTTGTCCTCCATTGAGGATCTTACCCAGCATATTCTATCCAGCCATCCATACTTGATACATAGAGTAGGCCATATATTACCCAGCCTCGATATGTGACAATCCTCACAGCTTGTTTATCAGTTCAGCCCATGGGCTTATTCTCTAGAGCCTTCAGACAGGGGCCTACAAACCCAACATCCCTTGTCAGAAAAATGGATGAAGAAAATTTCATGTATATATGCAATGGAAACAATAATTTGCATTCCTATCAACAGTGTCCATGGTGTACTTTCTCTCCACAATCTCACCCACATCAATTTCTTTTCTTTTTGATGAGAGCCTTCTGACAAGTTTGAGGTCTTGCCTCATTTTTGGTTTATGACTTTCCTAATAATTTATAACTCTGAACATATTTTCATGTGTCATTTAGCCAAATATGTTTTCTACAGAAAATTGATTCAGATCTATCTATTCAGTTCCTATGGACTTTTTTGTAGTTGCATTGTTGGGTGTTTTTTGTTATTGTTGTGGGGTCAATGTTTGTCATATATTTTGGATATTAACACTAGATTGGAAAATATCACTTGGAAAATATATTCTCCGATTCTGTTTGTTGACTTTTCATTTTATTGATCATTTCTTCTGCAGTGCAAATCTGTTTAGAGTGATACAATCATATTTTATTTGATTAGCTTCTGCTTCCCTTGCCATGGAGACATATGTAGAATCATATTAAGTCCAATGTCAGAGTGTACTTCTTATATTTTACTCTAGGATTCTATGCTTTCAGGATTTATGTTTTATACGCCCAGGTGTGGGATTACTGTGTCAAATGATAGGTCTATTTTTATTATTTAAAGGAACTTACATACAGTTTCCAAAGTAGTTTCACCAATTTTCATTCCCACCAACAGCGTTGGAGAGTCCCTATTTCTCCACAACCACCCCAGTCTGTATTATTTGTAGACATTTGGATGATATCACTTCTTAATATTGGGAGGTAAAACATTGTTTTATTTTTGTGTTGCCTTTGTATTATGATTAGCAATGTGAGCATTTTTTTCTTTTCCTGTTTGTCATCTGTGTGTCTTCTTTAGAGAATTGTCTTCTCATTTTCCAACTGAGGTGTTTGTAGATTTTTGAAATGGAGTTGTATGAAAGATGTGTGTATTTTTGAAATTAGCCTCTTGTTGATTGTATTGTTTCCTAATGTTTTCTCCCATTTGGAAATTCATCTTTTCATTTTGTTTACTTTGCTGTATAGAAGCATTCAAATTTATTTAGGACCGTTTTGTTTATTTTGTTTTTATTGTTTTCAGCTTGGGAGAGTGACATAAGAAAATTTTTCAACAATTTATGTCTTGTTTTCTCTGTGTTAGTCCAGGAGTTTTATTGTGTCATGTTTTAGATTCAGATATTTAAATCATTTTGAGTTTATTTTTGAACAGTTTGAGGGAGTGTTCTAATTTCATTGATTTACATGTAGATTTCTACCTTTCTCAACATCCCTTGCTGAAAAATGTCTTCAAGTCATTGTATATTTTTATTTCCTTTGTCATAGTTTAGTTCACCATACGTGTGATATTTTATTTTTGCATCTGTGTTCCATTCCAGTGATATAGATGTTTGGTTGTTTTCCAGCATTGTGCTGTTTTGATTACAGTATTTTTGTAATATAGTCTGAGATCTGGGAGGGTTATTGGTTATGCCTCCATCTTTGTTCTTATTCCTCATGTTTCTTTTGCAATTCTGGTTCTTTTGCAGTTCCATACAAATCATAGGACTCTTTTTAGTTCTGTGGAAAATATCATGTATTTCGATCAGAATCAATTTATATCTGTAGACATAATGTGTAGTATGTATATTTTAACAATATAAATTCCTCTAATCTAAGACATTGAGATTTCTTTCCATTTAATTGCATCATCTTCAAGTTTCTTTATCAGTGTTCTAATCATTTTACTATGTTGGTTTTTTCATAGGTTTTTCATTTTTTGGTCTGATTCATATAGATCTTTTAAAATTATGGAATATTTCATTGTTAGTGTAAAAATGCGATAGTTTTTGTATATTAATCATGAATCATGCTACTTTGCTAAATGTGTTTATTACTTTTAGTTGTTTTAGTTTGGAGAATCTTTAGGGATCACTATATAGATTATCATGTCATCTAAATTAATAACAGTTTTACTTCATTCAATCTAACTTGAAAAATTTTCTTCTTGTCCAATTGCTGTTGCTAGAACTTCCCATAATGTGTTTAATAGAAATGGTGAGAGTGGGCATCGTTGATTTATTCCTTAATTTGGATTCCAGTTTTTCACTTTTGCATATTATGTAGTCTGTTTGTCTGTAATTAATGACTTTAGATATGTTGAGATATATTTCCTGCATCCTAATTTGCTAAGAGGTTTCTGTCATTGTTGATGTTGTTGTTGTTGTTGTTGTTGTTGATGTTGTTGCTGTCATAATGAAAAAAATGTTGAATTTTATGAAATGCTTGTTATGGATTTATTGGGATGACCATGTCATTTTCTCTTTTTCTTTTGTTAATGTGATATATCAAACTGATTGATTTGTGTATGTTGAACCTCTCTTGTGACACTGCAATGAATCCAAGTTGATCATGGTGTATGATTCATTTTAGGTATTGCTGGATTTAGTTTGCTAATAATATTTTGTAGAATATTTGCTTGTAAATCTATCAAATATAATGGCTTGAAGTTCCCTTTGCCCGTACTTTTTTTTATTGGTTTTGCTATCAGGGTGATGAAACTTCATAGAATTTATTTGGGAGTTTCCCACATCTGCACTGTGTTTGAATACAAAGAATAGTATAAGTTCTGGTTTGTATTTTTGTGCTCCACAGGAGCTGTTGAAATCTACACTTCTATTCAAAATTTTTTTAAAATGCAGATTCTATCTTTCTTCTAGTAAACAGTTTGGTCAAATTATTTGTTTCTCCTTATCTCTGTCTCTTTCTAGACATATGTCTATTTCTACTAAGTTGCCCAGTTTATTGGCATGTAAATTCTGACCAAATGAACACTTTTTTGTATATCTGGGGTAACAATTGTTATTTCTCTTCTTTTATTTCTTAATTTATTTCTTTGTAGCATCTACCTTTTTTTTCATGATTCACCTGGCTAGCGGTTTTTTGATTTGCTTATCTCAAAAGGAAAACATAAAACAAAATATTTGGTTTTATTACTCTTTGCATAGTTTTTTTCTCTATAATTTATATTTACACCTGTAATATTTAGGTTAATGTTTTTTCTTTTTTTAACTTTTTTATTGATTTACATACATTTTACAAAGTTGTCTCCAATTCCAGTGTAGAGAACACTTTTTCAGTTACAAAAAACATATATACATTTGATGTCCCATTTTTCATTTTTGAGTTGCCGTAAGATCTTTTATACATTTCCCTGTGCTATACAGTACAATCCTGCTTATCTATTCTACAATTTTGACCTCCCAGTCTATCTCTTCCCACCCCCAGCCATATGGAAACCAAAATTTTATATTCTATGACTGCAAGTCTATTTCTGTTTTTTATTTGTGCTTTTTTTGCTTTGTTTTGTTTTGTTTTTTGATTCCACTGATGAGCCATTTCATATGGTATTTTTCTTTGTATTTCTGGCTTACTTCACTTAGACTGATTTTCCCCAATATCATCCATATTGCTGAAAAAGGCGTTATGTTGTCGGTTTATATGGCTGGCTTGTATTGTATTGTATAAATATACCACATCTTCTTTATCCAGTCAACTGTTGATGGACATTTAGGCTGTTTACATATCTTGGCTATTGTAAATAGTGCTGGCTATGAACATTGGGGTGCAGGTGTCATCCTGAATTAGGGTTCCTTCTGGATTTATGCCCAGGAGTGGGATTCCTGGGTCATATGGTAAGTCTATTCCTTGGCTTTTGAGGAATCTCCATCCTGTTTTCCACAGTGGCTGCACCAAACTGCATTACCACCAGCAGTGAAAGATGGTTCCCTTTTGTCCACAGTCTCTCAAGCATTTGACATTTGTGGATTTTTGAATGATGGCCATTATTTCTGGTGTGAGGTGATACATCACTGTAGTTTTGATTTGCATTTCTCAGATAATCAGTGATATTGAGCATTTTCTGATGTGCCCTTTAATCATTTGTATGTCTTCCTTGGAGAATCGCTTGTTTAGGTTTTCTGCCCATTTTTGGATTGGGTTGTTTATTTTTTCTTATTCAGTTGGATGAACTGCTTATATACTCTGAAGATCAAGCCTTTGTCAGTTTCAAAGGCAAATTTTTTTTCCCATTCCGTATGTTGTCTTTTTGTTTTGCTTCCGGTTTCGTTACTGTGCTGTAGCTTGTAAGTTTCATTATGTCTCATTTGTTTATTCTTGCTTTTACTTCTTCTACGAGAAAATTTTTGAGACATGTCAGATAATCTTTTGCCTGTATTTTCCTTAAGGAATTTTATTGCATCTTGTTTTATGTTTAATTCTTTGATCCATTCTGAGTTTATTTTTGTGTGTGGTGTTCTAGCCTCATTGGGAATGTTCTAACTTCATTGATTTACATGCTGCTGTCCAGTTTTCCCAACATTTGCTGAAGAGTCTGTCTCTATTCCATTGTATTTTCTTGCCTCCTTTGTCAAAGTTTAATTGACCAATAATTTGTGGGTTGATTTCTGGGCTCTCTATTCTTTTCCATTGGCCTATATGTCTGTTTTCCTACCAATAGAGTGCTGTCATGCTGACTGTAGCTCTATAGTATTATCTTAATCATTAGCGTAAAGAAATGCCACTGATTTTTGAACCTTAATCTTGTAACCTGCCACCTTGCTGAATTGTTTGATCACCTATAGTAATTTTTGTCTGGGTCTTGAAGGGTTTTCTATATATAGTAACATATTTTCGGCATATAGTGAGAGTTTTACCTCTTACTTTCCAATTTGCATCCCTTTTACTTCTCTCTCTTGTTTGATTACTCTGGCTAGGTCTTCCAAGATTATATTGAGTTGGAGTGGTGATAGTGTGCATCCTTTCCTTTTCCCACATTTTAGTGGGATGATTTTAACTTTCTCATCATTGAGTACTATGCTAGCTGTAGGTTTGTTATCTATAGCTTTCATGATGCTGAGATATGTTCCCACTATGCCCACTTTGGTGAGATATTTTATCATATGTGGGTTTTGAATTTTAACAGATGCTTTTCCTGCATCTATTGAGATGATCATGTGGTTTTGGTCCTTTCTCTTTCTGATGTGCTGTATTACATTGATTGATTTGCATATGTTGAAACAGCCCTTTCCCCCTGGCATAATCCCCATTTGGTCATGATGTATAATCTTTCTTCTGTGTTGTTGGATTCTATTTCCTACTATTTGGTGAGGACTTTGGCGTCTGTGTTCATCAGTGATTTTGGATTATAATTCTCTTTGTTGGTAGTGTCTTTGTCTGGTTGTGGTATCAGTGTGATTGTGGCTTCATAGAATCACTTTGGGAGTATTCCTTACTTTTCAATCTTCTGGAAGAGATTGAGAAAGACTGGAAAGAGTTCTTCTTTGTATGTTTGGTAGAATTCCTCAGTGAATCTGTCCAGTCCTGGACTGTTAAATTTAGGGTGGTTTTATACTGCTATTTTGATTTCATTTCTAGTGCTCTTCTTGTTCAAGGGGTCAGTTTATTCTTGATTCAGTCATGGTGGACAGCATGTTTCCAGAAACTTGTCCATTTCCTCTAGGTTATCCAGTCTGATTCCATAAACTTTTCATAATATTCACTTATGATATTCTGTATTTCTATTTTATTTGTTGTAAATTCTCCATTCTCCTAACTTATTTTGCTAATTTGTGCTCTCTATCTTTTCTTCCTTTTGAGTTTTGAAAGAGGTTTGTTGATTTTACTTACTTTTTCAAAAAACCATCTTTTGGAATGGTTGATTTATTTCCTATGATGTTTAAATCTCTATTCAATATATTTCCTCCACAATATTTATCATTTCTTTCTTTCTGCTGCAATTTGGGGTTTTCCTTCTTCTTTTTCTAGTTCATTCTGCTGTTGGGTAAATTGTTTCTTTCTCATTGTTCTTCTTTTTTAAGGAAGGCCTGTATCACTATAAACACCCCTCTGAGCACTGCTTTTGCTGTGTCCCTTAAAATTTGTGTGGTTTTGCTTTCAATTTATTTT
The DNA here is from genome assembly GCF_048564905.1 of Vicugna pacos. Taxonomy (NCBI): domain Eukaryota; kingdom Metazoa; phylum Chordata; class Mammalia; order Artiodactyla; family Camelidae; genus Vicugna; species Vicugna pacos. The sequence continues at coordinate 2,838,718 of NW_027328737.1, forward strand.
GTCTCAAGGTACTTTTTCATTTCAGCTTTGATTTCTTCATTGACCCATTGGTTTTTTACTAACATATTGTTTAATCTCCATGTTTTCCTTATGTTCTCATTTGTTTCTCTGTTGTTGATTTCTAGCTTCATGGCCTTGTGGTCAGTAAAGTCACTTGAGGTAATTTCTATATACTTAAAATTGCTGAGGTTTCTTTTGTGTCCAAGTACATCATGAATCCAGGAAAATGTTCCAAGTGCACTGGAAAAGAATGTATATCCTATTTTTTGGGGGGTACAATGCTCTGAAAATATCCACCAAGTGTAATATTAGTATTACACATATTCTATTATTTAACTTCTCTGTTGCCTATTTTATTTTCTGTCTCAATGATCTGTGCAGTGATGTAAATGCAGTGTTGAAATCTCCATATATGAATCCCCCTTTATATCTGTTAGTAGTTATTTTATGTACTTAGGTGCTCATCTATTTGGTGCATATGTATTAACAAGTGTGCTATACTCATATTGTATCACTCCTTCAATCATAATAAAATGTCCTTTATCTTTCTTTATGGCCTTTGTTTTAAAGGCTATTTTGTCTGAAATCAGTTCTGCAACACCTGCTTTTTGGCTTTTCAAATTGTATGGAATACCCTTTTCTGTCCTTTCACTCTCAATCTATGTGTGTCCTTCTCTGTGAAGTGGGCATCTTGTATGCAACATTTTGAAGGATCTTGCTTTATTACCCAGCCTGCCACTCTATGACTTTCAACTGGAGCATTTAAGCCGTTAACATTTACAATAATTGATGATACGCTTGGGTTTATTGTCAATTTGACCTTATCTTTGCAGATGATTTGGTACTTCCTCTTTGTCCTTTCATCTTCCTTTTATGGTTGGTAAGTTTCTTTTGTATTATCATGAATTTTATTTAGTTTTAGTGACTCCATGATAAGTATTTGTCTTCTTGTTTCCCTTTTTTATAAGTCCATTAGACCATTACTATAACTGTTTTTATTAAATGGATAGTAACATGATCTCAAACCCATCCTACCAAGAACAAAAAATTTAAAAAGAAAGATCAAAAAAATTCTTTATTTCCTGCCCCCTCTCCAATTCACAATAATTTGTATGTATTGTTTTAAAATTTTGGATTTATTTTATTTGTAATTCATGAGTTATCACATTTAAAGCTGTGAGTTTCACGTTTCTGTAGCATCCTGCTGCTTTTCTTTTTAGAGAAGAATTTTCAATAATTATTTTAGCATGTGTCTAGTGTTGCAGATCACTTGAAGATTTTTCTTGTCTGTGAAATTCTTTATGTCTCCTACCATAAAGGATAGCATTGCTGGTTAAAGTATCCTAGGGTATACATTTTTTTTCATTCAGGACTTTGAATATATCTTGCACTCCATTCTGGCCTGTAGTATTTGTGTAGCAAACTCAGCTGGGAGCCTTATGGGGATTCTCTTGTAACTCACTCTTTGCTATTCTCTTACTGTCTTTAGAATCATTTCATTATTCTTGACTCTGGCCATCTTAATTATATGTCTTGGTAAGTGTGTATTTTGGTTCTTCCTGTTTGAGACACACTGAGCTTCCTGTATTGGATATCTGATTCCTTCTTTAAGTTTGGGAAGTTCTCAGTCATGATTTCTACAAAAACTTTGCAATCCTCTTTGATCTTTCTTCCCCTTCTGGGACTTCTATGATGCCAAGTTTGGCATGCTTTATATTACCCCATAAGTTCCTTATGCTTTTTTCATTTGTTTCTTGTTGTTTCTCTTGTAGCTCTTCTGATTGGGTGCTTTCTATTTTCCTGTATTCTAAGTCACTAATTCGTTATTCTGCGTTATATAGTCAGCTTTGCTACACCTTTAAATCATTCTCATCTCAGTCAATGGGTTTACCTATTCTACTCGGCTCTTCCTTATAGCTTCCATTCATTTTTGACATATTTTGTGTCTCTAAACACTATCAGTTTTATTTCCTTCAGTACTTTGATCACTCCATTTTTGAAATCTTGATCTAGTAGGATATCAATTTCTATTTCACTGATCATTCTTTCAGGGGATTTCTCTTGTTCTATTAATTGGGAATGGTTTCTCTGCTTCTTCATCTTTCTACTACCTCTCTGGCACTGTAGTTTATGGAGTATCAGTTATCTACTCTGGTCCTAAAGGAGTATAACTAACTAATGCCTATGTAGTAATACAACTTGGAAAAGAGAAAATAGAGAGAGAGAGATAAAATTTTTAATAAAGGGAGAAATAAAGCTTTGAAGACATTGTATAATGAATATTAGAAGCAAGTTGAAGCAGAGTTTTGAAAAATAATAATAATAAAAATATTTTTAAAAATTTCAAAGGGATTAAAATGGGTTTATATATAATTAAATAAGAAGTAAAAATTAAGAGTGTAATAGAAAATGGAACAGGTAAAAACAGATTAAAACAAGGGGTGGTCTGTGTCCTCCAGGAGACTATACATTTAATGTGATGCCTTTCTGTATTCATCCTGTTTTGGAAGCTCATCTTCCTGTTTTCAGAGGCCCTCCATTGGAGCCCTCATTTGTGCTTCTCCCAGTGCCTGTCAGCAAGCAGATCGCTCCTACACCCAACACTGAACCTGGAGCAGCTCTCTTTAATGAGGCCTGCTTGTCACTGCCCTGCCTGATGCTGCAGTCAGATGTTGCAGACTGACCAGGCAGGAGTGTGCATCATGCCGTCTCCCAGCACCATGGTCAGGGGCTGTGTTCCAGCCCAAAATGTGGGAGGCCACACGCCCCATCAGAGTGCCGGTCGCTCCATTGCTCTGTGACACTGTACACTCTGCCTCAGGTTTGCATACCGGATGTGGGCTCAGGGAAGACTGAGGAACCACCCTGTCTCTGGTCTGGCCCAAAACACAGCTCCTTGTTTGTCTTGGTAAAGCAAGTTCTCTGAGGAACGAGGACAGAAGGATCCTATCTGCCTCAGGCTGTAGATAAGTCTCCATCTGGCCCTTAAGACTTCTAAATCCTTAGACGTGGATGCAGACTTTGTCCCCTCTGCTGCCTGGGTGCAAAGCACCAGTAGGTATGGTGGCTGTGTCTGAGTCCCAGGTCTCTTCACGTTGAAACTTTTGTGGATTTTCAGTGAAAGTTATGCACCCTTCCCCCCAAACGGCACATCTGCCCTGTTATTTTATGGGGGGCCGAGGTTGTTTTGCCCTGTGCACCCACAGCCATGGCAAACAGCCGCATCTACTCCCCCAGACTGCGTCAGTGCTGCCATTCCCATCTTCCACCCAACTCGTGCAGAATGGCCCTGCCCCAGCCTCTGGGCTGCATCTTGGGCTGGATGTCTGTGCCTGTTTACTTATTTCTGTCACTCAACTTATTGTCTGTACAGATTCAAGGCTTGGAGGCTACCCCTTCTTCCTGCCAACCTCTCAGTTGGAGAGGGGAGACCCAGTGAATGAGTGCCAGTCCTTCTTTGCAGCTCCCTCCCTGTGGAACCTGTCCCAAACTGTTTTGCATTTTCTTTTTCTTTCTTCCTCTTCTGCTACCAGATTTATTGCATCTTTAATTGGAAGAGATATTTCATGGAAATGACAAGAAAGTGAAGATTGCAATGCTCAAATCATTCAAAATATGTTTTAAAATAAGTTTCACAATGAAAGATAAATATGAGATTAAATAAAGAAAAAGAGATCAATGTAAAAATAGAGTATTACACTGATAAAATTATATATGGACAAAACTCTGTAGATCCTAATTATAAGAAAAATATTAGTAGACATGAAGTATTTAATTCATTATAAATAATAATAGTAGATGAGTTTAAAACCTCACTATTCTGATGGCCATATCATCCAGAAAGAATATCTGTAAGAAAACAGAGGTCTTAATGTCATTTTAGATCATTTGAACCTAAATGAGCTTTTGGACACCGCATCAGTAAAGGAGAACACATAAGCTTCTCAAGTGTGCACAGGATGTATTCTAAGGAACTAACCATATATTATGTCATGAAAAGAGCCTCAGGAACTTTAAGCAAATATAGTTTACAGCAAGTATTTTTCTATACACAAAACTATGAAAATATGCATCAACTATAGAAACAAGAACAGTAAAAGCACAAATATGAGATTAAACCACATCCTCTAAAAAAATAAATAAAACAAGGTCAATGATGAAATCAAAAAGGCATTAAAGTCATACCTGGAAACAAATTACAATGAAAACACAGCTTCATAAAATGTATGGAATGCAGCAAAGGGAAATCTAAGAGGGAGTTTAGAAAAATTCAGGCCTTCTATAAGGAAAAAGAAAAACCTCACACAAAGGACCAAGTTTAACACCCAAAATAACAAGAAATAAGAACAAACAAAACCCAAAGGCAGTAGAACGTGAAATCTTTAATGATTAGGTTGAAAATAAATATAATAAACATTTAAAAATAAATTAAAAATCATAAAATCAACAGCTTTTTTTTCTTAAAAATATTAACAAATTGATAAGCATTTAGCCAGGTTTATCAAGAAAAACAGAGAGTGGACCCAAAAAAAATAATAAATGAAACAGTAGAAATAATATCTGATATTACAGAAATACAAACAAAGTTTATGAAAGCAGTCTGAGCAGTTACGTGTCAACCAACTGGACAAAATTAAAGAAATGGACAAATTACTTGAAACGTTCAGTCTGCCAACACTGAATAAAGAGAAATCTGAAAACTTGAAAAGAGTAATCAGTATAAGTTAAATAAAATCTATAATTTAAAAAATACCCCTTGAACAAAATGCCTGAATGCCTTCACTAAAACCTCTTTTGTCACTATTTCAAAAAAATGAAAGAGGAAAGAAAATTCCCATAGTTACTCTATGAGGCCAACAATACCATGATAACAAAACCCATCAGTGACACTACCAAAAAAAAAATGAAAATATTAAGCCAAAATCCCTGATGAATATACATTCAAAAATCCTCGAAAAACATCAACAAATGAATCCAGCAATTCATAGAAAGGATTATACACGATGATCAGTTGGATTCCTTCCAGAGTCACAAGGATGGTTCAACATACACAAGTCAATCAGCATGAAACATATTTAATAAAGGACGGACAAAATTCACAGGACCATTTCAATACACACAGAAAGAGTATTAGACAAAATTCAACATACATCATGATCAGAATTTTCATGAAATTGAGTACAATGGGAACATCTCTCAACATACTAAAGGCCATTTATAACAATTTATAGTACCCAGGGGAATGGCTGAAAGCCTTCTGTGTAAATTCGGGAACAAGACAAGGATTCCTAATCTCACCACTTCTGTTCAATAGTAATAGAAGAAAGGAAAAGGAAAAGAAAAAGAAGAAAAAGAAACACAAAATGGAAAGAAAGAGGCAAAATTGTCACCAGTATTAATGGCATAACAATCTACATAGAAACACCTAAGGACTCCAAACTGACTATTATGAACAATAAATAATTTCATCAAGGGAACAGGGTACAAGGTTAATGTAAAGAAGTCTCTTGAATTTCTCCATATTAATCATGAGATACCATAAAATGGACGTTGAAAGCAATAATATTTAAAACCACATTCCCCCGAATATCTTGGAACAAATGTAACCATATATGCAAAAAATCTACACACTGAAAATTGTAAAATATTGACAAAGAAATCAAAAATGATTCAAAGAAATGGAAAGATGTCTGTGGTCTTGGATTCAAAGAGTTAATATTATTAACATGGCCGTACTACACAAGGAAACCAAACGATTTAGTGCAATACCTGTTACGAAGCTGCAGTATTTTCCACAGAACCGGAAAACAACAAATCTGGAGGTATAATCCTCCCGGATACCTTACTATTCTAAAAACCTACAGTAAAAAAACAGTATTTCATTGACACAGAGATATAATCAATGAAATTAGATAGAGAGCCTAGAAATATTTCCACACACCTATGAGCAATGAATGTATGATAAAATAGGCAAGAGTACACAATGAAGAAAAGAAAGCCTCATCAATGGATGGTGTTGGGAAAGCTGGACATCTACATGTAAAAGTGAAATTAGAGCATTCCCTGACATCATATGCAAAAATAAACTCCAACTGTATTAAGGAGCTAAATGAAAGACCTGATACTATAAAACCGCCAGAAGGGAATATAGGTGATACCCTATTGGATATATTTCATAGGAATATTTTCTTATATCAGTCTCCTAAGACAAAAGAAATAAGAGCAAAAATAAGCAAGTGGGACCTAAACAAACTTGAAAATTTCTGCACAGCTAAGAACACTATCAATGAAATGAAAACGCTGCCTGTGTATTTGGAGAACATATTTGCAAACAATGCAAATGAGCAGGGGTAATAGATGTAGGTTAGTAGATGTAACATGGATTTAGATTACAAAACTTAAGGTGAAAAACAAAAACCCAATCGAAAACAAGAGCAGAGTACCTGACTTAATAATTTTCCAAAGAAAACATACAGATGAGTAACAGGAAAGTGATAAAATTGCTCAACACTTCTATTTAATAGGTAATTACAAAACAAAATCACAATGAGATATCACTTCACACTAGTCAAATGGCTATTATCAAAAAGTCTACAAATAGTAAGTGTTGGACACGATGTGGAGGTAACAAATCTCTTGTATACTGTTGGTATGAATGTAAATTGGTATATCTTCTATGGAAAACAGTATTGAGATTTGTTTAAAAACTAACAAGTTAACTACCATATGACCCAGTATTACCTCTCCTTGGAAAAATCTGTGGAAAACACCCTAAATTTAGAAGAACCAATATTCACAACAGCATTGTTTATTTTATGAAAGACAGGGAAGTAATCCAAGTGTCCAAAGTAGACTATGGACTTAAGAATATATGATGTTTCTTTAAATATTCAATGGAATATTACACAGCCATGAAAAAGCATAACACATTGCTATTTCAGTATCATGAATGGACCTAGAAAATATTGTGCTTAGTGAAGTAACTTAGATAAAGTCAAAAGAATATAATAAAATTTATATGTGGAATTTAAAGAATAACAAATATCTGTGTACAGCTATCTATAGCTATCTATTGATACATGACAGATAAATAGATAAAAGATTAGATATATACATAAATGATAGATAGATAAATAGATAGATAGATAGATAGATAGATAGATAGATAGATAGATAGACAGACAGACAGAGACATGATGGGGAGGTAAAGAGATTAGGTAGACAAAACTTAAGCAGACTCAAAGATATGCAGAAAACTTTATGTTTACCAAAGGGGAAGGGAAAGAGAATTTAATGGTAGGACATTGAGAGATACAAAGTAGTATACATAAAGGAGAGAAGCAACAAGGGTAATCTGTATAGATCATGGAATTATACACAATACTTTAAATAATTGTATGTTACAATTATTGTAATAATTCATAATGCAATATAATATTCAAATTAGTTGGAATCACTATGCTGTACATCTGAAACTACACAATAGATTACATCTACTCTACTTCAATTAAATATAAAACATCTCATGTATAAATTAGTCCTTTTTCTGCTGATAGCATCTTCCTTTAATATTGTTTTATTGTTACTCTTTACCATTTATGATTACTGTTCCAAATTATTTCTTTTACTGTTGTAAACATGTTACCAGTTTGAAATATCAATATTTATTTCAACTGATTTCGTATTTTTCCCTCTTTAATCCATATAGTAGAGTAGCATTTAAAAACATAACCAAAGAAACAGTTGCAAGTTTCTCATGGTCTCTCCTTAGCATTTTGGTCAATGTTTTGCATATTTTTGCCATTTTATATTTCTTAGAAGACTTCTTTTGTACCCCTCTTATAAGGTGTATCCGTTTTGTTTTTTTCAACACATTCAGGTTTTGATTCTCTGTTAAAGTCTTTATTTTCACTTTATATCTAAATGATAACTGTGTAAGTATTATTGGGTGAGTGATTTCTTATTTCATTAGTTTGAAAATGTCATTTTATTTAATCTTGGCCTATGTTTTCAGCTCAGAAATGTGCTGATAGACTAATGGGGGTTCCTTTGTAAATTATCATATTTTTTTTGGCTGCCTTTAAAATTTTTTCTCTGTCATTGACTTGCCAATTTGCATATGACGTATCTTGAAGGAGGTCCCTTTGTCTTAAATTTATTGGAGTTTTGTTGGCACACGGACTTGTATATCAGTTCCTTACACAGGTTCGGGAAGTTATCAACTATCACTTCTTTAAATAAACCATCAGCTGCCTTCTAAATTTCTTATCCCTCCAGGATTCCACTCTAATGTGCACTTCCTGAGGAAGTCTGAAGGCTATTGTAGAATTTTCTCACTTTTTAATATCTTGTATCTCTGCCCTTCTCCTTTAATTTCTAGTTTTGTATTGCTGAGTTTGCTAATCTCTCTTCTACAAAGACAGTCAACTTCCATTGCTTTCTGTTGCGTTCCTCATCTCATTTATTAAGTTCTCCTGGTCCTCCAATAATGTTTGGTTATTTTATAGTTTCAGTCTCTTTGGTAATGTATTCCTTATCATCATTTCATTTATTCCTGAGCTCGCTAAACTGCTTTCTGAGTTTTGTTTTGTGTATTGAGTTTCTGTATGACATCTATTTGGATTAAGTATTAGTTACATGGCAATATACCATGACTTTAAGTTTGTTTGCTGCAGGGTTGACATTGTGTGTGTATGTGTGTGTTCAGGTGCATGTGCGTGTGCGTGTTTGTCTGTGTCTGTGTCGTTGTATGTGTGTGTCTTTCAGTGAGTGTGTGTGCCTTAAAATGTAACTGTGATTGGTCATGATCTTGATAAATTATTGCTCTGATGACACTAAATAACAGATTTGAAGTTGGAGTCCGTGTTTTTGTTTTCTGGTAGTTTGCAATATGGCACAATTTTTGATTTTACTTACCTGAGCTACCTGTGATAATATTTCAAAATGGCACTTTCCAGTCACTACTGTCTGGATAAAAGATGTACTTTCATTGTCACTTCTTACACTTCTCTGGTAGTTAATGCCACTGTTGTCACTGGGAGGTGAAACCTTCCTTTTATTTGATATCCCTTGAGAATCAGTGAGCACAATGAGGAAAGGTGTAAAGACAGGTTGGTATTTGGAATCAGGCAAGTGTCTTTGCCATGTCCAGTTTTGCAATGTAACTTTTCTCCACCACTGTGAATGGGGAATTAGGACAGTGTCATGAATGTCTGAGGGTCTGAAAGATGGAATTTCTGTCTCCATTGTGGCTCCCTCCTAGTTACCTGTGACCATGAGTACTGGTGCAGTTGGAGGCTGAAGCTGTGTGAACCACTGAGACCCTGTTTCTACTGGGTTCTCTGAACTTGTGGACTCAGATATCTTAGTCATGGGGCCTTGGTTGCAGACACCAAATCTGCTCTTCCCTCAGTTCAGCCTCTTTGAGTGTTTTATTACACCAAACTTCACCTTTTCACATGCGTTCTGTAGTATTGTTTTGTGTTGTAATTTTTATTGAGATTTGAATGTTTTAATGACTGTAGATGTAAGGGGAAAGACAAAAATAGTTTAAACATGTCATTTTTAAAAGTATATACTTTTTCAACTAAAAGCTTAAATTCTACTAAGGACATTATAAGAACACAAAAGAAAGTGAACAAATCACCTCCCTTAATGTCATAGTACTGTAAAATAATTTGATTTTCCTGGGTTATTTTCTTCAATATTTTTCCCACCTACATGCAAATTTTACTAAAATATATCCATATAATCTCTTTAAAATCAATGAAATTATTAAAATATTTCTCTGTGCTCTAAATATAGCCTTGTTGTTTCTCTAATTTATTACTAGTCGCTTTCACGTTTCTGTCTTCTCCATCTTTTTTCCCTTTCTCCACAGGAAACCACTACTTGGTACACTACACATATATATGTGATTCTGTTTCTGTTTTTTTATGATTATTTCTCTTATATATTTATTTTCCTCATTTAAGTGACAATGTAGAGTGTTTTTCTCTGTATGACTTATTTTCCTATGTGCAACACTCTCTGGGTTCATTCACATTGTTCCAAATGGCAGAGTTTTATTTTTTAATTTACAATGACTAAGTATATGTTATGTTATCTATATCTAACATCTACTTCAGCCAGTCATCTGTTGATGTACAGTTGATTTGTGCTTCTCTCCTTGGCTACTATAAATGATGATGTTAAGAAGTTTGGGGGTAATATATCCTTTAAGTTAATGTTTTCATTTTTTTCAGATTTATACCAAAAACAGGAATTGCTGCAACATATAATGATTCTATTTCTAGTTTTCTGAGCACTGTCCACACTTTTATACTAGTGGATACATCAATTTATATTTCCACCTACAGTGTACCTGGGTTCCCTCTTATCAAATTTTTATTAATTTTTGTCATTGGTAGACTATTTGTTAATAGACATTTTGGTTGCTGTGAGATTATATTTCATACTGGTTTTGATTTATGTTTTCCTAATGAATAGCAACGTTATGTATAATTTTATGTGCATGAAAATCATCCACATGTCTATTTTTGAAAAGTTTCCATGAAGATTCTTCAACTGTTTTCAAGTTGGGTTCTTTGTTTGTTAAATAGTGAGACTAATATGCTATACATATATTATGGATATTGACATCTTGTTGTTCTCATTATCTGAAATTTTTCCTTCTATTCTGTCTTTTATCATATGTCTTGCTGAAGGTTTCCTTTGCACTGCAAAAGGTTTTGCACTTCACATTTATACAAGAAGTAAATTCCCTATATCACATAGTACATCTATTTTTTCCACAGTAAACTAAAAACTGTAATTGTTAGTTTTACTTTTTTTTTAATTTGGAGACAGAACAAAAATACACATTGCTATGATTTATCTCAAAGTCAGTTCTGCTCCTGTTCTTGGTCAGAAATTGTATAGTTTCGGGCTTTACATTTAGGAAATTAATCCATAATTATCTCATTTTGTATACTATGGAAGGAAGTGCTCTTCCATCTTCTTTTTCATATACTGTCAAGATTTCTCAGAACTACTTGTTGAAGAGATTGCTTTTTTCCACTTTGTACACTTGCATCCTTCATTGTAGACTAATTGACCATATGTGTGTGGGTTAATTTTTGGACTCTTTATTTTGTTCCATTGATCTATGTGTTTCTTTAAGTGCCATATTTTAATGTATTGATTACTGTAGCTTTGTAGTATGTTATAAAATCAGGGAGGGTAATAACCACATCTTTGTTCATTTTTAAAATAATTTTAGAAAATTTGGGTGTTTCAGATGTATGTATAAATTTTATTATTTTCTCTTTGTTTTGTGAAGAAACTTATGGATTCTGTGAGAATAGAAATTTACTAAAAGGAAAAACCTGAGAAAAATACTAAAGTATGGAAGATAAATCATACAATATTAGCAACAATTGGATTGCTGTATAAATCAAAGAAAAAATATATAAAGACAAATGACAACAGAAACAAAATCCATGTGTTATAACAAAAACAGTATTAATAGGGATGCTTATAGCAAAATAATCCCTCTTATACAAATAAGAAACATCTCAATCTTATAATATATTCTTACAAACAAAAGTTGTACCAAAATTTAAAACAAACTTGTTAGTAAAGGAAAGACAGGTGAAAGGACAGGACATAATTAAATAAGATAAAGATTAAATATAGAAACAGTTAATCAAATTAAACAATGGCTTTTGAAAGATAAATATTGTTGTTAGACTTTAACCAGACACATGAGTAAAAAAGAGAGTACAGATTAATAAACTGAGAAATAAATGAGAAGTTACAACTTATATCATAGAAATACAGAGCATCATAAGAAGATACAACAAATTATATGCCAATAAAATGAAAACCCTAGGAGAAATGGACAATTTCTTAGAAAGAGCTAATCTCCAGAACGGCACGAGTAAGAAAATATAAACAGATTATCACTTATGAAATTGAATATGTAATTAAACAAAATCTCCCAAGAAACAAAATTCCAGGCCTTGACAGCTTCACAGGTGATTTCTGCAAACATTTAGAGAAGAACTATCACATATACTTCTCAGAGAATTACAAAAATTTTGAGAGGAAAGGAGGCTTCCTACCCCACATTTCTGTATCACACTACAACTAAAACTGGAACAAATACCTCAAAAAATTACAGGTTAAATAGTAATGATAAGCATAGATGTGAAAATCATCACTAAAATATTAGCAAATCAAACAGTACATTAAGAGGGTTATAAATTATGGTTAAGTCCACTTTATTCCATGGATGCAAAAGTGATTCAATATCCACAAATTAATCAGATACACCACACTAACAAATTGAAGAATAAAAATTATATGGACATCTCAATAGAGTCATAAAGTATTTTGAGAAATTCAGTATCTATTTATGAATATATTTCTCCTCAAAGTGGGCATGAGGAAACATACCTCAACACAGTTAAGGTCATAAATGACAAAAACTCAGCTAACATGACACTCACTGATTAAAAGCTGAATTCCTCTCCAATAAGAGCTGGAAGAAGACAAGAATGCTCATTCCTACTTCTTTTATTCCGTATAGTATTGGAAATTCTAGCCATAGCTTTCCAAAATAAAAGTAAATAAAATATAGCTATTTCAGAAAAGGAGTAAAAGAATCTGTTTGCAGATGACATACATTAAACAGAAATCCTAAAAATGATTCCACAAAACTACTAGGGCTTATCAATGCATTTGGTAAAATTTCAGAATGTAAAATTAACATACAGAAATCTTGCATTTCTACACACTAAGAACAAGCTAACAGATAGAGAAAGTGAGGGAACTGCCCCATTTACACTTGCAATACCAAAGAAAAATCAAAAATTTATCCAGCCAAGGAGGTAAAAGACCTGTACTCAGAACACTATAAAGTATTTATAACAGAAATTGAAGATAATGCAAACACATTAAAGGATATTCTGTGTTCATAGATGAGGAAAAAATATTGTTTAAATGACAGTATTAGCCAAGAATATACACAAATTAAATTCAGTGCCTATTGAAATACCAAGGGCATTTTCAGACACTTGCAAAAAATAATTCTAAAATTTACATGTAAACACAAATGAGTTGAAATCACTAAAAAAAAGAAGAAAAGAATACAAACTAAAAACACAAACAACTGTGAGAAAGAACAAATAGGAATTATCACTGTCCCTGATTTTAAACTATAATACAAATCTACAGTAAGAAAGAAAATATGGTAGTGGCACAGAACAAACAGAATAATGGAACACAAAGAATGCCTTAAAATGAAATCAGACAGTCATTGTCATTTGGCCCATTACAAAAAATGAATATATAATGGGGGAAATGTTACCAACAGGCACATGAAACCGATCAAAATCACTAACCATCAGAAAAATGCACGACCAAAACACAATGAGAGTTTACGTCACTCCTGTCAGATGACTGTTATCAAAAAGATAACAAACATAAGTGTTGGTGAGGATGTATGACAAACAACCCTGATGCACTGCTGGAGTGAACGTAAATATGTGCTGCCACTGTGGAAAACCACATGGAGCTTGATCTAAAAATTAAAAATGAAATATAATCCAACATTCCTATACCTGGATACTTATTTCAAGAAAATAAAAACACTAATTAGTAAATATAATTTCAACCCTATACTCACTGCAGCAATATTCACAATAGACAGGATATAGAAGCAAATTAATAGCACATCAATAGATGATGGATAAAGAAGATGTGTGTTTATAGTATATATATCTACAAATATTAACTACAGATTTGTCTATATTTATATATATATATACACACACTATATATATATGCCCACACACATAAAATTACAATGGGTTATTACTCAGATATAAAAAGAATAAGTTCTTGTCATTTGCAACAAATGGGTAGACAAAGAGGGTAATATGCTAAGTGAAATATCTCAGCAAATAAATGACAAATGCTGAATGATTTTACTCATATTTGTAATTTTAAACAAATGAACATAACAACACAGAAAAGGAGTTATAGATATAGAAAGAAACAGGTTGTTCACAAGAAGGAGGGAAATGGGGTGAGGAAAAGATAAAGCTGAGGAAAATGAAGAGAGAAAATTTTCCAGTTGCAAATTAAGTGAATCAGGGGCAAGAAATGTACTGTATGGGGAATAGTCAATGACTATGAAATATCTTTAAATAGCAAAATATCATAACTAGATATATTCTGGTGATCAGTTTGAAATATATTAAAAATATAAAAGGGTATGTTGTGTAAGAGAAACTAACACAGTGTTATAGATTTAAGTACATTTCAAAAACAAACATACTTATAGAAAAAAATTAGATTTGTAGTTAACAGAGGTAGGGTTTGGGAAAGAGAATTGATTAATGCACTCAAGAGCTACAAATCTACTGCCGTAAAATAAACGTGATTTAGGGATGCCCCGTAGTAACATGAAAATTACAATAAATACTGCTTTATGTTCTATATGAATGTTGTTAAGAGAGTAGACCATAAGGTTTCTCATCACGACCAAAAGACAAATAGTATTTCTTTTATATTGTATCTAAATGATATAATGAATTCTCCCTAAAGTTGCCTTGATATTAATTTCAAGATACTTGTAAATCAAATCAATATCCTGTGCACCTAAACTTACACAATGTTTTATGACAATTATATCTCAATAAAAGCGGAAGAAAAATGGAAAATCAATGGTAATTTTTCCCATGAAATTTCTCATGATTATTTTTGCAGCAAGTAATCTTGAGTCATGATATACTTATCCTAGGTAAAGATAGTAATAAATAAGTGATTCTAAAATATTTTACATAAAGATACTTATAAAATTAGTGTTTTACCATGCCTTTATCTTTCTGCATGTTAACAGCCTACTGCTTCTGTAGGTGACAAAATTTCACTCTGTGTATTCATCTGAGATTAGGGAATGGATGCAAATTTAAAACTGGCTGCTCTTGCTGTGAGTGATAAATTTCACTGTCTGTGACCTATGGTCTCATCTCCCCGACAGCATAGGTGAAAAATGAACATGCTAGGTTGCTAAAAATCTCAGTATGATAAAATCTCAGAACTCCTACAATTCTTAACTTTAATGCAATAGGAATACAATACTGACAAAAACTTGATTTTGGGTAACAATGTGGTGTTTTCTCATGGTTGCATTAGGGTATGTGAGGATAATCCCTGAGATCCACAACAAACATTCTAGCTCAATTGCTGGGCAAAGAAGTGTAATGGTTCTGCATTATTAGCACTGAGTACTGCTTTCAAAATGATGACTACGGTCACTCTAATCCAGGTAGTCCAACGAAAGAAAGGTTATTGCTATTTCTAAGTGAACTGGAATAAGTCAGTAGTTCAGTCTCTATAAATATGTCACGGGGTGTTCAAAACCAAAATAAGTTATGTCAACAATTAGAATTAAAAAAAATTGGACATAAGCTTAAATTAAAAAGAAGACACAGTCTGTGCTGGGCTCTGTTAACTGGAGAATATATATGTCTCAGTCCAATTCAAGGGTTCAGTGGCTTGACCTTAGCATCAGCTCTGGATTCAATGAACAGATAACAATTAGTATACTGGGAGAAATATAATCTACCTCTCCCTGATCGGAAGAAAACCTGGTGGCTCAGTGAAACTCTTAATTCACAGAGATTCTGCCAGATGCAGAGGAATAATTCACTGATGACTCAAGTAAGAAAAACTTAGTTACTTCTTAACAAACCGTCTTCACACACACACAAAATGGTAGACAGATTTGTAGTTATTAGTGGGAAGTATTCAGTGGGCAAAGCACAGAGAATAGTTTTCACAGCACCACCCAAATTTTGTACATTTGCCAATAGTCTAGATTTTCCCAGGTAGAAAACTACAGATGGACAAACAATATTCTTATTTAGAATTTCTAATTTTGAAATTAAACTGTAGATTTTAACTTATCAGTATAGATCCTTGTTATGATGATCACGCTAAGACCCACTGTCTGATAAGAGAGCTGGAAACTAGCTGCCGAACAAGCCCATCTGAAGCCCAGACTGCTAATGCAAAAAAAACATAGCCACCATCTGAGCTGAGCTGACAAATTTAAAAGCTTGATGTTTCTGTTGTAGGAACAACAGGTGCTGTGCAGACACAGTTCTCCTGCTGCAAGTGGGCCTTTTTATTCTCTTGGTAAAGGTCATAATGGTTGCATGTTGCTAGAACATACCCTGGCTCATTTGCCCTTTCTCCAGATTATCAAAGGCTTTCTTCACAACTGGTGACACATTTTCAGGACTCAAACTTACCATTGCAGTCTTATCAGATGACACTTGCTGCATGATTGTGAGCAGAAGCCTTAGGCTCCCTGACCCTGCCTAAAAGTTTTCCAGCATTTCACATTCTGAAAATGCTTCACTTTTATTTTAATTTAATGGGAAATAGACAAAGTCTTCTGTGAATATTTTATATTTCTTTATATCTGCAGAAATTTGGTATTCTTGCAGTTGGACAAATTTTTAATTCCACCACTCTCACCTCCTTTGAGGCCACACATTTTAGATTGCAATTTGGTAACTGAATATGACCACTCCAACCAACGGGCAAGTATCACTTAGATACTTACTGTGTGAATGTTAGAAGGGGCACAATTTATGCGGGTGTATAAACCTACATTAAATGTTTGCAATGGCACTGTCTATTCTGGACAAAGCTCTGATTCTAAAAAATAAATTTATTAGAAGTCAGCATAGTTATTCATATGGGGAAGAGAATCAGCAATTTTGGTGTGGGTGGGTGATGAAGAGACAGGAAAAAATGCAGCAAATGGGAATTTAGTGCTTTTCGCTTCTGGAGGTTTGAATTAAGAAGAAAATAATACTTTGTCTCCTGTACCTACATCCATTTACTGTCTTGAGTGACTAGTCCTTGGGCTATGAAAAGAGCTAGTTTGTGGTGAAGAGTAAAGACCATAACGAAATAGTTTGAAAACCATGAGAGTTTTGTTGTTTCAGGAAAGTATATTTTGCTTAAAGTCAACATATATTTTTCATTCACTAAATAATAAAATGCATTCTGTGGCATGTGCTGTGCTATTGTGCCGGTATCCAAGTTAGACAAGGAAGGGGGGATAGACAGAAAACATCTGGAGGAGGTGGTTTCTGTGCTGAGACTGGGAAAGTCTAAGTAGGTAAAATGAGAACACCCTAAGCACAAGGATGAGCTGAAGCAAAAGTGGTGAGTTTGCAGCTAATATGGTTGACAAGCATTTACCTGGATGTATCTACAGATACAGTGAAACATTAAGATATGCCAAGGTACTCAGATGCCGAATTTATAAAGAAATAACAAAACTAAGTTGAGTTTCTGGGGTTAGATTTAAAAAGGCGTACAGTGCCTCCCTGAGGACATAAGCTTGTATTTGGCTGGAACATAAATGTAACATAAAGTATTGACTAGAAGATATAATGTAGACTCTTGAGGGCAGGAAATGAAAGCACCAATTGGAATGCTTTGACAACAGCACAAAGAACACCATAGATAAAATTGCTTCTTAAATTCTACCACATGATGAATGTGCCATCTGGGACTACATCATGTGACCTTTATGATTCCAGGGATGACATAATCGAGACCAGGATCCCTGAGCTGGTTCCGGCATTTATCTCCTGTTTCAATATATCCTAACTTATCACTTTTGATACTTTCCAGGATGAACCAGAAGCCACTTAGTACTTTTCCCTCTCTCCATGTTTTAGTCTTTTCCCAAATTCTTCCATTTTCTCTTATTTCTTACAAGAAATTATTTAAATTTACTCCTATATTGTTCCATCAAATGATCCTATGAATCAAATATCTCTTTTTTTCTTTAAATGGTAACTTAATCTCCCATTTAACACTTATGTCTACTTAAAAAAAATAAGGAAAATACAGGTACACATCTATGTTTATTGTTCAAATAAGAATATTGCAGATATTTGTCGACATTTGCCAAAGTCAATTTTAATATTTGTTATCCTGCATAATCTCGTAGTCCTCTGGTAGATCAGTTGTAATTAGGATGACATTCATAAGCTGAAGATGGCTGATGATTTGGCCTTGAAAGAGAAGTAGCTGATGTATTGGCTATCTCTGGCACTGGAAACCGTGGGTTGCTACCTGGTTGAAGTTTAGAAAAACGACCTTCACTGGCAGATATTTTGTGATATCCATTTGGAAAAGTAGGAGGTTCCTCCATCAGTCCAAAATAATTGTACTGTATGGGAGATAAGGTGCTGTACTGAGAATTAGAAGTTGTAGTTGTAATGAAGTTCACAACACGGCCATTTGCTTCATTGTAGCTGCTTTGAGAGTGCCCGTGGATAGTGGTCAACTGATTTAAAATAGCACATTGATCCATTGCAATTTGTTCTGGATGTCTAAATGACATTGATCATAGAGGAGAAAAATCACCTCTGATCAGGCTATTCGTATCACCTTTTATGTGGCTAGTAGAGGGCTTTCTTATTAGAAGCATGTTTAAATTTGCAGAAGGTAAAAATGCACTTTCTCCTCTGTTGTCAGCCACAAAATCTGAACTATGAGTGTCCACATTACCCCCTGCTTTAAGTGCTTCTTTTTGAAATCTTCAGCCAATGAAGATACCAGAGAGGCATTTTTAATCCCAACTATTCCTTTTATTCTCACTGAAATCAGGGGACAGCCTAGTTTAAAATTAGGATTATGATAGAACTGCTGCTACAACCAAAGGAGAAAGATTTTAGTAACATTTTAAACCAAAATACAAGACTACAATAAGCCTAACCTATAAAACCTCAGAATTCACGTTTACTATGCAAAGATATTATCATCAAAATATGAACATTGCTGACGATATTTTGAAGTTCCTTATTTGGAAAATACCATTTAAAAAGTATAGTCATCAAATTTATGAAGTTAGCATTTGCAGTAATGGTGAATGCCACTTTTTAAAAGCAGTTTTAATAACTTTATTTAAATTTGTGGTAAGATTCATAGTTGTAAGCAAATTCTCATAATCTTGACTACATAAGACACTGTGCTCATTTTTTTGAAAAATAAAGTATTTTAGCTTTAATAGTTTTGTACAATTTTCAAAATCTAATTTTACATATATATTACCATAGATTGATGTACAAAATAAAATTTTATATATAAGTTACCAAGTGGTAACTAAAATTTCTGAATACCTTGTTTAAAACAGAGACTTCTTTTTCTTCTGCCTGAAAGTCAGCTAGAAAAGCAGATCTTCGAAAATTCTGCTGCACTTTACTAAATCCATATAGGTTAAGCTGTCTTACTAAACTTTTCATACTTCCAGGTTCAAATATTCTGAAAGGAGACTTTCTTTCCAAAACTTCCTTCATAAAGGCATCTTCATACATCACTATGGAAGTTCCATTATCATCCCAACAGATGGATTTAAATTGGTCATTCCCAGCCATTTTCCAGAGTTTTCTTGGATATGTCAGAGAATGAAAATCATTATCTTCATCTGGTTCAGAGACACAATGTTTGTAACATGGCCTTTTTATCAGGGATTCTTCAGACAAAGTCTGAAAAACATTTTCCTCAATCATAGACCTCAAGTCCAAGTCCCCAGAGAATGTTTGATCACACAATAGAGATCTACTGTACATTCCTGAAGCAGTTGGTCCATATTTAGGAGACACAACTTGAATTTCTGTAGAAACATGTGCCATCTCAAATAACATTTTCAACAACTACTTTTCTAATCTGCATAATTTTGAGCACTGCAGCTTCAAATGCTGCTTTGGTGGGCCAGCACAGATAAACTACGAGGCCATAACAATGGTTCTCAACTTGAGAAGCTGTGACATCACAATCAACTGGTCTCCTAGCAACTCAAGTGTAACATTCAGCCAGTGTTTACTTCTCATTCATTCAGTTAAAATGAAGCATATATGATGCTTAATTTTATACGGTGATCTGCAAATTTTATCCCCACAAAATCTATTTAAATAATTTAATTTTGGTGTCTAAGAAATAAAACCAATCTCCATCCTTTTGTACACAAATTTATACCAGATTTGTGAACAGAGAATAAAAAAATCACAAAATATATAAAATAATTTTAACGTTTTGGATTTTAAAGTGAAATTTGTGTAAAATATTTACAAAAATTTATAACTATTTCATTGTCATTTGTAATTAAAGTGAAACATAATTTGATTTGGAAGTGGAAGTAGTTTTTTATCTGTGTACTTTACAATAAGTAGCTCTATATTCAACACATGAGCAGAATAAATATTAGTTTATTTGTTATGTTTATATATAAATGGTAAATATTTATGAAATAAAATTAGATTAAAATAATCAATCAAATTTAAGATATTCTAAACGGGGGAATTTTTGTTTTAATTTGTAGTTCAGTGCTATAAGTAAAATAAATGTAGTTAAGTATACTACTTTAAAATTACACAAGAGAAAATCTTACAGTATTCTTACAATGTTTATTTTTGCCATTCTTTCACTCAGAGGTTTTCAGTCCTTAGAAGGAATAAATTTTCTTGTCATCTTTATAATACATACTCTTGTGGCTTCTGTTAAGTGTTCTAAATTGATGTTGATAAATACACTTAGGCACAAGATCTTGGGTTCAATAAGCATTACCTCCATTTAGGGGAAAACAAAAAATCAAAATACAAAGAAATTCAGAATACGTGGGTTGGGGTGGAAAAGACCAGGTAATGCATTTTAGGAAGCAATATGTTTCTCAGTCCTGAAACAGTTGTCATTGTTAGTAAAATATGGCATTTTAAGGCAAGTGTTTTGTTCACTAATTGTAAATAATAGCTATGTTCTAATCAGTAAACTGTAGTAAATCAAGTTCAACCAAAATTTATATTCTTAAATAAGAAATTAAATCCATTAAACATAAACCAAATTCAAAATGAGAGACAAAATTTTTGAATAAATAAATCTACACTCAAGCTACAATGTAAATTTCTCATTCAGTATGTGTATATTCCATTCTAAATAAACATTAGCAACCTGAATTCATTGCATATTATAAGTATTATAAACTATAGTTAAGAGGGATTTAGTTCTGATTCATAAATATTATTTAACATACACAAAGTAATATATGTGATACCATCCCTTTAAAAACAGAGAATTCAGTAATAACAGTCTCAAGAACTGTAGGAAATTTATTGACAGATCTAATCTTAAGTTTTCTATAAAAGTATTCTAAACAAATTCACTTTAGATAGAATGTAACTAAACATAGTAAAAGGCATATATGTAATACCCATGAATAAAATCAAGTTCAATGTTAACATACAGAAAGTTTTATCTCAGGTCCAGTAATAAAAAAATTAGCTCATTGTCACAAGTCCTAAATTACACTTCTAGAAGTCTGAGCCAGAACAACTAGTCAAGAAAAAATATAAAATGCATACAACTTGTAAAGAAGCAGTAAAATTTTTACAGATGACATAATTATACATAGATGGAAAACTCCATAGACTCCTCCAGTGACTGTTAGAAATAATGAACATACTTAGTAAACTTGCAGAATACAAAATCAATATACAAATATCCGTTGTATTTTTATATAGTAAGAACTCATTATCAGAAAGAGAAATTGGGAAAACAATTGTGTGTAAATTTATACCAAAAAGAATAAAATAGGAATAAATTTGATAAGTGAAATAAAAGATCAAAACATAGATCAATAAATTACAGGTGTAAGAAATAAAAGTAAACAAAATAAATAAAAGATATTCTGTGTGCATGGATTGTATACAATGTGAGGAAATACTCTAATTTATATTTCTCATGTTCAATCTCTCCAGCACTACATATTTAGGAGAATGTCTTTTCTTCATTTTATACTCTTGCTTCCTTTTTCATGGGTTAATTGATCATAAGTGTGAGGGATTATATCTGGTTGCTCTATTCTCTTCTATTGTTTGGTGTCTGTTTTTGAGTCAGTATCATGTTATTTAAATTACTAAAGCTTTGTAGGACTGTTTAACGTCAGAGAACTTTTCACTATTAGATTTAATACATATTTTCAAGATTATTTTGGCAACTCATGTTTTTTGTGGATACATATAAATTTTGAAATTATTTGTTTTATTTAATGGAAAAATCTCATGGTTATTTTGACATGAATCACACTAAATGTAGATTGCTTTGGGTAGTATGGTTGTTTCAACCAAATAGTTTCACATCATTAACATAAGAGATATTTTCATTTCTTTGGATCAGGTTTAATTTCCTTCATCAATGTTTTCTATAATTTAATGTATAGGTTTTCATCTCAATTGATAACTTCATTTCTAAGTATTCTTTACATATACATAAAATTACATATATTATAGTTTTAAACACGTTCCTACACAATTACAACAGGCAGAAGGCAGTGGCAAGACATATTCAAAGTCCTGAATGAAAGAAAGCTGTTATCTAAGATAATATATCAAGCAAGGGTATCCTTTAGAATAGAAGGAGAGAAAAATAACTTCTGAAAAAACAAATACAGAAGAATTTAGCAACAGAAAAAGAAATAATGAAAGATCTACTCTAAAACAAAAAGAAGCAGGATGTTATAGAAAAGAGAAAGGCATAATTAGAAAGGCAATAACTACAATGACTTACAATAGCATAAACATGATGTTGTAAAACAGGACATCAAAATTTTTAAGTGTCAGAGAGTGAAACAGTATAATACAGAGTATTTCCTTCTTGTTTCTCTTCTCTTTAGGATGGGTTAGAATTTGTATTCCTGTCAGTTAAAATAAATAGTTATAGTAATGGGTCAATATACATACAAAACATGTCAACCATAGGTCAAAAGCTTACAGTGAAGTCACAAATCCAAAAAGAAACCAGGATAATAAAAAAAATTATCAAGCCACAAAAGAAAAAGAAATGAACAAAAAGGAAATACAAAATCAAAAGGAAAATGAAGTTCAAAATGGATATAAACACCAGTCTATCATTAATTATCACAATTCTTAATAGACAAAGTGCCTGATTAAAAAGATAAATATTGTCAGATGGGATAACATAACAAGACCCTACATAATGAAGATACAAGAGACCAACTTTAGTAAGAGGAACACACATAAATGAAGTCAGAAGATTGAAAAATATATTCCATGCAAATGGACATGAAAAGAAAGCAGGACTAGCAGTACTGACTTCACACAAAATAGACTTTACAACAAAGGCCACAGAGAAAGATAAACAAAGACATGATATACTGATTAAAGGAGCAGTAAAAACTGAGGGTATTATGCTCATTAATATATATGCCCTCAATATAGGAGCACCTAAATACATAAAGCAAATACTAATAGATAAAAAGGGAGAAATGGATGGGAACACAATCACAGTAGGAGAATATAACTCCCCATTACCATCACTAGACTGCTCTTTCAGACAGGAAATTAATAAGGGAACAAAGATACTAAAAGTTAAGATAAAATAATTGGAGTTGACTGATATTTTCGAAACAGTACTTCTCCCCAAAGCAGAATATGCATTCTTTCCCAGTGCACATGAAACATTTTCTTGGAAAGATTATGTACTCAGGCACAGAAAAATCCTCAAAAAATTTAAGAAGATAATAATTATTTCAAGCATCTTTTCTGAGTATAATACCATGAAAGTAGTAATCAATCACAGAAAAACAGGGAGAAAAAAATGACAGCAAGAAGATTAAACAACATGGTACTAAAACAAGAGGGGAGTTGATGAAGTAAAATAATTAAAAAATATCTTCAGAAATATGACAAAACACTATGCAAAGTTTATGGAATACAATTAAAGCAGGCTTAAGAGGGAAGATAATAGTGACAATGCCCTCCTCAAAGAAGAAGAGCATTTTCAAATAAATAATCTAAAGTCCTATGTAAACTAATCATGAAAAGAAGAGCAAACAAAACTAAAAGTCAGCAGAAAGAGGGAAATAATAAAGATAAAGGAAGGAATAATTGAAGTAGAGATTAATCAATAGAAAAAATCAAACTCTTTCCTGAAATAGTAAACAAAATTGACAAAACTCTGGACAGACTCATCAACAAGAATAGAGAGAGAACACAAATATCATAAAAAATGACAATGGGGAAACTACAAAGAGTACAAAAATTTGCAAAATACCATCAGGGAATACCATGAGCAACTCTATGGAAATATACTGGATAACCAGGAAGAAATGCAGAAGTTTCTGGAAACATTCAGCCAACCATTTTTGCATTAAGAAGAAATTGACCATTTGAACAGACAGATCAATAGAAATGGAATAGAATTATCAATAAAATAAAAAATCTCTGCAAACAAAAATTCAGACCCAACTAGCTTCACTGGGGAATTTGACCAAACATAGAAAGAAAAATCCATATGACTCTTCCTCAAGCTTTTCCAAAAGATTGATATGGAGAGAGTACTCCCAAACTCACATCATAAAGCCAACATCAACTTGATACCAAAACCAGACAAAGACACTATTCCAAAAGAATACTATAGGCCAATATCATTGATAAACATAGATGTAAAGGTCTTTAAGGAAGTATTAACAAACAGAATCCAACAACATGAAAAAAAAAGATTATACACCATGGTCAATTTAGGTTCAACCCAGGAACGCAAAGATGGTTGAACATATGCAAATCAATCAATCCATTGTGATACACCGTATCAACAACAGAGAGGACAAAAAAACCACATGATCATCTCAGTAGATAAAGAAAAAGCATTTGATAAAATTTAACACCTATTTGCAATAAAAGTTCTTATCACAGTGTGCATAGAGGGACCATATTTCAACATAATGAAAACTATTTATGACAAACATATACCAGCAAATTACTCAATGGTGAAAAACTGAAACCCTTCCCACAAAAAGCTGAGACAAGACAAGGTTGCCAATTCTCACAATTTCAATTCAATATAGTCTTGGAAGTCCTAGTCACAATGATCAGGCAAGAAAAAGAAATAAAAGTATTCAGACTGGAAAAGAAGAGGTAAAATTTCCACGATATGCAGACATGACACTATATATAGAAAACTGTAAAAGCTTCACAAAAAATACTTAGGCTAAAAAAGTAACTGGTCAAGCTACACAGATTAATGTTAAAAACCAATTTCATTTCTTTACACTAACATTTAATCAACAGGAAAACAAAGTATAGAAACAACCGCTTTTATAACTGCACCCAAAACTATAAAATGATTAAGAATAAATCTGACCAAGGAGGTGAATGGCTTATACATAGAGAACTAGAAAACATTGATTGAGGAAATCAAAAAAGATTAGAAGAATTGAAAAGATACTCAATGGATTTGAAATGGAAGAAACAATATTGTTAAAATGGCAATACTGCCCAAGGCAATCCACAAACTTAATGTGATTACCTATCAAATTTTGCAGAACATTTCTTTTTGGGACTGAAACAAATGATCCTAAGATTTACACAGAGCCATAAAAGATCCAGAATTTCCAAAGCAATATTCAAGAAAAAGAAACAGGCTGGAGGAATAAACAACCAGGTCTCCATACACTATTGCAGAGCTACAATAATCAAAATGACATGATATTTGTACAAAAACAGGCATATGGACCAATGGAACAGAATAGAGGGCCTAGGAATAAATCTTCAGGCCTATGTTCAATTAATATTTGACCGAGTAGCCAAGAATTTGAGAGAGAAAAGACCATCTCTTCACCAACTGGTGTTGGGAAAAGTGGATAGCAGCATGCAGAGCAATGGAGATAGAACACTCCTTCACTCCATTCACAAGAATAAACTCAAAATGGCTTGAAGACTTAAATTTAAGGCAAGACAGAGTAGAAGAAAATATACGGAAAACACTCTGAGATAATTCTCAGCAATGATGTCCTAGAACAGCCTACCCAGGTAATGGATGTAAGAGCAAAATTAATAAATGGGACCTAATTAAACTTATAAGGTTTTGCACAGCAAATTTAACCATAAAGAAAGCAAAATGACAACCTACCGGATTAAAGTAAATATTTAGAAGTGATGCAACTGACAAAGGCTTAATTTCCAAAATATAAACACTTCATACCACCTAATAATAAAAAAAAAAACTACAAGAAACCCAATCTGAAAATGGGCAGAAGCACTAAAGAAGCAATTCTCAAATAAAGACATACAAATGACACAAAGATATATGAAAAAAATTGCTCACCATCATTATCAGAGAAGGGCAATTCAAAAGATTAATGAAGTATCATCTCACAATTGTCACAATGGCCATCATTCAAAACTCCACAAAGAATAAATGCTGGGGAAGCTGTGGAGAAAGAGAACCCTCCTACACTGTTGAAAGGAATGTAGTTTGGTTCACTCATTGTGGAAACCAGGATGGGGATTCCTCTAAAGAATATAAATAGACAACATACAACCCAACAATACCACTTCTGGGTATATATCAAAGGGAACTCTAATTCAAAAACACATCGGCACCAAAATGTTCTTAGCAGGGCTATATACAACAGCCACGACATGGAAGCAATCTAATTGTCCAACAACAGATGACAGTATTCAGAAGTTATGCCGTATTTACACAATGGAATAATATTCTGCAATAAAAAATGATAAAACAATGACATTTATAGAAAAACGGATGTCCCCAAAAAGTGTCATTCTAATTGAAGTAAGCCAGAAAGAGAAAGAAAAATAATACATGACATGCTATATGTGGAACCTTAAAAAAAAAAATTTGGTTGAGAACACTATGGCTTCTTCTACAAAACTGAAACACAGTCACAGATCTACTAAACAAATTTATAATTACTGTGGAAAAGGGCTACAAGAGGATAAATCTGGGAGCTGTAGATTTATAAATGTTATCCACTATATATAAAGATATATTTTTTCAAAATTATTTTTTATAACACAGGGCAGTAAGTTAAATATCTTGAAGTAATATTTACTAGGCACACAAATATATGCATGTATGGGAACACTGTGATAAACCCACAGATTCACACATTGTAAATTGCAGTTCTTCAATGATTAATAAATGAATAAATATGTAAATAAATAAATAAATAAAATTAATAAATAAATCAATAAATAATAAAGAAATAAAAAATATTTAATTATAAATAAAATACAAATATTCACACTATCTTTACACCTCACGAATCCAGGAGAAAACAGAAAGAATAAAGAAGAAAATTCAATGAATGAGTGTAAGGCAAATAACAAGAGAAACAATTGAAAAGATAAAAAAAAATACCAAAGTCTGTTTCTTTTAAACATAAACTGGACAAACGTTTAGATTGGCTAAGAAAATAAAGACTCAAATAAAATAAGAAATAAAAGAGAAGATTTTACAACTGATGTTGTAGAGATGCAAAACATCATAGGAAGTTACCACTAGCCAAAGATTTGAATGACCTAGAACAAAAGACAATTTCCCAGAAACATATGTCTTCTAATACTGAATCAAGAATTAATAAGAAATTTAAATATAGCAAAAGTTTGTATGAGTAAATCAATAATCCAAACGTCTGAAACCAGAAAAAATTTACAAGACAGCTTTACTGGTGAATTCTGTCATACATTTGAAGACAATTTTTCATCAATTCTTCCCCATATCTTCCAAGAATTTGAAGGGGGTGAAAGATTCTAAACTTATTTTATGATGCCAGCTTTATTTGCATAACAATGCTAGAAAGGACATTATATGCAAAATGTAGAATATTATCCCTGATGAATATATGTGCCAAAATTCTCAACAAAACATATGCAAAATGAATTCAACAACACATTTAATGTATCATACACATTCATGAGTAAAGGGTTTTATCCCTGGGTTTAAGGATACTTCAAAATATTCAAATCACTAAAGGTGACATGCCACACCAATAGAATGAGAAATAAAACTCACATAATCATCTCAATAGGTGCAGAAACAGCATTCTGTATAATGCAACATCCTTTTAAGATACTCCCATCAAATTAAATTAACCCTGTCAGTGGCACGATATCTTATACACACAAACACTGTGTGGAGAAAAGCGGAGTAGTTCTCTGTTTATTGATTCTTAGAAAAAGTGTTTATATGGGACATGCACAATGCCTCACATATCATCTAAGTTATAACAATGTTGATAATCTTAAGCAATTTATGTCCCCATGCTCTTGCAGTAAGCACAGAATGTTAAATTATCAAGGATTGTTTTAAAGTTCACCATGGAACTTCATTAAGTAGGCCATCTCTTATCCAGGCAGCTGTGCCTGTCTTAGGTTGTCCTCCTCTGAGAAACTTACCCAGCATAGGCTATCCAGCCATCCATATTGGATACATTGATTAGGCCATTTCTTCTCCAGCCTGGATATGTGACATTCCTCACAGCTTGTTTATCAGTTCAGCCCATGGGCTTATTCTCTAGAGCCTTCAGACAGGGACCTACATACCCAACATTCCTTGACAGAAAAGTGGATGAAGAAAATTTGAAGTATATATGAAATGTAATCAATACTTTGCATTCCTATCAACAGTGTCCACGATGTTCCTTTTTCACCACTATCTCACAAACATCTATTTCTTTTCTTTTTGATGAGAGCCTTCTGACAAGTGTGAGTTCTTGTCTCATTTTTGATTTATGACTTTTGTAATAATTTATAACTCTGAAAATATTTTCATTTTTTCTTTAGCCTACTCTATGTTTTCTACAGAGAATTGATTTAGATCTATCAATTCAGTTCCTATGGACTTTTTTTAATTGGACTGTTTGGTCTTTTTTGTTGTTGTTTTGGGGAAAGAGTTTGACATATATTTTGGATATTAACACTTGATTTGAAAATATCAATTGAAAATATATTCTCCCATTGTGTTGATTGGCTTTTCATTTTATTGATCATCTTTTCTGCAGTGTAAATCTGTTTAGAGTGATACAATCATATTTTGTTAGATTTGCTTCTGCTTCCCTTGCCAGAGGAGACATATGTAGAAACAATTTAAGTCCGATGTCAGAGTGTACTTCTTATATTTTACCCTAGGATTCTTTGTTTTCAGGGTATATGTTTTATATCCCCAGGAGTGGGATTGCTGGGTCATATGTAGTATCTATTTTTATTTTTTAAAGGAACTTCGATACAGTTTCCAAAGTGGTTGCACCAATTTTCATTCCCACCAATAGCGTTGATAAGTGCCTATTTCTCCACAACCACCCCAGTCTTTATTATTTGTAGACATTTGGATGACATCCTTTCTCAATATTGTGAGGTAAAACATTATTTTATTTTTATCTTGCCTTTGTATAATGATTAGCAACGTGAGCATGTCGTTATGTTCCTGTTTGTCATCTGTGTGCCTTCTTTAGAGAAATGTCTTCTGCTCATTTTTTGGCTGAGTTGTTTGTAAATTTTTGAAATGGATTTTTATGAACGATGTGTGTATTTTAGAAATTAGCCTCTTGTTGATTGTATTGTTTCCTAATGTTTTCTGCAATTGGAATTTCATCTTTTCATTTTGTTTATGTTGCTGTGTAGAAGCTTTTAAGTTTAATTAGGATTTTTTTGTTTATTTGGTTTTATTGTTTTTTGCTTGGGAGTGTGATATATGAAAATTTTGCTACAATATATGTCTTGTTTTCTCTATGTTAGATTCCAGGAGTTTTATTGTGTCATGTATTAGATTCAGATATTAAAATCATTTTGAATTTATTTTTGTACAGTTTGAGGGAGTGTTCTAATTTCATTGATTTACATGTAGCTGTCTAGCTTTCTCAACATCACTTGCTGAAGACTGTCTTTTAGGTAGGGTATATTTTTGTTTCCTTTGTCATAGTTTATATGAGCATAGGTGTGACGTTTTATTTCTGCCTCTGTGTTTTGTTCCAGTGATATAGATGTTTGTTTGTTTTGCAGCATTGTGTAGCTTTGATTACTGTATTTTTGTAATATAGTCTGAGATCTGGGAGGGTTATGGATTTTGAATCCAACTTTGTTTTTTTTCCTGATTGTTACTTTTGCAGTTCTTGTTCTTTTGCACTCCCATACAAATCATAGGACTGTTTTTAGTTCTGTGGAAAATAACATGTAGTTTGATCTGAATCACTTTATATGTGTAGACATCTTTTGTAGTATGTATATTTTAACAAAATTAATTCTTGTAAACTAAGACCTTGAGATTTCTTTCCATTTTTGCATCATCTTCAAATTTCTTTATCAGTGTCCTATTGATTTTGGTATCTTGGTTTTTTCATAGGTTTTTCATTTTTTGATCTGATTTCATATGGATTTTTTAAAATTTTGGAATATTTAATTGTTAGTGTAAAGAAATGTGAGAGTTTTTGTATATTAATCATGAATCATGCTACTTTGCTAAATGTCTTTTTTAGTTTTAGTTGTTTTGGTGTGGAGAATCTTTAGAGTTGTCTATATAGATTATCAAGTCATCAAAAATAATAACAGATTTACTTCATTCAATCCAACTTGAATAGCTTTATTCTTGTCCAATTGCTGTTGCTAGGACTTCCCATACTGTATTTAATACAAATGGTGAGAGTGAGCATCCTAGTCTTTTTCCTTAATTTGGCTTTCAGTTTTTCACTTTTGCATATTATGTTGTCTGTGGGCCTGTAATTAAAGACTTTATTTATGTTGAGATATATTTCCTGAATCCTACTTTGGTAAGACGTTTCTGTCGTTTTTGCTATTGTTGTTGTTGCTGTTTTTGCTGTTGTTGCTGTTTTAATGAATAAACGTTGAATTTTATGAAATGCTTTTTATGGACTTATTGGGATGACCATGTAATTTTCTCTTTTTCTTTCGATAATTCAGTGTGTCAAACTGATTGATTTGTGTATGTTGATCCTATCTTGTGACCCTGCAGTCATTCCAAGTTGATCATGGTATATGATTCATTTCAGTTATTGCTGGATCTAGTTTGCTAAAAATATTTTGTAGAATTTTCTTTTCTAAATCTAACAAATATAATGCCTTGAAGTTCTCTTTGCCCGTACTTTGTTTGTTGACTTTGCTATCAGGGTGATTATAGTTTCATAGAATAAATTTTGTTGTTTCCCACATCTTCACTATGTTTGAATAGTTTGAAGAGTATAAGTTCTGCTTTCTGTTTTTGTACAGTTCTCCACGGGAGCTGTTTAAATCTGAACTTCTATTTAACGATTTTTTTAAATGCATATTCTATGTTTCTTCTAGTAAACAGATTGTTCAAATTATTTGTTTCTCCCTATCTCTGTCTCTTTCTAGACATTTGTCTATTTCTTCTAAGTTGACAAGTTTATTGTCATGTAAGTGTTGACAAAATGATCCCTCTTTTGTATATCTCAGGTAACAATTTTTATTTCTCTTATTTTATTTCTTACTTTATTTCTTTGGAGCATCTCTCTTTTATTCATGATGCACCTGGCTGCAGGTTTTTTGATTTGTATATCTTACAAAAAACATAAAACTTAATCTTTAGTTTTACTACTCTTTTGCATAGTTTTCTTTTCTGTAAAATTTATATTTACACCTGTAATATTTAGGGTAATATTTTTCTCTTTTTATAACTTTTTTTATTGATTTAAAGTCATTTTACAAATTTGTCTCAAATTCCAGCCTGAAGCATAATTTTTCAGTTACTATGAATATATATGCATTTTTGTCCCATTTTTTCCTCTGTCAGCTGCTGTAAGATCTTTTACATATTTCTCTGTGCTATACACTACAATCCTGTTTACCTATTCTACAATTTTGACTTCTCAGTCTATCTCTTCCCACCCCCAGCCACATGGAAACCAAAACTTTGTGTTCTATGTCTGTGAGTCAATTTCTGTTTTGTATTTGTGCTTTTTTTGTTTTGTTTAGTTTTGTTTTTAGATTCCACTGATGAGCCATCTCATATGGTATTTTTCTTTCTCTTTCTGGCTTACTTCACTTTGACTGAATTTCTACAGAAGCATCCATGTTGCTGAAAATGACGTTATGTTGTCAGTTTATATGCCTGACTAGTATTCCATTGTATAAATATAACACCTCTTTTTATCCAGTCAACTGTCAATTGACATTTAGGCTGTTTACATTTCTTGGCTATTGTAAATATTGCTGGCTATGAAAAATGGGGTGCAGGTGTCATCCTGAAGTAGAGTTCCTTCTCGATTTATGCCCAGGAGTGTGAGTCCTGGGCCATATGGTAAGTCTATTCCTAAGTTTTGAGGAATCTCCATCCTGCTTTCCACAGTTTCTGCACCAAATTTCATTGCCACCAGCAGTGAAGGACGGTCCCCTTTTCTCCAAAGCCTTTCCAGCATTTGTCATTTGTGGATTTTTGAATGATGACCATTCTTACTGGTGTGAGGTGATACATCACTGTAGTTTTGATTTGCAATTCTCTGATAATCAGTGATATTTAGCATTTTCTGATGCGCCTTTTGATCATTTGTATGTCTTCTTTGGGTAATCACTTGTTCATGTTTTCTGCCCATTTTTAAATTGGGTTGTTTATTTTTTCTTATTCAGTTGGGTGTCCTGCTTATATGCTCTGAAGATCAAGGCTTTGTCTGTTTCATATGCAATTTTTTTTCCCAATCGGTAGGTTGTATTTTTGTTTAACTTTTGGTTTCTTTACTGTGCAGAAGCTTGTAAGTTTCATTCGGTCTTATTTGTTTATTCTTGCTTTTATTTCTTCTATGGGAAAATTTTCAAGACTTATGTCAGATAATTTTTTGCCTATATTTTCCTCTTGGAGGATTATTGTATCTTTTGTTATGTTTAAGTCTTTGATTCATCGAGTTTATTTTTTTGTATGGTATTCTAGCTTCATTGGGAGTGTTCTAGCTTCATTGATTTACATGCTGCTGTCCAGCTTCCCCAACATTTGCTGAAGAGTCTCTCTCTATTTCACTGTACTTTCTTGCCTCCTTTGTCGAAATATATTGTCCAAAAGTTTGTGGGTTCATTTCTGTGCTCTCTATTCTCTTCTATTGGCATATATGTCTGTTTTCTGACCAATAAAGTGCTGTCATGTTGACTGTAGGTCTATAGTATTATCTGAATCATTAGCATAAGGAAATGCCACTGATTTTTGAAACTTAATCTTGTAACCTGCTACCTTGCTGAATTCTTTGTTCAGCTATGGTAGTTTTTGTGTGGATCTTGTAGGGTTTTCTATGTATAATAACATATTATATTCATATAGTGAGACTTTTACCTTTTCCTTTCCAATTTGCATCGCTTTTACTTCTCTCTCTTGTTTGATTGCTGAGGCTAGGACTTCCAAGATTATATTGAGTTGTAGTGTTGATAATGTGCATCCTTTTCTTGTCCCAGATTTTAGAGGGGAGCTTTTAACTTTCTCACATTTGAGTACTATGCTGGCTGTAGAGTTGTTACCTATAGCTTCCATGATGATGAGATATATTCCCTCTATGCCCACTTTGTTGAGAATTTTTATCATACGTGGGTGTTGAATTTTATTAATCGCTTTTCCTGCATCTATTGAGATGATCATGTGATTTTCGTCCTTCCCCTTGTTGATGTGCTGTATTACATTGATTGATTTGCATATGTTGAACCACCCCTGTGTCCCTGGCATGATTCCGACTTGGTCATGATGTATAATCTTTTTTCTGTGTTTGGATTCTATTTTCTACTATTTTGGTGAGGATTTTGGCATCTGTGTTCATCAGTGATATTGACCTATAACCCTCTTTTTTGGTAGTGTCTTTGCCTGGTTGTGGTATCAGGGTGATTGTGGTTTCATAGAATCACTTTGGGAATATTCCTTCCTTTTCAATCTTCTGGAAGAGTTTGAAAAGTAATGGTATGAATTCTTCTTCGTATGTGTATAGAATTCCTCATTGAAGCCGTCCGGTCCTGGAGTGCTATTTGTAGGGAGGTTTTATATTGCTATTTTGATTTCATTTCTAGTGCTGTGCTTGTTCAAGGGGTCAGTTTCTTCTTGATTCAGTCTTGGTGGACAGAATGTTTTCAGAAAATTGTCCATCTCCTCTAGTTTATACAGTTTGGTTACATAAACTTTTCATAATTTTCTCATATGTTATTCTGTATTTCTAATTTGTTTGTTGTAATTTCTCCATTCTCCTTTCTTATTTTGCTAATTGTGCTCTCTCTCTTTTCTATTTTTTGAGTTTTGCCAGAGGTTTGTGATTTTACTTACTTTTTCAAAAACCAACTTTTGGAATGGTTGATTTTCTTCCCATCATTATTTTAAACTCTATTTTATTTATTTCCTCCCCAATATTTATGATTTCCTACCTTCTGCTGCCTTTTGGGGTTTTTCCTTCTTCTTTTTCTAGTTCATTCTGCTGGTAGGTTAAATTGTTTACTTGTGATAGTTTTTCTTTTTTGAGAAAGGCCTGTATCAGTATAAACTCCCCTCTGAGCACTGCTTTTGCTGTGTCCCATAAATTTTGTGTGGTTTTGCTTTCATTTTCTTTTGTCTCAAGGTAATTTTTCATTTCAGCTTTGATTTCTTCATTGACCAATTTGTTTTTTAATGACATATTGTTTAATCTCCAAGTTATCCTATTTTTCTCCTTTGTTTCTCTGTTGTTGATTTCTAGCTTCATGGCATTGTGGTCAGTAAAATGCTTGAAGTAATTTCTATCCTTTTAAAATTACTGAGGGTTATTTTGCATCCAAATATATCATGAATCCTGGAAAATGTCCCATGTGCACTTGAAAAGAATGTATATCCTATTTTGTGGGGTGTGCAATGCTCTGAAAATATCCACCAAGTGTAATATTTCGATTGTATTATTTAACTTCTCTGTTGCCTAGTTTAATTCCTTCTCGATGATCTGTCCAGTGATGTTAATGCAGTGTTGAAATCTCCAACTATGATTAGATTCCCAACACTATCCCCGTTTATATCTGTTAGTAATTATTTTATGTACTTAGGTCCTCCTCTATTTGGTGCATATGCATTAATGAGTGTGCTATCCTCATTTTGTATCACTCCTTCAATCATTATAAAATGTCCTTCTTTATCTTTATTTATGGTCTTTTTTTAAAGACTATTTTGTCTGAATTCATTACTGCAACACCTAATTTTTGGCTTTTCATTTTGTATGGAATACCCTTTTCCATCCTTTCACTCTCAAACTATATGTGTCCTTCTCCCTGAAGTGGGTCTCTTGTATGCAGCATATTGAAGGTTCTTGCTTTATTATCCAGCCTGCCACTCTATGACATTTGACTGGAGCATTTAGTCAATTAATATTTACTATAATCGATGATATGTTTCTGTTTATTGCCATTTTGACGTTATTTTTGCAGTAGATTTGGTATTTCCTTTTTGTTTGTTTCATCATCCTTTTATGGTTTGGTCATTTTCATTTGTATTATCATGAAGTTTATTTAGTTTAGTGACACCCTGATAAGATTTTGTCCTGTTGTTACCCTTTTATATAAGTCTTTTAGACCATTACTATAACTGTTTTTATTAAATGGATAGCAACAAGATCTCAAACCCATCCTACCGAGAGCAAAATAATTTATAGGAAAGGCCAAAAAAAATAAATTCCCTATTTTCCTGCCTCCCTCTCACACTTTCAATTATTTGTATGTCTTCTTTTAAAATTTTCTGCTTATTTTACTTATAATTAATGAGTTACCACCTTTTCAGCTGTGATATTTACATTTCTGTAGCATCCTGCTGCTTTTCTTTCTAGAGTACAATTTTCAAAATTTCTTTTAGCATGGGTCTAGTGTTGTTAAACTCTTGTAGCTTTTTCTTTTCTGTGAAATCCTTTATGTCTACTTCTACCATAAATAATAGCCTTGCTGGTTAAGGTATCCTAGGGTATATAATTTTTTTCATTCAGCACTATGAATATATCTTGCGACTACCTTATGACCTGTAGTATTTGTGTACTGATATCAGCTGGGAGTCTTATGGGGATTCCCTTGTAACTCACTCTTAGCTGTTCTCTTGCTGCCTTTAGGATCATTTCTTTATCTTTGACTCTGACAATCTTAATTATATGACTTGGTGTGGGAACATTTGGGTTCTTCCTGTTTGGGACACTCTGAGCTTCCTGTACTTGGATATCTGATTCCTTTTCTAAGTTTGGGAATTTCTCAGTCATGATTTCTTCAAACACCTTTCCAATCCCCTTTGATCTTTCCTCCCCTTCTGGAAATTCTATTATGCCAAGATTGGCATGCTTTTTATTATCCCATAGGTCACTCATGCTTTTTTCATTTGTTTCTCATTGTTTCTCTTATAGATATTCTTAATGGGTGCTTTCTATTGTCCTGTCATCTAAGTCACTAATTCATTCTTCTGCATTATCAAGTCAGCATTGTGATGCATTTAAATCATTACTCATCTCAGTCAATGAGTTTATCTATTCTACTCAGATCTTCTTTATAGCTTCCATTTCATTTTAAACATATTTTATATCTCTAAACACTATCTTTTATTTCCTTCAGTAATTTGATCACTCCTTTTTTGAAATCTTGTTCTAGTAGGCTATTGATGTCTATTTCACTGATCATACTTTCAGGGGATTTCTCTTGTTCTTTTAATTGGGAATGGTTTCTCTGCTTCTTCATCTTGCTACTACATCTCTGGCACTGTGGTTTTGGAGTATCATTTATCTACTGTGGTCCTAAAGGTGTTTATCTACCTAATATCTATGTTGTAATACAACTTTGAAAAGAGAAAAAAGAGAGAGAGAGACAAAGAGTTTTAAAGAAAGGGAAAGTAAATGTTTGAAGACATTGTATAATGCATAAGAGAAGAGAAAGTTGATGCAGAGATTTGAAAAATAATAATAATAAAAACATTTTTGAAATATTTCAAACTGATAAAAATGGGGGTATATATAATTGCCTAAGAAGTAAAAATTAAGAGGGTAATAGAAAATGGAACATGTAAAAACAGATTAAAACAATGGGGTGGTATGTGTCCTCCTGGAGACTGTGTACGTTTAATGTGAACTCTTTGTGTATTCATCCTGGCTTGGAATCTCATCTTCCCGTTTTCAGAGGCCCTCCACTGGAGCCCTCAACTGTGCTGCTTCCAGTGGCTGTCGGCAAGCTGAATGGTCCTAACCCCAACACTGCATCTGGAGCAGCTCACTTTACTGTGGTCTGGCTTGTCACTGCCCTGCCTGATGCTGCAATCAGCTGTTGTAGACTGACCAGCAGGATTGGGCATCACTCCCACTCCCAGCACCATGGTCTGGGGCTGCATTCCAGCCCAAAAGGTGGGGGGCCACACACCCCATATGTGTGCCAGTCTCTCCGCTGCTCTGTGCCACTGTACATTCACCTCGGGTTTGCACACCAGAAGTGGGCTCAGGGAAGACTTAGGAACAGTCCTGTCCCTGGTCTGGCCCAAAACCCAGCTCCATTTTTGTCTTGGTGAAGCAAGTTCTCTGAGGAACCAGGAGAGAAGGATCCTATCTGCCTCAGGATGTTGAGAAGTCTCTGTCTGGCCCTTAAAGCTGCTAAGTCCTTAGATGTAGATGCAGATTGTGCCCCCACTGCTGCCTGGGTGCAAAGCACCAGAGGATATGGTGGCTGTGTCTGAGCCCCAGGTCTCTTCATATAGAAATTTTGTGGATTTTCAGATATGGGTATGCACCCTTTCCCCAACAGGGCACATCTGCCCTGTTGTTTTATGGAGGGCCCAGGTTGTTCTGCCCTGTACACCCACAGCCATGGCACACAGCCCCCTCCATTCCCCTGGACTGCCTCAGTGTAGACATCCCCAACTACAACCCAGCTCGTGCAGCATGGCACTGCCCCCAGCTTCTCAGCTCCATTTTGTGCTGGGTGTCTGTGCCTGTTTAACTTAGTTCTGTCAAATTATACTCTGTACAGATCCAAGCCCTGGAGGCTCACCCTCCACCCTGCCGAACTCTCAGTTGGAGAGGGGAGACCCAGTGAATGAGTGCCAGTCCTTCTTTACAGCTCTATCCCTGTGGGAACTGTCCCACTCTGTTTTGGCTTTTGTTCTTTCTTTCTTCCTTTTCTCCTACCAAATTTTCTGCATCTTTACCTATTGAAGAGGACAATGTTCTGCCAGAGTTCTGCAGGTACTCTGGTTAGCTGAGTGGGTCTGTGGATGTGAGACTTCGTGCATTTGTGGGAAAGGGTGACTAACGAGGATCCTTATACTCCACCATCTTGGCCTCCTCCCCCAAAAAGTCTCACTTTATGGTGGAAGATAAACACAGCCTTGAAATAGATGGAAGAGATATTTCATGGAAATGACAAGAAAGTGCAGATTGCAATGCTGAACTCAAACAAAATACATTTCAAAATAAGGGCCACAATGAAAGATATATATATTAGATCATAAAATGAAAAAGAGATCAATATTAAAATAGAGTATTACACTCATTAAATTATATATGGTCCCAAAACCATAGATCCTTAATATATAAAGAAATATTAGTAGACATGAAGGAATTAATTGATTATAAAAGAAAAATTGTAGCTGAATTTAACACCTCACTATTCTGATAGCCAGATCATCCAGAAAGATTTTCTGCAAGGAAACAGAGGTCTTATTAGTATATTAGATCATTTGAACCTAACTGTGTTATTGGAAACTGCAGCAGAAAATCAGAACGCATAAACTTTTCAAGTGTGCACAGGATGTTATCTAAGGAATTAACCACAAATTATGTGATGAAAAGTGCCTCAGGAACTGTAAGCAAATATAGATTACAGCAAGTATTTTTCCATACACATAAGTATGAAACAATGCATCACCTCTAGAAAGAAAAACAGGAAAAGCACAAACATGAGATTAAACCACATCCTTTAAAAAAATAGAATAAAATATGGTCAATGATGAAATCAAAGAGGTAATAAAATCATAACTAGAGACAAATTTCAATGAAAACACAGCTTCATTAAATGTATGGGATGCAGCAAAGACAAATCTTAGAGGGAAGTTTACAATGATTAAGGCCTTCTACAAGGAATAAGAAAAACCTCACACAAAGGACCAAGCATCCCACCAAAAATCACTAGAAATAAGAACAAACAAATACCAAAGGCAGTAGAATGAGAACACTTTAATGATTAGGTAGAAAACATTAAAATAAATCAAAAATAAATTAAAAGTCCTAAAATCAAGAGCTTTTTTTTTTAAAAAATGTTAACAAAGTTGTAAGCATTTAGCCAGGCTTATCAAGAAATACACAGATTGGACTCAATTAAAATAAGAAATGAAACAGTAAAAATAACATTTGATATAACTGAAGTCCAAAAAAAAGTTTATGTAAGCACTATGAGCCATAATGTGACAACCAACAGGATTACCTTAAAGAAATGGACACATTTCTAGATATGTGCAGCCTACCAACACTGAATAAAGAGAAAACAGAGAACTTGAAAAGAGCAATCACTATAAGTTAATATAATGTTTAATTTTATAAACACCCTTGAATAAAATGCCTGGATGCATTCACTAAATCCCCTTTCCCCCCAACTACTTCAAAACATAAAGGAGGAAGGAAAATTCCCAAAGTTATTCTATAAGGCCACCATTACCCTGATAACATAAACAAAGACTTTACCAAAAGAAAAAAAATGAAAATGAAAAGCCAATATCGTTGATGAATATACATTCAAAAATCCTCAACAGAACATCAACAAATTAATCCAGCAATACATTGAAATGATTATACAGGATGATTAGTTGGATTCCTTCCAGAGACACAAGGATGGTTCAACATAAACAAGTCAATCAGCATGACACATATCTAATAAAGGAAGGACAAATTCACAAGACCATGTCAATACACACAGAAAAAGGAAGTGACAAAACTCAACATACATTCATGACCAGAACTCTCATGAAAATGAGTACAATGGGAAGATCTCTCAGCAAAGTAAGGGCCATTAAAAACAATTTATATTACTCAGAGGGAAAAGCTGAAAGACTTCTGGGTAAATTCGGGAACAAGACAAAGATTCCTACTCTCATCACTTCTGCTCCATAGTAATACAAGAATAGAAAAGGAAAGAAAAAGAAGTAAAAGAAATGCAAAATGGAAAGAAAGAGGCAAAATTGTCACCAGTACTGATGACATAACAATCTACATAGAGTCCTAAGGACTCCACACGGACTATTATGAATAATAAATTATTTCAGCAAAGGAGCAGGGTACAAGATTAATGTAAAGAAGTCTCTTGCATTTCTACACATTAATCATGAGATACCCTAAAATGAACGTTGAAAGCAATACTATTTATAATCAAATCCCCTCGAATATCTTTGAAAAAATGTAACCACATATGTGAAAGATCTACACACTGAAAATTAAAAAACATTGACAAAGAACTTAAAAATGATTCAAAGAAATGGAATGATGTCTTGTGCTCTTCTAGTGAAGAGTTCATATTGTTAACATGGCCGTACTACACAAAGAAACCTACAGATTTAGTGGAATTCCTTCTGTGAAGCTGTAGAATTTTCCGAGGAAGCAGAAAAAATAACTCTAAGTTTTACATGAAACCATTAAAAATTGACAAAATTATCTTGTGGAAAAACAAATCTGGATGTATATTCCTCCCAGATACCTTAGTGTACTACAAACCTACAGTAATAAAAAGAGCATGGCATTGGCACAGAGATATAATCAATAAAAACAGAGAGCCTAGAAATAATTCCACACACCTATGAGCAATGAATCTATGATAAAAGAAGGAAAAGTACACAATGGACAAAAGACAGTCTCGTCAATGGGTGGTGTTGGAAAAGCAGGATTGCTACATGTAAACAGTGAAATGAGAGCATTCCCTGACATATACAAAAATAAACTCCAAGTGTATTAAGGACCTAAATGTAAGACCTGATACTATAAAACTGCTAGAAGTGGATATGCGTGATACACTATTGGATATATATCATAGGAATATTTTCTTATATCAGTCTCTTAAGGCAAAAGAAATAAAAGCAAAAATAAGCAAGTGGGACTGAAACAAACTTGAAAACTTCTGCACAGCTAAGGACACAATCAATGAAATGAAATCGCTGCCTGTGTAATTGGAGAACATATTTGCAAATAATGCAAGTGACCAGCGTTTAATAGATGTAGGTTAATAGATGTCACATGGATTTAGGTTACACAACTCAATGTGAAAAGCAAAAACCCAATCAAAAATAAGAGCAGACTAACAGTTAATAATTTTCCAAAGAAAACATACAGATGAGTAACAGGCAAGTGATAAAAATGCACAACATTACTAATTATTAAGTAATTGCAATTCGAAACCACAATGAGGTATAACTTCACACTGGTCAAACGGCTATTATCAAAAAGTCTACAAATAGAAAGTGTTGGAGACGATGTGGAGGTAAGAAATCTCTTGTATACTCTTGGAAGTAATGCAAATTGGTACAATTTCTATGGAAAACAGTATTCAGAATTCTTTAAAACCTAAAAGAGAACTACCATATGATACATTAAAATCTCTCCTAGGATTAATCTGGGGACAAAACCCTAAATTGAGAAGAACCAACGTACACGACAGCACTCTTTATAATATGCAAGACAGGGAAGAAATCCAAGGGTCCACAGTAGACTATGGACTTAAGAAGATATGATGTTTTTATAAATATACAATGGAATATTACTCAGCCATGAAAATGTATAACACATTGCTATTTCAGCATCATTAAAGGACCTAGTAAATATTGTGCTTGGTGAAGTAACTTAGACAAAGACAAAAGTATATAATATAGTTTATATTTGG
Source organism: Vicugna pacos (assembly GCF_048564905.1). Classification (NCBI taxonomy): domain Eukaryota; kingdom Metazoa; phylum Chordata; class Mammalia; order Artiodactyla; family Camelidae; genus Vicugna; species Vicugna pacos. The sequence continues at coordinate 2,880,438 of NW_027328737.1, forward strand.
AATCTAAAGAATAACAAATATCTATGTACATCTATCTATAGCTATCTATTCATAGATGACAGATAAATAGAAGGATAGATATATAGATACATGATAGAGAGATACATATATGGATAGATAGATAGATAGATAGACAGACAGATTGACTGATTGATTGATTGATAGAGACATGGTAGAGAGATAGAGAGATTTTATAGGCAAGAGTGAAGCAAAAATGGAAGGGAAGGACAATTTTATGGTATTATTTTGAGAGATATAATGTATAAATAAAGGAGAGAAGCAACAAGGATAATCTGTTTAGATCAGGGAATTATACACAATAACTTATAATAATTGAATGTTAAAAGTATTGTAATAATTTATAATGCAATTTAATCCAGAAAGTGGTAGGAATCACTATGATGTACATCTGAAATTAATCAATATACTATGTCTACTGTACTTCAAATAAAAATAAAACATCTCATGCAAAATTAAGCCCTTTTTCCTCTGATAGAAGCTTCCTTTATTATTGATTTATTTTACTCTTTACCTTTTATGATTACTATCTCAAATTATTTCTTTTATCCTTGTGAACATGTTACCAGATTGATATAACTATATTTATTCCCCCGATTTCCTATTTTTCTCTCTTTAATCCATATATTATAGTAGAATTTAAAAATATACCCAAAGAAACAGTTGCAAATTTCTCGTGGTCTCTGCTTAGCATTTTGTTCAATGTTTTGCATATTTTTGCCATTTTATTTTTCTTAGAAGAGCTCTTTTCAGCACCCCGTGTAAGATGTATCAGTTTTGTTTTTTTCATTTTATTCAGGTTTTGTTTGTCTGGTAAAGTCTTTATTTTCACCTTATATCTAAGTGATAACTGTGCTAGTTTGAGTATTCTTGGGTGAGAGATTTCTTATTTCAGTATTTTGAAAATGCCATTAAATTTACCCTTGGCCTATGTTTTCTGCTGAGAATTCTGCTGAAAGCCTAATGGGTGTTCCTTTGTAGATTATCATAACATATTTTGGCTGCCTTTAAAATTTTACTTTGTCAATGATTAGCCAATTTGCATATGACGTATCTTGAAGGAGGTCTCTTTGCCTTAAAGTTATTGGTGTTTTGTTGGCTCACGGACTCATATATCAGTTCCTTACACAGGTTCGGGAAGTTATCAACTATTACTTCTTTAAATAAATCAGCAGCTACCTTCTAACTTTCTTCTCCCTCCAGGATTTCACTCTAAAGTGCACTTCCTGAAGAAGTCTGATGGCTATTGTAGAATTTCCTCACCTTTTAATATCCTGTATCTCTGCCCTCTTATATTGTTTCTAGTTTTTTATTGGTGAGTTTTCTAAACTCTCTTCCACAAAGGCAGTCTGCTTCCAATGCTTTCTGTTGCATTCTTCATCTCATTTACTAGTTCATCTGGTCTAGTTCATCTGGTCCTCCAATAAAGTTTGGTTATTATATAGTTTCAGTCTCTTTGGTAATGTATTCCTTATCAGGATTTAATTTATTACTAAGCTCACTAAACTGCTATCTGAGTTTTGTTTTTTGTATTGAGTTTCTGTATGACAACTATTTGGATACTGTATTAGTTATATGGCAATATACCATGACTTTAAGTTTGTTTGCTGCATGGTTGACATTGTGTGTGTGTGAGCATGTGCATGTTTGTGTGTGTCTGTGTCTGTTTCAGTGTCTGTTATTGTGTAACTTTGTGTGTGTGCCCTATAATTTTATTGTGATTGGTCATGGTCTTGGTAAAGTATTGCTCTGATGACACTAAATAACAGATTGGGAGTTGGAGACCTTGCCTTTTTTTTCTGATAATTTGCAATATTGTACAATATTTCATTTTACTTAATTGAGCTACCTCTGATAATATTTCAAAATGGCACTTTCCAGTCGCTACTGTCTGGATAAAAGATATGCTTTCATTGTCACTTCTTAGACTTCTCTGGTAGTTAATGCCACTGTTGTCACTGGTATGGTGAACCCTTCCTTTTATCTGATATCCCTTGAGACACAGTGTACACATTGAGGAAATGTGTAAAGACAGGTGGGTAATTGGAATCAGGCAAGTGCCTTTTCCATGTCCAGTTTTGCAAGGTAACTTGTCTCCACCATTGTGAATGGGGAGTTAGGACAGTGTCATGAATGTCTGAGTGTCTGGAGGATGGAATTTCTGTCTCCATTGTGGCTCCTTCCTAGTTACCTGTGACCATGAGTACTGGTGCAGTTGGAGGCTGAAGCTGTGTCAACCACTGAGACCCTGTTTCTATTGGGTTCTCTGAGCCTGTGGGCTCAGATGCCCTAGTCAGTGGGGCTTGGTTGCAGGCACCAAATCTGCTCTTCCCTCAGTTGAGCCTCCTTTATGTGTTTTAGTGCACCGAACTTCAACTGTACATATGCATTCTGGAGTATTGTTTTGTGTTGTAGTTATTTTTGTTGAGATGTGAACGTTTTACTGACTGTAGATTTAAGGGGAGAGACAGAAATAGTTTAAACTTATGTTACTTTTTTCAATATATATACTTTTTCATTTAAAAGCTTAAATTCTAATAAGGACATTATAAGAACAATAAAGAAAATGAACAAATCACCACCCTTAAAGTCATAGTACTACAAACTATTTTGATTTTCCTGGGTTCTTTTCTTCAAAGTTATTCCCACATAGATGCATATTTTACTATAATATATGCCTATAATCTCTTTAAAATAATTTAAATTATTAAAATATTTCTCTGTGCTGTAAATATAGCCCAGTTGCTTCTCTAATTTATAACTCGTAGCTTTCATATTTCTGTCTTCCTCATCCTTCTTGACTGTCCCAATAGGAAACCACTGCTTGGTACACTACACATATATATGTGATTCTGTTCCTGTTTATATATGATTACTTCTGTTATCTTTAGTTTCCTCATGGAAGTGATAACTAAGAGTGTTTATCTCTTTTTGACTTATTCTCATATGTACAACACACTCTGGGTCCAGTCACATTGTTCCAAATTGAAGAATTTTATTTTTTGATATGGCAATGACTAAGAATTTATTATGTTATCTATATCTCACATGTACTTCAGCCAACCATCTGTTAATGGGCAGTTGAGTTGTGCATCTATCCTTGGCTATTATAAATAATGATGTTAAGAACATTGTAGGTAATATATCCTTTAAAGTTAATGTTTTTTACAGATTTATATCAAAAGCTGGAATTGTTTCAACATATAATGCTTCTATTTCTAGTTTCCTGTGCACTGTTTACATTTTTATACTAGTGGATGCATCAATTTGTATTTCGACCAACAGTGTACCTGGGTTCCCTTTTATCAACATTCTTATTAATGGTTGTCATTTGAAGCCTTTTTAATAGCCATTTTGGTTGCTGTGAGATTATATTTCATTCTGGTTTTGATTTATGATTTCCTAAAGAATAGCAAAGTTATGTTTCTATTTATGTGAATGAAAATCATCCACATGTCTGTTTTTGAAAACTTTCCATGAAGATCCTTAAACTGTTTTTAAGTTGGGGGCTGTGTTTTAAAATATTGAGTCTAATTTGCTACATATATAGCAGATATTAACACCTTGTTGGTCTTACTGTCCGAAATTTTTCCATCTATTCTGTGTGTTGTCATATGTCTTGTAGAAGGTTTTCTTTGCTCTGTAAAAGGTTTTGCACTTCACACTTATAGAAGAAGTAGAATCCCTGTATCATATAGTACATCTAATTTTTCCTCAGTAAAGAAAAAATTATTATTGCTAATTTTACTTTTTTTTCATTTGGAGAGAGATCAAAAATAAATATTGCTATCATTTACCTCAAAGACTGTTCTCCTCATGTACTTGATCAGAAATTGTCTATTTTCAGGTTTTACATTTAGGAAATTAATCCATTTTTATCATATTTTGTGTTCTATAGAAGGAAGTGCTCATACATCTTCCTTTTACATGTACTGTTCTGTTTTCCCAGAACTACTTGTTGAAGAGACTACCTTTTTCCATTGTATACTCTTGCCTCCTTCATTGTAGACTAATTGAACTTATGTGTGTGGGTATATTTTTGGACTCTTTATTTTGTTGCATTGATCTATGTGTCTCTTTTAGTGATAAATTTTGATGTTTTGATTGCTGTATCTTTGTAGTATGTTCTAAAGTCAGTGAGTATAATACCCACAGCTTTGTTCATTTTTCCAAGATAATTTTAGAAAATTTGGCTCTTTCCAATTTTTGTATAAATTTTATTATTTTTCTCCTTATTTTTTGAAGAAACATATGGATTCTGTGAAAATAGAAATTTACTAAAACAAAAAACCTAAGAAAAATGGTTAATGTGGAGGATAAATCATACAATATTAAACAAACAATGGATTGATATAAAAATCAAAGGAAACATATATAAAGAAAAATGACAACAAAAACACAGTCCATGATGTAGAGCAAAAACAATATTAAAAGGAATGCTTATAGCAAAATAATCCCACTTATACAAATAAGAAACATCTCACTGTTATAACATAATCTTACAAACAAAAGATGTAGCAAAACAGTAAAAAAACTTGTTAGTAGAAAGAAAGACAGCTGAAAGGTGAGAACATAAATAAATAAAATAATGATTAAAAATACAAACATTCGATCTCACTAGATAATGGCTTTTGAAAGATAAATAAAACTGATAACCCTTAACCAGACTCATGAGTAAAAAAAGAGTACAGATTAATAAGCTCAGAAATAAGTGAGAAGTTACAGCTTATATCAAAGAAATATGAAGCATCATAAGAAGATACAACAAATTATATGTCATAAAATGGAAACCCTAGAAGAAATGCCCAATTTCTTAGAAAGGCATAATCTCCAGGATAGATTGAGAAATAGAAAATATGAACAGATTATCACAAATGAAATTGAATAAGTAATAAAACAAAATCTCCCAAGAAACAAAATTCCAGCCCTAGACAGCTTCACAGGTGAATTCTGCAAATCATTTACAGAAGAAATATCACCTATACTTCTCAGAGAATTCCAAAAATTTGCAGAAGGAAGGCTTCTTACCCCACATTTCTGTATCACACTATTACTGAAACTGGAACAAATACCTCAAAAAATTACAGGTTAAATACTACTGATAAGCATAGATGCAAAAATCATCACTAAAATGTTAGCAATGCAAAAAATACATTAAAAGGATTATACATTATGATTAACTCCATTTTATTCCAGGGATGCAAAAGTGATACATTACCTACAAAGTAATCAATATGATATATCACACTAACAAATTAAATAATAAAAATTATATAGTCACATCAATAGAGTCATAAAATGTTTTCACATTTCAGTAACTATTTATGATTATATTTCTCCTCAAACTGGGCATGAGGAAACATACCTCAACACAGTTAAGGTCATGTATGACAAGAACTCAGCTAACATGACACTCACTGATTAAAAGTTGAAAGCATCTCCTGTAAGAGCAGGAAGAAGACAAGAATGCTCTCTCTAACCAATTTTATTCAGTATAATATTGGAAATTCTAGCCATAGCTATCCAAAATAAATGTAAATATAATATAGTTAATAAAGAATAGGAGTAAAAGAATCTGTTTGCTGATGATATACTTTTAACAGAAATCCTAATAATGACACCTAAAAACTACTAGGGCTTATCAATGCATTTGATAAAATTTCAGAATGTAAAATTAACATACAGAAATCTTGCATTTCTGCACAATAACAACAAGATAACATATAGAGAAATTGAGGGAACTGTCTCATTTACAGTTGCATTACAAAAAAAATCAAGAAATATATCCAACCATGGAGGTAAAATAACTGTACCCAGAAAACTATGAAATATTTATAAGAGAAATTGAAGATAATGCAAACAGATGAAAGGGTATACTGTGTTCATTGATGAGGAAAAATTATTATTTAAATGACAGTATTACCCAAGAAAATACACTAATTAAATTCAATGCCTATTAAAATCCAAGGGCATTTTCAGAATTTAAAATAAATAATACTTAAATTTACATGTAAATACAGAAGTGTTGAAATCACTAAAAAAATAGGAAAAGGAAAGAAAACAAACAAAAAATACAAACATATTTGTCAAAGAAAAAGGGGATGTGTCTCTTCCCTGATTTAAAACTAGAATACAAAACTAATGTAATAAAAATTATATGGTAGTGGCACAGAACAAACGGAATAATGGAACACAAAGAATGCCTAAAAATGAAATCAGACAGTTATGGTCATTTAGCGCATTAAAAATATGAATATACAGCATGGAAAAGGTAACCAGCAGACATATGAAACCGGTCATCACTAACCATCAGAAAAATGCAATTCCAAAACACAATGAGATTTTATGTCAGTCCTGTCAGAATGACTATTATCAAAGATAACAAATATAAGTGTTCGTGAGGATGTAAGGAAAAGAACCCTGATGCACTGCTTGAGGGAATGTAAATTTGTGCTGCCACTGTGGAAAACAGTATGCAGTTTTATCTAAAAATTAAAAGGAAATATAATCCAGTATTTCCATAAATGGATACTTATTCAAAGAATATAAAAACACTAACTAGAAAAGATAAATTCAAACCTATATTTACTGCAGCATTTTTTACAATAGACAGGATATAGAAGCAAATTAATAGCTCATCAATAGATGATGGATAAAGAAAATGTGTGCTTATAGAATATATATATCTACCCATTTTTTCTTTATATTTTATAGATTTATCTATATCTATATATATATGTACACACACAAATAAAAATTCAATGGGTTATTACTCAGCTATAAAAAGAATAAGTTCTTGTCATTTGCAAAAAATGGGTAGACCAAGAGGGTAATATGATAAGTGAAATAATTCAGAAAGAGAATGACAAATGCTGTATGATTTTACTTGTATTTGGAATTTAAAATGAATGAACATAACACAATAGAAAAGTAGATATAGATATATAAAGAAACAGGTTGTTCACAAGAAGGAGGGAAATGGGGTGAATAAAAAGAAATATTTGTCGAAATTTAAGAAAGAAAATTTTCCAGTTGCAAATTAAATGAGTCAGGGACAAGAAATGTGTTGTATGGGGAAAAGTAAATAACTATGAAATAACTTTAAATGGCAACATATCATATCTAGATATATTCTGGTGATCAGTTTGAAATGTACTATAAATTGCAAACAGAATGTTGTGTAAGAAAAACTAACACAGTTTTTACATTAAAGTACACTTCAAAAACAAGAAAACATATTTATAGAAAAAAGATTTGTAGTTAAGAGAGACAGGGGTTGGGAAAGGAGAATTTGACAAATGCACTCAAAGCAACAAACTGCCAGCCGTAAAATAAACGTGTTCGAGGGATGCCCCATAGTAACATGAAAATTACAATTAATACTGATTTATTTTACATATGAATGTTGTTAAGACAGCACACCCTAAGGTTTCTCATCACAAAGAAAAAAATTTGTATTTCTTTAATATTGTATCGAAATGAGATAATGAATTCTCACTAAAGTTGCTTTGATATTTATTACATGATACTTGTAAATCAAATCACAATCCTCTGCACCTAAACTTACACAATGTTCTATGCCAATTATATCTCAATAGAAGCGGAAGGAAAAATACAAAGTGAATGGCCATTTTTTCCCATGTCATTTCTCATGATTGTTTCTGCAGCAAGTAAACTTGAGTGGTGATATGCTTATCCTAGGTAAAGATACTAATAAATAAGTGATTCTAATAAATTATACATAAATATACTGTCAGAATTAGTGTTTTACCATGCCTTAAACTTTCTTCATGTTAACAGCCCACTGCTTCTGTAGGCATCAAAATTTCACTCTGTGTATTCATCTGAAATTAGGAAATGGGTACAAATTTAAAACTGGCTGCTCTTGCTCTGAGTGGTAAAGTTCACTGTCTCTGACCGATGGTCTCATCTCCACGACAGCATCGGTAAGAAAGGAACATGCTAGGTTGCTGAAAATCTCAGCATGGCAAAATCTCAGAACTACAATTCTTAACTGTTTTGCAAAGGGAATGCAACACTGACCAAGACTTGATTTTGGATAACAATGGTTGCATTAGGAGATGTGAGGATAATCCCTGAGATCCACAACAAATATTCTTGCTCAAGTGCTGGGCTAAGATGTGTAATGGTTCTGAATTATTGGCACTGAGGACTGCTTTCAAAATGATGACTACACTCACTTTATTCCAGGTAGTCCAAGGAAAGAAAGATTATTGTAATTTCTAGGTGAATGGGATTAAGTCAGTGGTTCACTCTCTATAAATAAGTCAATGGGTTTTCAAAGCCAAAATAAGATGTGTCAACAATGAGAATTAGAAAAAAAAATTAGACATAAGCATAAATTAAAAAGGAAACACAGGCCTGTGCTGGGCTCTGGGGACTGGAGAATGCATATGTCTCAGTCCAATTCAAGGTTTCAGTGGCTTGCCGTAGCATCAGCTCGGGATTCAATGAACAGTTAACAATAAGGATACTGGGAGAAATGTAATCTACCTCTCCCTGATCGGAAGGAAATCTGGTGGCTCAATGAAACTCTTAATTCACAGAGATTCTGCCAGATGCAGAGGAATAATTCACTGATGACTCAACTAAGACAAACTTAGTTACTGCTTAACAATCCATCTTCACACACACACACAGTGGTAGATATATTTGTAGTAGATAGTGGGAAGGATTCAGTGGGCAGGGCTAAGAGAATAGTTTTCAAACACCAGCCAACTTTTGTACTTTTGCCAATAGTCTAGCTTTTCCCAGGTAGAAATCTACAGATGGACAAACAATATTCTTCTTTTAGATTTCTAATATTGAAAGTAAATTGGAGCCTTTAACTTATCAGTATAGAACCTTGTTAACATGATCATGGTAAGACCAACTGTGTGATAAGAGAGCTGGAAACTAGCTGCTGAACCAGCTCATCTGAATCCCAGACTGCTAATGTAAGCAACAACAGAGCCACCATCAGAGTTGAGATAACAATCTTAAAAGCTTGATGTTTCTTTTGTAGGGAAAACCACTGCTGTCCAGACAAAGATCTCCTGCAGTAAGTGGGCTCTTTTCTTCTATTGGTTAAGGTCATATTGGTGGGATGTTGCAAGAGCTTACCCTGGCCCATTTGCCCTTTTTCCAGATTATCAAAAGCTTTCTTCACAAATGGTGACAAATTTTCAGGACTTTATGTTGCCATTCCAGGCTTATCAGCTGACACTGGCTGCATGATTATGAGCAGAAGCCTTAGGCTCCCTGACCTTGTCTACAATTTTTCCAGCATTTCAGGGCATTTTACATTCTGATAATGCTTCATCTTTCATTTTAAATTAATTGGAAAATGTCAAAGTCTTCCATAAATAATTTATATTTCATAATACCTGCAGAAATTTGGTTTCTTGCAGTTGGAAAATTTTTCAACTCCAATACCCTCACCTCCTTCTAGTTCACACAAATTTGATTGCAATTTGGTTACTAAATATGACAACCCCCAACCAAGGTTCTAGTACCTCTTAGATACTAACTGTGTGAAGGTTAGAAAGGACACAAGTTATGTGGGGTGTATAAACCTACATCAAATGTTTGCAATGGCACTGTCTCATCTGGAAAATGCTCTGATTCTAAGAAGTAAATTAATTAGAAAACAGTATAGTTATCAGAATGGGGAAGAGAATCAGCTATTTTGTGGTGGGTGGGTGATGAAGAGATAGGAAAAAATACAGCAAATGAGAATGGAATCCTTTAGGCGTCTGTAGGCATGAATTAAGAAGAAAATAATACTTTGTCTCCTGTACCTACCTCCACTTCGTGTCTTGAGTGACTACACCTTGAGCTATGAAAAGAGCTAGTTTGTGGTGAAGAGTAAAGACCATAACGAAATAGTTTGAAAACCATAAGAGATTTGTTGTTTCAGAAAAGTAGATTTTGCTTAAAGTGAACATGTATTTTTCATTCACTAAATACTTAAATGCATCCTGTGGCATGTGCTGTGCTTACTGTGCTGGTATCCAAGTTAGACAAGGAAAGGGGGATAGACAGAAAACATTTGGAGGAGGTGGATTTAGTGCTGAGACTTGGAAAGTGTAAGTAGGTAAAAGGAGGACACCAAATGTTCAAAGATGAGCTGGAGATAAAGTGGTGAGTTTAGAGCTAACATAGCTGAAAAGCATTTGCCTGGATGTTTATCCAGATACGCTGAAACATAAAGATATGCCAAGATAGTCCGATGCCAGATATATAAAGAAATGAAGAAACTAAGTTGAGTTTGTAGGCTTAGAGTTTGAAAGGCGTTTAGTGACAACCTGAGGACTTAAGCTTGACTTTGGATGGTACATTAAATCAACATTAATTATTGACAAGAAAATATAGTGAAGACTCTTGAGGGCAGGAAATGAAAGCACCAATTTGAATGCTTTCAGAACAGCACAAAAATAACAAATATAAAATTACTTCTTAAATTCTACCACATGATGAATGTGCCTTCTGAGACTACATCATGTGACCTTTATGATTCCAGGGATGACATAAAAGAGACCATGATCCCTGGGCCGGTTCCATCATTTATCTCCTGTTCCAACCTATCCTAACTTAACACTTTTGATACTTTCCAGGATGAACCCGAAACCACTTAGTAATTTTCCCTCTCTCCATGTTTTAATCTTTTACCAAATTCTTCCATTTTCTCTTCTTCCTTACAAGAAATTATTTAAATTTACTCCCATATTGTTCCATCAAATGATCATAAGAATCAAATATCTCTTTTTTTCTTTAAATGGTAACTTAGTTTCCCATTTAACTGTTAAAACTATTTAAAAAAACGGAAAATAAAGGTACAAATCTATGTTTACTGTTCAAATGAGAAAATTGCAGATATTTGTCGACATTTGCCAACATCAATTTTAATCTTTGTTTTACTGCATTATCTGGTAGTCCCCTGGAAGATCAGTTGTAATTAGGATGACGTTCCTAAACTGAAGATGGCTGATGATTTCACATTGAAAGGGATGTAGCTGATGTATCTGCTATCACTGGCACTGGAAACCATTGATTGCTCCCTGGTTGAAGTTTAGAAAAACGACCTTCATTGGATGATATATTGTGATATCTATTTGGATAAGTAGAAGGCTGCATCATCAGTCGAAAACAATTGCTCTGTATGGGAGACAAGATGCTGTACTGAGAATTTGAAGTTGTAGTTGTAATGAAGTTCACAACACGGCCATTTGCTTCAGTGTAGTTGCTTTGAGAGTGTCCGTGGAGAGTGGTCAACTGATTTAAAACAGCACGTTGATCCACTACACTTTGTTCTGGTGGTCTAACTGACATTGATGATGGAGGAGAAAAATCACCTCTGATCGGGATATTTGTATCACCAATTATGTGGCTATTAGAGGGCTTTATTATTAGAGGCATGTTTAAATCTGCAGAAGGTAAATTGCACTTTCTCCACGAGTGTCAGCCAAAAATCAGAATTATGATTATCCACATTACACCCTACTTTAAAGTGCTTCTTTTTGAAATCTTCAGCCAATCAAGATACCAGACAGTCATTTTTAATCCCAACTCTTCTCTTCATTCTCACTAGAAGCAGGGGACAGCCACGTTTAAAATTTGGATTATGATAGAACTGCAGCTACAACAAAAGGAGAAATATTTTAGTAATATTTTAAACCAAAATACAACACTACAATAAGCCTAACCTAGAAATCCTCAGAGTTCACATTTACCATGCAAAGAAAATATCATCAAAATATAAACAATGTTGACGATATTTTGAAATTCCTTATTTGGAATATACACTTTCAAATTTTATAGTCATCAAATTAAAAAGTTAGCATTTGAAATAAGGCTGAATGCTACTTTTTAAAAGCAGCTTTTAAAGTTTTTTAGATTTCTGGTAAGATTCATAGTTACAAGCAACTATCTCATAATCTTGACTACTTAAGGCACTGTCCTTTTTTTAGAAAAAATAAAGGATTTTAGCCTTAGTAGTTTTGTACGATATTCAAAAGCTCACTTTACATTTATATTCTCATAATTTGATGTACAAAATAAAATTTTATACATAAGTTACCCAGCGGTAACTAAAATTACTTAATACCTTGCTTAAAACAGAGACTTCTATTTCTTCTGCCAGAAAGTCAGCCAGACAAGCAAAACTTTAAAAATTCTGCCGCACTTTACTAAACCCATAAAGTTTAATTTGTCTGACTAAAGTTTTCATACTTCCAGTTTCAAATATTCTGAAAGGGGCCTTTCTTTCCAAAACTTCCTTCTTAAAGATATCCTCATCAATCACTATGGAAGCTCCATTATCATCCCACCAGATGGATTTAATTTGGTCACTCCCAGCCAACTTCTAGAGTTTTCTTGGAAATGTCAGGAAACGAATGTCATTATCTTCATCTGGTTCAGAGACACAATGTGTGTAACATGGTCTTTTAATCAAAAATACTTCAGACAAAGTCTGAAAAGCATTTTCTTCAGTTATAGATCTCAAGTCCAAGTCCCCAGAAAATGTTTGTTCACACAATAGAGATCTACCGGAGTTTCCTGAACCATTTGGTCCATCTTTACGAGACACAACTTGAATTTCTGAAGAAACATGTGCCATCTCATATAACTTTTTCTACAAGTACTTTTCAAATCTGCATGATTTTGAGCACTGCAGCTTCAAATGCTGCTTTGGCAGGCCTGCACATTTAAACTGTTAGGCCATCACAATGGTTCTCAACCTGAGCAGCTGTGACATCACAAAACGACTGGTCTCCTAGCAACACAAGTGGAACATTCAGCCAGTGATTCCTTCTCATTCATAAAGTAAAAATGAAACATATAGGATGCTTATATTTATAGTGTGATCTGCAAATATTATCCTCACAATATCTTTTAAAATTATTTAATTTTGGGGACTATGAAATAAAACCAATCTCCATCCTTTTGTACACAAATTTATAGCAGATTGGTGAACAGAGTATTAATAATGCACAAAATATATAAAATAATTTTAAAGTTTTGGAATTTAAAGTGAAATTTTTGTAAAACCTGTACAGAAAAGTTATAAATTTTCATCATCTTTTGTAAGTAAAGTGAAACATAATTTTATTTGGAAGTGGAAATAGGTATTTGTGTGCTTTACAATAAGTAGCTCTATATACAAAACATGAGAAGACTAAATATCAGTATATTTGTTATGTTTATATATAAATTTTAAATATTTATGAAACAAAATTAGATTAAAATAATGTATCAAATTTAAGAAATCCCAAAGTGGGTAATTGTTGTTTTAAATTGTAAATCAGTGTTATAAATAAAATAAATATAATTTAATATTCTACTTTAAAATTACAAAAGAGAAAAGCTTATTGTATATTTACAAATTATTTTTTACCATTCTTTCACTCAGAGGTTTATAAGTCCCCAGATGCAATAAAATTTCTTGTCATCTTTATAATCCATACTCTTGTGACTTCTGTTAAGTGTTCCAAAATGATGTTGATAAATACACTTATGCACAAGATCCTGTGCTCAATAAGCAGTGCCTCCATTAAGGGGCAAACAAACAATCAAAAAACAAAGCAATAACAGTATAGTGGGTTGGGGTGGAAAAACCATGTAATGCATTTTAGGAAGCAATATGTTTCTCAGTCCTGAAACAGCTGGCATTGTTAGTATAATACGGCATTTTAAGGCAAGTGTATTTTGCACTAACTGTAAATAATAGCTATGTTCTTTATCAGTAAACTGTAGTAAATCTAGTTCTAGCAAAACTTAAACTATTTATTTAGACATAAATTCCATTAAATATAAGCCAAATTCAAAATGAGTGATAAAATTTTTAAATAAATTAATGTACACTCAAGCTACAATGTAAATTTTTCCTTCAGTATGCGTATATTCCATTCTAAGTGAATATTAGCAACCTGAATACATGGCATACTATACGTATTATAAACTAAAATTAATTTGAATTTAGTCCTCATTCATAATTATTATTTAACATATGCAAATGGAACAATGGGATACCATCCCTTAAAAAACAAAGAATTATAAAATAACAATCTCAAAAAATGTAAGAAAATTATTGACAGATCTGACCATAATTTTGTATAAAAATATTCCTAACAAATTCACTCTAGATAGAATGTAACTAAACATAATAAAAGGCATATATGTAAAACCCATGACTAACATCAAGATCAATGTTAACATACAGGAATGTTTTCCTCTGGTGCAGTAATAAGAAATAGTAGTTCAATTTCACAGGTCTTAAATTACATTACTAGAAGTCCTAGCCAGAACAACTAGTCAAGAAAAAATATAAAAGTCATCCAACTTGTAAAAAAGCAGTAAAGTTTTTACAGATGTCATAATTATGCATTGATAGAAAAATCCATAGACTCCTCCAGTGACTGTAAGAAATAATGAACAAACTTAATATACTTAAAGAATTCAAAATCAATATACAAATATCCGTTGCATTTTTGTATAGTAACAACACATTATCAGAAAGAGAAATTAGGAAAATAATTCTATGTAAATTTATACCCAAAAGAATAATATAGGAATAAATTGGTAAGTGAAATAAAAGATCTAAACATAGATCTATAAACTAAAGGTACAAGAAATATTAGTAAACAAAAGAAATAAAATGTTATTCTTTGTCATGGATTGTATAGAATGTGAGGAAATATTCTAATCTATTTTTTCAATGTTCAATCTCCCCAGCACTAATTATTGAGGAGAATGTCTTTTCTTCATTTTATACTCTTGCTTCATTTTTCATGGATTAATTGATCATAGGTGTGAGGGATTATATCTGGTTGCTCTATTCTCTTCTATTGATTGGTGTCTGTTTTTGAGCCCATATCATGTTGTCTTAATTACTAAAGCTTTGTCGGACTGTTTAACATCAGAAAACTTTACACCATTAGATTTAATACACTTTTTCAAGATTATATTTGCAACTCATGATCTTTGTGATTACATATAAATTTTGAAATTATTTGTTCTATTTAATGGAAATATTTCATAGCTATTTTGAGATGAATCACACTAAATGTAGATTCCTTTGGGTAGTATGCTTGTTTGAACCACATTGTTTCACATCATTAACATAAGAGATCTTTTCACTTCTTTGGATCAGTTTTAATTTCCATCATAAATGTTTTCTGTTTTTTAATGTATATGATTTCACCTTATTTGTTAACTTCATTTCTAGGTGGTCTTTACCTATATATACAATTATATACATAATATTTTAAACTCATTTCCTACACAAATACAGCAGGCAGAAGTCAGTGGCAAGACATATTCAAAGTCCTGAATGAAAGAAAATGGTATTCTAAGATAATTTATCAAGCAAGGATATCTTTTAGAATACAAGGAGAGATAAATATATTCAACACAAGAAAACACTAAAAGAATTTAGCAAGAGAAAAAGAAATAATGAAAATTCTGCTCTAAATAAAAAAGAAGCAGGATGCTATAGAAAAGACTTTGGCAATATTATAAAGGCAATAGTTACAATGACTTACAAAAGAATAAATAAGATTATGTAAAACAAGTCATCAAAATTTTTAAGGGTCGCAGAGTGAAACAGGTCAATACAGTGTGTTTTCTTCGTGTTTCTCTTCTCTGTAGAATGGGTTTTAGTTTGTATTGTTATCAGTTATAATAAACAGATATGGTATGGGTCAATATAAATACAAAACAAGGTAACCATAAGTCAAAATCTTACAATGAAGTAACAAAGACAAAAAGAACCCAAGATAATAAAAGAAAATTTATCAAGTCACAAAACGAAAAAGAAATGAATAAAAATAAATACAAAATCAACTGGAAAATGAAGTTCAAAATGGAAATAAACACCAGTCTTTCAATAACTATAACAAAAATAATTGGACTTAATGCTTCAATCAAAAGATATATATTGTCAGATGGGATAATATAACAATACCCAACATTATGAAGCATACAAAAGACCCACTTTAGTAAGAGGAACACACATCAATTGAAAGTTAGAAGATGGAAAACTATATTCCATGCAAATGCACATGACAAGAAAGAAGGACAAGCAGTACTGACTTCACACAAAAGAGACTTTACAACAAAGGCCATAGAGGAAAATAAACAAGGACATGATATAATGATTAAAGGAGCAATAAACAATGAGGGTATTATACAAATTAAGATATACTCACTCAATATAGGAGTACCTAATAAGAAAGACAAATGCTAATAGATAAAAAGAGAGAAATCCCTGAAAACACAAGCACAGTAGGAGACTATAACTCCCCATTACCATCACTGGATTTGTCTTTCACACAGAAAATTAATAAGGGAACAAAGTTACTAAAAGACATTATAAAATAATTGGAGATGGCTGATATTTTCAAAACAGTACTTCTCCCCAAAACAGAATATATATTCTTTTCCTGTGCACATGGAACATTTTCCAGGAAAGATTATGTACTCAGGCATTGAATAAGCCTCAACAAATTTAAGAAGATATAACAAGCAAATTTTCTGAGTATAATACCATGAAGCTAGAAATCAGTCACAGAAAAACAGGGAGAAAAAAATGACAGCATGCAGATTAAAAAACATGGTAATAAAACAAGGAGGGAGGTGATGAGTAAAAGAAGAAATTAAAAAATATCTTAAGAAATATGACAAAAAATACACAAACTCTATGGAATACAGTTAAAGCAGGCTTAAGAGGGAAGTACATAGTGACAAGACCCCCCTCAAAGTAGAAGAAAAATTTGAGATAAATAATCTAATGTTCTATGTAAACTAATCAAGAAAAGAAGAGCAAATATAACAAAAAGTCAGCAGAAAGAGGGGAAAAATAAAGATAAAAAAGAAAGAATTGAAATAAAGATAAAAAATAGAAAAAATCAATCAAACATGTTTTTGAAATAGTAAACAAAATTGGCAAATCTCTGGACAGACTCACCAACAAGAAAAGAAAGAGAATACAAATAATATAAGAAATGAAAATGGAGATATTACAAACAGTACAAAAAATTACAATATATCATAAGGGAATACCATGAGCAACTGTATGCAAACAAACTGGATAACCAGGAATAAATGGAGAAGTTTTTGGAAACATTCAGACTACCAAAATTGCATCAAGAAGAAATTAACCATTTGAACAGACATATCACCAGAAATGGAATAGAATTATCAATAAAATAAAAAATCACTGCAAACAAAATTCAGACCCAAATAGCTTCACTGGGGAATTTGAAAAAACATACAAAGAAAAATCCACAACAGTCCTCCTCAAACTCTTCCAAAAGACTGATATGGAGAGAGTACTCCCAAACTCACACCATATGGCCAAAATCAAACTGATACCAAAACCAGACAAAGACACTACCACAAAAAGAAAACTATAGGCCAATATCATTGATAAACTTAGATGTAAATGTCCTTAAGAAATTATTAACAAACAGAATCCAACAGCATGTCAATAAAAGCTCATGCACCATGGACAAGTTAGGTTCATCCCAGGAACACAAGGATGGTTTAATATATGCAAATCAATCAATCAATTGTGATACTCCATATCAACAAAAGAGAAGACAAAAATGATATGATCATCTCAGTAAATGCAGAAAAAGCATTTGATAAAATTTAACACATATTTGCAATAAAAGTTCTTATCACAGTGGGCATATAAGGACCACATCTCAACATAATGAAAGCTATTTATGACAAACATATAGCCAGCAAAATACTCAATGGTGAAAAACTGGAAACTTTCCCACAAAGACCTGACACAAGACAAGGATGCCCATTCTCACAATTTCAATTCAATATAGTCTTGGAAGTCCTACCCACAATGATCAGGCAAGAAAAAGAAATAAAATGATTCAGACTGGAAGAGAAGAGGTAAAATTGTAACGATATGCAGACATGACACTATATATAGAAAAGTGTAAAAGTTTCATAAAAAATTACTTAAGCTAAAAAAGGGACTGGGCAATGTAGATGGATTAGTGTGCAAAAACCAATTAGGATTCTTTACAGTACCATTGAATCAACAGGAAAACCAAGAATAGAAACAACCCCTTTTATAACTGCACCCAAAACTATAAAATGCTTAAGCATAACTCTGACCAAGGAGGTGAATGATTTACACATGGAGAAGAAGAAAACATTGATTGAGAAAATCAAGAAAGATTTGAAGAATTGAAAAGATAACCAATGGTCCCGTATTGGAAGAAATAATATTGTAAAAATGGCCATACTGCCCAAGGTAATCCACAGACTTAATCAGAGTTCCTATCAAATTATGCAAAACATTTCTTTTTAGGAATGAAACAAATGATCATAAGATTTATATAGAATCAAAAAAGATCCATAATTTCCAAAACAATATTGAAGACTAAAAGAGGTTGTAACAATAAACCGCCTTGTCTCCATACACGATTTCAGAGCTACAATAATCAAAATGACATGATACTGGTACAGAAACAGGCAAATGGACCAATGGAACAGAATAGAGAGCCTGGGAATAAATCTACATGCCTAAGTTCAATTAATATTTGACAGAGTAGCTAAGATTATGACAGAGAAAAGACCATCTCTTCAGCAACTGGTGTTGGGAAAACTGGATAGAAGCATGCAAAGCAATGGAGTTAGAACACTCCACTCCATACACAAGAATAAACTCAAAATGGCTTGAAGACTAAAATGTAAGCCAAGACACAGTAAAACTCTTAGAAGAAAACAGGCAAAACACTCTGAGAAAAATCTCAGCAATGAACTCCTAGAACATCCTACCCAGGTAATGGATGTAAGAGCAAAATTAATAAATGGGACCTATTTAAACTTAAAACATTTTGCACAGCAAAGGGAACCATAAACATAGCAAAATGACAACCTACAGGATTAAAGAAAATATTTAGAAGTGATGCAACTGACAAAGGCTAAATTTCCAAAATATAAAGACATCATACAACCTAATAATAATAAAAAATAACCAAGAAACCCTATCTGAAAATGGGCAGGAGCACTAAACAAACAATTCTCCATTAGAGACATACATATGTCACATAGAAATATGAAAATAAAATTGCTCAATATCATTAGCAGAGAAGGGCAATTCAAAACTAAAATGAAGTATCACCTCACAATAGTCACAATGGCCATCATTCAAAAGTCAACAAACTATAAATACGGGGGAAGCTGTGGAGAAAGGGAACAATTCTACACTATTGGTAGGAATGTAGTTTGGTGCAGTCATTGTGGAAAACAGGATGGGGATTAATCAAAAGAATAAAACTAGACTTAACATATGATCCAGCAATCCCACATTTGGGTATATATCAGAGAGAACCATAGTTCAAAATGTCACCTGCTCCCCTATGACCTTAGCAGTGCTATATACAAAAGTCACGACATGGAAACACCCTAATTGTCCATGAACAGATGACAGTTTACAGAATTTATGCCATATTTACACAATGGATTTATATTCTGCCATAAAAAATGATAAAACAATGACATCTGCAGCAAAATGGATGTCCCCAAAAAGTGACATTCTAAATGAAGTAAGCCTGAAAGAGAAAGAAAAATAATGCATGATATGACATATGTAGAACATTAAAAAAACAATTCGGATAAGAACACTATGATTTCATCTACAAAACTGAAACACACTTGCAGATCTACTTAATACTCTTATGGTTACTGCAGACAAGGCATAGGAGAGGATATACTTGGAAGCTGTAGAGTTATAAATGTTATCCACTATATATAAAAATAGATTTTTTCAAAATGCCTTTTGTATAACACTGGACAGTATGTAAATATCATGAAGTTTACTTTAATAGGCACACAAATATATGCATGATGCGGGACACTGTGCTATACACCATAGATTGACACATTGTAAATGGAAGTACTTCAATGATAAATAAATGAATAAATAAGTAAATAAGTAAGTAAATAGATAAATGAATGAATGAATGAATAAGTAAATATCATATTTAATAATAAAAGAAATACAAAAATCACACTACATAAATTTAAACATCAAGAACTAGGAGAAAACAGAAAGAATAAAGAAAATTGAATGAATGAGAGTAAGGGAAATAACAAGAGAAACAATTGAAAAGATAAAAAAATATACCTAAGTCTGTTTCTTTTAAACATAAAGTGGACAAACGTTTAGGTTGGCTAAGAAAATAAAGACTCGAATAAAATTAGAAATAAAAGAGAAGATTTTGTAGATGTGTAGAGGTGCATAGAATCAGAAGAAATTTCCACTAGTCAACAATTTGAATGACCTAGAACAAAAGACATATTCCCAGAATCATATGTCTTCCAATACTGAATCATGAAGAAATTACAAAATTAAATAGCGCAAAAGTGTGTATGAGTAAATCAGTATTCCAAACCTCCCAAACCAGAAAAAATTTACAAGATGACTTTACTGGTGAATTCTGTCATACATTTGAAGACAATTTTCACCAATTCTTACCCAAATCTTCTAAGATTTTGAAGTGGGTGAAAGTATCCAAACTAGATTTATGATGCCAGCTTTATTTGCATTACAATGTTAGAAAGGACATTATATGCAAAATATAGAATATAAACCCTGATGAACATATGTGCCAAAATTCTCAACAAAACACAAGCAACATAAATTCAACAAAACATTTAATGTATCATACACATACATGAGTAAAGGGATTGATCCCTGTGTTTAAGGATACTACAAACTTTTCAAATCAATAAAGGTGACATGCCACACTAATAGAATGAGAAATAAAACTCACATAATTATCTCAATAGGTGCAGAAAGAGCATTGTATATAATGCAACATCCTTTTAAGACACTCAGAACAAATTCAATTAACCCTGTCAGTGTCACAATATCATATACACACAAAAACTGTGTGGAGAGAAGCAAAGCAGTTCTCTGTTTATTGATACTTAGAAGAAGGGTTTATATAGGACATGCACAATGCCTCACATATCATCTAAGTTATAACAATGTTAATAATCTTAAGCAATTTATGTCCCCACGCTCCTGCAGTAAGCACAGGATGTTAAATGATCAAGGATTGTTTTAAATTTCATCACGGAACTTCATTAAGTAGGCCTTCTCCTATTCAGCCAGCTGTGCCTTTCTTAGGTTGTCCTCCTCTGAGGATCTTACCCATCATAGGCTATCCAGCCATCCATACTGGATACATTGATTAGGCCATTTCTTCTCCAGCCTGGATATGTGACATTCCTCACAGCATTTTTTATCAGTTCACCCCATGAGCTTTTTCTCTAGAGCCTTCAGACAGGAGCCTACAAACCCAACATAACTTGACAAAAAATTGGATGAACAAAATTTGATGTATATATGCAATGGAATGAATACTTTGCATTCCTATCAAGAGTGTCCACGGTGTACCTTTTTCTCCACAATCTCACCAACATTTGTTTCTTTTCTTTTTAATGAGAACCTTCTGAAAATTATGAGGTCTTGTTTCATTTTTGGTTTAAGACTTTCCTAAATATTTATAACTCTGAACATATTTTCATGTGTGATTTAGCCAACTGTATGTTTTCTACAGATAATTGATTCAGATCTATCTATTCAGTTCCTATGGACATTTTTTTAAATAGATTGTTTGGTCTTTTTTGTTGTTGTTGTGGGGTAAGAGTTTGCCATATATTTGGATATTAACACTTGATTGGAAAATATCACTTGCAAATATATTCTCCCAATGTGTTGGTTGACTTTTCATTTTATTGTTCATTTCTTCTGCAGTGTAAATCTGTTTAGAGTGATAAAATTATATTTTGTTAGTTTTGCTTCTGCTTCCCTTGCCAGAGGAGACATATGTAGAATCAATTTCAGTCCAATGTCAGAGTGTACTTCTTGTAATTTACCCTATGATTCTTTGTTTTCATGTTTTATTCTTTATATACCCAGGAGTGAGATTGCTGTGTCATATGATATTTCTATTTTAATTATTTAATGGAACTTCCATACTGTTTCCAAAGTGATTGCACCAATTTTCATTCCCACCAACAGCGTTGGAGAGTCCCTTTTTCTCCACAACTTCCCCAGTGTTTATTATTTGTAGACATTTTGATGACAGCCCTTCTTACTTGTGTGAGGTAAAACATTATTTTATTTTTGTCTTGCATTTGTATAATGATTAGCTATGTGAGCATGTTTTTATGTTTCTGATTGTCATCTTTGTGTCTTCTTTAGAGAATTGTCTTCTGCTCATTTTCTGGCTGAGTTGTTTGTAGATTTTTGGAATGGTGTTTTATGAACGATTTGTGTATTTGATAAATTAGCCTCTTGTTGAATGCATTGTTTCCTAATGTTTTCTCCCATTTGGAACTTCATCTTTTCCTATTGTTTATTTTGCTGTGTAGAAGGTTTTAATTTTAATTAGGACCTATTTCTTTATTTTGCTTTTATTGTTTTCAGCTTGGGAGATTGACATAAGAAAATTTCGCTACAATTTATGTCTTGATTTGCCTATGTTAGTTTCCAGGAGTTTTATTGTGTCATGTATTACATTCAGATATTTCAAACATTTTGAGTTTATTTTTGTACAGTGTGAAGTAGTGTTCTAATTTCATTCATTTACATGTAGCTCTCTAGCTTTCCAACATCACTTGCTGAATACTGTCTTTTAGGCGTTGTATATTTTTGTTTCCTTTGTCATAATTTAGTTGACCATACGTGTGATGTTTTATTTCTGCCTCTGTGTTCTTTTCCAGTGATATGGATGTGTTCGTTTTCCTGTATTGTGCTGTTTTGATTACTGATTTTGTAATATAGTCTGAGATCTAGGAGGTTTATGGGCTATGAGTCAAAAATTGTTCATTTTCCTCTTGTTTCTTTTGCAGTTCTGGTACTTTTGCAGTTCCATACAAATCTTAGGACTCTTTTAATTACTTTGAAAAGTATCATGTATATCGATCTGAATCACTTTATATCTGTAGACATCTTTTGTAGTATGTATATTTTAAAAATAATAATTCCTCTAAACTAAGACATTGAGATATTTTCCATTTCTTTGCATCATCTTCAAATTTCTTCATCAGTGTCCTATAGACTTTCTTATCTTGTTTTTTTCATAGGTTTTTTATTTTTGATCTGATATCATATGGATTTTTTTAAATTATGGAATATTTCATTCTTATTTTAAAGAAATGAGACAGTTTTTGTACATTAATCATGAATAATGCTACTTTGCTAAATGTCTTTATTAATTTTAGTTGTTCTGGCATGGAGAATCTTTAGGCTTCTCTATATAGATTATCATGTCATCTAAAATAATAATAGTTTTACTTCATTCAATCCATCTTGAATAACTTTTTTCTTCTCCAATTGCTGTTGATTGAGACTTCCCATACTGTGTTAAATAGAAATGGTGAGAGTGGGCATCCCTTTCTTATTCCTTAATTTGGCTTTCAGTTATTCACTTTTGCATATTATGCTGTCTGTGTGTCTGTTATTAATGACTTTAGTTATGTTGAGATATATTTCCTGAATCCTACTTTGGTAAGAGGTTTCTGTTGTTTTTTTGTTGTTGCTGTTATTGCTGCTCTTTTAATGAATAAATGTTGAATATTGTGAATTGTTTTTTATCGATTTATTGGGATGACCACGTCATTTTCCCTTTTTCTTTTGTTAATTTGGTGTATCAAAATGATTGATTTCATGTATGTTCCACCTCTCTTATGACCCTTCAGTGAATTAAAGTTGATCATGGTGTATAATTCATTTTTGGTATTGCTGGATTTAGTTTGCTAATAATAGCTTTTAGAATTTTTGCATCTATATCAATCAAAGATATTGGCTTGAAATTCTCTTTGCCTGTACTTTGTTTGTTGGCTTTGCTATCAGGGTGATGAAAGCTTCATAGAATTTGTGAGTATCCCACATCTTCACTATTTTTGAATATTTTGAAGAGTATAAGTTCTGTTTTGTATTTTTGTACAGTTTTCAATAGGAGTTGTTTATATCTGCTCTTGTATTAAATGATTTTTGAAATTCAGATTCTTTCTTTCTTCTAGTAAAGTTTGTTCAAATTATTTGTTTCTCCTTATCTCTGTCTCATTCTAGACATTTGTCTATTTCTTCTAAGTTGTTCAGTTAATTGGCATGTAAGTGTTGACAAAATGATTGCTTTTTTGTATATCTGAGGGAACAATGGTTATTTCTCCACATTTATTTCTGACATTTTCTTTGGAGCATCTCTCTTTTCTTCAAGATGCACCTGGCTAGAGGTTTTTTGATTTTGCTTATCTTAAGATGAAAACAAAAACAAAATCTTTGATTTTACTACTCCTTTGCGTAGTTGTTTTTCTCTCTAATTTATATTTACACCTGTAATATTTAGGGTCATTTTTTTAACTTTTTTTATTGATTTTTAATCATTTTAAAAAGTTGTCTCAAACTCCATTGTAGAGCACAATTTTTTAGTTACAATGAACATATATACATTTGCTGTCCCATTTTTTCCCCTGTGAGCTGCCGTAAGATCTTTTATATATTTCCCTGTGCTATACAGTACAATCCTGTTTATCTATTTTAAAATTTTGACATCCCAGCCTATCTATTCCCACACCCCACCCACTTGGCAACCAAAACTTTGTATTCTCTGCCTGCGAGTCTATTTCTGTTTTGTATTTATGAGTGTTTTGTTTGGTTTGATTTTGTTTTAAGATTCCACATATGAGCCTTCTCATATGGTAATTTTCTTCACTTTCTGGCTTACTTCACATAGACATTTTCTCCAGGATCAACCATGTTGCCGAAAACGGCGTTATGTTGTCAGTTTATAAGACTGACTACTATTACATGGTATAAATATACCACCTCTTCTTTATCTAGTCAACTGTTAATGGACACTTAGGCTTTTTCTATGTCTTGGCTATTGTAAATAGTGCTGGCTACGAACAATGGTGTGCAGGTGTCATCCTGGAGTAGGGTTCCTTCTGGATTTATGCCCAGAAGCTGGATTCTTTGCTTATATGCTAAGCCTATTCCTAGGCTTTTGAGGAATCTCCATCCTGTTTTCCACAGTGGCTGCACCAAATTGCCACCAGCAGTGAAGGACGGTTCCCTTTATTCCAGAGCCTCTCCAGTATTTGTCATTTGTGGATTTTTAAATGATGTCCATTCTGACTGTTGTGAGGTGATACCTCATTGCAGTTTTGATTTGCATTTCTCGGATAATAAGCGATATTGAGCATTTTGTGATATGCCTTTTGATCATTTGTATGTCTTCCTTGGAGAATTGCTTATTTAGGTCTTCTGCCCAATTTTGGATTGGGTTGTTTAGTTTTTCTTATTCAGTTGGAAGAGCTGCTTATATACTCTGGAGATCAAGTCTTTGACGGTTTCATATGCAAATTTTTTTCCCATTCCGTAGGTTGTCTTTTTGTTTTACTTCCGGTTTCTTTACTGTGCAGAAGCCTGTAAGTTTCATTAGGTATCATTTGTTTATTCTTTCTTTTATTTGTTCTATGAGAAAATTTTCGAGACTTATATCAGATAACGTTTTGCCTATATTTTCCTCTTGGTGGTTTATTGTATCTTGTCTTATGTTTAAGTCTTTGATCCATTCTGAGTTTATTTTTGTGTATGGTGTCCTAACTTCATTTGGAGTGTTCTAGCTTCATTTAATTACATGCTGCATTCCAGTTTTCCACACACCAGTCGCTGAAGTGTCTATCTCTTTTCTATTGTAATTTCTTGCCTCCTTTGTCTAAGGCTAATTGACCAAAATTTGTGGGTTCATTTCTGGGCTCTGTATTCTGTGCCATTGGCCTATATGTATGTTTCTCTACCAATACAGTGCTGTCATGTTGACTGTATATCTATATTATTATCTGAATCTTTAGCGTTAAGAATTGCCACTGATATTTGTACCTTAATCTTGTAACCTGCTACATTGCTGAATTCTTTGATCAGCTGTAGAAAATTCATTCTGAATCTTGTAGGGTTTTCTATAAATAGTAACATATTATCTGCATATAGTTTAAATTTTATATCTTCCTTTCCAATTTGCATCACATTTTCTCCTCTCTCTTGTTTGATTGCTGTGGCTAGGACTTCCAAGACTATCTTGAGTAGGAGTCATGATAGTGTGCATCCTTTTACTCTCCCAGATTTTAGTAGGATGAATTTGACTTTCTCGCCTTTGAGCATTATACTGTCTGTAGGTTTGTTTTCTATAACTTTCATGATGCTGAGATATGTTCCCTGTATGCCCACTTTGGTGAGAATTTTTATCATTCGTGAATGTTGAATTTCATCAAATACTTTCTCTGCATCTATTGAGATTGTCATGTTGTCTTGGTCTTTCCTCTTGTTGATGTGCTGTAATACATTGAGTGATTTGCATAAGTTGAACCACCCCTGTGTCCCTGGCATGATCCCCACTTGGTCATGATATATAATCTTTTTTCTGTGTTGTTGGATTGTATTTGCTACTATTTTGGTGAGGATTTTGGCGCCTGTGTTCATCAGTGATATTGGCCTATAATCCTCTGTTTTGGTAGTGTCTTTGCCTGGTTCTGGTATCAGGGTGATTGTGGCTTCATAGAATGTCTTTGGGAGTATTCCTTCCTTTTCAATCTTCTGGAAGAGTTTGAGAAGGACTAGTATGAATTCTTCTTTGATTGCTTGGTAAAATTCCTCAGTGAATCCATCCGGTCCTGGACTTTTATATGTAGGGAGGTTTTATATTACTATTTTGATTTCGTTTCTAGTGCTCTGTTTGTTCAAGGGGTCAGTTTCATCTTGATTCATTCTTGGTGGACAGTATGTTTCCAGAAACTTGTCTATCTCTTCTATGTTATACAGTTTGGTTCCATATAGTCTTCATAATATTGTCATTTGATATTCTGTATTTCTATTTTTTGTTGTAATTTCTCCATTCTCTTTTCTTATTTTGCTAATTTGTGCTCTCTCTCTTTTCTTCTTTTTGAGTTTGGCCAGAGGTTTTTCGATTTTAGTTACTTTTTGGCAAATCAGTTTTTGGATTAGTTGACTTTTTTCCTATGGTCATTTTAATCTCTTTTTTTTTTTATATCCTCCCCAATATTGATGGTTTCCTTCCTTCTGCTGTATTTTGGGTATTTTTGGTCTTCTTTTTCTACTTCATTCTGCTGGTGGGATAAATTGTTCATTTGTGGTTTTTCTTCTTTTTGAGGAAGGCCTTTATCGCTATAAACTCCCCTCTCAGCACTACTTTTGCCACGTCCCATAAATTTTGTGTGGGTTTCCTTTCATTTTCTGTTGTCTCAAAGTACTTTTTCATTTCAGCTTTGATTTGTTCATTGACCCATTGGTTTTTTAATAACATATTGTTTAATGCCCATGTTTTCCTTTGTTCTCCTTTGTTTCCCTTTTGTTCATTTTTAGCTTCATGGTATTGTGGTCAGTAAATTTGCTTGAGGTAATTTCTATCTTCTTAAAATTGCTGAGGTTTCTTTTGTGTCCAAGTACATCATGAATCCTGGATAATGTTCCATGTGCACTTGAAAAGAATGTATATCGTATTTTGGGGGTTGCAATGCTTTGAAAATATCCACCAAGTTTAAACTTTCTATTGTATTATTTAATTTTTCTGTTGCCTAATTTATTTTCTGTCTCAATGTTCTGTCCATTGATGTTAAAGCAGTGTTGAAATCTACAAATGTGACTCACCCTTTATATCTGTTAGTAATTATTTTATGTACTTAGGTGCGCCTGTATTTGGTGAATATGTATTAACAAGTGTGCTATCTTCATAATGTATCACTCCTTCAATCATTATAAAATGTCCTTCTGTATCTTTCTTTATGGTCCTTGTTTTAAAGAGTATTTTGTCTGAAATCAGTAATGCAACATCTTTTTTTTTTTCGCTTTTCCAATTGTATGGAATACACTTTTCCATCCTTTCGCTCTCAATTTATATGTGTCCTTCTCTCTGAAGTGGGTCTCTTGTAAGCAGCATATTGAAGGTTCTTGCTTTATTATCCAGCATGCCACTCTATGACTTTCGACTGGAGCATTTAGTCCATTAACATTTACAATAATTGATGATAAGCTTGTGTTTATTGCCAATTTCACTTTATCTTTGCAGTTGATTTGGTATTTCCTCTTTGTTCCTTGCATCTTCCTTTTATGGTTTGGTCATTTTCCTTTGTATTATCATGAATTTTATTTAGGTTTAATGACTCCATGATAAGTTTTGGTCTTCTTCTTACCCTTTTTTATAAGTCCATTAGACCATTACTATAACTGCTTTTATTAAACTGATAGTAACATGATCTCAAACCCATCCTACCAAGAACAAAAATTTTTCAAATGAAAGACCAAAAAAAAAAATAAAATTCTCTGTTTTCCTGCCTCCCTCTCCCACTCTCAAAGATTTGTATGTCTTATTTTAAAATTTTGTGTTTATTTTATTTGTAATTCATAAATTATAACCTTTCCAGCTGTGAGTTTCACATTTCTGTAGCATCCTGCTGCTTTTCTTTTTAGAGAAGACATTTCAATAATTCTTTTAGCATGGGTCTAGTGTTGCTAACTCTTGAAGCTTTTTCTTCTCTGTGAAATCCTTTATTTCTACCAAAAAGAATAGCATTGCTGGTCAAATTATCCTACAGTATATAATTTTTTCATTCAGGACTTTGAATATATATTGTCTCTCCCTTCTGGGTTGTAGTATTTGTGTAGAGAAATCTGCTGTTAGGCTTATGGGGATTCCCTTGTAACTCACACTTTACTATTCTCTTGCTGTCTTTAGGATCATTTCTTTATCCTTGACTCTTGCCATCTTAATTATATTTCTTGGTGTGTGTGTATTTGTTTTCTTCCTGTTTGGGTCACTGTGAGCATCCTGTACTTGGATATCTGATTCCTTCTTTAAGTTTGGGAAGTTCTCAGTCATGATTTCTACAAAAACCTTTGCAATCCCCTTTGATCATTCTTCCCCTTCTGGGACATCTCTCATGCCAGGAATGGCATGATATCTATTATCCCATAGTTCCCTTATGCTTTTTTAATTTGTTGCTCATTGTTTCTCTTGCAGGTCTTCTGACTTGGTTCTTTCTATTGTCCAGTCTCGTAAGTCACTAATTCATTCCTCTGCATTATCTAGTCAGCTTTGCTACAACTTTAAATCATTCCTCATGTCAGTCAATGAGTTTACCTATTCTACTCGTCTCTTCTTTATAGCTTCGGTTTCATTTTTGACATATTTTGTATCTCTAAACACTATTTCTTTTATTTCCTTCAGTACTTTGATCACTCCATTTTTGAAATCTTGATCTATTTGGATATCGATGTCTATTACACTGATTATTCTTTCAGGGGATTTCTCCTGTTCTTTTAATTGGGAATGGTTTCTCTGCTCCTTTGTCTTACTCCTACTTCTCTGGCAATGTGGTTTTTGGAGTATCAGTTATTTACTGTGGTCCTGAATGAGTTTATCTATCTAATGCCTATGTAGTAATACAACTTAGAAAAGAGAAAAAAAGAGAGAGAGAGATAAAGAATTTTAAAGAAGGGAGAAATAGACGTTTGAAGACATTGTATAATGAGTAATAGAAAAGGAAGTTGAAGCAGAGTTTTCAAAAATAATAATAAAAATATTTTAAAAACTTCAAATGGATTAAAATGGGGGTATATATAATTCAATAAGAAGTAAAAATAAAGAGGGTAATAGAAAATGGAAGAGGTAAAAACAGATTAATACAAGGGGGTGTTAGGTGTCCTCCTGGAAACTGAACATTTAATGTGAAGTCTTTCTTTATTCATCCTGATTTGGAAGCTCAGCTTGTTGTTTCCAGAGGCCCTCCATTGGAGCCCTCATCTGTTCTGCTCCCAGGGCATGTTAGCAAGCAGATCACTCCTACACCCAACACTGGGTCTGATGAAGCTCTCTTTACTCTGGGCTGGCTTGTCAATGCCCTGCCCGATGCTGCAGTCAGATGTTGCAGACTGACCAGGCAGGATTGGGCATCATGCCCTCTCCAGCACCATGGTCAGGGGCTGTATTCCTGCCGAAATTTGAGGGGCCAGCTGCCCTCTCAAATTGCCAATCACTCTGCTGCTCTGTGCCACTGGATGCTCTGTCTCAGGTTTGCACACCAGAAGTGGGCTCAGGGAAGACTGAGTAACAGCCCTGTCCCTGGTCTGGCCCAAAATCCAGCTCCTTGTTTGTCTTGTCAAACAAGTTCTCTGAGGAACTGAACAGAAGTATCCTATATGCCTCATCTGTAGACAAGCCTCCGTCTGGCCCTTGAGGCTGCTAAGTCCTTAGGTGTAGATGCAGGTATTTCTCCCACTGCCACCTGGGTGTAAAGCACCAAAATGTATGGTGGCTGTGTCTGATCCCCAGCTCTCTTCACCTACAAAATTTTGTGGAATTTCAGACATGGAGAAAGCACCCTTCCACCCACAGGGAAAATCTGCCCTGTTGTTTTATGGAGGACCCAGATTGTTCTGCCCTGTGCACTCACAGCCATGACACAAAGCCAATTCCATTCCCCTGGGCCGCCACAGTGCAGCCATCCCCATCTACCACCCTGGTCAGGCAGCATGGCTCTGCCCTCAGCTTCTGGGCTACATCTTTGGCTGAGTGTCACAGGGATCCTCTGCCTGTTTAATTTAGTTATGTCAGTCAACTTATACTATGTACATGTCCAAGCCTTGGAGGCTCCCAAACTGTCCTACCAATCTCTCAGTTGGAGAGGGGAGACACAGTGATTGAGCACCAGCCCTTCTTTGCTGCTCCCTCCCTGTCTGACCTGTCCCACTCTGTTTTGCCTTTTCTTCTTTCTTTCTTCTTTTTCTCCTACCAGATTTTACACATCTTTATCTATTGAAGAGGACAATGATCTGACAGAGACCTGCAAATTCTCTGGTTAGCTGACTGGGTCTGTTGATGTGAGTCTTGGTGCATTTGTGGAATAGGGTGAGCTATGAGCATCTCTCTACTCCACCAACTTTGCCTCATCCCTCAAAAATTCTCAGTTTTTGGTGGAAGATGTACATATTCCACCAAATATGGAAATAAATGGAAAAGATATCCCATGGAAATGAAAAGAAAGTGCAGATTGCAATGCTCAACTCATACAAAATATGTTTAAAATAGGGGCCAAAATGAAAAAATATGATATTATATAAAGAAAAAGAGATTAATATTAAAATAGGGTATTACACTCATTAAACTGCATATGGTAACAACACCATAGATCATAAGTATAAAATTAAATTTTAGTAGACATGAAAGAATTAATTCATTATAAAGCAATAATAGTAGATGAGTTTAACACCTCACTATTCTGATAGCCAGATCATTCATAAAGAATATCTGTAAGGAAACAGAGATTTTAATAGCAAATTAGATCATTTGAAACTAACTGAGCTTTTGGACACTGCATCAGAAAAGCAGAAGACATAAATATTTCAAGTGTGCACAGGATGTTATCTAAGGAATTAACCACAAATTATGTCATGAAATGAACCTCAGGAACTTTAAGCAAATATCGATTACAGCAAGTATTTTTCCATACGCAAAATTAACAGACTGTGCATGAACTTTAGAAAGAAGAGTAGGAAAAGCACAAACATGAGGTCAAACAACATCCGTTAAAAAAATAAAATAAAACAAGGTCAATGATGAAATCAAAGAGGTAATAAAATCATACCTGGAGACAAATTACAATGAAAACACAGCTTCATAAAACGTTGGGATGCAGCAAAGACATATCTAAGAGGGAAGTTGAAAACAAATTAGTACTTCTACAAGGAACAAAAAAACCTCATAGAAAGGACCAAGCATACCACCCAAAATAACAAGAAATAAGAACAAACAAAACCCAAAGACAGTAGAAGAAAAAATTTTAATGATTATTTTGAAAATAAATAAAATAATAATTGAAAAATAAATTACAAATTATAAAATCAAAAGCTTTAACTTTTTTTAAAAATATTAACAAACAGGTAAGCATTTAGCCAGGCTAATCAAGAAATACAGAGAGTGCACCCAAACAAAATAAGAAATGAAAGAGTAGAAATAATATCTGATATTACAGAAAAACAAAAAAAGATTATGAAAGCACTATGAGCTGTTATGTGACAACCAAATGGAAGACCTAAAAGAAATGGACAAATTTCTAGAAACGTACAGCCCTCCAACACTGAATAAAGTGAAAACTGAGAACATGAAAAGAGCAATCAATATAAGTTAAGTAAAATGTATAATTTTAAAAACCCCCCTTGAACAAAATGTGTGGATGCCTTCACTAAAACCTCTTTCCCCCAACTATTTTAAAAAATGAAGGAGGAAGGAAAATTCCCAAAGTTATTCTTTGAGGCCACCATTACCCTGATAACAAAATCAGTCAAAAGCACTACCAAAAAAAAAGAAAATGAAAATCCAATATCCTTGATGAATGATGATATACATTCAAAAATCCTGAAAAATCATCAACAAAAGAATCCAGCAATACATAGAAAGGATTATACACGATGATCAGCTGGATTCCTTCCAAAGTCACAAGGATGGCTCAACATACACAAGTCAAGCAGCATAACACATATCTAATAAAGGAAGGACAAATTCACAAGATCGTGTCAATACACAATGTATAAGCATCTGACAAAATTCAACATACATACATCATCAGAATTCTCATAAAAGTGACTACAATGGGAACATCTCTCAACATAGTAAAGGCCATTTATAACAATTTATAATACTCAGGGGAAAGGGTGAAATCCATCTGGGTAAATTCGTGAACAAGACAAAGATTCCTACTGTCACCAATTCTGTTCAATAGTAATAGAAGAAAGGAAAAGGAAAAGAAAAAGGAGAAAAAGAAATGCAAAATGGAAAGAAAGAGGCAAAATTGTCACCAGTATTGATGGCATAACAATCTACCAACAGCGTCCTAAGGGCTCCACACTGACTATTATGAACTAAAAATAATTTCATCAAAGGAGCAAGGTACAAGATTACTGTAAAGAAGCCTCTTGTATTTCTACACATTAATTATGAGATACCATAAAATGGACGTTGAAAGCAATAATATTTAAAACCCCAATCCCCCGAATATCTTGGAATAAATGCAACCACATATGTGAAAGATCAAAATACTGAAAATTATAAAACATTGACAAAGAAATAAAAAATGATTCAAAGAAATGGAAAAATGTATTGTGCTCTTGGATTGAAAGAGTCAATATTGTTAACATGGCCTTACTACACAAATAAACCTACAGATGTAGGGAAATTCCTGTTACGAAGCTGTAGTATTTTCCACAGAACCAGAAAATAAGTAACTCTATGTTTTACATGAAACCATTAAAATTTGCCAAAATGATCTTGAGGAAAAACAACAAATCTGGAGGTATAACCCACACAGATACCTTACTATACTGCAAACCTTCAGTAATAAAAGTAATATGGCATTGGCACAGAGATATAATCAATAAAAACAGATAGAGAGCCTAGAAATATTTCCACACACCTATGAGCAATGTATCTATGATAAAAGAAGCAAGAGTGCACAATGGAAAAAACACAGTCACGTCAAAGGATGGTGTAAAGAAAGCTGGACAACTACATGTAAAACAGAGAAATGAGTGCATTTCCTGACATCATATACAAAAATAAACTCCAAGTGTATTAAGGACCTAAATGTAATACCTGATACTATAAAACAGCTAAAAGGGAATATAGGTGATACCCTATTGCATATATATCATAAGAATATTTTCTTATATCAGTCTCCTTAAGCAAAAGAAACAAAAGCAAAAATAAGCAAGTGGGACCTAAATAAACTTGAAAATTTCTGCACAGCTTAGGACAGAATCAGTGAAATGAAAACTCTACCTGTGTAATTGGAGAACATATTTGCAAACAATGCAAGTGACCAGGGTTTAATAGATGTAGGTTAGTAGATGTAACATGGATTTAGGTTACACAATTCAAGGTGAAAAACAAAAACCCAATAAAAAACAAGAGCAGAGTACCTGAGTCAATATTTTTCCAAAGAAAACATACAAATGAGTAACAGGCAAGTGATAAAATTGCTCAACATTACTAATTATTAGGTAATTTCAAATCAAAACCACAATGAATTATCACTTCAAACTGGTGAAATGGCTATTATCAAAATGTCTACAAATAGTAAGTGTTGGAGAAGATGTGGAGTTAAGAAATCTCTTGTATACTCTAGGTAGTAATAAAAATTGCTACAACTTCTTCAGTAAACACTATTCAGATTTGTTTAAACACTAAAAAGTTAACTACCATATGACCCAGTAATACCTCTCCTAGGAAACATCTGGGGAGAAAACCCTAAATTGAGAGGAACCAATGTTCACAACACCACTGTTTATAATATGCAAGACAGGGAAGCATTGCAAGAGTCCACAGTAGACTCTGGATTTAAGAAGATATGATGTTTCTATAAATATGCAATGGAATAATACTCAGCCTTGGAAATGTAGAACAAATAGCTATTTCAGCATCCTGAATGGACCTAGTAATAATGTGCTTAATGAAGTAACTTAGACAAAGACAAATGTATATAATACAATTTTCATGTGGAATCTAAAGAATAACAAATATCTGTGTCCATCTATCTATAGCTATCTATTGATAGATGACAGATAAATAGATAGATAGAAGGATAATACATGATAGATAGATAGATAGATAGATAGATAGATAGATAGATAGAGACATGTTGGAGAGGAAAGAGATTAGATAGACAAGACTTTAGCAAACTCAAAGATATGGGAAAGAATTTATGTTTACCAAAATGGAAGGGAAAGAGATTTTAATGGAAGAATATTGACAGATAGGAAGTAGTATACTTAAAGGAGAGAAGCAACATTGATAATCTGTATAGATCATGGAATTATACACAATAGCTTAAAATAATAGTAGGTTAAAATTATTGTAATAATTCATAATGCAATATAATCTACAAAGTGATTAGAATAACTATGCTGTGCATCTGAAACTACACAATAAAGTACATCTACTGTACTTCAATTAAAAATAAAATATCTCATGCATAATTTAGTCCTTTTTCCACTGATAGAAGCTTCCTTTAATATTGTTTTATTTTTACTCTTTAACTTTTATAATTACTGTTTTAAATTATTTCTTTTACTGTTGTGAACATGTTACCAGTTTGAATTATCTATATTTATTGCCCCTGATTCCCTATTTTTTTCTCTTTAATACATATGGTATAGTAGTTTTTAAAAACATACCCAAAGAAACAGATGAAAATTTCCCATGGTCTCTCCTTAGCATTTTGATCAATGTTTTGTCCATTTTTGCCATTTTATATTTCTTAGAAGACTTCTTTTCTGCACATCTTATAAGGTGTCTCGGTTTTTTTTTTATCACATTCATGTTTGTTTTACTGGTAAAATATTTAGTTTCATTTTATATCTAATTGATAACTGTGTAAGTATTATTGGTTGAGTGATTTCTTATTTCAGTTGTTTGAAATGTAATTTCATTTACCCGTGGCCTGTGTTTTCTGCTCAGAAATCTGCTGATAGCCTAATGGGGGTTCCTTTGTAATTATCATAACTATTTTTGGCTGCCTTTAAAATATTACTCTGTCATTGACTTGCCAATTTGCATATGACGTATCTTGAAGGAGATCCCTTCTTCTTAAAGTTATTGGTGTTTTTATGGCTCAAGGACTTGGATAACAGTTCCTTACACGGGTTCAGAAAGTTATCAAATTTTACTTCTTTATATAAACCATCTGCTGCCTTCTAACATTCTATTCCCTCCAGGATTCCAATCTAATGTGCACTTCCTGAGGAAGTCTGATGGCTACTGTATGTAGAATTTCCTCACTTTTTAATATCTTGAATCTCTGCCCTCTCCTATCATTTCTAGTTTTGTATTGGTGAGTTTGCTAACCTATCTTCCACAAAGACACTCTACTTTCAATGCTTTCTGTTGCAATCTTCATCTCACTTATGAAGTTCTATTGGTCCTCCAATAATGTTTGGTAATTTTATAGTTTCAGTCTCTTTGGTAATGTTTTCCTTATCATCATTTCATTTATTCCTGAGCTCACTAAACTGCTTTCTTAGTTTTGTTTTTTGTATTGAGTTTCTGTATGACACTTATTTGGATTCTGTATTATTTATATGGTAATATACTATGACTTTAAGTTTGTTTGCTGCATGGATGACATTGTGTGTGTGTCTGGGCTGGTGAATGTGCATGTGTGTCTGTGTCTGTGTCGGTAACTGTGTCTGTGTATCTGTGTGTTTGCGTGCCCAATAAAGTTACTGTGATTGGTCATGATCTTGGTAAATTATTGCTCTGATGACGTTAAATAACAGATTGGGAGTTGGAGTCCTTGCTTTTGTTTTCTGGTAGTTTGCAATATTGCAGAATTTTTGGTTTTACTTACCTGAGCTACCTCTGATAATATTTCAAAATGGCACTTTCCAGTCACTACTGTCTGGATAAAAGATGTGATTTCATTGTCACTTCTTAGACTTCTCTGGTAGTTAATGCCACTGTTGTCACTGGGATGGTAAACCCTTACTTTTATGTGATATCCCTTGAGACTCAGTGTACACAATGGGGAAAGGTGTAAAGACAGGTGGGTATTTGGAATCAGGCAAGTGCCTTTGCTATGTCCAGTGTTGCAAGGTAACTTGTCTCCACCACTGTGAATGGGAATTAGGGACAGTGTCATGAATGTCTGATTGTCTGAAGGATGGAAATTCTGTCTCTATTGTGGATCCCTCCTAGTTACATTTGACCATGAGTACTGGTGCAGTTGGAGGACGAAGCTGTGTGAACCACTGAGATCCTGTTTCTACTGGGTTCTCTGAACTTGAGGACACATGTATCCTAATCAGGGGGCCTTGGTTGCAGACACCAACTCTTCTCTTCCCTCAGTTCAGCCACTTTTGTGTGTTTTAGTCCACCAAACTTTACCTGTTCACATGCGTTAAAGAGTATTGTTTTGTGTTGTATTTATTTTTGTTGAGATGTGAACATTTTATTGACTGTAGATATAAGGGGAGAGACAAAAATTGTTTAAACTTATGTCACTTTTCAAAGTATATACTTTTTCAATTAAAAGCTTAAATTCTACTAAGGACATTATGAAAACAGTAAAGATAGTGAATAAATCACCTTTCTTAATATCAAAGTACTACAATATATTTTGATTTTCCTGGGTTTATTTTTTTTAACATTTTCCCACCTACATGAAAATTTTAATATAATATATCCCTCTAATCTCTTTAAAATCAATTAAATTATTAAAATATTTCTCTGTGCTGTAAATATAGCCCTGTAGATTCTCTAACTTATTACTAGTAGCTTGCATATTTCTGTCTTCTCCATCCTTCTTCCCCGTCCCCACAGGAAAACACTTCTTGATACACTACACATATATATGTCATTCTGTACCTTTTTTTTATGATTATTTCTCTTATATCTTTATTTTCCTCATTTAAGTGACAATGTAGATAGTTTTTCTGCGTATGATTTATTTTCCTATGTGCAAAAGTATCTGGGTCCATTCATATTGTTCCAAATGGCAGTATTTTATTTTTTAATATAACAATGACTAAGTATTTATTATGATATATATATCTGACATCTTCTTCAGCCAATCATCAGTTGATGGGCAGTTGAGTTGTGCTTCTTTCCTTGGCTACTATAAATGATGATGTTAAGAACATTGGGGGTAATATATACTTCAAGTAAATGTTTTCATTTTTTTTCAGATTTATACTGACAACTGGAATTGCTGCAACATATAATGCTTCTATTTCTAGCTTTCTGGGCACTGTACACACTTTTATAATAGTGGAAGCATCAATTTATATTTCCACCAACAGTGTACATGGGTTCTCTCTTCTCAACATTCTTATTAATGTTTGTCATTTGTAGACATTTTGTTAATAGCCATTTTGGTTGCCGTGAGATTATATTACATTCTGGCTTTGATTTATGATTTCCTAATGAATAACAACTTTATGTTTCTTTGTATGTGCATGAAAATCATCCACATGTTTGATTTTGAAAAGTTTCCATGAAGATCTTTCAACTGTTTTTAAGTTGGGGTTTTGTTTTTTAAATACTGAGTCTAAAATGATATATATATATAATATGGATATTAACATCTTGTTGGTTTCATTTTCTGAAATTTTTCCTTCTATTCTGTGTGTTATCATATCTCTTGTTGAAGGTTTCTTTGCTCTGCAAAAGGTCTTGAATTTCACAATTATACAAGAAGTAGAGTCCCTATATCGCATAGTACTTTTATTTTTTCTCCATAAACTAAAAACTGTAATTGTTCCTTTTCACTTTTTTTAATTTGGAGACAGATCAAAAATAAACATTGCTATGATTTATCTCAAGGTCAGTTCTGCTCCTGTTCTTTGTCAGAAATTGTAAAGTTTCGGGCTTTACATTTAGGAAATCAATCCATTTTTTCTTATGTTGTATACTATGGAAAGAATTGCTCTTACATCTTCCTTTTACATGTACTGTCCAGTTTTCTCAGAACTACTTTTTGAAGAGACTGCCTTTTTTCCATTGTATACTCTTGCATCCTTCATTGTAGACTAATTGACCAAATGTTTGTGGGTTTATTTTAGGACTCTTTATTTTTTCCCATTGATCTTTGTGGTTCTTTAAGTGCCATATTTTGAAGCATTTATTACTGTAGCTTTGTTGTATGTTATAAATTCAGGGAGGATAATACCCACAGCTTTGCTTATTTTTAAAAATAGTTTTAGAAAATTTCGGTCTTTCATATTTTTGTATAAATTTTATTATTTTCTCCTGTTTTGAGATGAAACATATGGATTCTGTGAGAGTAGAAATTTACTAAAAGAAAAAACATGAGAAAAATTCTAAAGTGTGGAGTATAAATCGTACAATATTAACAACATCTGGATTGCTGTATAAATCAAAGAAAAATATATAAAGAAAAATGACAACAAAAACAAAATCCATGGGGTTTAACAAAACCAGTATTAATAGGGATGCTTATAGCAAAATAATCCCACTTATACAAATAAGAAACATGTCTCTCTTACAACATATTCTTACAAACAAAAGTTGTAGCAAAATAATAAACAAACTTGTTAATAGAAGGAAAGACAGCTGAGAGGTCAGAACATAATTAAATAAAGGTTAAAAACAGAAACATTTTATCAAACTAAATAATGGCTTTTCAAAAATAAATAATGTTGATAATCTTTAACCAGACACATAAGCAGAAAAGAGAGTACAGATTTATAAGCTCTAAAAGAGAAGTTACAGCTTATATAAAAGAAATACAAAGCATCATATAAAGTTACAACAAATTATATGCTAATAAAATGGAAACCCTAGAAGAAATGGACAATTTCTAACAGAGAACTAATCTCCAGAATGGAATGAGAAAGAAAATATGAACAGATTATCATTAATGAAATTGAATCAGTAATTGAACAAAATCTCCCAAAAAACAAAATTCCAGGCCTAAACAGCTTCACAGGTTATTTCTGCCAAACATTTAAAGAAGAGCTATCACCTATACTTCTCAGTGTATTACAAAAATTTCAAGACGAAGGGAGGTATTCTACACCAAATTTCTGTATCACACTTCTACTAAAACTGGAACAAATACCTCAAAATATTACAGGTTACATGCTACTAATAAGCATAGATGCAAAAATCAATACTAAATTGTTAGCAAATCAAACAATACATTAAGAGGTTTATACAATATGATTAAGCCCATTTTACTTCAGGGATGCAAAAGTGATTCAATACCCACAAATTAAACAGTATGTTAACCACACTAAAAATCTGAATAATAAAATTTATATGGTCACCTCAATAGTGCCATAAAATATTTTGATAATTTCAGTATCTATTTATGAATACATTTCTCCTCAAAGTGGGCAAGAGGAAAAATACATCAACACAGTTAATGTCTTATATGACAAGAAATCAACTAACATGACACTCACTGATTAAAAGCTGAAAGCATCTCCAATAAGAGCAGGAAGAAGACAAGAATGCTCACTCTAACCACTTTAATTCATTATAGTATTGGAAATTCTATCCATAGCTATCCAAAATAAAAGTAAGAAAAATATAGCTAATTAAGAAAAGGAGTAAATGTATCTATTTCCAAATGACATAATTTAAACAGAAATCCTAAAAATGGTGCCACCAAGCTACTAGGGCTTATCAATGCATTTGGTAAAATTTCGGAATGTAAAATTAACATACAGAAATATTGCATTTCTACACACTAACAAGAATCTGACTGATACAGAAAGTGAGGGAAATGTCTCATTTAGAGTTGCATTACAAAAAATAAATCAAGAAATTTATCCAACCAAGGAGGAAAAAGACCTGTACACAGAAAACTATAAAATATTTACAACAGAAATTGAAGATAATTCAAACAGATGAAAGGATATACTGTGTTCATAGATGAGGAAAATTATATTGTTTGAATGACAGCATAAGACAAGAAAATACACAAATTAAATTCAGTGCCTATCAAAATAACAAGGGCATTTTCAGACACTTACAATAAATAATTCTAAAATATACATGTAAACACAAAAACATTGAAATCACTAAAAAAAGAAAAAAGAAAGAAAAGAAACAAACAAATTGAAAACACAAACAACTTTGACA
Organism: Vicugna pacos; assembly: GCF_048564905.1. NCBI lineage: Eukaryota > Metazoa > Chordata > Mammalia > Artiodactyla > Camelidae > Vicugna > Vicugna pacos. The sequence continues at coordinate 2,921,171 of NW_027328737.1, forward strand.
AAGAGCAAAGAGGATGTATCACTGTCCCTCATTTTAAACTATAATACAAAGCTACAGTAATAAAAAGAATATGGTAGAGACACAGAACAAACAGAATAATGGAACACAAAAATGCCTGAAAATGAAATCAGACAGTTATGGTCATTTAGCCCATTACAAAAAATGAATATACAGTGGGGGAAAGGTAACCAACAGGCACATGAAACAGATCAACATCACTAACCATCAGAAAAATGCAAGTCCAAAACAGAATGAGATTTTATGTCACTCCTGTCAGAATGACTATTATCAAAAAGAAAACAAACATAAGTTTTGGTGAAGATGTAAGAAAAACAACCCTGATGCACTGCTGGAGTGAATGGAAAAATGTGCTGCCACTTTGGAAACAACATGGAGATTTATCTAAAATTAAAAATTGAAACATAATTCTACATTTCCATATCTGGATACTAATTCCAAGAAAAAAAAACCCTAATTAGAAAAGATAAATTTAACCCTATATTCACTGCAGCATTATTCACAATAGACAGGATATAGAAGCAAATTAATTGCTCATCAGTAGATGATGGATAAAAAGATGTTTGATTATTATATATATATCTACCCATCTTATCTACAGATTTATCTATATTTATATGTATATACACACACAGAAACTATATATATATGCAGTATATATATATGCAGTATATATATATGCAGTATATATATATATATACATATATATATACACACACACACATAAAAATACAATGGGTAATTATTCAGCTCTAAATAGAATAAGATTTTGTCATTTGCAACAAATGGGTAGACCAAGAGTGTAATATGCTAAGTGAAATAAGTCAGAAAGTGAATGACAAATGCTGAATGATTTTACTCAAATTTGGAATTTTAAACTAATGAACATAACAACACTGAAAAGGACTTATACATATAGAAAGAAACAGGATGTTCACAAGAAGGAGGGTAATGGGGTGAGGAAAAGAAAAATTTGAGGAAAATTAAGAGAGAAAATTTTCCATTTGCAAGATAAATGAATCAGGGACAAGAAATGTACTGTATGGGGAATAGTCAATAACTATGAAATATATTTTCATCACAACATTTTGAAACTAGATATATTCTGGTGAACAGGTTGAAATGTATTAAAAATAGCGAACATTATGTTGTGTAGGAGAAACTAACACAGTGTTATAGATTAAAGTACACTTCAAAAACAAACAAAGATACTTATAGAAAAAGAAATTAGATTTGTAATTAACACAGGCAGGGTTTGGAAAAGGAGAATTTGATTAATGCACTCAAAAGGCACAAACCTCCAGCCATAAAATGTGTTCTAGGGATGCCCTTAATAACATGAAAATTACAATTAATACTGATTTATGTTCTATATGAATGTTGTTAAGAGAGTAGACCATAAGATTTCTCATCACAACCAAATGACAAATTGTATTTCTTTAAAATTTTATCTAAGTGGGATAATGAATTCTCCCAAAAGTTGCTACGATATTTATTTCATGATACTTGTAAATCAAATCACTATCCTGTGCACCTTAACTTACACAATGTTTTATGCCAATTATATGCAAATAAAAGCAGCAGGAAAAATGGAAAATCAATGGTCATTTTTTCCCATGTCATTTCTCATGGTTGTTTCTGCAGCAAGTAAATTTGAGTCATGTTATACTTATCCTAGGTAAAGATACTAATAAATAAGTGATTCTAATAAATTATACATAAAGATACTAATAAAATTAGTGTTTCAACATGCCTTAAACTTTCTTCATGTTAACAACCCACTGCTTCTGTAAGCATCAAAATTTCACTCTGTGTATTCATCTGAGATTAGTGAATGGATACAAATTTAAAACTGACCGCTCTTGCTGTAAGTGACAAAGTTCACAGTCTCTGACCGATGGTCTCATCTCCCTGACAGCATCTATAAGAAATGAACATGCTAGGTTGCTAAACATTTCAGCATGGTAAAAATCTCATAAATCCTTCAATTCTTAACTGTTTTGCAATGGGAATGCAATGCTGACAAAGACTTGATTTTGGATAACAATATGGAGTTTTCTCATGGTTGCATTAGGGAATGTGAGGATAATCCCTGTGACCCACAACAAACATTCTCACTCAAGTGCTGGGCAAAGAAGTGCAAAAGTTCTGCAATATTAGGACAGAGGACTGCTTTCAAAATGATGAGGGCGCTCACTCTCTTCCAGGTAGTCCAAGGGAAGAAAGGTTATTGCAATTTCTAGGTGAACAGGAATAAGTCAGTGGTTCAGACACTATAAATTAGTCAAAGGGTGTTCAAAGCCAAAATAAGTTGTGTCAACAATGAGAATTAAAAGAAAATATCTTAGACATTAGCTTAAATTAAAAAGGTGATACAGTCCTGTGCTGGGCTCTGGGGACTGGAGAATTTATATGCCTCCTGCCCATTCAAGGGTTCAGTGGCTTGGCCATAGCATCAGCTCGGGATTCAATGAAAAGGTAACAATTAGTATACTGGGAGAAATATAATCTACCTCTCCCTGATCGGAAGAAAATCTGGTGGTTCAATGTAACTCTTAATTCACAGAGATTCTGTCAGATACAGAGGAATAATTCACTGATCACTCAACTAAGACAAACTTAGTTACTGCTTAACAATCCATCTTCACACACACACACAGTGGTACAGAGATTTGTTGTATTTAGTGGGAAGATTTCAGTGGGCAGAGCTCAGAGTATAGTTTTCAAAGCACCAGCCAACTTTTGTACTTTTGCCAATAGTCTAGATTTTCCCAGGTAGAAAACTACATATGGACAAACAATATTCTTCTTTAGGATTTCTAATTTTGATATTAAACTCTAGCTTTTGACTTATCAGTCTAGAACCTTATTAAGATGATCACGGTAAGACCCACTGTGTGATAAGAGCGCTGGAAACTAGCTGCTGAACCAGACCATCAGAACCCCAGAATGCTAATGTAAGCAACAACATAGCCACCATCAAATTTCAGCTGACAAACTAAAAAGCTTGATGTTTTTGTTGTAAGAAGAACCACTGCTGTCCAGACACATTTCTCCAGCTGTAAGTAGTCTCTATTCTTCTCTTGGTAACGGTCATATTGGTGGCATGTTGCTAGAGTTCACCCTGGCCCATTTGCCATTACTCCAGATGATCAAAGGCTTCCTTCACAATGGGTGACACATTTTCAGTACTCAATTTTGCTATTCCAGTCTTATCAGCTGACCCTGGCTGCATCATTGTGAGAAGAAGCCGTAGTCTCCCTGACCTTGCCTACACTTTTTCAAGCATTTCTGGGCATATCACATTTTGAAAATGCTTCACATTTTATTTTAAATTAATGGGAAATAGTCACAGGCTTCCATGAATATTTTATATTTCCTAATATCTGTATAAATTTGGTATTCTTGCAGTTGGACAAATTTTTAATTCTACCACCCTCACCTCCTTCTAGTCCACAAAATTTAGATTGCAATTTGGTTACTGAATACGACCACCACAACCAAGGTGCTAGTACATTTTAGATACATCCTGTGTGAAGGTTAGAAGGGGCACAAGTTATGTGGTGTGTATAAACCTGTATTAAATATTTGCAATGGCAATGTCTCTTCTGGACAAATCTCTGATTTTAAGAAGTAAATTAATTGGAGGGCAGTATAGTTATTGGTATGGGGAAGAATATCAGGTATTTTGTGATGGGGTGGGTGGTGAAGAGACAGGAAAATATCCAGCAAATGAGAATGGAATACTTTAGACTTCTGGAGGCATGAATTAAGAAGAAAATAATAACTTGTCCCTTGTACCTACCTCCAATTACTGTTTTGAGTGATTAGTCCTTGGGCTATGAAAAGAGTTAGTTTGTGGTAAAGTGTATAGACCATAACGAAATAGTTTGAAAACCATGAGAGATTTGTTGTTTCAGGAAAGTAGATTTTAGTTAAAGTCAACATGTATTTTTCATTCTCTAAATACTAAAATACATCCTGTGGCATGTGCTGTGCTTACTGTGCTGGTATCCAAGTTAGACAAGGAAAGGGGGATAGACAGAAAACATCTGGAGGAGGTGGTTTCTGTGCTGAGACAGGGATAGTCAAAGAAGGTAAAAGGAGGACAACCAAAGTCCAAGGATGAGCTGGATTAAAAGTATTGAGGTTGGAACTAACATTTTTGACAAGCATTTGCCTGGATAAATCTCCAGATACAGTGAAACATAAGATATGCCAAGGTAGTAAGATGCCAGATTTATAAAGAAACGACTAAACTAAGTTGAGTTTGTGTGCTTACAGTTGGAAAGGCATTGAGAGCCTCCCTGAGGACCTAAAGTTGTCTTTGGCTGGAAAATAAAAGCAACATAAATTGTTGATTATAAAGTATAGTGTAGACTCTTGAGGGCAGGAAATGAAAGCACCAATTTGAATACTTTGAAAACAGCACAAAGAAGACCATAGGTAAAATTACTTCTTAAATTCTACCACATGCTGAATGTGCCATCTGAGAATATATCATGTGATCTTTTTGATTCCAGGGATGACATAATAGAGACCATGATCCCTGGGCTGATTCCTGCATTTATCTCCTGTTCCAAACTATCCTAACTTAACACTTTTCATACTTTCCAGGATGGACCAGAAACCATTAAGTTCTTTTCCCTCTCTCCATGTTTTAGTCTTTTTCCAAATTCTTCCATTTTTTTTTCCTTACAAGAAATTATTTAAATTTACTCCCATAATATTCCATAAAAACATCATGTCAACCAGATATCTCTTTCTCTCTTTAAATGGCAACTTAGTCTCCTGTTTAACTCTTTGCTATATTTAAAAAAAATAAGAAAAATACAGGTACACATCTATGTTTATAGTTCAAATAAGAAAATTGCAGATATTTGTCGACCTTGGCCAACGTCAATTTTAATATATGTTTTCCTACATAATCTGGTAGTCCTCTGGTAAATCAGTTGTAATTAGGATGACGTTCATAAACTGAAGATGTCTGATGAGTTGGCCTTCAAAGAGAGGTAGCTGAAGTATCAGCTATCACTGGCACTGGAAATCGTGGGTTGATCCGTGGTTGAAGTTTAGAAAACGAACTTCATTGGCAGATATGCTGCTATATCTATTTGGAAAAGTAGAAGGCTCCACCATCAGTCCAAAATAATTGCTCTGTATGGGAGACAAGATGCTGTACTGAGAAGTAAATGTTGTAGTTGTAATGGAGTTCAAAACACGGCCATTTGTTTCATTGTAGCTGCTTTGAGAGTGCCCGTGGACAGTGGTCAACTGATTTAAAATAGCTAGTTGATCCACTGCAATTTTATCTGGTGGTCTAAATGACATTGATGTTGGAGGAGAATAATCACCTCTGATCAGGGTAGTTATATCACCAATTATGTGGCTAGTAGAGGGCTTTCTTATTAGAGGCATGTTTAAATTTGCAGAAGGTAAAAATGCACTTTCTCCACTAGTGTCAACCACAAAATCAGAATTATTTTTATCCACATTACCCCTGCTTTAAAGTGCTTCTTGTTGAAATTTTCAGCCATTGAAGACAACAGAGAGGAATTTTTAATCATAACTCTTCTTTTTATTCTCACTAAAAGCTGGGTACAGCTTCATTTAAAATTTGGATTATGATAGAAATGCAGCTACAACCAAAGGAGAAACATTTTAGTAATATTTTAAAACAAAATACAAGTCTACAATAAGTCTAACCTATAAAACCTCAGATTCCACGTTTACTATGCAAAGATAATATCATCAAAACATGAACATTGCTAATGATATTTTGAAGTTCCTTATTTGGAAAGCACACATTTAAATAGTATACTCATCAAATTTAAGAATTTAGCAATTGCGGTAACGGTTAAGGCCACTTTTTAAAAGCAGCCTTAATATCTTTATTTAGATTTCTGGAAATATTCATAGTTGCAAGCAAAGTTTCTCATAATATTGACTTCTTAAGGCACTGTCCTCATTTTTTAGAAAAAATAAAGGATTTTAGCCTTAGTAGTTTTATACAATTTTCAAAATCTAGCTTTACATTTATATTACCATTGATTGATATACAAAATAAAATTTTATATATAAGTTACCAAGTGGTTACTAAAATTTCTGAATACCTTTCTTAAAACAGAGTTCTTTTTCTTCTGCCAGAAAGTCAGCTACAAATGCAGACCTTTGAAAATTCTGCCACACTTTCCTAAACCCATAATGGTTTAACTGTCTAAGTAAACTTTTCATACTTCCAGTTTCAAATACTCTGAAAGTGGACTTTCTTTCCAATAGTTCCTTCTTAAAGACACCTTCATCAACCACTATGAAAGATCCATTATCATCACACCAGATGGATTTAAATTGGTCACTCCCAGCTATTTTCCAGAGTTTTCTTGGTAGTGTCAGAGAACGAAAATCATTATCTTCATCTTGTTCAGAGACACAATGTGTGTAACATGGTGTTTTTATCAAGGATTCTTCAAAGTCTGAAAAGCATTTTCTTCAATCATAGACCTCAAGTCCAAGTCCCCAGAAAATGTTTGATCACACAATAGAGATTAACCGGAATTTCCTGAACCAGTTGGTCCATCTTTACGAGACACATCTTGAATTTCTGGAGAAACATTTGCCATCTAAAATAAATTTATCTCCAGCTACTTTTCTAATCTGCATGATTTTGAGCATTGCAGCAACAAATGCTGCTTTAGCAGGCCTGCACAGATAAACTGCTAGGCCTTCACAGTGGACCTCAACTTGAGTAGCTGTGACATCATGAAACAAATGGTCTCCCAGCAACTCAAGTGTAACATTCAGCCAGTGTTTTCTTCTCATTCATCCAGTTAAAATGAAACATATTGGATGCTTCTTTTTATAGTGTGATCTCCAAATATTATTCCAACAAAATCTTTTTAAATAATTTTGTTTTGGTGTTTATGAAATAAAACTAATCTCCTTCCTTTTGTACAGAAATTTATACCAGATATGTGAACAGAGGATAAATAATGCACATAAAATATAGAATAATTTTAAAGTTTTGGCATTTAAAGTGAAATTTGTGTAAAACATGTACAGATAATATACATCTATTTCAATTTTATTTGTAATTAAAGTGAAACTTTATTTGATTTGGAAATGGAAGTAGGTATGTATTTGTGTACATTAAAATAAGTAGCTCTATATTCAGAACATGAGCAGAATAAATATCAGTTTATTCGTTTTGTATGTAAATAAATTGTAAATAAATATGAAATAAAATTAGATAAAAATAATGAATCAAATTTAAGAAATCTCAAGGGGGGAATTTTTGTTTTAAATTGTAATTCAGTTCTATAAGTAAAATAAATGTAATTTAATATTCTACTCTAAAATTACAAAAAAGAAAATGTTATAGTATATTTACAAATATATATTTTTGCCCTTCTTTCACTCAGAGGTTTTTCAGTCCCTAGAATGAATAAATTTTCTTGTCATCTTTATAATCCATACCCTTATGGCTTCTGTGAAGTGTTCCAAAATGATGTTGATAAATACACTTATGCACAAGATCCTTGGTTCAAAAAGCAGTGCCTCCATTAAGGGGCAAACAAGCAAACAACCAAAAAACAAAGAAATGACACTATATGTGTGTTGGGGTGGAAAAGTCCAGGTAATGCATTTTAGGAAACAATATGTATCTCAGTCATGAAACAGTTGACATTGGTAGAAAAATACGGCATTTTAAGGCAAGTGTTTTGTTCACTAATTGCAAATAATAGCTACGTTGTGTATCAGTAAACCGTAGAAAATCCAGTTCTACCAAAAGTTATATTATTTATTTAGAAATAAATTCCATTCAACATAAGCCAAGTTCAAAATGATAGGAAAAAGTTTTTAAATAAATAAATATACACTCAAGCTACAATGTAAATTTTTCTTTCAGTATGTGTACATTCCATTCTAAATAAACATTAGAAACCTGAAATCATTGCGTATTATAAGTATTATAAACTATAGTTAAGTTGGATTTAGTCGTGATTCATAAATATTACTTATCATATGTAAATCAATATATGTGTTACAATCCCGTAAAAAGCAGAGAATTCAAAAACAACATTCTCAAAAAAAGTAGGAAAATTATTCACAGATCTGACCTATACTTATTTATAAAAATATTCTTAACAAATTCACTTTAAATAGAATGTAACTAAACATCATATTAGTCATATATGAAAAACCCATGACTAACATCAAGTTCAATATTAACATACAGGAAGGTGTTCCCCTGGTCCAGTAATAAGAAAAGGTAGCTCATTCTCACAAGTTCTAAATTACACTACTTGAAGCCCTAGCCAGAACAGCTAGTCAAAAAAATATATATAAAAGGCATCCAACTTGTAAAAAAGCAGTAAAATTTTTACAGATGACATAATTATGCATAGATAGAAAACTCCATAGACTCCTCCAGTGACTGTTACAAATAATGAACAAATTTAGTAAACTTACATAATACAAAATCAATATGCAATAATCCATTGCATTCTTGTATAGTAACAACAAAATATCAGAAAGAGAAATTTGGAAAACTATTGTGTGTATATTTACACCAAAAAGAATAAACTAGGAATACATTTGATAAGTGAAATAAAAGATCTAAACATTGATCTATAAATTACAGGTGCAAGAAATATAAGTAACCAATATAAAAAGAAAGATATTCTCTACTTATGGATTGTATACAAGTGAGGAACTATTCTAATGTATCTTTTACATGTTCAATCTCCCCTGCACTACTTATTGAGGAGAATGTCTATTCTTCATTTTATACTCTTGCTTCCTTTTTCATGTGTTAATTGATCATAGGTGTGAGGGATTATATCTGGTTGCTCTATTCTCTTCTATTGATTGGTGTCTGTTTTTGAGCCAGTATCATATTGTTTAAATTACTAAAGATTTGTTGGACTGTTTAACATCAGAGAACATTACACTATTAGATTTAATACACTTTGTCAAGATTATTTTGGCAACTCATGGTCTATGCAGTTACATATAAATTTTGAAATTAATTGTTTTATTAAATGGAAAAATCTCATGGGTACTTTGACATGAATCACACTAAATGTAGATTGCTTTGAGTAGAATGGTTGTTTCAACCACATTGTTTCACATCATTAACATAAGAGATGTTTTCATTTCTTTGGATAAGTTTTAACTTCCTTAATCAATGTTTTCTATTTTTTAATGTATAGGATTTCTCCTTATTTGTTAACTTCATTTCTGTATATTCTATTCATTTATATATAATTATATATATTATAATTGTAAACACGTTTCCTACACAAATACAACAGGCATAAGGCAATGGCAAGACATATTCAAAATCCTGAATGAAAGAAACCTGTAATTTAAAATAATTTATCAAGCAAGGCTATCCTTTAGAATAGAAGGAGAGATAAATAACTTCCACAAAAGCAAATACTAAAAGAATTTAGCAACAGTAAAAGAAATAATGAAAAATCTACTCTGAAATAAAAAGCAGGATGCTATAGAAAGGAGAAAAGCATAATTAGAAAGGCAATAGCTACAATGCCTTAAAATAGAATAAATATGATGTTGTAAAACAGGATATCAAAAATTTTATGGGTCACGGAGTGAAAGAGTACAATACACTGAATTTTCTTCTTGTTTCTGTTCTCTATAGGAGGGGTTAGAATTTGTATTCCTATCAGTTAAAATAAAAAGATATACTAATATTTCTATATACATACAAAACAGGGTAAACATAAGTCAAAATCTTACAATGAAGTTACAAAGCCAAAAAGAAACCAAGATATTAACAGAAAACTTATCAAGCCACAAAAAGAAAATGAAATGAACAAAAAGGAAATACCAAATCAACTGCAAAATGAAGTTTAAAATTTAAATAAACACCAGTCTATCAATAATTATCACAATTGTTAATGGACTTAGTGCTTCAATCAAAAGATATATATTGTCAGATGGGATAATATAACAAAACCCTACATTATGAAGCATAGAAGAGACTCACTTTAGTAAGAGGAACACAGATGAATTGAAAGTCAGAAGATGGAAAAGTATATTGCATGCAAATGGACATGACAAGAAAGCAGGACTAACAGTAATGACTTCACACAAAATAGACTTTACAAAAAAGGCCATAGAGAAAGATAGACAAGGACATGATATAATGATTAAAGGAGCAAAAAAAATGAGGGTATTAAACTCATTAAGATATATGCACTCAATATAGGAGTACCTAAATACATAAAGCAAACACTAATAGATAAAAAGGGAGAAATGGATGGGAACACAATCAATGTAGGAGACTATAACTCCCCATTACCATCATAAGACTGGTCTTTCAGACAGAAAACTAATAAGGGAACAAAGATACAAAAAGATATGTTAAAGTAATTGGAGTTGGTTGATATTTTCAAAACAGTACTCCTCCCCAAACAGAATATATATTCTCCTCCAGTTCACATGGAATATTTTCTAGGAAAGATTATCTACTCAGGCATTGAATAAGCCTCAAAAAATTTAAGAAGATAAAAATACTTTCAAGCATCTTTTCTGAGTATAATACCATGAAACTATAAATCAATCACAGAAAAAAAGGGAGAAAAATTAACAGCATGTAAATTAAACACCATGGTACTATAACAAGTGAGGGAGGTGAAGAAGTAAAAGAAGAAATTAAAAAATATCTTGAGAAATATGTCAAAACACTACACAAATTCTATAAAATACAGTTAAAGCAGGCTTAAGAGGGAAGTTCATAGTGACAAGGCCCTCCTCAAAGTAGAAGAGCAATTTTAAATAAATAATCTAAAGTTCTATGTAAACCAATTCATGAAAAGAAAAGCAAACAAAACCAAAAGTCAGCAGAAAGAGAGAAATAAGAAAGATCAAGGAAGAAAGAATTGAAATACACATTAAAAAATAGAAAAACTAAATCAAACTATTTTTTGAAATAGTAAACATAATTGACAAAACTCTGGACAGGTTCACCAACAAGAAAAGAGAGAGAACACAAATAATATAAGAAATGAAAATGGAGAAACTAAAAAGAGTACAACAAATTTGCATAATATCATAAGTGAATACCATGAGCAACTGTATGGAAACAAACTGGATAACCAGGAAGAAATGGAGAAGATTTTGGAAACATTCGGCCCATCAAGAATTCATCAAGAACAAATTAACCATTTGAATATACAGATCACCAGAAATGGAAAAGAATTATCAATAAAATAAAAAATAATCTGCAAACAAAAATTCAGACCCAAGTAGATTCACTGGGGAATTTGACCAAACATACAAAGAAAAATCCATACCAGTCCTCCTCAAATTCTTCCAAAAGATTGATATGGAGAGAGTACACCCAAACTCACACCGTAAGGCCAACATCAACCTGATACCAAAACCAGATAAAGACACTACCCCAAGAGAAAACTATAGGCCAAGATCCTTGAAAAACATAGATGTAAATGTCTTTAAGAAAGTATTAACAAACAGAATCCAACAGCATGTAAAAAAAGATCATAAAACATGGTCAAGTTAGGTTCATCCCAGGAATAGAAGGATGGTTAAACTTATGAAAATCAATCAATCAATTGTGATTCACCATATCAATAACAGAGAGGACAAAAAACCACATGAACATCTCAGTAGATGTAGAGAAAGCATTTGATAAAAATTAACATGTATTTGCAATAAAAGTTCTTATCACAGTGTGCATAGAGGGACCATGTCTCAACATAATGAAAGCTATTTATGACAAACATATAGCCAGCAAAATACTTAGTGGTGAAAAACAGAAACCCTTCCCACAAAAACCTGAGACAAGACAACGTTGCCCATTCTCCCAAATTCAATTCAATATAGTATTGGTATTCCTAACCACAACGATCAGGCTAGGAAAAGAAATAAAAGGATTCAGACTGGAAAAGAAGAGGTAAAATTGTCATGATATGCAAACATGACACTATATAGAGAAAACTGTAAAAGCTTCACAAAATATACTTAGGCTAAAAAAGGAACTGGGTAAGGTACCCAGAGTAATGTACAAAAAGCCAATTGCATTTCCTTATACTTCCATTGAATCAACAGGAAAACAAAGTATAGAGACAACTGCTTTTATAACTGCAACCAAAACTATAAAATGCATAAGAATAATTCTGACCAAAGAGGTGAATGAATTATACATGGAGAAAGAGAAAACATTGATTGAGGAAATTAAAAAAGATTTGAAGAATTGAAAAGATACCCAATGGTCTCGTAATGGAAGAAACAAAATGGTTAAAATGGTCATACTGCCCAAGGCAATCCACAGACTTAATGTGATTTCCTATCAAATTATGCAAATCTTTTCTTTTTGGGACTGAAACAAATGATCCTAAAATTTACATAGAGTCATAAAAGATCCATAATTTCCAAAGCAATAATAAAGAAAAAGAAACAGGCTTGAGGAATAAACCAACTGGTCTCCATACACTATTGCAAAGCTATCATAATCAAAATGACATGATATTGGTACAGAAACAGGCATATGGACCATTGGAACAGATTAGAGGGCCTAGGAATAAATCAACAGGCCTATGTTCTATTAATCTTTGACAGAGTAGCCAGTAACATGACAGAGAAAAGACCATCTCTTCACCAACTGTTGTTGGGAAAACTGGATAGCAGCATCAGAGCAAAGGAGTTAGAACACTCCTTCACTGCATACACAAGAATAAACTCAAAATGGCTTGAAGACTTTAATGTAAGGCAAGACATAGTAAATCTCCTAGAAGAAAACATAGGAAAAACACTCTGAGATAAATGTCAGAAATGATCTCCTAGTACAGCCTACCCAGGTAATGGATGTAAGAGCAAAATTAATAAATTGGACCTAATTAAACTTACAAGCTTTTGCACAGCAGAGGGAACCATAAACAAAGCAAAATGACAACCTACAGGTTTAAAGAAAGTATTTAGAAGTGATGCGACTGACAAAGTCTTAATTTCTAATATATAAAGACTTCGCACAATGTAATAATAATAATAAAAAACAAGAAACCCCATCTGAAAATGGGCAGAAGCCCTAAACAAGCAATTCTCCAATAGAGACAGAAATGCCACATAGATATATGAAAAAATGATATTGCTCAATATCATTATCAGAGAAGGGTAATTCAAAACTATAATGAAGTATCACCTCACAATAATCACAATGGCCATCGTTCAAAATTCTTCAAACATTAAATGCTGGGGAAGCTGTGGAGAAAGGAGACCCTCCTACACTGTTGGAAGTAATGTAGATTGGTGCACTCATTGTGGAAACCAGGATCGGGATTCCTCAAAAGAATAAAAATAGATTTAAGATACAATCCAGCAATCCCACTTCTGGAAATATATCAAAGGGAACCCTAATTCAAAAAGACACCTGCACCCCAATGTTTTTAGCAGTGCTATATACGGCAGTCACGACATGGAAGCAACCTAATTGTCCAACAACAGATGACAGTATTCAGAAATTAGGCCGTATTTACAAAATGGAATAATATTATGCAATAAAAAATGATAAAAACAATGACATTTGCAGCAAAATGGATGTCCCCAAAAAGTGTCATTCTAATTGAAGTAAGCCAGAAAGAGAAAGAAAAATAATACATTACATGACATAAGTGGAACCTTAAAAAAAATTTAGATGAGAACACTATGATTTCACCTACAAAATTTAATCATACTCACAGATGTACTAAACAATTTTATGATTACTGCGGAAAGGGGCTGTGAGAGGATATATTTGGAAGATGAAGATTCATAAATTTTTTCCACTATATATAAAAATAGATTTTTTTCAAATTTTCACTTGTATGACACAGGGCAGTAATTTAAATAATGTGAAGTAATGTTTAATAGACACAAAAATATATGCATGTACAGGGACACTGTGCTATACACCACAGATTGACACATTGTAAATGGCAGTAATCACTTATAAATAAATGAATAATATGCAAATATATTAATTAATTAATTAATTAAATTATAACTAAATAAAAATATTTAATAATAAATGAAATACAAAAATTCACACTACAAAATTTTACACCTCAAGGATCTAGGAGAAAACAGAAACAATAAAGAAGAAAATTGAATGAATGAGAGTAAGGCAAATAACAAGAGAAACAAATGAAAAGATAAAAAATATATACCTAAGTATGTTTATTTTTAACAAAAACTGGACAAAAGTTTAGGTTGGCTAAGAAAATAAAGACTCAAATAAAATTAGAAATAAAACAGAAGTTATTACCACTTATATTTCAGAGATGCAAAGCACCATAAGAAATTACCACAAGCCAAAGGTTTGAATGACCTAGAACAAAAGATAAATTCCCAGAAACATGTCCTCCAATACCGAATCAAGAAAAGTTAGAAAGATAATAGAGCAAAAGTTTGTTTGAGTAAGTCAATAATCCAAACTTCGAAAACCAGAAAAAATTTACAACACGACTTTACTGGTGAATTCTGTCATATATTTGAAGACAAATATTCACCAATTCTTCCCCAAATATTCTAAGAATTTGAAGGGGGTGAAAGATTACAAACAAGTTTTATGATGCGAGATTTATTTGTTTAAAAAAGCTAAAAAGGACATTATATGCAAAGTATAGAATTTTATAGCTGATGAAAATATGTGCCAAAATTCTCAACAAAACACAAGCAAAATTAATTCAACAACACTCTTAATGTATCATAAACATATTTGAGTAAAGTTATATATCCCTGGGTTTAAAGATACTTCAAAATATTCAAATCAATAAAGGTGACATGCCACACTAATAGAATGAGTAAAAGAACTCACATAATCATCTCAATATGTGCAGAAAGAGCATTGTATATAATGCAACATCCTTTTAAGATACTCCCAACAAATTAAATTAACCCTGTCAGTGGCACGATATCTTATACACACAAACACTGTGTGAAGAGAAGTGAAGCAGTTCTCTGTTTATTGAATCTTAGAAGAAGGGTTTATATAGGACTTGCACAATGCCTCACATATACTCTAAGTTATAACAATGTTAATAATCTTAAGCTATTTATGTTCCCATGCTCCTACAGTAAGCGTAGGAAGTTAAATTATCAAGGATTGTTTTAAATTTCATCACGGAACTTCATTAAGTAGGCCATCTCTTATCCAGCAGGCTGTGCCTGTCTTAGGTTGTCCTCCTCTGAGGATCTTACCCAGCATAGGCTATCCAGCCATCCATACTGGATACATTGAGTAGGCCATTTTTTTATCCAGCCTGGATTTATGACATTCCTCACAGCTTGTTTATCAGTTCAGCCCATGGGCTTATTCTCTAGAACCTTCAGACAGGGGCCTACAAACCCAAAATCCCTTGACAGAAAAATGGATGAAAAAAATTTGATGTATATATGCAATGGAATCAATACTTTGCATTACTATCAAGAGTGCCCACATTGTCCCTTTTTCTCCACAATCTCACCAACATCTATTTCTTTTCTTTTTGGTGAGAGCCTTCTGACAATTGTGAGGTATTGTCTCATTTTTGGTTTATGACTATCCTAATAATTTATAAATCTGAACACATTTTCATATGTCATATAGCAAACTTTATGTTTTCTACAGAAAATTGATTCAGATTTATCTATTCATTTCCTATGGACTTTTTTTTAATTGAATTGTTTGCTCTTTTTTGTTGTAGTTTCGGGGTTAAGATTTTGCCATATATTTTGGATATTAACACTTGATTGGAAACTATACCTGAAAATATTTTCTACCATTGTGTTGGTTGACTGTTCATTTTATTGATCATCTGTTCTGCAGTGTAAATCTGTTTAGTGTGACACAATCATATTTTCTTAGTTTTACTTCTGCTTCCCTTGCCAGAGGAGACATATATAGAATCAAATTAAGTCCAATGTCAGAGTGTATTTCTTATATTTTAACCTAGGATTCTTTAATTTCAGGATTTATGTTTTATATGCCCAGGGGTGGGATTGCTTTGTCATATGATAGGTCTATATTTATTATTTAAAGGAACTTCCATACTGTTTCCAAACTGGTTTCACCAATTTTCATTCCCACCAACAGCATTGGAGTGTCCCTTTTTCTCCACAATCTCCCCAGTCTTTATTATTTGTAGACATTTGGATGACAACCCTTCTAACTAGTGTGGGGTAAAATATTATATAATTTTTGTCTTTCCTTTGTATAATGATTAGCAATGTGAGCACGTTTTTATGTTCCTGTTTTGTCATTTGTGTCTTTTTTAGTGAATTGTCTTCTGCTCATTTTCTGGCTGAGTTGTTTGTAGATTTTTGAAATGGAGTTTTATGATCTATTTGTGTATATTAGAAATTAACCTATTGTTGATTGCATTGTTTCCTAATGTTTTCTCCCGTTTGAAAGTTCATCTGTTCATTTTGTTTATTTTGCTGTGTAGAAACTTTTAAGTTTACTTAGGACCTATTTGTTTATTTTACCTTTATTGTTTTCAGCTTGGGAGTGTGACATAGGAAAATTTTACTAGAATTTTTGTTTTGTTTTGCCTATGTTAGATTCCAGTAGTTTTATTGTATCATGTATTAGATTCAGATATTTCAAACATTCTGAATTTATTCTTGTACAGTGTGAGTGATTGTTCTAATTTCATTGATTTACATGTTGCTGTCTAATTTTCTCAACATCACTTGCTGAAGACTGTTATTTAGGCATTGTTTATTTTTGTTTCCTTTGTCATAGTTTAGTTGACCATAGTTTTGATGTTTTATTTCTGCCTCTCTGTTCTGTTCCAGTGATATAGATGTTTGTTTGTTCTCCAGTATTGTGCTGTATTGATTACTGTATTTTTGTACTATAGTCTGAGATCTGGGAGATTTATGGGTTTTGCCTCCAACTTTGTTCTTTTTCCTCATTGTTCCTTTTGGGGTTCTGGTTCTTTTGCAGTTCCATACAAATCATAGGACTGTTTTTATTTCTGTGGAAAATATCATGTATTTGGATATGAATGAATTTATATCTGTAGACATATTTTGTACATTGTATATTTTAAAAATATTAATTCTTCTAAACTAAGATCTTGAGGTTTCTTTCCATTTCTTTGCATCATCTTCAAATTTCTTTTTCAGTGTCCTATAGATTTCATTATCTCGGATTTTCCATAGGTTTTTCATTTTATGACCTGATTTCATATGGATTCTTTAAGTTATGGAATATTTGATTGTTTGTGTAAAGAAATGTGACATTTTTAGTATATTAATCATGAATCATGCTACTTTGCAAAATGTCTTTATTAGTTTTAGTTGTTCTGGTGTGGAGAATATTTAGGGATCTCTATATAGATTATCATGTCATCTAAAATAATAACAGTTTAACTTCATTCAATCCAACTTGAATAACTATTTTTCTTGTCTGATTGCTGTTGCTAGTACTTCCCATACTGTGTTTAACAGAAATGTTGAGATTGGGCATCCTTGTCTTATTCCTTAATTTGGCTTTCAGTTATTCACTTTTGCATATTATGTTGTCTGTGGGTTTCTAAGTAATGACTTTATTTATGTTGAGATATATTTCCTGAATCCTACTTTGGTAAGAGTTTTCTGTTGTTGTTGCTGTTGATGTTGTTGTTGTTGCTGTTGTTGCTGTTTTAATGAATAAATTTTGAATTTTGTGAAATACTTTTTATGGATTTATTGGGAGGACCACGTCATTTTCTCTATTCCTTTTGCTAATGTGGTGTATCAAACTGATTGATTTGTGTATGTTGAACTTCTCTAGTCAGAAGAGAATGAAACCAATTTGATCACGGTGAATGATTCATTTTTGTTATTGCTGGATTTAGTTTGTTAATAATATTTTGTAGAATTTTTGCATCTAAATCTATCAAATTTATTGACTAGAAGTTCCCTTTGCCTGTAGTTTCTTTGTTGGCTTTGCTATCAGGGTGATGAATTCTTCATAGAATTAATTTAGGAGTTTCCCACATCTTCAATATTTTTGAATAGTTTGAAGAGTATAAGTTCTGCTTTGTATTTTTGTGCAGTTCTCCACAGGATTTGTTTAAATCTGCTCTTCTATTTAACGATTTTTTAAAATGCAGATTCTTTCTTCTAGAAAACAGTTTGTTCAAATTATTTGTTTCTCCTTATCTCTGTCTCTTTCTAGACATTTGTCTATTTCTTCTAAGTTGTCCAGTTTATTCTAATGTAAGTGTTGTCAAAATGATCCCTTTTTGTATATTTGAGGTAAGAATTGTTATTTCTCTTCTTTTATTTCTTACTTTATTTCTTTGCAGCATCTCTATTTTCTTCATGATGCACCTGGCTAGAGGTTTTTTGACTTTGCTTATCTTAAAAAAAACAAAATATCTTTGGTTTTCATGCTCTTTTGCATAGTTTCCTTTTTCTCTCTAATGTATATTTACACATGTAATATTTAGGATCATGTTTTAATTTTTTTAAGTTTTCTTTATTGATTTACAATCATTTTACAAAGTTGTCTGCAATCCTAACATAGAGCACAGTTTTGCAGTTACAATGAAAATATATACATTTTTTGTCCCATTTTTTCTACTGTGGGCTTCCGTACGAACTTTTATATATTTCCCTGCGCTATACAGTAAAATCCTGTTTATCTATCCTACAATATATACCTCCCAGTCTATCTCTTCCCACCCCCGGCCCCCTTTGCTAACAAAACCTTTTATTCTATGTCTGCAAGTCTATTTCTCTTTTGTATTTGTGTTTTTGTTTTGTTTTGTTTTGCTTTGTTTTTAGATTCCACTGATGAGCCATCTCATATGGTATTTTTCTTTCTCTTTCTGGCTTTCTTCACTTAAACTGATTTTCCCCTGGATCATCCATGTTGCTGAAAATGGCATTATGTTGTCGCTTTATATGGCTGACCAGTATTCCATTGTATAAACATACCACCTCTTCTTAATCCAGTCAACTGTTGATGGATATTTAGGCTGTTTCCATGTCTTGGCTATTGTAAATAGTGCTGGTTTTAAATATTCGGGTGCAGGTGTCATCCAGAAGTAGGATTCTTTCATGATTTATGGCCAGGAGCGGGATTCCTGGGTCATATGGTAAGTCTATTCCTAGGCTTTTGAGGAATCTTCATCCTGTTTTCCACAGTGGCTGCACCAAACTGCATTGCCACCAGCAGTGAAGGAAGTTTCCCTTTCCTCCACAGCCTCTCCAGCATTTGTCATTTGTGAATTTTTGAATGACGGCCATTCTGACTGCTGTGAGGTGATACATCATTGTAGTTCTGATTTGCATTTCTCTGATAATGAGTGATACTGAGCATTTTCTGATGTGCCTTTTGATCATTTGCATGTCTTCCTTGGAGAACTTCTTGTTTAGGTCTTCTGCCAATATTTGCATTGGGTGATTTATTTTTTCTTATTCAGTTGGATGCACTGCTTCTATACTCTTGAGATCAAGCCTTTGTCGGTTTCATATTCAGATTTTTTCCCATTCAGTAGGTTGTATTTTTGTTTTACTTCCAGTTTCCTTACTGTGCAGAAGCTTGTAAGTTTCATTAGGTCCTATTTGTTTATTCTTGCTTTTAATTTTTTTACGAGAAAATTTATGAGACGTATGTAAGATAATGTTTTGCCTATATTTTCCACTAGGAAGTTTACTGAATCTTGTCTTATGTATAAGTCTTTTATCCATTCTGAGTTTATATTTGTGTATGGTGTTATAGCTTCATTGGGAGTGTTCTAGCTTCATTGATTTAAATGCTGCTCTCCAGTTTTCCCAACACCAGTTACTGAACAGTCTTTCTCTCTTCCATTGTACTTTCTTGCCTCCTTTGTGTAAGATTAATTGACCAAAAATTTGTGGGTTTCTTTCTGGGCTCTCTATTCTGTTCCATTGGCCTATACATATCTTTTCCTACCAATACAGTGCTGTCATATAGTCTGTAGCTCTATAGTGTTATCTGAATCGTTAGCTTTATGAAATGCCACTGATTTTTGTACCTTAATCTTTTAACCTGCTACATTGCTGAATTCTTCGATCAGCTGAAGTAGTTTTTGTCTGGATCTTGTAGGGTTTTCTATACATAGTAACATTATCTGCATATACTGAGACTTTTACCTTTTCCTTTCCAATTTGCATCCCTTTTGCTTCTTTCTCTTGTTTGATTTCTGTGGTTAGGACTTCCAAGACTATGTTGAGTAGGAGTGGTGATATTGTGCATCCTTGCCTTGTCCCAGATTTTAGTGGGAAGATTTTGACTTTCTCACCTTTGAGTACTATGCTGGCTGTAGGTTTGTAATCTATAGCTTTTATGATGCTGGTATATGTTTCCTCTATGCCCACTTTGGTGAGACTTTTTATCATAAGTGTGTGTTGAATTTTATCAAATGTTTTCCTGCATCTATTGAGATGATCATGTGATTTTGGTCCTTTCTCTTGTTGATATGCTGTATTACACTGACTTGATTTGCATATGTTGAACCACCCCTGTGTCCCTGGCATGATCCTCACTTGGTCATGATGAATAATCTTTTTTCTGTGTTTTTGGATTCTATTCACTACTATTTTGATGAGGATATTTGCGTCTGTGTTCATCAGCGATATTGGCTTATAATTGTCTTGTTTGGTATTGTCATTGCCTGGTTGTGATATCCGAGTAATTTTGGCTTCATAGAATGGCTTTGGGAGTATTCCTTCTTTTTCAATCTTCTAGAAGAGTTTGAGAAAGACTGGTATGAGTTCTTCTATACAAGTTTGGTAGAATTCCATAGTGAAGCCGTCTGGTCCTGGACTGTTATTTGTAGGGAGGTTTTATATTGCTATTTTGATTTCATTTCAAGTGCTCTGTATGTTCAAGTGGTCAGTTTCTTCTTGATTCAGTTTTGGTGGACTGTATGTTTCCAGTAAATTGTCCATCTCCTCTAGGATATCCAGTTTTGTTCAATATAATTTTCATAATATTCTCATTTGATATTCTGTATTTCTATTTTATTAGTTGTAAATTCACAGTTCTCCTATCTCATTTTAATAATATGTGCTCTCTCCCTTTTCTTCTTTTGAGTTTGGCCAGAGGCTTGTCGATTTTACTTACTTTTTTGAAAAATCAGCCTTTGAAATGGTTGATTTATTTCCTATGGTCTTTTAAAACTCTATTTTATTTATTTCCTCCCCAATATTTATGATTTCCTTCCTTCTGCTGTCTTTTGGGGTTTTTTGTTCTTCTTTTTCTTGTTCATTCTCCTCATGGGTTTAATTGTTTATTTGTGATTGTTCTTCTTTATGAGGAAGGCATGTATCGCTATAAACTCCCCTCTCAACACTGCTTTTGCTGTGTCCCATAAAATTGTGTGGTTTGCATTCATTTTCTTTTGTCTCAAGGTACATTTTCATTTCAGCTTTGATTTCTTCTATGACCCATAGATTTTTTAATAACATATTGTTTAATCCCCATGTTTTCCTTTTGTTCTCTTTTGTTTCTATGTTGTTGATTTCTAGCTTAATAACATTGTGTTCAGTAAAGATGCTTGAGGTAATTTCTATCTTCTTAAAGTTGCTGAGGTTTCTTTTGTGCCCAAGTATATCATGAATCCTGGAAAATGTCTCATGTGCACTTGAAAAGAATGTATGTACTATTTTTTGGGGGGTGCAATGCTCTGAAAATATCCACCAAGTGTAATATTTCTATTGTATTATTTAAATTCTCTGTTGCCTAATTTATTTTCTATCTTGATGATCTTTCCAGTGATGTTAATGCAGTGTTGAAATCTCCAACTATGATTAGATTCCCATCACTATCCCCCTTAATATCTGTTAGTAATTATTTCATGTACTTAGGCAGTCCTCTATCTGATGCATATG
This sequence comes from Vicugna pacos, assembly GCF_048564905.1. Classification (NCBI taxonomy): domain Eukaryota; kingdom Metazoa; phylum Chordata; class Mammalia; order Artiodactyla; family Camelidae; genus Vicugna; species Vicugna pacos. The sequence continues at coordinate 2,943,044 of NW_027328737.1, forward strand.
TATTAACGAGTGTGCTATCCTCATCTTGTATCACTGCTTCAATCATTATAAAATGTCCTTCCTTATCTTTCTTTATGGCCTTTGTTTTAAAGATTATTTTTTCAGAAGTCAGTACTACAACACCTGCTTTTTTTCTTTTTCATTTGTATAGAATAACCTTTTCAATCCTTTCACTCTCAAACTATATATTTCCTTCTCATTAAAGTGGGTCTCTTATATGCAGCATATTGAAGGTTCTTGCTTTATTATCCAGCCTGCCACTCAATGACATTGACTGGAGCATTTAGTCCATTAACCTTTACAATAATCGATGATATGTTTGTGTTTATTGCCATTTTGTCCTTATCATTCCAGTTGATTTGGTATTTCCTCTTTGTTCGTTTCATCTTCCCTTTATGTTTTGGTCAATTTCCTTAGTATTATCATGAAATTTATTTAGGTTTAGTGACTCCCTGAATATGTTTTTGTCTTGTTTTTACCCTTTTATATAAGTCTATTAGACCATTAGTATAACTGATTTTATTAAACTGATAGTAACATGATCTCAAAACCATCCTACCGAGAACCAAACATTTTAAAAGGAAAGACCTCCCAAGAAAAAATTCTCTATTTTCCTACTTCCCTTTCCCACTCTCAATGATTTGTATGTCTTGTTTTAAAATTTTGTGTTTATTTTATTTGTAGTTCATGAGTTATCACCTTTCCAGCAGTGTGTTTCGCATTTCTATAGAATCCTGCTGCTTTTCTTTTTAGAGTAGGACTTTCAATATTTCTTTTAACATGGGTCTAGTATTGCTAAACTCTTGTAGCTTTTTCTTGTCTGTGAAATCTTTATATCTCCTTCTACCATAGAGGATAGCCTTGTTGGTTAAAGGATCCGAGGGTATATCATTTTTTTCATTCAGACTTTGAATATATCTTGCCACTCCATTCTGTTCTGTAGTATTTGTGTTGTGAAATCAGCTGGGAGCCCTATGGGGATTCCCTTGTAACTCACTCTTTGCTATTCTCTTGCTGCCTTTAGGATCGTTTCTTTATCCTTGACTCTGGCCATCTTAATTATATATCTTGTTGTGGGTTTATTTGAGTTCTTCCTGTTTGGGACACTGTGAGCTTCCTGTACTTGGATATCTGATACCTTCTTTAAGTTTGGGAAGTTCTCAGTCATGATTTCTTCAAACACCTTTGCAATCCCCTTTGATCTTTCCTCCCCTTCTGGGAATTGTATCATGTCAATGTTGGCATGCTTTCTATTATCCCATAGGTCTCTCTTTTTTTTTTTCATTTCTTTCTCATTGTTTCTCTTGTAGCTGTTTTGATTGGGTGCTTTCTATTGTCCTGTATTCTAGGTCAATAATTAATTCCTCTGCATTATCTAGTCAGCTTTGCGACCCCTTTAGATCATTCCTCATCTCAGTCAACTTGTTTACTTATTCTACTCAGCTCTTCTTATAGCTTCCATTTCATTTCTAACTTATTTTATATCTCTAAACATTATCTTTTATTTCCTTCAGTCATTTGATCAATCCTCTTCTGAAATCTTGATCTAGTAGGCTATTGATATCTATTTCACTGATCATTCTTTCAGGGGATTTCTCTTGTTTTTTAATTGGTAATGGTTTGTCCGCTTCTTCGTCTTGCTCATACCTCTCTGGCACTGTGGTTTATGGAGTATCAGTTATGTATTGTGGCCCTAAAGAAGTTTATCTACCTAATGCCTAGGTAGTAATACAACTAAAAAACAGAAAAAAGAGAGAGAGATACAAACAATTTTAAAGAGGGGGAAATAAATGTTTGAAGACATTGTATAATACATAATAGATGAGCAAGGTGAAGCAGAGTTTTGAAAAATAATAATAATAATAAAAATATTTTTAAAAAATTTCAATGGGATTTAAAAGGGGGAGTATATATAATTGCCTAAGAAGTAAAAATTAAGAGGGTAATAAAAATGGAACAGATAGAAACAGATTAAACAAGGATGTAGTCAGTGTATCCTGGAGACTGTGCACTTTTAATGTGAACTATTTCTGTATTCATCCTGTTTTGGAAGCTCAGCTTGCTTTTCCCAGAGGCCCTCCATTGGAGCCTTCATCTGTGCAGCTCCCAGGGCCTGTCAGCAAGCAGATCACTCCTACCCCCAACACTGGTTCTGGAGCAGCTCTCTTTACTGTGGGCTGTGTTGTCATTGCCCTGACCAATGCCTCAGTCACATGTTTCTGACTGACCAGGCAGGAGCAGCATCAAGCCCTCTCCCAGCCACATGGTCATGGGCTGTATTCCAGCCCAAAATTGGCAGGCCATCAGGCCCCTCATGGTGCCGGTCTCTCCACTGCTATGTGGCCTGTCATTGGTCTGGGCCAAAACCCAGCTCCTTGTTTGCCTTGGCAGAGCAAGTACTCTGAGGAAATAGGACAGAAAAATCTTATCTGCCCCAGGCTGTAGACACGTCCTCATCTGGTGCTTGAGGCTGCTAAGTCCTTAGGAGTGAATGCAGGGCTTGCTCTCACTGCTGCCAGGGTGCAAAGCACCAGAGGCTATGGTGGCTGTGTCTGAGACCCAGGTCACTTGTCCTAGATACTTTTGAGGGTTTTCAGAGTTTCATAATGCATCTTTCCCCTGCCAGGGCTATTTTGCCCTGTTTAATGGAGAGCCCAGATTGTTCTGCCCTGTGCACCCACAGCAATGGCTCACAGCCCATTCCATTCCCCTGGGCTGCCTCAGTGCAGCCATCCTCACCTTCAAACCAGCTCGGGCAGCATGGCCCTGCCCCCAGCTGTCAGGATGCCTCTTGGGCAGGGTGTCACAGGGATCCTCTGTGCCTGTTTAACTTAGGACAGTCAGTCAACTTATACTGTATAGAGGTCCAATTCTTGGAGGCTCCCCCTCCATCCCGCCGAACTCTCAGTTGGAGAGGGGACACCCAGTGAATGAGCACCAGTCCTTCTTTGCTGCTATCCCCTGTGGGACCTGTCCGAATTGGTTTTCCCTCTTCTTTCTTTCTTCATTTTCTTCTACCAGATTTTTGCATCTTTATCTTTTGAAGAGGACAATGTTCTATCAGAGATCTGCAGGTTCTCTGGTTAGCTGGGTAGGTCTGTGGTTTTGAGACTTGGTGCATTTGTGGGAAAGGGTGAGCTATGAGCATCCTTCTGCTCCAACATCTTCACTTCCCCCACAAAAAGTCTCACTTTATGTTGAAAGTTAAACACAACCAGTAAATAGATGGAAAAGATGTTTCATGTAAATGACAAAAAAGTGCAGTTTACAATGCTCAACTCATACAAAATACGTTTTAAAATAAGGGCCATAATGAAAGATAAATATGAGATTATATAAAGAAACAGAGTTCAATATGAAAATAGAGTATTACACTCATTAAATTATATTTGGACCCAACACCGTAGATCCTAATTATAAAAAGAAATATTAGTAGACATGAAGGAATTAATTCATTATAAAACAATAATAGTTAATGAGTTTAACACCTCACTATTCTGATGGCCATATCATCCAGAAAGAATATATATAAGGAAACAGAGGTTTTAATGGCATATTAGATCATTTGAACCTAAATGAGCTATTGGACACTGCATCAGAAAAGGAGAACACATAAACTTCTCAAGTGTGCACAGGATGTTATCGAAGGAATTAGCCACATATTATGTCATGAAATGAGCCTCAGGAACTTTAAGCAAATACAGATTACAGCAAGTATTTTTCCATACACAAAATTATGAAACTGTGCATCAACTCTAGAAAGAAGAACAGGAAAAGCACAAACATGTGATTAAACTTCATCCTTAAAAAAATAAAATAAAATAAAGTCAATGATAAAATCAAAGAGGTAATAAAATAATACCAGGATTCAAATTAAAATGAAATCACAGCTTCATCAAAAGTATGGGATGCAGTAAAGGCAAATCTAAGAGGGAAGTTTAGAACAATTGAGGCCTTCTACCAGGAAATAGAAAAACCTCACACAAAGGATAAAGCTTACCACACAAAATAACTAGATATAAGAACAAACAAAATGCAAAGGCAGTAGAATGAGAAATCTTTAATGATTAGGTTGAAAATAAATGAAATAAAAACTAAAAAAGAAATTAAAATTCATAAAATCAACAGCTATTTTTTTCTTAAAAATATTAACAAATTGGTAAGAATTTAGCCAGGCTTAACAAGAAATACAGGGTCAAACCAAACAAAATAAGAAATGAAATATTGAAAAAGTTTCTGATAGTACAGAAATGCAAACAAAGATTATGAAAGCACTCTGAGCAGTTACGTGGCAACCAACTGGACGACCTTAAATGAATGGACAAATTTCTTGAAACATACAGCCGGCCAACACTGCATAAAAAGAAAACTGAAAACTTGAAAAGAACAATCAGCATAATTCAAATAAAATCTATAGTTTTAAAAACACCCATTGAACAAAATGACTGGATGCTTTAACTAAAACCTCTTTCCTCTCAACTATTTCAAAAAATGTATTAGGAAAGAAAATTCCCAAAGTTATTCTATGAGGCCACCAATACCATGATTAAAAAAAACAGTCAAACACACTGCCAAAAAAAAAAAAGAAATGAAAATGTAAAGCCAATATCCTTGATGAATACACATTAAAAAATCCTCAACAGAACATCAACAAACTAATCCAGCAATACATAGAAAGGATTATACATGATGATTAGTTGGATTCCTTCCAGAGTCACAGGGATGGTTCAACATACACAAGTTAATCAGCATGACACATATTTAATAAAGGAAGGACAAAATTCACAGGGCTATGTCAATACACACAGAAAAATCATTAGACAAAATTCAACATACATTCATGATCAGAACTCTCATGAAAGAGAGTATAATGTGAACATCTCTCAACATGCTATAGGCCATTTATAACAATTTATAATACTTAAGGGAAATGCTGAAAGCATTCTGGGTAAATTCTGGAACAATACAAGGGTTCCTACTCTCAGCACTTCTGTTCCATAGGAAAATAAGAAAGGAAAAAGTAAGGAAAACAAGAAAAAGAAATGCAAAATGGAAACAAAGAGGCAAAATTGGCAACAGTACTGATGACATAACAATCTTCATAGAGTCCTAAGGTCTCCACACAGACTAATATCAACAATAAATAATTTCAACAAGGGAGCAGGGTATAAGATTAATGTAAAGTTGTCTCTTGCATTTCTACACGTTAGTCATGAGATACCCTAAAATGGACATTGAAAGTAATGCTATTTAAAATCCTATTCCCCCAAATACCTTGGAATAAATGTAACCACATATATGAAAGATCTAAACACTGAAAATTAAAATACATTGACAAAGAAATTAAAAATGATTCAAAAAATGGAAATATGTCTTGTGCTCTTGGATTGAGGGAGTTAATATTGTTAACATGGCTGAACTACACAAAGAAACCCACAGATTTAGTGCAATTCCTGTTACAAAGAAGTAGTATTTCCCACAGAACCAGAAAATAAATAAATCTAAGTTTTACATAAAACCATTAAAAATTGTCAAAATGATCTTGAGAAAAAACAACAAATCTGGAGTTATAAACCTCCCGGATTCCTTACTATAGTACAAAGCTACAGTAATAAAAACAGCATGACATTGGCACAGAGGTATAATCAATAAAATCAAGTAGAGAGCCTAGAAATAATTCCACACACCTATGAGCAATGAATCATTGATAAAATAGGCAAGAGTACACAATGGAGAAAAGACAGTCTTGTCAATGGATGGTGTTTGGAAAGCTGGACATATACATGTAAAAGTGTGAAATGAGAGCTTTCCCTGACATCATATACAAAAATAAACTCCAAGTTTATTAAGGACCTAAAGTAAGACCTGATACTATAAAACTGCTAGAAGGGGATATAGGTGATAGACTATTGGATATATATCATAGGAATAATTTCTTGTATCAGTCTCCTAAGGCAAAAGAAGTAAAAGCAAAAATAAGCAAGAGAGACCTAAATAAACTTGAAAACTTCTGCACAGCTAAGGACAATTTGAATGAAATGAAAACACTGCCTGTGTAATTGGAGAACATATTTGCAACTAATGCAAGTGACGAAGGGATAATAGGTGTACGTTAATAGAAGTAACATGGATTTACGTTACACAACTCAATATGAAAAACAAAAGCCCAATCAAAAAAAGACCAGAGTAACTGAGTTAATATTTTTCCATAGAAAACATACAGATGAGTAACTGGCATGTGATAAAAATGCTCAACATTACTAATTATTAGTTTATAGCAGTTCAAAACCACAATGAGGTATCACTTCACACTGGTCAAATGGCTATTATTGAAAAGTCTACAAATTGAAACTGTTGGAGACGATGTGGAGGAAACAAATCTCTTTTATGCTCTTGGTAGGAATGTAAATTGGTACAACTTCTATGGAGAACAGTGTTTTGATATCTTTAACACCTAAAACAGAACTACCATATGAAACAGTAACATCTGTCCTTGGAAAAATCTGAGGAAGAATCTATAAATTGAGAAGAAACAATGTTCACAACATCACTGTTTATAATATGTAAGACAGGGAAGCAATCCAAGGGTAGACTATGGACTTTAGAAGATATGATGTATCTATAAATAAGCAATGGAATATTACTAAGCCATGAAAAAGTATAACACATGGCTATTTCAGCATCATGAATGGACCTAGAAATTATTGTGCTTAGTGAAGTAACTTAGACAAAGACAAAAGTATATAACATAATCTATATGTGGAATCTAAAGAATAACAAATATCTTTTTACATCTATCTATAGCTATCTATTAATAGATGACAGATAAGTAGATACATAGAAAGATACATACATAGATACATGATAGATAGATAGATAGATAGATAGATAGATAGATAGATAGATAGATTAATAGAGACATGGTAGAGAGATAGAGACATTAGATAGACAAGACTGAAGCAGACTGAAAGATATGGGAAAAAATTTATGTTTACCAAAGGGAAAGGGAAAGACAAATTAATGGTAGGACACTGACAGATAAAAATTAGTATACATAAACGAGATAAGCAACAAGGATAATCTGTATAGATCAGGGAATTACACACAATAACTTATGACAAATTTTTGTTACAATTAGTATAATAATTTATAATGCAATATAATCTAAAAAGTGGTTGGAATCACTATGCTGTACATCTGAAAGTACACAATATATTTCATTTGCTGTACTTCAATTAAAAATAAACATGTCATGTATAATTTAGTCATTTTTCCACTGACAGCATCTTCCTTTAATATTGTTTTATTTTTACTCTTTACCTTTTATGATTACTGACTCAAATTATTTCTATTTCTGTTGTGAACATGTTACCAGTTTGATGTACCTATATTTATTGCAACTGAATTACTATTTTTCTCTCTTTAATTCATATAGGAGAGTAACATTTGAAAACATAACCAAAGAAACACTTGCAACTTTCTCGTGGTCTCTGCTTAGTATTTTGTTCAATGTTTTGCATATATTTGCCATTTTATTTTTCGTAGAATAGCTCTTTTCTCAACCTCTTTTAAGGTGTCTCAGTTTTATTTTTTAAATGTCATTCAGGTTTGTTTGTCTGGTAAAGTCTTTATTTTCACTTTACAACTAAGTGATAACTGTGCAAGATAGAGTATTCTTGGGTGAGAGATTTCTTATTTCAGTAGTTTGAAAATGTCATTTTAATTACCCTTGGCATATGTTTTCTGCTCAGCAATCTGCTGATAGCCTAATGGGGGTTCCTATGTAGATTAAAATAAATAGTTTTGTCTGCCTTTGTAATTTTACTCTGGCATTGACTTGCCAATTTGCAGATGACGTATCTTGAAGGAGGTCTCATTGTCCTAAAGTTATCGGTGTTTTGTTGGCTCACGGAATTGTATATCAGTTCCTTACCCAGGTTCAGGATGTTATCAACTATTACAGCTTTATATAAACAATCAGCTGCCTTCTAATTTTTTCTCCCTCCAGGATTTCATTCTAATGTGCACTCCCTAAAGAAGTCTGATGGCTATTTTAGAATTTCCTCACTTTTTAATATCTTGCATCTCTGCCCTCTCCTATCATTTCTTGCTTTGTATTGGTGAGTTTGCTAATCCCTCTTCCACAAGACAGCTTCTTCCAAAGATTTCTGTTGCATTCTTTATATCATTTATTAAGTTCTCCTGGTCCTCCAAAAATGTTTGGTTGTTTTATAGTTTCAGTCTCTTAGGTAATGTATACCTTATCACCATTTATTTTATTCCTGAGCTCACTAAACTGCTTTTTGAGTTTTGTTTTCTGTATTGAGTTTCTGTATGACATCTCTTTGGATTCTCTATTAGTTATACGGCAATATTCCATGACTTTAACTTTGTGTGCTGCAGGGTTGATATTGTGTGTGTGTGTGTGTGTGTGTGTGTTTGCCTGTGCGTGTGTGTCTGTGTCTGTGTCAGTGTCTGTGTGTGTGTATCTGTGTGTGTTCGTGCCCTATAATGTTACTGTGATTGGTCATGATCCTGGTAAATTATTGCTTTGATGACACTAAAAAACAGATTGGGATTTGGAGTCCTTGCTTTTGTTTTCTGGTATTTTGCAATATTGCACAATTTTTGGTTTTACTTACCTGAGCTACCTCTGATAATATTTCAAAATGGCACTTTCCAGTCGCTACTGTCTGGATAAAAGTTTGCTTACATTGTCACTTCTTAGACTTCTCTGGTAGTTAATGCCACTGTTGTCACTGGGCCGGTGAACCCTTCCTTTTACCTGATATCCCTTAAGACAGTGCACACATTGATGAAAGGTGTAAAGACAGGTGGGTAGTTGGAATCAGGCAAGTGCCTTTGCCATGTCCAATATTGCAAGGTACCTTGTCTCCATCATTGTGAATGGGAAGTAGGGAGAGTGTCATGAATGTCTGAGTGTCAAAAGGATGGAAATTCTGTCTGTATTTTGGCTCCCTCCTAGTTACCTGTGACCATAAATACTGGTGCAGTTGGAGGCTGAAGCTATGTGAACCACTGAGACCCTGTTTCTACTGGGTATGCTGAAACAGTGGGCTCAGATACCCTAGTAAGTGGACCAAGGTCGCAGGCACCAACTCTACTCTCCCCTCAGTTCAGTCACCTTTATGTGTTTTAGGCCACCAAACTTCAGCTGTACACATGTGTTCTGGAGTATTGTTTCATGTTGTAGTTATTTTTGTTGAGATGTGATCATTTCACTGACTGTAGATTTAAGGGCAGAGACAGAAATAGTTTAAACTTATGTCACTTTTCTCAAAGTCTAAACTTTTTCATTTAAAAGCTTAAATTCTACTAGGGACATTATAAGAAGAGTAAAGAAAGTGAACAATTCACCTCCCTTAATATCAGAGTACTACAAAGTATTTTGTTTTTCCTGGGTTCTTTTCTTCAAATTTTTCCCACATGCATGCACATTTTAGTATAATATATGCCTATAATCTCTTTAAGATCATTTAAATTATTAAAATATTTCTCTGTGCTGGAAATATAGACCTGTTGGCTCTCTAATTTATAACTAGTATCTTGCATAATTCTGTCTTCCCATTCCTTCTTCTCTGTACCCTGTGGAAAACACTACTTGGTACACTACACATATATATGTGATTCTGTTTCTGTTTTTTATGATTATTTCTCTTATACATTTAGTTTCCTCATGAAAGTGGTAATGTAGAGTGTTTTCCTCTGTATGACTTATTTTGCTATGTGCAACACTATCTGGTTCCAGTCACATTGTTCCAAAGGGCAGAATTTTATTTTTTGATATGACAATGACTAAGTATTTATTATCTTATCTATATCTCACATCTACTTCAGCCAATCATCTGTTGATGGACAGTTGATTTGTGCTTCTATCCTTGGATATTATAAATGATGATGTTAAGAAAATTGGGGGTAATATATCCTTTAAAGTTAATGTTTTCTTTTTTTTTCAGATTTATAACAAAAACTGGAATTGCTGCAACATATAATGTTTCTATTTCTAGTTTTCTTAACACTGTCCACACTTTTATAATAGTGAATGCCTAAATTTATATTTCCACCAACAGTAAAATTGGGTTCCCTTTAATCGACCTTCTTATTAATTTTTGTCATTTGAAGACTTTTTTAATAGCCATTTTGGTTACTGTGAGATTATATTTCATTCTGGTTTTGATTTATGTTTTCCTAATGAATAGCAAGGTTATATTTCTTTTTATGGGCATGAAAATCATTCACATGTCTGTTTTTGAAAAGTTTCCATGAGGATCCTTCAACTGTTTTTAAGTTGGGGTCTTTGTTTTTTAAATAATGAGTCTATTATGCTATATATACTTTATGGATATTAACACCTTGATGGTTTCATAGTCTGAAACTCTTCCTTCTATTGTGTGAGTTGTCATAAGTCTTGTTGAAGGTTTCCTTTGCTCTGCAAAAGGTTTTGCATTTCACACTTATACAAGAAGCAGAATCACTGTAGTACAACAAATTTTCCCTCAGTATAATTAAAAACTGTTATTGTTAGTTTTCCTTTTTTTTTTTACTTAGGAGATACATCAAAAATAAATATTGCTATGATTTATTACAAAGGCAGTTCTGCTCCTGTTCTTGTTCAGAAATTGTATAGTTTCAGGTTTTACATTTAGGAATTAATATATTTCTATTTTATTTTGTATACTATGGAAGGAAGTGCTCTTACATCTACCTTTTACATGTAATGTCCAGTTTTCCCAGAACTACTTGTTGAACAGAATGCCTTTTTTCCATTTTATATTCTTGCCTAATGCATTGTAGACTAATTTCCCATATGTGTGTGTGTATATTTTAGGACTCTTTATTTTGTTCCATTGATCTATGTGACTCTTTTAGTGATATATTTTGATGTTTTGATTACTGTAGCTTTGTAGTATGTTGTAAAGTCAGGGAGGATAATACCCACAGCTTTGTTCATTTTTCAAAGATAATTTTAGATAATTTGTGTTTTCAAAATTTAGTATAAATTTTATTATTTTTCTCCTTGTTATGTGAAGAAACATATGGATTCTGGTAGAATAGAAAGTTACTAAAAGTAGAAAACCTGAGAAAAATTGTAAAGTGTGGAGGATAAATCATACAATATTAAACAACCAATGGATTGATGCATAAATCAAAGAAAAAATTCATAAAGAATTATAACAACAAAAACAAAGTCAATATGATATAGCAAAAACAGTATTAATAGGGATGCTTATAGGAAAATAATCCCACTTACACAAATAAGAAACATGTCTCTCTTATAACATAATCTTACAAACAAAGATAAAGCAAAATAATAAACAAACTTGCTAGTACAAATAAAGAGAGCTGAAAAGTCAGAACATAAATATATAAAATAATGATTAATAAAAGAAACATCTAAACAAACTTTCTAATAACCTTTTTAAGAAAATTCACAATCAATGTTTTCTAATTTGAATTTAGGAACACACAGATATGCACATAGGTGTGTGTATAAAGTGTGTACAGATGCCTATACATGTATATGTATGTATGTGTATGTGTATATATATAAAGCATGTGTTTATATGTAAATATATATATATTCTCCATCATATATATGGGCTAGGGAAGTGTATGACTAGAAAGTTATACATTTTTCCCCTGATGCTAAAAGTCTAATTAAAAATGCACATTTACTCATTTTCTAACAAGAGTTGTTAATCTTGAGTAGAGGAAACAGGTCCATTTTGTGTTTTCTGTATTTCTTTTAGCAATAGTTCTTTTTTTAAAAAAAAATTATTTTATTATTACTTTTTTTAGTGGAGGTACTGGGGATGGAACCCAGGACCTCATGCATGCTAAGCATGTGCTCTGCCACTGAGCCATACCTCCCCCTACAATAATTCTTTCAATGCCTGTTGGATAGAGTGTTATTACTTCTTTTGTCTTTATCAGGTGGTCTTAGAGAATGAGAAATTGAATTGAAGTATGCTTTGCAATTGAGTAGAGCTTTATTCATGTTCTGTGTTAGTATCAGTCAGGTTTCTCTAGAGAAACAGAGCCAGCAGTATGTATTTACATATGTGTGTATATATATATATGTACACATACATATAGATCTGATTTATTGTAAGCCATTGGCTCACAGCATTGTGGAGTCTGAGACTCCCACTGTCTGCAGTCTGCAAGCTGGAAATGTAGGTGGGCCAGTAACATGGGTCTAGTCTGATACCAGCAGACTTGAGACCAATGAAGAGCAGGCACATCACTTTGAATCTGAAGGCAAAAAAAAGTGATACCCCTGCCCTTGCAGTCAGGCAGGAAGAGCTCCCCCTTCCTTGAGGGAGGGTCAATCTTTTTGTTATACTCATGCCTTCCCCTGATTGAACGAGGCCCACCCACTCTAGGCAGGACAACCCTTCACTTAGTCTACTGATCCAAATGTTAATCACCTCCAAACACACCCTCCCAGACACACTCAGAATAATGTTTGACCAAATATCTGCACACTCCGTGGCCCAGTCAAGTGGATATGTAAATTTAGCCATCGCGTGGTCTTTAGCTAAATGAAACAAAATCCTGAAGAATGCCATAATGTTAATGTCAAAACTACCTGCTTTATAGCTCTAAACATTTGTATTTAGGGGTTGAACATCTATATTTTGGCTGATTTCAGGGACAGTAAAATTGGCCTTAAATTAAAGACAAATAATGCAGGAAATCATCAAGCATTTCAATTTTGCTCAGTGAACAATTTAACTGTTTTTATTTTATTAATTGCAGAGAACCTGGAGAATCTTCTGTAATTGGTGATGCTTTCATGGGCCCCTACTTCTTTTTTCTCTTTAAACACATGGGACGGTCGTTTTCAGACATTAGCTGTTAAACAAAAGGAAAACTGTGACGCAGGATAAGTGACAATTGCAACAATTGGCAACTAAGGAAAAACACTATGAGAGTTTCTCAGGCAGGGCAGTGATGGCGGATCTTTGTGAGTAAACAGGTGGGAAAACTACTCAGTAGCATGAAGGGAACCTCTTGTAGCTCCAGAGGTTCACGTATTTTCCCAATTTCATTGTATCATGGGGCTTTTGACTTTAAGGTTTACTGATGTTTGAAGCCTCCCTTTATCGACTGAGGAAACCCCAATACATTTTCATCATCAGTTGAAGCTTTCTCTATAGAAAGCTTAGTTTGGGGGTTAAAAGAAGCATAGACTAGCTAACTCTAACAATGAACTTGCAAGGAATGCATGAAAATTTGAGGAAGTAGGTTTTTCCATCTGAGTCTAAGAACTATCCACAGTTAGTGATATCTTCTGAGAATATATGACTTAAATTTTTAAGGTAAAAACTTTGATTGATCAGTCAACTAATCTTTGACAAAGGAGGCAAGAATATACAATGGAATAAAGACAGTCTCTTCAGTAAATGGTGTTGGGAAAACTGGGCAGCAGCATGTAAAGCAATGAAGCTAGAACACTCCCTTACACCATACACAAAAATCAACTCAAAACGAATCAAAGACTTAAACATAAGACAAGATACAATAAACCTCCTAGAGGAAAATATAGGCAAAACATTATCTGACATACATCTCAAAAACGTTCTCCTAGGACAGTCTACCCAAGCAATAGAAATAAAAGCAAGAATAAACAAATGGGACCTAATGAAACTTACAAGCTTCTGCACAGCAAAGGAAACCAGAAGTAAAACAAAACAACAACCTATGGAATGGGAGAAAATTTTTGCAAACAATGAAACTGACAAAGCCTTGATCTCCAGAATTTATAAGCAGCTAATATGACATAGTAAGGGAAAAACAACCAAATCCAAAAATGGGCAGAACACCTAAACAAGCAATTTTCCAAAGAAGACGTACAAATGATCAAAAGACACATGAAAAAATGCTCAATATCACTAATTTTCAGAGAAATGCAAATCAAAACTACAATGAGGTATCACCTCACACCAGTCAGAATGGCCGTCATTCAAAAGTCCATGAATGACAAATGCTGGAGAGGCTGTGGGGAAAAGGGAACCCTCCTTCACTGCTGGTGGGAATGCAGTTTGGTGCAGCCACTGTGGAAAACAGTATGGAGATTCCTCAAAAGACTAGGAATAGACTTACCATAGGATCTAGGAATCCCACTCCTGGGCTTGTGTCCAGAAGGAACCCTACTTCAGGATGACGTCTGCACCCCAATGTTCATAGCAGCACTATTTACAATAGCCAAGACATGGAAACAGCCTAAATGTCCATCAACAGATGACCGGATAAAGAAGATGTGGTATATTTATTCAATGGAATACTACTCAGCCATAAAACTCAACAACATAACGCCATTTGCAGAAACATGAATGCTCCTAGAGAATGTCATTCTAAGTGAAGTAAGCCAGAAAGAGAAAGAAAAGTACCATATGAGATCGCTCATGCGCAGAATCTAAAAAAAAATACCAAAACAAAAAACAGAAATACAAAACAGAAACAGACTGATGGACATAGAATACAAACTTGTGGTTGCCAGGGGGATGGAGGGTGGGAAGGGACAGACTGGGGTTTCAAAATGTAGAATAGATAAACAAATTACATTGTACAGCACAGGGAAATATATACAAGATCTTACGTTAGCTCACAGCGAAAAAAATGTGACAAATGACTATATATATGTTCATGCATAACTGAAAAGTTGTTCTCTTCAATGGAATTTGACACAACATTGTAAAATGATTATAATTCAATAAAAAATGTTTAAAAAAAGAGAAAAAAAGCAACACATCTGTCTATAAATTATGACTAAATCCTAGTCATCACTTTGAGAGGTATTTGGATGTGAAAAGGGCCGAGGGTTTGTGGAGCTGTTCAGCGTGTTATGTGTGCTGACTATCCATTACTCCCCTGCTGATGTGGTCAACTACATTTTTATAGCTTAAGGTTTAGGTTATGAATTTTAGGTGTTAGGGAAAAAGCAGTGTTTGGCTGGGTGACAGTTGAGCGATGCTAGGAGAAAGGGTAAGAGTGAAGAAATACCTTTTTTTTCCTTCCACAACAACCCAGAAAAGCCTGAATCATAGCTGGTGTAATTTCCAGTGGACTTTCAGACTATGTGTTTGTGTATCTGCTCTGTGATTTCTTTGTGGACAAAAGTATTGTCTTATTCATCTTTATATGCCTTGCACTTAGGCACAATGCCTAGCCCGTAGCAGATATTTAATACAAAATTTTTGACGAGATAAAGAATGACTCAAATGTGGTGGTGCAGAGCTTGATGAATTTAGAAGGCAGTATCTGGGCCTGAGGTCAAGATGCAGTTGTACAGAGCCTCCTGGATTTGTGGTGGGGCAGACAGGAGAACTGCCTGGCAGGAATCACTCTAACAACCACCAGCTTTTAATGTGGAAAAGTTTGGTCTGTCTGCTCAACAGCCTTCTGCTTGGTTAGATCTTCAGGATATGTACTGCTTTTGATGGCCTGAGGTCAGGTTCCCTGGATGTCAAGGGTCCCCTTTTCCAGATAATGAACAGACCCTGAGAAAGAATGCCAATGTCCTTAGGATCTGACACACAATCCTTTCTCTTTCCTGCTGTGATTAATCTGTGAGTAAATGGTGTTGGCATCAAACAAACCCGAGCTGAACTTCAACTCTACCAAGTCCTAATCAGGTAACCCTAAGGCGATTTACTTAAGCCTTTCATGTCAGTGAAGGTCCTATCGGTCAGTGATTGGCGTGCCCCAAAGGGTGTAATTGAAGAGAAACCGACAAGAGTCACGGAAGTGACAAAGGGCAAGGAAGAGCCAGGTCTGGCAACAGCAGAAAGCTGTCTCCACCTGAGGCCTGGAAGGGACAGGAGAGGAAGGATGCCACCATGTCACAGAGACAGCGGGAGGCATGGAAGTGCGGCTGCCGAGCTGAGTGGTGATCCCGGAGAGGCCTTCCCTGCCAGAACCTTAGAAGGTGAGTAAATGTTGTGATCTCTGTCTCACACTTCATCCCCTCTTAGTTCTTCCAACTTCCACACCCAACCAGAAGCTGAAGCACCATGGAGCCCCGGAAGAGAAGTCCTGCGGGGTCAGACTCTCCAGGTGTAGAACAAGGCAGAACAATGCAGAGAAGAGATCTGGAAGTGATAAAGATATTCCCTAATCATCAATTTCTCTTTCTGCAAATTGGGGATTATAATCATCTCCTCCGCATGGACGAGGACCATATGGGATAATGGATGCAAAGCTTTCAGCATGAAGCTTAGCACATTGTTAATACTTGTTCAGGATTAAAGTAGCCTCTGAAAGTTGCTCGAGACTCTGATCAGAGGGAACTTAACTGGTGAAAACAATTCTTTTCTAATAAGTCTCTTATTTCAAAACAAACGAAATAGAATCCAAGAATGTGCCTTCCATTTTTAGGATAATATACCCACAAGTTTGTATAGTTGCAAAATTTCTTGACATGATGTTTGGATTCAGAAAAACCCTGGCTCCAATCTGGTCTCCAGTATCTTTACTAATCATTTCCTGTGACCTGGGCAATGGTGTATTTAACATGAGCCAATGTTGTTTTTCACCCATAAAAATAAAGGAAAAATAACCACTACCTTACAGATGTGTATCAAAAGTAAGACAGGGTCTAACACAGCACAGAGGCTCAGAACTTAGCAATGTTATGCTTTGCCATCTCCACAGCAGCTCAGTGTGGTACTAGATACTATACAGCGCAAACAGATACATGGCAGACCTTTCTTTTGCTGCTCAGAGTATTTTCTTTTTAATATTAAAAAGATTTATTTTATGTAGGTATTTTAAACTCTGTCCATGGATTACCCTACATTAATAGATCAATATCCATGCATTTGAAAGTTTCAGGCAAATATTCTAAAACCAGAGACGGAGATGAATGTTAATATACAATTGACGAAAAGGCAGCAAATCTCAATAATCCTCTAATACATTTTGATGTTTTCTATTACCAGATAGCAAACTCCGAGACCAGGCTGGCGTAACATGCCTCACTGTTCGACCTGACTTTGTTTTCCTTTGACTACACTACATGGAGTCATTTTGGACAATGATGCAATTTTCCTTGCCCGGCTTGGTCAGGAGACACTAAAGGAAAAAAAATGTTTTGGGGGGAAATTGAATCACTCTCCCTTCTTTTAGAGGGAACCTGCAAATGTCACTTAATGAGAAATGTTCTCAGTGCAGAAGAATGCACCGTGATGAGTGCGTTCCCCGCTCCCGAGGGCTGCATCAAGCCCGCATCACCATCAGCATTCAGCGCGACACCAAGACCCGCAGGAAACCATTCCATTTGTAAAAAGGTCAAACATTGGTAGCCCCAAGCTTTTGAAATGAAGCAGAGAAAACAATTTCAGAGCTATTTACTCCCCTGTTCTCTGACAGCTTTTGTCCTGGCTTCCAGTAAGAGAGATTTGCTTTTATAGTCACAATCACTTAAGTAAATACGATGCTTGTGGCTACAAAAAATACATTTGATTGCTTTCTTTGAGTCAGAAGGCTTTTTATCTTGTTTCTAATATCATAAAGCCCACCAGGCACTGCAGTTTTCCAGTATTGACTGACGTCCATCCTATACATTTAGGTAAACAATTAAGGGTACAGATGATGACAGAGGAACTTTGGTAATGCAGGAAGGAATTTATAATACATGAGGGCTCTTTCACAGTGGAAGTGATGTGCCTTTTGTAGGGCAGAAGAATTGCTATGATTGTTTGGCAATCACATGTCTCATTTCTGATATATTTCCTAGCCTTTTTGTGTATTAACAAGAATGTATTGGGAGATCCTTCAGCATTGCTTAACAGAAACATACATACAATTATCAAACTTGCTGTCATACCCCTGGAAAGCTGTCTCAAAAGCAGGAGAGTAGTAAATATAAAACAGACAGACGCATCAAGTGTAATTCCTATTAGGAACTGACAGTTGGAATGCATTCTATGTACACTGCTAATAAAATGAGGGGTGAAGAAAAAAATATTGCAGGAAAATGGCTTCCATTCAATTTTAAATGACTTACATTTAAAGTGAATCTCTTCATATGTCGAGCTCCCAATTTTATAGAAATGTTTGCAATTTATAGAGACATTCTTTTAAAAGAACATTACTACTATTCTCACTTTATAGTGAGGAATTTCAATAATTTCATGACTTTCCGGAGGTCACACACTGGGTAGGAAAAAAGTTTGCTCCTGGATAATATGAAACAAGAAAATGAAATCTTATAGAATGATGTATTCTCAAATGTTTTCTTTAGACCCGTTTGAGGTTTTACTCTGCCTTAAATATCATATAGATCTTTCTGAAATCCACTCAGCAGCTATGAGCTATTTCAGGCCAATAATTATGACATGTTCCAAAATAGTCAGCTTTGTTCGGCATGTATTTCAGCATCTGTTATGTTACAGGCTTTGTTAAACAGAAGGACCAGGAAAGACAAGATCCTTTCTTCTGTGGAGTTCAAAGCCTTACAGGTAATTGTACGTGCAACCAATGCTCCAGAAGAAGTATTAGAGGAAGATGCTATCATAACACAGAGAGAGGGGTAAGGTGGTCCTGCCTATGGTAATTGTGTTAAACTGAAAATTAAAGACTAACTAGGGATGAACAGACAAAAGGGAGAACCAAAGAAAGACCAAGAAGCCCAGCAGGACTGGAGTATAAGGTTTATGATGAACAAAAGATGAGGCCCAAGGACTTAAATTAGACTATCTTGCATTAAGATCTATCTGAATTTGCTCAAAGTATCATTTTGTCAAATCAGACTTACTGGAATCTGCAATCGTATATAGTGTCAAGCTTTACTAATAGTGTTGAGGATATAACTAATCTGAAGAATTAGCTACAACAGAGGAAGGTTTGGGACCAACCAGTACAACTCCACATGGCCTCCTTGACACATTACAATGTGTTCTTTGGCCCATATTTAAAGATGCACTGTCTAAAGGATGCATGGAGTCACCGTTTACATGAAAAGGAATCACACTGCCCATTGCAAATCTTATGTAACACTTCCCCTGGTGCCATGCCCCGTAAGTCCAGAGTTCATGTTTTTTTTTTTGCCATGAACCATCCCATACACACCAGGTACGTTCTGCTACAAGCATTCTATAAATAATGACTCTCCCACTAGGAAATACCAATGTGGTGCTCAACAGCAGGTCTGTCAATAACATGCTTTCAAGGAGATTCGACCAGGTCCTCTTTTCTATTTTGAGGACATTTCATGGTAAAGTGAGAATGTTCTCACAGTCATGCTATTAATTCTTTCTTTTCTACTTGCAGAAACTATAAATCTATGTTATACATTTTGGATTGATCATGAAAGTGATGGCAAAGGCTTAAAGGATCTTAAGCCTGATATGTAGAACATACAGTAACATATGGAGGCTAGGTGGAAAAAGGAGAAGGTTATAGGCATGAAGACTGATTTCAGACTTTTGGAATGGTGGGATCACTTGAACTAGGGCATCCCACAGTAGTGCCCAAGAGAAGGATGCAGACGCCAGAGTTGTTTATGAGTCAGCATCTGCAGGACTTGGAGATTAATTCAAAATAGGAAGTAAAAGAGAGCAAGGGAATTAAGGAGTGCCTATATCTGGGCAACAAGGTAGATGGGGCCAACAGCTGAGATAAGTAAACATTAGAAGGGGAAATCGATCTGGAATTCCAAAATATGGTCAGTTTTAGATAAGTCAAGTTTGAACTGATTAGAAAACATGAAAGGGAAGGCTTTCAGTGAGCAGTTGTATAAAAGGGTCAGAAACCAAGGAGAAAGCCCTGGGCCAGAGAGTTGAGAGGGACTGGCAGAAATATACTAATTGAGGCCATGGGAACTGATGAGTCATCTGAAGAGATCAATTAGGAAGCAGGCCGGAGGAAAGCTGGCCAGTTTTAAAGAACGCAAAGTGGATAAGGCAGACGAATGGACCACAGTGTGGAATCGGGAAGCCAAGGGCTGGGCCGATTTTAGATAAATGAAGAGAATGTTTGTGCAAAAAGCTTCTGGGTGTCCAAGCAAACAAAATCTGCCCTTTGACATAATAATGTGGATGGGACATTGGAATACAGCCCAAATACAGAGGTGGAGACAGAGTGGGTAAACAGCTCCTATACCAGAAATTGACACATTGTAACTGGCTACACTTCAATATAAAAAAAAGGAAACATATTGGAGCTTCTCATCTAGGCTATATTAAATTTTGAGACTTGTATCTTTTTCTGTATTCCCCTTGACCGGCAGAGGGCTACACATAGAACATTTTAAGGAATACTTTTTTGAAAAGGAATATATTTGAAAATTATTATCTGAAGATAGGCTGAATCCAGATTAAGTCTTTGTTTTTTCACGTGCAAGGGAAAACTTTCAAGTTTTCCCTCACACATAACTGTCCAGTGTGTTCACCAAACTCTCTTTTTCTATTTTGTAACTGCTTTTTTTCATTTGTTTGTTTGTTTTTTGACCTGTCAAAACTGGTGAGCATGTGTGCACTTGGGGAATAAATAATCCATTCATTTTGGCTCAATCAAAAGAGCAAGAAAAGAAAATTTGATACATGTTATTATAAAATGCACCCCAATGTTCATAGCATTGCTATATACAATATCCAAGACATGGAAGAATCTAAAATTTCCATCAACAGATGACTGGATAAAGAAGTTGTGGTATATTTATACAATGGAATACTACTCAGCCATAAAAAGTAATAAAATAATGCCATTTGCAGCAACATGAATGGAACCGGAGATCATCATTCTACATGAAGTAAACCAGAAAGAGAAAGAAAAATGCCATATCATATCACTCATATGTGGAATATATATTTAAAAAAGAGGACACTAATGAATTCATCTGCAAAACAAAAACAGACTTGCAGACATAGTAAGTAATCTTAAGGTTATCAGGGGAAAGAAAGTGGAAAGGGTTAAATTTGGGAGTTTGAGATTTGCAAATGTTAGCCACTATATATAAAAATAGATAAAAACCAAATTTATTCTGTATAGCACAGGGAAATATATTCAATATCTTGTAATAACCTTTAATGAAAAAGAATATGAAAATAAATATATGTGTGTATATATATATAAATATGTGCATGACTGGGACATTGTGCTGTACACCAGAAATTGACACATTGTAACTGACTGTACTTCAATAAAATAAAATAGAGTACAATTTATAGAGGAATGTTACTGACTTGCTATTGAATTATCCAAAATGCTCTCCTCTTATTTTTGTGAGTAGTGGAAAGATGACTGTATTTCAAATGAAAAGGGACTAATATGCATTGAGACGTTGATATGCTCATATGGATTCTAAGTTTTAAAATGAAAATGTTGGCAAGAGCAAAAACTATCCATTTTTTTAGCTGGAAATAATAATAATAGCATAATAATAATATATTGTTCTTAAAAGAGATCATATCACTGATTCATCAGCAGTAGGATATTTTTCCTACAGAGGGGCACATATTTTTACTTATTTTCTATTTGGTAATCAATGGCCCTCAGTTGAAAGATTGTTTATTGAATTTAGGAATCAGTATTTAGGCAGGGGAAAGAGAAAAACCATTTGAATGTGAAGAGGATCACTAGTTATTTTTTATTATATTATTTTAATCAACTGAATTTATTGACTCACTGTAGGGCTTTCAAGAATCACTATGAGAAATTGCTATTTTGCCTTTTGACTGAGAGGTGGTTCAAGTTTGAGCTCATCGTATCATTAAGGGCTACTTAGCACTTACGTGCAGAATTTCCACAGCCCTTCTGACTTTCAGTGAACTCACTGAGAGAAAAACACCAAAGCTGCTAAACACATAAAACAATTGAGAGATGTGATAACATTTCTGTTACAATTATACTGATGCTCATTACAGCTCGCCATTCTGAACATCTCAAATGCCATCAGGTTTATGATTCTATAAATCTGCAGAATGCCTCACTGTGAAGTAATGGTCATCTGTTTCCAAATTAAAATGGTATCATAACACTGGGGGCCAATATGCATGAAGTTGTTAACTCTTATAAGTAAACCATTAAACAACGGGAAAATCCTTCTCTGATTTGCCATTTCTGAAATAGCTATGAATTTAAAGAATTTCAAAGAAAAAAAAGAATTCCAAAAAGGCGAAGATAATTTTTTTCACTTCTTATATTGGGAAATAAATTAAGATGTTGCAGACTTCTTGATCCAGTCCTAACTGCAGATGTGGTTAGAGCGAAACACAGCGGGATGTGTAAGGAATCCAATCATCACTTTTAAATTAATAAATGAGGAGTTTCCGAGTAGGCATTCCTGAACAGATGACACAAAAAATGAATTAACATGTATTAGAGAGACAAAAGTTCTAAGACCATGTCAGAAAAAAAAAATGTATTACACCAGCTGGACTGGAATCCTGCCATTGGGTCCATGTTTTCTGTAGAAAAGGGCATAAGCCAACAGAAAAATTTCCACACAACTATTTGCTACAGGCAAACATGATATAAATTCAGCTTCTGAACGTAGCTTCTGAAGTAGAATCCAAGAAAGACTATAACTCCGCAGGTCAAAACATTTCACCTGTCTTCTAGTCCCGACACCAAGCTCATCCACATGGTACCTGGAAGTACCACTTCACCCCAGAAATTAGGTGCCTGTGTTCCTGCTGAGAAGAAACACAGAAACAGGGAGCAGTGGTGGAGGAGGTCCCGGGGAGGACAGGGCCGCCGGCCTCCCCTGGAGCCGGACCCAGTGACCTGCGCCTGCTCCTCTGCCCGACCTCGGGGTGTCGGTGCCGCTCCCTGTTCCCGCAGCAGCAGCTGCTTTGGGGGATACAGCCCCGAGAGAGCGCATTGCAGGGACCATCTGGGTGGCGTTCGGGCTGCACCCCATTAATCCTCCATGAACTTTTGAGATTCTGCAAGTGGACACGGAGATCTTGTCTTGTGGCCACTGGAGATAAACCTCACGTGTAAGTGCCATTGCTTTTTCGAACTACCAACCTGGAGGCTCTGCCTCTTTCTTCTCTCCTTATGTTCTGAGTAAGGGGGCGGTTTCAGGTTTCAACCGAGAAGCTCCCAAGGTTGTGAACCAACAAACAGTCTACTTGATTAACTCCAAATTAAACAGATACCAGCGAACTGGGCACATTTACTGTGTTCAAGGGATTCAGTAAATATGTATTGAATTAATGAGTTACCAGCACAGAATAGAAAGACAAAAGAGGGTGTGTACTATTTAATCTTACTGTGTCTGAGACTGAGTTTTAGACATAAATTTGGCTCTTATTAATTCCCTTCTTGCTGGGGAATCCCTTGGCGTGGTTCCTACATCCTGCAGGTTGGCTGTTTGTGAATATTTTGTTAAACGTTGTTTCCCACGTGTGCCACAGGGGGCCCAGTGCCAATCCAAGCAGGCTTTGGTTCTTGAATCCCTTACTAATTACGTGAATTTAGGTGGGACACTTCCCCTAGACGTGTCCAATTCCCTGTTCAGAGCCATTGTGTTAGTTTCTCTCTCTCTCTATTTGGTCTTCACCATTATATGCATATAACTATAAACTTTCTTTTGGGGGCAATTGTGTGAGAGTTCCCCACTAGGTAAGTGTTCCTCCACCTTCTCAGGGTACAGCTGCTGGGTGATGGGTTAAGTGCACCTTTGACTCTACCAGGCATCAGTAAATACTTTTCAAAATGTACCGATTTACATTTATAGAAGAAGTATATTAGAGTTTTTATGTTATCTCATATCACCATCAACAGTTGACATTCTGTTATTCTTTAAAGTTTTCCAATTTTAAGAGAGGGAAAAATTTCAATGACACTTTAATTTTCATTTTGCTGATTACTAGTTAGATGGAACAAATTTTGTCTGTTGTTCATGTGGCATCCCATTTTAAGAATCTGCCCTTTCCTAGGCTAGGCCATTTTTTATTTAATTATTCAGGTTTTAAAAGCTTGATGTGCAGTGGATCTTTATAAGATGAAGATATCAATTCTTTGTTGCTTAAACATGCGCAAATAGGTTATGCAAATCAGAAGATTCACTCTTATTTTTTGTAACATTGCCACTTCATGAAAATATTTCAATGTCCTCACATTGATCATTTTTGTCCTCTGACCTCTTTGCTTTGGGGGCCTTATTTAGGAAACCAGTATCTGCTTTGATAATCAGCGTTTTCTCTTGCATTCTTTAATGTTTGCTTTTTATGTTTATGTCTTTAATCTGTGTGGAATTTAACTATTTGTTGGTGGTTTGTTTTAAGACTCATGCATGATTTAGAAAACTCGAGAGGAGAAGGAAAGGATATTGTATTTACCCATATTTTTACTTTTCCCATTGTTCTTTCTTCCTTCCTGATGTCCCAAGATGCTTTTTTATCGTTTACTTTCTGCTTGCATGCACTTACATTAGCTGTTCTTTTAGCGTAGGTTCGCTGATGACAAGTTCTCTTGGTTTTCCTCCATCTGAATTCTCTGAGTCTGCCTTGATCTCTGCTTCATTTCTGAAGGATATTTTTGCTGGAAATAGAATTCAGAGCTGACAGTTCTCTTCTCTCAGCACTTGAAATATGTCCTGCCACTTCCTGCTGGCCTCCACCGTTTCCAGCGTGAAGTCTGCTGTCCTTTGAACTGTGCTCCCCTGCAGGTGGTTTCCCTCTGTCTGCATCTGAGATCCTTTTCTTTTTCTTCAGTTCCCAGCAGTTTGACTGTGGCGTGTCTTGGCTTGGGTTTCTTTGGCTTTGTCCTTTTTGGATAAATCCTTGCTCAGCTTCTGGAATCTGTAGGTTTATGTCTTTTGCCAATTTAAGATAATTTCAGCTATTAGTTATTTAAGTACTTTTTCAGCCCCACCCTCTTTCTCCTTTTCCTTCAGGACCCCTAATATCTGTGTCATTTTGTTGTTGACATCTGTTGATTGTCATTTCTCATGCAAGTAAAGTTTTCCTGTTTCTTGGTTTAATAAGGGATTTTTTTTATTGGAACCTAGACATTTGGGACATTATGTTGTGAGAGTGTAGATCTTCCTTAAATAATCTATTTTAACTAATTTCCTCTGGCACTATTCCAGTGGCAGAATGGAGAGGGGTGCTACATTTTTACCATGTGGAGGAGCAGTCAGGATTCTCATCTATGCTTTGTTGATGTAGAAAGAGGAGGGGCTTTTGCTATTGCCAGTTGGGGTGGCAGTTCTGACTCCAGCTTCTCCTTCAGCCCACTTCACTAGCTGCAGTGGGAGAATGTGCCCGCTTTTAAGGACACAAGTGATATGATATGTTCTACCTGCTTACCACTTGGTCATCTCCTATTTTATGGCCTGTAAACTTCATAATATGTGCTAAGTCTCTTTTTCCACATCACATACCATATTCCCATATTCTAGGGTATAGAGCGTAGACCTTTATGCTCACCACCCTGCAGAACTGAACTTTTCAATAAAAATAATATCCAGGTCACGAATATGAGCAATCTATATAATTTTATATTTACTATATTAAAATAATCAAAAAGGAAATAGGTAAATTGCTATTAATAATACTAAGTGTGTTTTATTTAACCTAATATATCCAAACTATCATCATTTCAATATAATTAGTATAAACATTCTTATTGACAAATTTACATGCATCTCTCATACTAAGTACTTTAAACTTACAGCACATCTTAATTTAGACTAACAGCGTTTCAGGTGCTCAGTAGCTTATGTGTGGCTTGTGGCTACCATATTGAACAGCTTGGGTTTAGACTGCTTTGGTCAATAAAACCTACAACTATCTTTTCTTTCCTGACTTAGTCCAGTGTCAAGTGTGGTATGAGGTTTTAACTAGCCTCACAAGCTAAGGTTGTTTGCTTTGTTCCTTAGCTTTACTCTGAATGTTCATAAATAAATAAAGATAATATGCTACTTAAAACATTGATATAACCAACTGAGCATGGTGTTTTGGGCCTGGGGTGTTGGGAAGGATTCTTATTTTCAGTGCAATTAAGTAACAGGTTGCTGGTTTATTCAGCCATTCTCTGTATTTAACCAATTTTGATAATTCAGAATTTTCTAGAATCTATTGATTTTTCATTTTCAGTTTAACAGTCTTATGAATCTATAGATATTATTTTATTTTTATCTGGTTTTGTTTATCATTAAGTATAATCTTTTGAATGAAATTTATAGAAGGATAAACTATGTAAAGTAAAACATTATTTTTCAGTATGTAGCTCATTACGTTTTAATATTTAATCAGTATAACCAACACCATAATCACAATATAGGACATTTTCATCATTCTAACAAGTTTTTTTCTGCCTCATTGCAGTTAATTCTTTCTTCTTTCCTGGCCTCTGGAAACCACTCTTCTGCTTTTAATCACTAAAGAATAAATTTTTTGTTTATAAAATTTTATGTAAATTCAGTCAGACAGTATGCAATCTTTTGTGTCCAACTGAGTATTTTCAGCATCATTCTTTTGAAATTCATACACTGTAATGAATGTATCAGTAATTCAGTCTTCCTACTTCAGAGTTGTATTCCACTACATGGATGTGCCACAACTATTTACCTATCCCCTTTTAGAGTTGCAAATTTTCAATATATTTTCTTCCATAAATTGTGTAATTTTGGTTTTTTGTTTGTTTGTTCACTCTTTGGCTCATTTTGAATTAATTTTTCTGTATAGTGTCTGGGTCTAGATTAATTTTTCTAAACATAAATCTAGTTGTATTTCAAACTTTATTAAAAAGATGAGTCTGCAGTTTGAAAAGTGTGCTGTTTCTCGACTCACTGGGTTTTTTAAAATCAGGTAGTATCAGTCAAGTAAACTTCTTTTTCAAAATTATTTTGTCTAGATACCTCTTTGTATATTACAGCTTGGATTTTCCTATAAATATTAGAATTAGCTTAACATTGTAACTGAGATTGCACTGAATCTATCAGTCAATCATGTGATAATTGACAACTTAATAATTTTGAATCTTTCAATTTATGAATCTGGTATAAATTTTCATTAATTTAAGTCATCTATATTTTCTCTCAGTGATGTTTTATCATTTTCAGCATCTTGCACATGTTTTGTTACATTTTTTCTAAGTCTTTTATGTTTCCAGATTCTATTATACATGCTATTTCTCAAAATTTCATTTTCCATTTTGTTATTGTTAGCATATATAAATAAAATTCTCTTGATTTACTCATTTTTCAGTTCTGATAATTTTTTTGTAAATGCTTTAGAATTTTATACAGTAGGTCAAGTTAGCTGATGGTGTTGTGTTAATCTTAGTTTTTAAAGATTTCTTGTCTTTTCTATCATTTAATAACAGAGGAGTGACATTTGTCTATTTCTCCTTCAAGTTCTGTCAACTCTTTGCTTATGTATTTGAAGTTTGATTGTTGAATATACAGACATCCAGGATTCCTATGTCTTAATGTTAATTGATTGGTGTTCTCCTTTATACTTAATAATATTCCTCTCCCTTAAGCTTATGTGGTATGATATTAATGTAACCACTTTACCTTTGTTATGATTACTGATCGTGTGGTATATGACCTCTTTAACCAATATTTTACTTGTAATCAAACTTTTTTCTTTGTATTAAAGATATTTAAATTGGCTTTCTCACAGACAGCTTAAAGTTTTATTTTGCATTCTTCCAGTTTGATAATCTGTGTTTAATTGGAATATTTAAATAGTTTGTAGTTAATAAAATGTTTTGGGTAAGAGTGAATTTGGGTTTAATTCTACCAGATCTCTATGTGTTGCTCGTTTACTGATGGGCACAGACCCTCCAGTTCCCTTGGCAGGGCTGATGGTGGGGTGTGGGTGGGAGGAGTTGAACCCACATCCACGTGGGACAGGACTGCCCCAGTCCACGGCCAGGGTCACAGCTTTTATCTTTTAGACCATGTCATGTCAATGGAATCTAAATGTTTTCCACCTGTTTGAGCTCCAGGAATAATCAGTCATAAACTCCCCAGTGGTTGTTTTTCACCCTTACCTTGTGAAGTTTGAGCTTCATGATGAAGGTTAATATATGTAGAATCACATAGTATGTAATCTTTTAAGACCAGCTACTCTCCCTCAAAATAATACTCCTGTGATCCAATCGAGCTGTTGCATGCAGCAATAGTTTATTCCTTTTTATTGTTCAGTAGCATTCCTTTGTATGGACGTGGCAAAGCTTTTGGTTTTGTTTTAAATATGTTAACTCGTTGAAGGACATTTGAGCTGCTTCTGCATTTGAAGATTTACCAGAGTTTTTGTAAATATTTATATACAGGTTTTTGTGTAAACATAAATCTTCTTTTCTCAGGGGCGTATACTAGTGAGCAACATTGTCAGGTCGTATGGTAGTCTATGTTTAACTCTATAAGAAATTGCCAACAGTTTTCCAGAGTAGTTACGCTATTTTGCATTGCTATCAGCAATTTATGAGGGGGAGGGTGTAGCTCAGTGGTAGAGTGAGTGCTTAGCATGCACAAGGTCCCGGGTTCAATCCCCAGTACCTCCATTAGAGATAAATTAATAAAATCAATGTAATTACAGCCCCCCAAAAAAAAGAAGCTTAAAAAAACCCATTTATGAGAGCTTAGTATGGATGTGTGTAGCTATGTGGGTGTATATGTATTGTCATATATGTGTATGTCATCAGTACTTTTAATTATGTCTGTTATAATAAACATGCAGTGATAGCCTATAGTGGTTTTAATCTGCATTTTCTTCATGTCTATTGATGTCAAAATCTTTTCATCTTCTCTAAGTACCAATTTAAAATAAAATTATGTTGTCATATATTATCTCTAAGCCATATAAACCTGCTCATTTTTATTTTATTTTTTGTCTTTTTTATTGAATGAAAGGTTCTTTAAATGTTATAGTGCTTTACAGGTTTCATAAGTTCCACACAGATAATTTCATATAATCTGATAAAACCCATTGTTCCCAATCCCTATATTGCCCCTCGTCCCCTTATCTCTCCCCACGGATAACCACTAGTTTGTTATCTATGTCCGTGAATCTGCTTTTTTTTTTGTTGATTTATTCACTAATTTGTTGTATTTTTTAGATACAATGTATAAATGATATTGTACAGTATTTGTCTTTATCTGTCTGGTTTATTTCATTTAGCCTAATGCCCTCCAAGTCCATCCATGTTGCTGCAAATGGCAAAATTTCATTCTTTTTATGGCTGAATAGTATTCCATTATATATACACCACATCTTCTTTATCCAGTCCTCTGTTGATGGACTGTTAGTTTGCTTCAACACTTTGGCAATTGTAAATAATGTTACTATGAACATTAGGATTCATGTACCTTTTCGAATTCATGTTTTTGCCTTTTTCAGCTGTATATTCAGGAGTGGAATTGCTTATTTTTAAATCATTGTCAGTGCTTACCTAATTGCATGTGGAATAAATTCATAATTGACTTGTACATTTTGACAGCCGTCTTTCTTAACATTAAATATTTTTCTGTTTAAGAATTTTGTTTTTCATTTGCAATTTGAATGTTATTTTTCTTTCATGCTTATATTATATTAGTTACTGTTATTTTTCTCTTCCCACTGCTATCTGTCCAGTATTTCAACAATTTTACGGTTTTCTTCATCATATCACTCACTGACCCACCTCCCAGTCTAAACCAGTCCTAAGCCTTCATGAGAAGTGTCTGCACCATGAAGTGGTTGGGTATCTATTACTTAAGTGTTCTATCTCGAGTGGAAACTTTAACCTTGGTTTCTAATACTGAATCTGACTTTCTGCTTTGTAGAGTTTTGAGTCTGGGTCATTTCAGAAAATTTGATTCCTTGGCCTTTATTCCCTGCTCTCAGATGGGGGTACAGCCACTTCAAAACTTTTGTCCATTCAGGGTTTTGCAATCTCTGCTCAGCTTATAATCTTTTGAGATAATCATATATTTTTAATTCTACACATGGTCATTTCTTTTGATTTTATTTTATTACTTTTGATTTTATTTTATTACTTTACTGAAGTACAGTTACAATATGTCAGTTTCTGGTGTACAGCATCTTGCCCCAGTCATGCATATACATACATATATTTGTTTTTGTTTTCACTCTTTTTCATTAAAGATTATTACAAGATATTGAATATCATTCACTGTGCTATACAGAAGATACTTGTTTTAATCTACTTTTATATGTAGTGACTAATGTTTGCAAATATCGAACTCCCAAATTTTCTTTCAGTGACTAAAAGATTGTTTACTATGTCTGCAAGTCTGTTTCTATTTTGTAGATGAGTTCACTAGTGTCCTCTGCTTTTCTCTTTTTTAGATTCCACATATGAGTGATATCATATGGCATTTTTCTTTCTCTTCCTAGCTTACTTCACTTAGAATGATAATCTCCAGGTCCATCCAAGTTACTGCAAATGGCATTATTTTATTATTTTTTTATGGCTGAGTAGTGTTCCATTGTATAAATATACCACAACTTCTTTATCCAATCACCTGTTATGGACATTTAGATTGCTTCCGTATCTTGGCTATTGAATAATGTAATAAGGTGCTGCTATGAATATTGGGGTACGTGTATCTTTTAAAATTAGAGTTCCCTCTAGATATATGCCCAGAAGTGGGATTGCTGAATCATGTGGTAAGTCTATTCCTAGTCTTTTGAGGACTCTCCATACTGTTCTCCAAAATGGCTGCACCAAACTGCATTCCCACCTTCAGTGTAGGAGGGTTCCCTTTTCTCCACAGCCTCTCCAGCATTTATTGTTTGTGGACGTTTGAATGATGGCCATTCTGGCTGGTGTGAGGTGATACCTCACTGTAGTTTTGACCAGTATTTCTCTGATAAATAGCGATATTGAGCATTTTTTTGATGGTTGTATTTTTATATACCCCAATCATACCTTTTAGTTAGCTCTTTCAATACATTTTCTCTACTATTGCCATGACTTGGGCCAGAGGTGTCTCCTAAATTCTTAGGTCATCTGGAATTTTTCCAAGTGTTCTAATGGTCTATGCTAGCTCTGTAATCCTATGTAAACACCTGAAGTTGACCTAGAACATCAATTCACTGCATGTTACACCTATGGATATGCATCTCTTTCTGTGATGTTAGCATTCACCTGTGTTCACACACTATTTAATTTCAATAGAAATTAATTTTAAATACCTGCTGTATAGTACAGGGATCTATATTCAATTTCTTATAAAAGCTATAATGGAAAAGAATCTGAAAATATATGTATGTATATGCATAACTCAATCGATTTGCTATACACCTGAAACTAACATTGTAAATCAACTACACTTCAATTAAAACAAATAAAATTTTAAAAAAAGAAAAAAGAAATTAATTTTTTATTTAATCATTGTATTTTATTTTATTATTATTTATTATTGAAGTACAGCCAGTTTACAATGTTGTGTCAATTTCTGGTGTACAGCATGTTTCAGTCATACACAGACATACATAGACTCTTTGTCATATTCTTTTTCATTATAGGTTACTGTAAAATATTGAATATAGTTCCCTGTGCTACACAGGTTGGTGACCCAGAATGTCTCCAGAAAAAATTATACACCCATGGGATCTTGTGTCAAAGGCAGTCACAAGGTCTGAAAGACAAATACACCTACATCATCACCTCACTTTAGCTAAGATTTACTTACATGTGATACCTTGAAAATGTGTTGCCTGTGTAAAGTAAATGGGCTTCCAAGGATTAAGTGTGATAAAGTAATTTCACACCATCTTTATGAGGCTAGCCATCATAAAGGAAGTGTGGTCTAATGGAAGAATTACTTACCTGATTATCAGACATGAATACATTACACTGAAAGATTGTGTTTCAATTTTTCATTGAAAAATTGTTAAGACCAAATCAAGTTCTTATAATTATATATAGAATTAGCAATGAGTTCCCTAAAAGGATTTTTTTCCTAATTGTATTTTGTCATTACTTTGTGGTCCAGAAAGTTCTGATTAAAATCGGGATTTAGATTCTAAATGTATTATTAATGATTGGCAGAAATCTTATCTGGGTGTAATTAGTATTTAAGATTAGTATTTAAGCTTTTTCTAATTGAAAACAAATTTTGACCATGAGTGCTAGAAAGCATACTTAGTACATTTTCTGACTATAAAATATATACTGCTTACACTATATCTCATTTTCTTAATAGTAGGTATATAAGAATCACTTAATGAACATTTTTTATCCATAAATATTATTGAATTCTGCAAAGCAGCACAGGTTGAATAAATTTGTATAAATTTATATTTATATAAATTAAATCAACTGAAACATAATGTGAGGGTATGTAACACCAAAGTTATAGTTAAATTTCTAAATAAAGGTTACTAGCTCTCTCCTATTTGAACTTAAGCCCACAAAATCATTTTTCTCCTCTAACCTCTTAAAGGCATTATTAAATTTCAACTACAAAGCTTGAGAAAAGTGCAGCAATGACTTCTGCCCAGGCAGTCTAGGCTAACTTGTATATTTCTACTGATTTTCTGTCTACTTGCTCGGTCAGTTACTGAGGGAGTGGTGCTGAAGTCTTCAGCTGTAATTGTGGATTTATCTATTTTCCCCCAGTTCTGTCAGTTGCTGCTTTGTAAATCTTGAAGCTTTTTTATGAGGGACATAAATATTTGAATTCACTATGCCTTCTTGATAAACTGAGCTCTTTTATCATTAAGAAGTGACCGTCTTTATCCCAGGTAAAATTCTTTGCTCTAAAACTTATTTTTTCTGATAGTAATACAACCACTACAGTTTTCTTTTGACTAATGTTAACATGATTTTTTTTTCTATCCTTTTATTGTAAAACTCTGTGGTTGTTATTTAAAGTGAGTTTCTTGCAGGTAACATGCAATTGGATACTGTTTATTCATCTAATCTGAGAATCTCTGCATTTACTGGGGTTTTTTTTTTAGACATTTACACTTAATGTGATTATGGATGTGTTGAGTTTCATTTTACTCTTATGCTTTTTTTCATTTGTCCCATTTTTTCTTTGATATTTCCTCCTCTTTCCTGGCCTCTTTGGGGATTAACTGGATAGTGTTTTATATCTTTTATTTGTTGGCTTATTAGGTATAGCTCTTTTTGTGCATCTAATGGTTGATTTATGTTTTATCCTTGATAGCACTTAGATTTCTCATTTTATTTGCTTTATTTTTCTCTCACTCAATATGTGTATATATTTAAATTTAGAAATGTAGTTTCTATTCACTTACATATTACATAAATATTTTATATTTATATACTATGAGTAATTATTTGAGTTTTTTGAGGTATAGTCATTTATAATATTATATTAATTTCAGGTGTATACTATAATGATTTAATATTTTTATAGATTGTAGTCCATTTATAGTTATTATAAAATATTGATAATATTCTCTGTGTTGTACAATATATCCTTGTAGCTTATTTATTCTATACCCAGTGATTTGTACCTTCTAACTCCCTACCCGTGTTTTGCACCCTCTTCCCTTTCTCCACTGGTAACCAGTAGTTTAGTCTCTGTATCTGTGAATCTGTCTAGTTTTGTTGTATTCACTAGTTTGTTTTATTTTTTAGATTACACATATAAGTGATATCAAAAGATATGTCTTTCTCTAACTTATTTCACTAGCATAATACCTTCTAGTTCATCCATATTGCCACAAGTGGCAAAATTTCTTTCCTTTTTATGGCTGAATAATCTTCCATTGTATACATTTACACCACTTCTTACCCAGTCATCTGCTGTTGGGCACTAGGGTTGCTTCCATACCTTGGCTATTGTAAATAAAGCTGCTATGGACATTGGGGTGCATGTATCTTTTTGAATTAGTGTTGTTGTTTTTTAGTTCAGATATATTCCCCAGAGTGGAATTGCTTATTTTTAAATTTTAAATTCTAAATTTAAAGACAAACATTCTGGGGGCTCATCTTCCTGGTGCAGGACCCCTGAGCTGGGGGGCTGATGTGGGGCTCGGAGCCCTTGCTCCTTGGGGACAGCCTCAGCAATCGTAGTTACTCTCTTGTCTGTGGGTTGCCTGCCTTGGGGTGCAGGACTTGACTGCAGCATTACTCTGCCCCTCCTGCCCATCTCATTGTGGCTCTTTCTTTGTACTTTGGCTGTAGAAGATCTTTTCTGGTAGGTTCTGGTCTTTTTCATCGATAGTTGTTCTGTAAATAGTTGTAATTTTGGGGTGCCCATGATGGAGGTGAGCTCAGGGCCCTTCTCCTCTGCCATCTTAGGAACTTCAACACGCATATAATTATTTTTGAACCAGTTGAGAATGAACTGCACACATGAGGCCTATGTAACTAAAAAGCCAGTACTCTTTGTGCATAAATGACCCGACTCCCATTAGTGGGGCACTGGCGTCATCTGAACGGGCTAGAGGAGCTACCTGAGCTCATCCCTCTCCAGTCCCTCTCCGTGATTCCAATTTAGTAGCTTGAAGCCAGCTGTTGGGAGGATTCTCAACCCGGAAATGGATTAGGATTAGCCTTGTAAACACTCCATGAATCTTCCTTCACCCTCCCACTTTTAACACCACAACAATAAATTATCCAATTCATTTTATCCCCTGATTTGATATTAGACATTGCAGCAACTAAACAAGGAAAGAAGGTTAAAAAGGAAAAAAAAGGCAGGTCTTAATTTTCTACCAGTTGGCTTTCTCATGCTTTTCTTTCCAATTTGATTCAGCAACATCTGATTCAGTTCACAGTAACTATAAATGAGTACTCAGAGTACAACCTTGCTTTTCTTACCAACTCCAGAAGGAGCCACTGTTGAAGTCTTCCTGTGGACGGGCTATGACTCCTGCAGCTCACTGTTGCTCTCTTGTGATAAGCCATCCAGTGTGAATCATTCTTTGGTTTAAAAAGGTAGAAAGGACCCCGTCAAAAATGCGCATCTTTTTGCCTAACGGTGTTGCACTTAGAAAATTGGTTCTTCTGCTTAATATTTTTAAAATTTTTGTTCAACTAGAGAAGAAAATGTAATCAACCACTTACCATGTTTGTGTGTGCATAATATTAAAAGCCCAGTAAACCCAAAGACTCAATTTTGTGGTGAGAATGTATATTTTATATTAATTATCGTGAAATATATGTCAGATGAAATTTACCATTTTAACCAATTTTCAGTGTGCAGGCCAGTGGTGTTAAACGTGTTCACCTTGTGCACATAATAGCCAGAGCCTTATCATCTTGCAAAACTGAAGCTTTGTGCCCTTTAAGCTGTTCCCCACTTACACTTTCTGCTCTTCTTGGCAACAATTCTACTTCCTTTCTCTATGAATTTGACTACTCTAGGGTCCTCAGATAAATGATATCATACATTATGTATCTTGTTGTGATTGGTTTAATACCCAAAGCACAATGTCCTCAAGGTTCATCCATGTTGTTGCCTGTGCCAGAATTTCCTTTCTTTTACAAGACTGAATAATATTTCACTGTGTACATGTACCATATTTTGTTTTTCCATTCATCCATCCATGGACACTGGAGTTGCTTCCACTTTTTGGCTATTGTGAATAATGCTGCTATGAACATGGGTGGGCATATGTTGTATTTTTTAATTAACCTAAGAGATTGACTTAGTAATGGCACAGACTCCAAATTCTTAAACTTAAATAAATTTTCAAGTTGAAATAGTGAAGCTGGCTCTTTTTTACCTTTCCCCTTCTCTGATCTGGGACATTTCACTTATGTCTGGGAAAAAGATTTCCATTTCAGAAAACCCAGAATTCCAAAAGCTATGAATTTCCGTGTCATCACAAAAGCTATACATACTAAAATAAACAAGGATCCTTTTTTCTCCCCTCATTATCTAAGACCAAATTTTCAGCTTTTTGTCTAGATTTATGCATGCATTATCCCATCAGAATTGTCTACTGTCTTATAATGATTTGAACAATAGATGGAACCTCTTTTTTCTTGTTCTGGAATCACAGTTACTCTGAAAACTGGACTCCTTTGCATCATATTTTATTGTGAGTAAAATTATGCTCAGTTTTAAAAAAGAGTTTCTACTGTAGTTTTGTTACACACACACACACACACACGCACGCAATTTACATGGTGGAGTTCCAGGGCAATAACCCACAGAAAGCCCTCAATGTAGTTAAATGAATTGTGCTGCCTAATGAGTGAATTTCACAGATCCCTTGTGCCAGTCTTGTCTTCCTTGGTTCTGAGTGTAGTGAGGGTCGTTTTCACTATACAGCAATAGAATTTTCACTCGTTCACAGTCATTTTATAAAAATCAAATGCAAACTCATGGTTACCAGAGGGGAAAGGGGGGAGGGAAGGATAAATTGGGACTGCAAGATTTCCAGACACTAAACTATATTCAATGTCTTAAAGTAAACTGTAATGAAAAAGAATATGAAATTAAATATATGTAGGTGTATGTGTGGCTGAAACATGATGCTGTACAGTGGAAATTGACACACTGTAACTGACTACACTTCAATTAAAAAATAAATCATTGGCCAGTCATTCTCAACCACACGAGTGAAAACCTGCCCTGTGTCACGTCCGGCATGACTGATGTTATTCTCATTTGGCTTTGAAAGTGATTCTCCACATGTCTGCCTTCCTTGCAGAAGTGGTTTGCAAGTGTGTTTGTGAATGTATTCATTTCTGAGTCCTAGCTGATTTGCCAAATGATACCAGATCCCAGCGTGCCGCTCTGTGAGAAAATCCTCCTCTTTCACTTTATAAAAAAAGCATCAGTAACTGCCAGGGATGATTTAATTGCAATCATTTCCCCTTTGAATCTCTGGACAACTTTCCTGGAGACTCTCTTGTAGGGATTTATCTGGCAAACAGATCTGTCTATACGTACTACAGGGATATGTAATTCAAAACAGATGGACGCACTATCCAAAAGAAAGACATACGTGCAGATATTTAAATATTTAAACCTGGGTTTTCATGACTTGAGGATAAAAGATTACTTTTTTCATATATAGATATATATAACTGAATTATAGTCAGTTTACAATGTTGTGTCAATTTCTGACGTACAGCCTAATGCTTCAGTCATACGTGCACATACATACATACATTCATTTTCATATTCTTTTTCACCACAGGTTACTGCAAGATATTGAATATAGTTCCCTGTGCTGTACAGTATGAACTTGTTGTTTGTGTATTTTATACATAGCAGTTAGTATCTACAAATCTCAAACTAACGTCTGGTTCGCATAATGCCTGCAGGAACGAGTCTTAATGCACATTTTTAATTTTGGGCACCTAGCTGCCCAGCAGGCACCGGTCCTTTCAGTCCTTTGGTTGTTTGCCTTCTGCAAGTTCATGACCTAATACTGTTGAGGCTTAGATACGAGTGGGTGCTTTTTTCTTCTTTTCTTTCATACAGAGTAAGTATGTTCCATAAAAGTACACAAATCAATGAGGTCAAAATGTGAGACAAAGCTTTATGTTATGGGAACAAAGTGTTAAATTGTATATTTGAGCCGTTAGCCTGACCTACAGTCTGCACGGGGAAGCGCTAGAGAAAACAGCACAGACGCACAGCGAGAAGTGTGCCCGTGACCTTGAACTCCTTCTCCTGGACATTTCTGTGAACTCAGACTCCTGCCCAGAGCTCAGCCCTTGGAGAAAAGGACCTTGTTTTCCAGAACAGACTGTGTCTAGACTGCCAAGGTTTATAATCTTCCTCTGTTATGCAATATTAAATATTTCCTGAGCAAAACATGATTTATACTCAGTTTCCTGTCTCTGGAATAGATCAGTATATTAAATCATGTAATCATTTATATTTAAAAGACCCATTATTATGAAACTTCTGCTCATCTATCTCTAAGATAAGGGAACTCCAGAAATTCTTAGGGAAGACAGAAGAAAAATATTTTCTTTGTGAAGAGAAAAATTTCCATCACAGAAACTGCCAGCTCAGGAAAATTGTGATAAAAATGGCTGATTACTACTTCAGAACAACAAAAACTAAGAAATAGGAATAACAAAGTCATCAAATGGTTCAAATACAATTAGTAAACTTTTTTTAGTATATTGTAAAATAAATATAAAAAGAGTAAGAATTCAAGTTCATGTACTATTACTAATTAAGGTAAATTCTTGAACACTATGCACCAGCTTAATAATTTCCTATAAAAGTATTTGCATGTAATCTTTGATCTTGCCACATTGTGAGCTATTATGTAAATGTAACATTTTCTTTTACATTTGATTCATATTTCTTTTTTTCTTTCCATTTCTTTGAACTTTCTCAGTTTCTCTTATTGCTTGTATGGGTCTGATAAATTATCAAATCAGTTAAATTCATGGAACGTAAACATTTGCTTAACTATATTCAATTATACTGCTTTTTTTCAAAAGATTTGTTTCTGTGAAACTCAGACAATGTTCCCCACAAGTGTTTCTCTGCTTTTTACCACCTGGATCAATTTTAAAATGTCATTTCTTTGAAAAATGTTGAATCTGAACAGTTCGATAGATCAACTTAAATTGCAGTTTCAATATAACTCATTTGATACTTTCAACTTAAATTGTAGTTTTAATACAACTAATTGACTTTAAGACCTTGGGCTAATAGGAAATTGAACTAAAGAACGAGGATTGAAAAGATTTAAATTATATGTATATATAAAGAGAGCACAAAAATCTGGGTCACTGTTGTGGTTTAGCTCACATATTCATGTTTATATAAAATATTTTTGTTATTTGTAAACTCTAGTTAAAATTATATACCTTTATTGTGGTCCATGTATTATGTGGACAAGGTTTGTATATTTGGGTTTGTGTGTAACTGTGTGCATATTTAAAGAAAAGCCTATAACCGTACACCATTATTATTTGAAAAAAGTCTGTGAACTATAAAAAGGGAAACTCAATTGTTTGGAAGGAAGATGACCGCCATCAGTCTGGTTTAAGAAAAGCAGCGCGGAGCAGCCCAGCCTGCTTTGTCGCCCAGTGAGCACAGGCTTGTGTGCGACCAGGATACACTCACTTCACAACAGCAACGGACTTCTTTGTTTGTGCTGTTTTTAGCAGAAGAGCGAGAATTCTTAACAATTGCTACCCGCCCCTGTGCTCGTTTTGAATGTTCTTATGCTTCCAAAGCCTGGAGCAGTTTCTTGTTTTCAGGTCGACTTCCATGACTTATTTTCATGACTTACATCACAACGACTTTCAGGCCCCAAACTCAGAATAATACAGAGGTTGGACTTTTTACATGCAAACCATTTTTGAAGATTAGCACTTGGCCATGGGAGAGCACCGAGTTTGACTTTCCACCTTCAAAAGGGAGGGAAGCTCGAGGTAGCTGCATGTGTTGCGTATTTACTGTGTATTTAATTAGTACACTGCTGTTATGATCATTTTATTAAGTCACAATGTCATATCAAATGAAGGAGCTAAATTTTCTCTGCATCTATTATGTTCCTACATGATTCAAAATTTATGTACTTTTCAAGATAGATGGATGTGTACAGGCGTACATGTCCAAAGACTGGCTTTGTGACTTAGTTGACATTACAGAGTATGTTGCTTCATGGTTTAAAGATCTGTGTGGATTGCTGGACTTTGTGACGTATGGTTCACTGGATGAGTTGGAAGGCTCTAAAAATTTGTCAGTGTCTTCACTGTCCATAATCTGGTCTCACTCTCAGGGTAATTGAAAGATTGATTCAATAGTTTAGTGTCATGAGACCCTACAAAAGGATTCTATAACCCTCTGATCTTATGTTGTTTGTTACTATAATAAGTTATCAGAATTGAGTCTTGAAGAATGATGGCTCCACATGGGCTGTGCATGGCTTTGGGGCTGAGGGTGTCTGTGTCATCTCCCTGGGGACACCTTGGAGCCTGGCGCCACCATGAGTACCTGGTCAGGGTGGTCTGAGGGTCTG
Organism: Vicugna pacos; assembly: GCF_048564905.1. NCBI lineage: Eukaryota > Metazoa > Chordata > Mammalia > Artiodactyla > Camelidae > Vicugna > Vicugna pacos. Next base: position 2,982,916 of record NW_027328737.1, read on the forward strand.
AGCCAGGATTTCCAGCTCCTGAGACAGATGTCTTCAGAAAAGCTAACCCAAAATCAACTGAATGAGAATTAATTATAGAGAAAAATGAAATGAGTGAGGAGGAGCTCATGAGATGTTTGTGGTGTGATTGGTCTTGCTATTAAAATTCTGTTTTCTGATGGGTGCCTGAGAAAACTTTTGTCTTTCTTCTTATCTCTGTTTCTCGATGTAGTCAGCTCTGTTTACGTAAAGTGAAATGAAACATTCTTGGAGTGATATCTTACTTCCGATGACCACTTGGAATTCAGGGAAAATACCCTAATATTGGCATAAAAACTAAAGATTCTGAGAGGCTTGCAGTGTGACTATAAAGTCTTCACAAGCCTGTCTTTGGACTCTACAGTCTTTAACCCCTGTTAACATCTCTCTGAACTCTAGGGTTCTCAAAACATAATTTGAAAAACTTCAATAGTATGTATCTATTTCTAGATTTTCAGAAATGCTAATTTTGACATGGATTAGTCCTTAGCAAGTTCAATTTAACATTAGAAAAAAAGGATTTAGGGAGAATTTCAGCTTCAACTTCCAATGAAATATGAGAGAATTGCTATAAAGTGTAATCATGAATTACCAGTGGGCTCCAAGCGGTGGCCGGCTAATTCCTACCTGCAGACATGTTACAGTTTGGCTTAAGCAGCTTAAAAGAAACATGGATTCAGCATTGAAAAATCAGAAGATTCAAATAAAAATATTCATTTCTGGCGCTGCCTGACACGAGAGAGCATCTGCCAGTGTTAGAAATGTCTTCCCTCAAGGCCACATTCGGCTTTTGCTAAGTCGCATTGCCTCTTATAAAAGGGGGGTGTCCTGGGTGGAACCCCTGCTGGTCTCCTTTGCTTCTGTTATCAGCCTGGACCCTAGAAGCATTTGAGTTTACAGTCCCTGAAGTTTGTTCCTTTTTTTAATTGAAGTGTAGTCAATTACAATGTGTCCATTTCTGGTGCACAGCATCATGTCCCAGTCATGTGTATATATATACATATATTCATTTCCATAATCTTTTACGTTAAAGGCTATTATAAAATGTTGAGTATAGTTCCTTGTGCTATACAGAAGAAGTTTGGTTTTTTATCTATTTTTATATATAGAAATGGAAGCAACCTAAATGTCCACTGACAGGTTTTTTTCCTAAACATGAATCTCTTCTCAATAAATGGGAAAAATTCAGAACAGAAAAATAGATAAAACTAACTCATAGCCTTTGTAGAAATAATGAGTCAATAAAAGCAGGGTTTCATCTTTCTGGACAATGAACAGTATTAGACATGTGTTCTATTAAAACAAGAAGCCCACTGCAGTCAATCAGGACTTGCTGGGTAGAAAGAGACAATCACAGCATTGTAAGGAAAAATTAGCAACTCTACCAAGTGCTTAAAAATTCTCTTTACGTCAGCATCATATCAGAGGCTAAGATGAAAACTGATCCATATTCTTTCTTCACTTAAAAGGCATTTGTGCACAGCTCTGATGAATCAGAACCTGTGTGCTGGAATACACTTCATGACACTATCCTAAAGACTCTTGGCTGGTTATAGTTGGAGGCGGATGAGAAAGGAACGCAAGAAAATTTAGCAGCACAATCTAAATTGTAATCCATCACTTTCAGTGATAAATCACAGAAGTCACCTATAAAAAGTTTATAAAAAGTCCAAAGTCAAAAGAAACCGCACAGGTTTGTGAATGAGTGTGGAGCTACAATTTTCATGGCTTAAAGTTAATTTGTGATCACTGAACAGAGTTAAGTTTCATATTTTGACCAATAATATCTTTCCCCAAATAAATTGTAGCAAAGATAAGTTGCAACGAAACATTCTCAATCATTTCTGTATGCAGATTGGGCTCTGAGAATCCCAGCTACGATTTGACGTATTGATCTTATTCGAATTCCATTTTCCTTATTGTAAAACAATTGCTCAGTTTTTATTTTGCTGGGTTTTATTACTCAAAATTTAGTAACTAGACATTAAGATATGAGAGAATCTGTAATAAAAATATGAAAAAATAAGTAAAGAAATATTATGGCATAGAGGTAAAACTGTTTCTAAATAAGATATTATTTCAAAGCATTTCATGAAAAATCCAGCTAACTTAATCCATTTAGAATAGTTACAGAACATTTCAAACCTTTTGAGAAACTTACCTGCAGAATGATTAGTCAGTCCTCTTTCTCATTTTAATCAAACATTTCAGCATGAATTCACTCACCCAATTCTAAGGGTCATTTCCTCTGAAATTATCCATAAATCTTCTGTGTCCTATGGTAGAGAAATGTAAAATTTAACAACATTTTTAAAAAGGGTTAAAATTAAACTTTGCTGAATTTTTAGTGGAGCCCTAAGTTGAATATGACATCCACAATACTTGGGAAGCTACTGAACACTTGCAAAAAAAATTTGGATGAGACTTTCTGACGTGTGGCTCCATATATATTATTAGTCATTCTAGTTCTTTTATTTCAAGGAAACATTTTTTGACTCTTTCCAAAGCCTTTCATCTTCAGTAAAACTTTTTCCTCTATTGCTAATATGCTCCATGACCTTGAGCAAATTGTTTACTTGGCTATAGGCTTTTGATCAACCCCATATATAATTAAGATGATAAGTGTTTGAACTTTACAGAGTCTGAAATTAATTATATATCAAAATTTTGATACCATGCATTTTTTGAGCATTTAATTTTGGAATAACTTTAGATCTGTTGAAAAACTGCAAAGATAATAGAGAGTTTTGGTTTACTTTTCATTCAGCTTTTTAGTGTTGATGATCTATTTGTCAAAAGTAAGAAATTAACATGTATACAGTATTACTAGTTAAAACTTTGGCTTTGTTTGGGCTTCATCAATGTTTCTGCTGCCTTTTTATTTTTCCTGTCTAATCTAATCTGGGATCTAATCCCCAGATCCCACACTGCATTTAGTGCTCAGGTCTTCATAGCCTCTGTCAACCTGAGACCATTTCTCAGTCTTTCCTTGTCTTCACGACTCTCCTGGAAATACTCCTTAGTTAATGTCCCTCCTTGGCCGTGTCCAACATTTCTAGACACAGATGAAGATGTTGCTGGCGGATGTAACTGGTGTCCAGGTTCTTGTCCCATCCCAGAGAGAATTCAGAGACAAGATGTGGAGATTAAGAAAGCAAAGTGAGGATGGAAAACACACTCTCAACGGGAGGTGGGCAGGCTCAGGTGAGCAGCTGCCCTGAGTTTCTTTGAGAAGTTGGTTACATAGAGTGTAAAAATGAATGGACAGAATACTCATTGGGGAGGGAAGGGTTTGGGGTCCTATTCCCTCATTTTCATCCCAACTCCAGCTTCCTGAAGGGAGGAAGGATTTTTGTTCTTATTTAGTCTGGATCAGAAGTGTCAAGGTGTCAGTGCGTGATGGGTGTTTCTAATCTGTAAGGCTAATTTTATTGAAATGAGGACATAATAAGCAAGAGGTTACATTCAGACACTGAAGATTCCTGCCTTTTCCCACCTTTCCTTGTCGATTCCAGACCCCTTGCTACCCCAAACTGTGTGACCGCTTATCAGCCCAGAGGTACCTGCATGTCTTTCTCTGCCCAGGGACCCCTGGTGTCTGCATGGTGAAGGGTTTCCTGCATTTGGCTGGTGCCCCTCGTTTCTGCCCAATTCCTGCCATTTGGCCTGCGTCCCCTTTTCTCTGTTCATATCTAGCTCTCTGCCTGCACTCACAGCGGTTTTAGATTCTGAGGAAGAACATCACAGCTGCCCTTCTCACTGCATCCTATCAGAGTGACGTGATATCAATATGACCTTGCACTGGGGGCACTGGCTTTGATCATGGGTTAAGTCAGTGTCTGTCCAGTTTCTTTCCTTCCATTTTCTCTTTCCATTCTCCCAGAAGCACAGTCTCTAAGTCCAGCCCACACTACAGGGAAGGGGAATGAAGCTGCCCCTGCTGAAGGAAGGGCATTGCAGAATTTGTGTTCATATATTAAAACCACACCATATAGAGCAAATTTGGTGACTACACAAAGACCCTGTTTCTCCTTCAGTTTCCTACCTATGGGTTCTAATGTCTGTCAATGGATCTCACCTGCTGCAAATGCCTCTACAATATTTAATGAGAATTCTTCTGAAGAAAGATTTGCCTCTTCTTCTACACTGCTTTATGCAATGTAGAAACCTCATGGAGATTTACTCTATTTTTTGCATTATAATCTAATAATATCATTATTGCATTGTTCAGTTGTTCCAAATTTTGCCATTGCGAGTCCTCTCCAATTGGCTCCTGGGGCCCTTTGACGTACATATCATGGCTTTTTGCTTTGTGTGTGTGTGTGTTTGTTGCCCCAGAAGGGGAAGGGAAAACACCTCAGTTCTTGTCATACCCAAAAGATAAGAATTCAGACAGGACATGCAGTGCTGTGTAGTGAAAGATTTTAAAGGATTTATTTAACACCTCCAAGAATGGGAGGCAGGCTGATCCAAGGGCAGAAAGCAGTGGGCTTTGTCTCTCCTCTTACACCCTTGCTTAGAGGTGGTCTCTTGACTGACTGATGGCTCTTGCCCCTGGAGTGCTGAGTCATGCTTGTCCCCTTTCGCACGTGTCCTTACCCATGATGCGCACAAAGAAACCCAAGGGGGTGCCTCGACCACAATGCTGATTATTTCACAATGAGCACTGAGTTATGTCTGGTTAGGCCCTTGTTGCTACTGCACAGTCATGGCTGTCGGGTTCTATCCAGTTTCTTGCTGGCACTCATTTTGAGGAAATAAAGTCTCTTTATGCTGAAGGCGGGCACACCACCATCTAATGGATCAGCCTCCCTCTCCTCCACCTTGCCTGTCAGGTGCCTTCCACTAATCTAACTACCTAACATGTTCACTTGCATACTTTGTATCTGATGGACTGCAGGATAATGTTCATCTTGTAGTTTCACTGCCTCCGCCCTAGGAAAAGCCCTGCCTCCATGGAGCCCTATTAGTTTCCTAGGATTTCTATTCCTAGCACATTACCACAAGCTGGGGGGCTTCAAAACAGTAGAAATGACTTTCTCACAGTTGGGAGGCCAGAAGTCTGAAATCAAGGTGAGAGCAGGGTTGTGTCCCTGTCTGTTCTGTGCCTGTCTCCCAGCCCTGGTGGCTGCTGGTGACCTGGCTCTCTTTGGTTTGGTGTCATCACAGAAACCTCCTCCTTGCATGTCTCTCCATGTCCTCCCCTGTTTTGCTAAGGATGCCAGTTATTGGATCTAGGGTGCACCCTAATCCAGTATGACCTCATCTTAAATAATGCCATCGGCAAGAAGCCTACTTCCAAATAAGGTCATATTCTGAGGTTCTGGGTGGACATGAAATTTGGAAGGATGCTAGTCACCTCACTAGCATTTTAGAAACCAAGATCTGGGCACTGCATTTTAAAATGAAAAATCAGTGTGTGTATGTCTATGTATAATATACAAATTATATATGTCATCATTATATAATTATTTGTAAATAAAATATGATATTTATAAGATGTTACAACCTACTTGATGAGTGCATTGCCTTTTTCCTTTGTTTTACCCTGTATTTCCAAGTCAAGTAACTTCCTTAGATATATTACTTAAGATATATTTAGTCTCTGCACTTTGAATATGTATCTTTCAAAATAGCTTTGCAGAAATCAAATCTTATTGAGAGAGATGATTAGACAGGCTTCCTGATTCAGGCTGGTTATCAACAAAGGGAAGAAGGTGCCAGGCTGTTGAAAAACAGGACCTTTTCTCTTCCCCTGCTGCCGGCACCTCAATTCCAAGGACACAACCACACACCGAGACATTTGATGTTCTACAACTGCTGTGTCAGTCCCGAGGACCTACCCCAGTATCTCTTTTTTGGTTCTCTTTCTGGCCAAAGTTTCTGTTTTAGGGCTGAGATCTGTGAGAGAAAAGAGCAAGTAATAGAAGATGTTTGAGGGGGAGGGTACAGCTCAGTGGTAGAGTGTGTGCTTAGCATGTGCGAGGTCCCAGGTTCAATCCGCAGTCCCTCCATTCAATGAATAAATAAATAATCATGTATATTCGAATCCATATCCAAAATTATAATGATACATTCACAGACATAATGTTACTTTATTGTTTTCATATTTATGTAAATGACACTATGGTATGCATATTCCTTTTTGATTTTCTTTTAGCCTTTCATTTTTCAAGATTTATATTACTAAATACAGAGTGTTTTAGTAGCTACACATTTACAATGTCATGGATATTAGAAAATGTGGAATAATTGAAAATTCATTTCTCTATTACCCCAAATGTAGGTTGTTTTGTTTTTCAACATTAAAATCATTTTTTAATCGGTATCTTTGCACAAAGAATTACTGATCCTTCATGTATGTGGATGACTCTCGAGGATATTGCTAAACTCCATGTTCTCCAAAATAGTTATTCTTATATATGTATGCTTACTAGCAATGTAAGCAAGGTTCTGCTTCTCCAAGTCTGTGCCTAGTTGATATTATCATATATATAATGTTCTTTTACATATCTATACCATATGTTTATATTTTTACCATTGATAGATGTGAAATTGTATCTCACTGCCTTAATAAATATTTTATGAAAAAGATTATGAAAATGAATATATGTATATTCATATATGACTGAAGAATTGTGCGATGCACCAGAAATTGACACAACATTGTAAACTGACTATAACTCAATTAAAAAAATAATAAAAATCAAAAAGGAAAATATTTCCTTAATTTCTAATAATCTCGAGCTTGGAAAATACGGGGGTTTTTTTGGACATCCCAATTCTCCTTCTGTAATTTGTCTGTTCAAATCCTTGGCTGATTTTAGTCATGCTTTGTTTTTATTTTTAGAAACTTTTAATGCATTCAGATACTAAATCTTGTCTAGTCATATGTAACGCTAACATAATTTTGCAGTTCACAGCTTCTGTTTTATCTTCTTTTATTATCCAGAGATTCCAGATTTCCACGTAGTGAAGTAAATTGTGCTTCTCACTTGTGGGTGGATGTGTGTGGCTGACTGTGTGTTTGCGTATGATGTACACATAATTATTTTAAAAATTCTTCTTTTCCTGAGGTTATATATTCTTTTAAATTATGTTTCTTCTATCTAGATTCTATTTTTGCATAATACAAGGTAAATACTATTTTATATTTTGTTTTTCCATTTGGAAATCCAATGTTTCCAACATCACGTATTAAATAAGCCATCATCTCTCTAGCAATTATTGTTGAAAACCACTACTTCTGGTACCTTCTGTATCAACATGTATGTGTGGTTTGCTTCTGGGCCACATTTTCAGTTCCATTTCTCAACTGTCTATCCTCATGCCAGAACTATAATATCTTTTTTTTAATCTCTTATTTTTAATTTTGGGGGGAGGGAGGTAAGTAGGTTTATTTCTTTATTTACTTTTAGAGGAGTTACTGGGGATTGAACCCAGGGCCTTGTGCATGCTAGGCATGCGCTCCAACACTGAGCTATACCCTGCCCTCCTTATAGTATCTTAACTTTAATCTATTTTGCCACTTTTTAAGTCAAGTGTTTCCTTTTTGCTCTTCTATGAGTGCAGTATAACACACTGTTTTATCATGTAATATTTGAAGGTAACACACCAGGGTTCAAATCTCAGTTTTAGCCTCCTTTGCCAACATGCCATCAGCAAGTTACTTAGGTTTCCCATGTCTCGGTTTCTCATCTGCAAAATAAAAATATTATTGGTTCCTATATCATAGTGTTCTTTCAAAAGTTAAATACCCTTCTTCACCCAAAGCATTAGAATTGTTCCTAGAAAATAGTAAATGCGTAATAATTAGTCAGGATTCAAAATTGTCTTGATTCTTCTCGGTCTTATACACTGTACATTTTAAAGCCAGCATTTCAAATAGTTTAGTAAACCGTCTCCAGATTCTGAACTGAAATTTCACTGAGCTTATAGAGTAATTTACATTTTCTAGCCGATTTTCTGAAATCGCTTTGTTTGGGCAGCATTAATTTCTAACCCTAAATTATCACAGATATACATTGTTAGTCCTGATGAGCAATAATTTTTGAAGGTGTTTTGCAAAACTTCATGACTATAAAAGAATTTTAGAAACTGGGGGATTTTTAAGGATAGAGGAATAGCAGAATCAATTAGCCCCTTGTGTTACAAATGGGAACGCAAGGGTCACAATTGCTCTGTGTGTCCCGAGGCCTGGAGCAGGTCTGAGGCCCAGTGACTGACGTGTGGCTATCTGCATACACTAGAAATTTCTTTATCCAAAAAAGCTTTGCCGTTATTGGTCATTAAAAATAACAAGACACATTAATGCTAAAACTCTACTGAACGTTACTTAGTGCATTTTTGATGGCTCTAACTACACTTAAATATTTTAAAGCGGTCCAGGTCAATAGGAACATAAATTGATGTTCCAGAGAATATTTAATCGTTTCAGCTGCAAAACAAATAATAGCATAAGAATCAGCTTTTACTGTGTGGATTTCGGCTCAAGTCATAGCCCTCCTTTTTTCTTTTTCCTCCAAAGCCTATTAACCACTTACCCACTCTGTAAATGTCTGGGGGCTGGGTGCATCCTGGCCAGCTCTGGTTTGGGGCTGATGTGGTCTCAGACACGCCAGGCTTGGGGCTCGGCGAGTCCTTCTAGATGACGGCCTGGGGAGGAGAGTGTGCTGGTCACGTTACTATTAAGAGCATCTATTTCATCAGTCACACCCACCTGATGGTAAAAAACTTATTTGACTGCAATGCATCTTTCGAATCCTGCTTCACTGTCACCTCCTCTGTGAAGCTGTGTCCGACATCCACCAGAGGAAAAGGAAAAAATATTTTTGTAAATAGCGCCCTCTTTCAAGAAAAAAATAATATAACTATTTCATAATTGGATACAAGGCTGGCTACCAGATGATTTCTTCACAAATTTACTACACCTAAATTTTATTTGCATCTTTTTAAAAATTAAAGTTTAATCCATTAAATGTGCAAAACAAAAAAAGAAAATCTACTTGGCACACTTTCAGACTTGATCTATTTTGTGTTAATTTTTGTGTATAGTGTAAGGTAATGGTCCAGTTTCATTCTTTTGCATGTGGCTGTCCAGTTTTTCCAACCAGTGTGGAAGAGATTCTTTCAGAAGATTTCGGTCTTCTTGAATTCAGAAAGACTTGTTTTGTGTCTTATTGTATAATCCACCCTGGAGAACAATCTGTGTGCTCTTGGGAAGAATGTGCGTTCTGGTGCTGCTGGATGAAATGCTCTGTCTGTGTCCGTTTGATCCATCTGGTCTAATGTATGTTTCAGTTTACATATTTTCTTGTTGATTTTCTGTCTGGGTGACCTACCGTTTACCAACATTGGTGTATTGAAACCCCCTATTATTATTGCATTATTGTCTATTTCTCTCTTCACATCTTTTAGTAGTTGCTTAATAAATTTAGGTGGTCCAACACAAGTTCACGATGATGATTTTGCTTTTGGTATTGTTGCTTGTGAGCCACAAATAAAAATCCTGGTGATTAGGTTTAAAAGAGGAAAATTTCTACTTATTTCCTCAGGTAGTTTTGCTGGGTTTCAAGCAGGCAGAGTCTTAATTCACTTTCCTGTCTTTAAATCCTTGAATCCTTGAAAAGGATTTTATAGAGGAAAAGAAAATCTGCATTTGTTGTCCACTCGCTGGTCCATTTTGCAGCAATTCACAGCAGGATTTGTGATTTCCAGTCCTTTTTGGATGCATCTGCTCAGAGAGCTAGGATTGAAAGGCTTTCCTGCCTCAAAGCCTCTGTTTTCAGTAGCTTGTAACCAAACTAATTAACTGAAATGAAGTGAGTCATGTTTGTTGTCAGTTGAAAAGTGAATCTGGCACTATAGAAACAAATTCCGTAAAGTTACTTTAGAGGATCAGATTAAAACAATTACATATTTTCATGAAAATATGTTAGTGGTGTGAGTCAGCCCAGATTCCGCGTCACTTACATCCAAACAAGTAACAACCATCCGAGAACCATGGCGCTGTGCCTGTTTTTTGTTCTCATCAGGAACATGAGTGTGGTCTCATCATGTTACAAAAGAACACTTGATATGTTAGAAACAAAACAAAACAAGCTACTGTCCATTTCTAGGAATATAAGGGCAAAACCAGCAACAGTTATAGGTATATGATTAACAGCCAGTCACGTGGGAATTTGTTTCTTCACTCCTTCCTTACTAGTTAAGTAACATAAAACAGATTACTTAAATATTCTCTGCTGTAAAACCAAGAAACAGCACCCAATTCATGGCATTGTTATAAAAAGTGAAGTAAGCCAGGAAGAGAAAGAAAAGTACCATATGATATCAGTCATATGTGGAATCTAAAAAAGAAAAAAAGGGAAAAGAAAAGAAAAAAGAAGACATTAATGAACTCATCTACAAAACAGAAAGAGACTCAGACATGGTCAACAGTCTTATGGTTACTAGGGGACAGTGAGTGGGAAGGGATAAATTTGGGAGTTTGAGGTTTGCAAATGTTAACCACTAGGTATAAAAATAGATTAAAAACAATATTAAATATCTTGTGACAACCTTTAATGAAAATGAATATATGTAAATACATGCATGACTGCGACATGATGCTGTGCACCAGAAACTGACAGTTCATAATTGACTATACCTCAATAAAAAAAAAATAATAATAAATAAAAAATTTTAAACTCAAGTGGGATGAAAACCAGCTTCTAGATTTGACAAGGATGTGTGGTATCAGTAAAACAGAGCATAAGCTCTGAATGTACAAAGCACAGAATTTTTGCTTATGATAGGTTAAATGAAGGCATCTGAAACTCAAATTGTCCAAAAGGAAACTGACCTGTGTTCTGTAACACGTGCCCATCCTAAGTCGGAATGGTCTCTTGGTCTTCCCCACCTCTTCCCAGCCTGTTTCACCTCATGGACAGGTGATGAGCAGAGATGAATCTGCTGTCACATCAAGATCACCCTCTCCACACAGCGCAAAGTCCGATATCCTTGGCACCATATATAAAAACTTGGACACATTCTACTATTCTAAATATTTAAATAATATTGAATCTTTAAACAATATACTCTTCTGGTCAGTCATCTTCAAAAGAACATGGCAATAGTCATTTTTCCCTTCTCTCTTATATCTTGTGAGGGATTATGTGGCATTTTGTTAAGAGCAGAGATCTGTTTAGGACTCATCCTCCCAGGATACTTGGTTACAGGAACCAGACCACCCCCACTGTGGTCTTAAGTAACGTGAACATTTGTGTCAGGAAGGCCTTGAAAACATGAATAAAGGGGGCAATGGGTCCAACAGGCATTGAAAGTGATGCTGTCTAAGTACTTGTGGGGAGATCTTCTGCAGGAGTTTCCCAAACTCTTAGGAAAGAGAAATCAGAGCCTCATTTGCTCAGCAGTTGCATTTCTTGAATGAACATAAATAAAATAGCAATTTAGTTTTATGCAACCATGTCTGTGAACATATTGCGTGCCAGCTCACAAGAGAGGAATGCACTCAGTGGACTGTCACATCAGCTCTTTGCATAAAAAGACCAGATGCTAGATGGTGGTGAACTTACCAAGAGGATGCACTGTGTGAAACTGGTCCAGGGGGGCCCCACGAGCTTTTCTGTGAACTGTTACTTGAAAGTCTATTATGCTTAATTTTTTTAACCTTCTAATGCAAAGGAATCTGCCAACAAATTTAAATTTAATTAAGAATAAATAAATCTGCAAAAATAATTACAGTGCTGCATCTTTTATAATAAACAAAGGGCCTCTTCATTATTTCCAAAATGACTAACATTATTTCTGATAACTAAGTTTCTTATAAGTAATTAACTCCTTCAGTAAAATTTAAGTCAGTGTTGATGGCTTATTTTCTACTTATTTTAAGGAAGTCAGTGATGTCTCACTTTTATTTTGATTTCTTTAGGGTTTTATCAGTTACTTTATGAAATATACTAGCTATGTTTTAGCCCCAGCATGCACACTTTTAAGCTAGAAATGTTCTTGGGTTGAATTGTAATAGTAGTAAATAACTCGTTCATGTAAAATAGCAGTTTTTATTATGGGAGGTAATAAGAAAAAATCCTAGCTCGGCGATAAGTTGTGACAGTTTCCATTCTTTCTTGTTAGTTTCTCTTTAGAGCAACTGTTATAATTTCGGTTTTAATCACAAAATATTGATGTATTTATTTAATAGATAATGATTATTTCAACCATATTAACTAAGTTAGATAAGTGAAAAATGCAGTAGATGTCTAAAAACATAGAATTTTGATTTCAAATTGCAGACTGGAAATCTGAAGCACGGGTCAGGGAATTTTTCTTGTAAGGAGCCAGGTAGCAAACATTGTAGGCTTTGCAGGTGGTGAGGTCTTTGCCGAAGCTATTCAACTCCGTTGCAGTGAAACATCCAGAGGCAGTACATAAACCAACAGCTGTAGCCGTGTTCCATCAAATTTGCAAAACAGGCAGCAGACTGGATTTGATCCACGGACCAAAACTGGCTGACCTCTGAACTCCAGTGTTCAGAAACCCATGCCTACATTGTGACCAAAATGTCCCTGAGGTAACAGTGTTGTTTTGGAACTCAGAGTTTGGCATCTAAACCTGGGTTTGACTCCCAACCCAAACTTTCCCAGCTCTATGACGTTTGACATGTTACTTTGTGTTTCAAATTCTTCAACTGCAAATGGAAATAAAATCTCTTTTGTGAAAAAATATTGGAGAATTCAGTTTGGTGCAGCCATTGTGGAAAACAGTATGGAGATTCCTCAAAAGACTAAATATAGACTTACCATAAGACCCAGCAATTCCACTCCTGGGCATATATCCAGAAGAAACCCTAATTCAAAAAGACACCTTCACCCCAATGTTCATAGCAGCACTATTTACAATAGCCAAGACATGGAAACAGCCTAAATGTCCATCAACAGATGGCTGGGCAAAGAAGTTGTGGTATGCTTATACAATGAAATATTACTCAGACATAAAAAAGAACATAAAGCCATTTGCAGCAACATGGATGTTCCTGAAGAGTGTCATTTTAAGTGAAGTAAGCCAGAAAGAGAAAGAAAAATACCATATGATATCACTCATATATGAAATCTAAAAAAAAAAAAGAAGACAAATGAACTTAGATATAAAACAGAAACAGATTCACAGACATAGAATATAAACTTGTGGTTGCCAGGGGAGAAGGGGATGGGAAGGGACAGACTGGGAGTTCAATACTGACAGGTATATATAGAATAGATAAACAAGTTTATACTGTGTAGCACAGAGAAATATATTCAAGATCTTGTAGTAGTAGCTCATGGTGAAAAAGAATATGAAAATGAATGTATGTATATTCATGTATGACTGAAAAATTGTGCTGCACACCAGAAATAGACACTAAATTGTTAATTGACTATAACTCAATAAAAAAAAGATTCAAAAAAATTGGAGATAATGACCCAGATAATTCATGTAAAGTGCTTAGCAGAGTGTATTTGGACACATGAAAAGCAGTTAATATACCTTAGCAGTGTTCTCAATTATCTCTAAGATTATAGAAATACTATATAATATAATATAATATATACACTGTATGGTTATCATTTCTCTCTCCCTAATATTATATATTACATAATTCATAAGGCATGCCATTTATGCAGTTCAAACTGACACAGATATTATTTAATTAGGAACAATTTTGTTTTTGAAATTTTTATTGCCCAATAACTTTTGGTGGTTTTTCCCCTTTAGTTTTGTATGTATGTTACTTACAATGTCTAAAACAGGTCTGTATTGTTTTAATTGAACACACTTTCATTTAGTCAATCAATTTGGGGGATAAAGGTAGGAACAGGCAAAATAGGAAATGCTAAACCTAGACACTTTAGAATTAAAGAAAACTGGATAATCTGCTGAATTTATTTAAGCTGGATTCACATCAAACTAAGTGATTCCAAAGGTTTTCACATGTTAACCATCAGTTATATGTAACAGCAACATTAGGAAGAAATAAATTTGGTCTTGAAAATAAGGCAAATGAAATACATGCCTTTCATGTTTCAACTAGTACAAATTGGTAAAATCTAGATTTCATAAAATAAAAATACAATCAACATTTACCTTGTATCCTTTCATCTGTCAATGGACATTTAGGCTTTCTCCATGCCTTGGCTATTTTAACTAGTGCTGCTGTGAACATTGGGGTGCAGTTGTCTTTTTGAATTAGGATTCCTTCTGGCTATATGCCCAGGAGTCGGATTGCTGGGTCATAGGTAAGACTATTTTTAGCTTCTTGAGGAATCTTCATACTGTTTTCCATAATGGTTGCACCAAACTACATTCCCACCAGCAGTGAAGAGGGTTCCCTTTTCTCCACAGCCTCTCCAGCATTTGTCATTTGGGACTTGTGAATGATGGGCATTCTGACTGGTGAGAGGTGGTACCTCATTGTAGTCTAAGATGTGGTATATATATACAATAGAATACTACTCAGCAATAAATAAGAATAAAATAATGACATTTGCAGCACCATGGATGGACCGGAGATTGTCATACTAAGTGAAGTAAACCAGAAGGAGAAAGGAAAGTGATACCATATGATATCAGTTATATGTGGAATCTAAAAACATGACACAAAAGAAATTATTTACCAGACAGGAGCAGACTCACATAGAAAACAAACTTATGGTTACCTGGGTGAAAGGGTGGAGGGAGGGAAAAATTGGGAGTTTGGGATTTGCAGATATACATTACTATATATGTAAAATAAAAAACAAATTTCTACTGCATAGCACAGGGAACTATATTCAATATCTTGTAATAACTAAAATGGAAAAGAATATGAAAAGAAATGTACTTGTATGAATGAATCACTGTGCTGCACACCAGAAGTTAACACAATGTTGTAATCTGATTATACTTCAATTAAAAAAAATTACTTTGAGTTATAAAAATAACTTTCAGTGACATTTTCTTTACACCACATATATATACATATTTGTATAAATGTATATATGACTATATAATTGTCTAAATATATTGCACAATTTTCGGTCTCAATAGAGTTTAATAAACAGCTGTGTTGATCATAATTAACCTTCCTGGTCTTCATTCTGCAAAAATGAACACAACTCCTGAGCTTGCACCCTAGGGCCCTGGGATATTCAGATTACTACTTTCATTTCACCTGATAGTTACAGTTTTTTATCACGTGTTGCCTGGTACAAATCAATTAAAATCATACTGCTTCACCTTTAATTTACCTGCAGTCTGAATGCAGTAGCAGCCTGACTGTGGGATTAGAGCTTTGTGACACCCCAATGCTCAAGGTGTTTATCTCTGTTTGCTCCTTTTTCAGAGAGACATGAACTTAATATGTACACACAGAAATTGATGAATTATCTTGTTTCTTCTAAGACCATACTGAGTTTGAACTCTGGAAGAAGATGATACTGTTTGTTGAACTCCACAGGTGACTTGTACCCAGCAAAACTAGAAACGCATTGTTACCAAAGTGCGCATTTTGACTATTGGAAGTTTTACATATTTCAAGATTTTAAAGAATTTTCAAACACTTTCAAATGATTTTTGACAGCATGGATATTGAAGATATTCACAAATGTCTATTTGAAATCTCTTTTCTCCCTTGTACATTAATCACTACTGTGATTTAGAGTAATCACAGGACTTTATCACTACTAACAAAATGTGTTACAATTTTACCATTTTTCCATTTAGCCCTGATGGTAAAAATACAAACACAGAAACAGTGAGTCACCAGAAGTCAGCTTATGAATTAAGTAGCTTTCATTCTCCTTGGTTTCTTTCAAATCCTCAGTTGGTCGGATGCTCAAAGAATTCCTGAGCAGTCTTTTCTCATTTGATTCTAACAACTGTAGGCCAGAAACCAATATCTTAAATACGTAAATATATAAAGATGTGGTTTACCTCAAATGTCTAAAGCTCCAGAGTTCTTCTACCAGAGGCAATCTAAGCTTAAATTAATTGAAAAATCAGGAAGGAAGTAGTTATCAAACAATACAGAATTTTTTTTAGAGATAATGATCTGCTTTTCCCCTCAAAAAGAGTAAATGTATCAACTATAATACAACCTTCCACAACACAAACCAAAATAGTTTCCAAAAATCCATTTCATATTCATCATACTTTTATATGAGTTTTAAAATATGCTTCTCCCCAAAAGTTGCATGTAATTTTTTCTCATGGTTGACTGGTGATCTTAAAGATACTATTTAAAGATAACATTTTTAAGGAATCTGGCAACCTACTGCTCTAATGTTGACATGACTTCTCTACGTAGAATTCAGTCCCTGAAAAAGGAGACTGAAAACCTGGAGAAGAAAGCAACTGAGTGAAGCTGGTTGGAGTGAGTGACACAGGAGCAGGTGTAGAGGCCCCCAGGGAGGACCTGGAGGGTCCTTGCTGCTCAGGAGAGCCAGTGGTGCCTCTCTCCCCAGCTCTGTGCTGGTGGCATGTTGGTCACTTAAAACTGGCCACGGTACGTGGTAGGTCAGAAATGCTACAAATCAAGTCTTCCTTTCTTTCTTTTCTTCTTTTTTTCTTCCTTCCTTTCTCTCTCTCTGTCTTTCCTTTTCCCCTCTCCAGAGCCAACTCTTAAAGATTTACAAGCACACTCCTGAATCCAAACCCTGTTAGAGTAGTTTCTGAAAAAGACTCAAATACATTTTCTTTAGATTTATAAAGCATTAAGTGATAATCTCACTTAGAATGGGGATGAGTAGAATGAATAAGGAAATAAGAATGAGTCAAAATCAATAGTAGTCGCACCACAATGACTTTAGACCACAGTTTATTTTTTAATTCATTCACTTAATCACCTCCGGCTTGGTGCTGTGTATCCTGCATGCCAAATGCTATGACTGAGTCCAAGAGTTTTGAAGATGAGTAAGAAAAACCAGCCACTCAAAGAGCTCACATCTGAAGGAAAACTCACATAAACAGAGAATATGTATTAAACGCAAATGCAGAGATGTGCTTGGGATATTGTAAGAATACCAAAAAGAGAACCCGTAACAGTGTAAGAAGTTATGACAGACTTTTAGAGGGCACGGCATCTAACTTTTCAATGAAGCTTCTTGGAATGTAGGTACTACAATGTATACAGTTTATTAAATCAGTAACAAAGAAATGGTTCCTGCCACCTAAAATCCTAAATCCAACAGCATATATTTAAGATGCCTAACTGTATCAAAACAAAAACACCACTCCAGTCTAAAACAGATCTCAGCTCTCTTTGAATCTAGGTATATATCCATCACAATATCATGGCATTTTCTGTGTTCAAATTGTCAAAGAGAACTTGATTTGTTCTCAAACTATGAAACAGAAGGTACATGTAATGGAAAGACAAGCAACATTTTCAATGTAGGTTTTTTTTTAATGGCTCAGAGAGTTATAACCCCAGGTATGTATGCTTTAGCTTACATTTTTGCATATGCCAAAGAAAATATATTTTGAACTTGGCATATGAGAGGAATTTACAAGACCTTATTTGAAGAAATGATAAATTCTTTAAAAAGTTGTCAAAAAGTAATTCAAATACTGGAATGCACAGGCCATGTCTAGACTGCATCAGATGCTTTGTGAGGATTTCCAGAGGTACTATTACTGCCTTTGCAAACAATCAAAATTAATTGTAGTTTTTGTTAAGTCATTCACAATGTCAGTGATAAAGTCCATTTAGGACCACCGGCCATTGAGTACTGACACCAGAGAAATCATCTGAAAATCTGAGGTCTAAGGAAGAGAATATTTTTGTCCGTATCTGAGGCCGTCCAGCTTGACTAAAATGAATGTGATACTGGTTAGACCCCGAGCCAGGGCTTCCAGTCATGCCATTTCATGAAAGCTCATTTTCCTCAACTAGTTTGTGTTGAGCACCTGTCACTGAGGTGTCATTAGTAAATTTCTAGAATGTTCTCCACTGTAATTTTCCCGGAGTGAGGCATAAAACATAGAGAAGATACAAAAAAAAAAGGTTCTTAAAAATAAGTATGTCAATAAACTACACATATTTCAGATGTACAACTGGATGAATTTTGATAGATGTACACGCCCATGAAACCAGCACACAATCCAGATTGCTAACATTTCCATCACTCCCCAAGGGGTGCAGTTTCAAAATCCTAATTTATACAGGAACTATACCACAATAAATGTGTTTTAAAATATATAAATAAACCTGTCAGAGGATTGTCAACTTAGTAGATGCCATGGAGCTATTCGTAGGGATAAACATGATCAGAGCTGCCATATAGAAAATTAAAATAGTGATCTTGGTCATTATTATGTAATAGTGAAAACATGCTGATTGGGTTCACTAGGATGAGAGGATTATACAAAAGAGAAGCAAATTTGAAAATGGAAATCATAACTGAGAGCTGGAGAGTGCTTTGCATTTTCAAAATACTGTCAGAAGCATCATCTCATTTAATCCTAATAAATTCTCTGTTAAAAAAAGAATTATTTTGACGACTGCACTGCATGTGAAGTTCAGAAATGTAATTTAACTCACTTGAAGACACAGGAGTAAAAAGAGCTAGACTGGAAATTTAATCAGCAATATTTATACCCCAAAGTATAGATGCCTGATTGTATGAGATGGTTTTTCGAGAAAATTCCTTCAGCTTACCTGGTATGAGTCATTTGACCATGAATGGACAATGAAAGTTACCTCTGATTACCAGAAGAATTTTTCTGAAAAACATGGCAGATGGTGGGGTGTTCTGGCCCATTCAGAGTTAGCCTGGGGCCCCAGGGCAGGGACTGTGGCCCCTTATTAATATTCAATCATGAATTCCCTCTTTTTCTTTTGAAATACAAAGAAAAACATGATAAATTTATTCTTCAGTTCTTTGCAGGAAATAGACAAGAAGGCTTCCAAAGCAAAAATCTTAAGCAAGTGATTCTATAGAACTTCCTTCTCTTTCAGTATAGGGATGCTGGATAATTCCTGAGTGTAGGGGAGAAAATATTTCTTTGAGAAGGAAGATTTATTCCCTGGTAATAGCAGGGAATTTCCTTGAGGCTATCTAAGAACAGCGATGTTGTGTAACGTGACTTCTATGCTTCCTAGTAGTTGTAAGTGAGGTCTGGCTTTTGAAAATGTTGGCTCAGTGACAAGGAGGGTATGAAACTCACCTTTAGTTCAATTTATTGAGCACTGGCTATGTCCAAAGGTGCAAAAGTTATAGGGCAGGGACAGGTTCAGTTCTGAATCTTACTTCTTTGTGGAGTAATTCTAATTGTTGCCCAAATGAGAATGTACAGATTCAGAGCTCTGTTCTTTAAAGCGTCACATCACAGCAGCAGTGCCTCCATCTGAGAACCAATATGGTGAGGCTGTTTGGCAGAAAGGCCGGAGATCAGGGTTGACTCTCACACACAGAGCAGCAGACCACAAAAGTGAGCTGGACACCTACACTGGAGACAGGTCCACATTCCCTGCAGATGAGATTGGTTAAGTATGGACCCACAGATTTCTAACGTCTGGAGGCTGCTCAGTCATCACTACTGCACTAACTGGAGCTGATTTATTATTGCACCAGCTATGGTTCCTGCTTTATAGCAGAGGTTTTTCTAACTGCTATACTGAGGTCACTGTGTATAATTTAAGGGTTAGGGAATAATGCTTCTAAGTGGAGCAAAATATTTAACACAAACAAAATTTCAGTTTGCATATAATTAAAGTGTAACACTAGAGATCCTGAAACTGGTAAGGGGACATTTTAATTAAGTTGCTTTCATGCTCAAAGGAAGATTGGCATCAGTTTCATTAAAGGTTGTACAAAGCTCCCCTCGTCTATTCTTGTTTTCTGTTATGTCCTTACCTTCTTCATCTTCCTCGCATTTCACAATGTCTTGAGTTATCCAGGCTCAGTGTTTAAATAGGGGTAGAGCGTTACTGAGAAGAGACTGTAATAAATGGAAATTGGTTCGTGAATTTTTCATTCTAACCAGGACTATATTTCCCAGAACTTCTCAGCCAAATAGTGAGCTTGTTCTATTTCTGGAAAATTTACATTGTTTTTTTTTTTTTACTTTAGTTGTTTTTTTCAGTTACAACACCTTAAAGATCAAAACCTATATATATTGAATTTTTTCATATGCTCAGCACTGTTCTAGATGTGTCAGGAATTCAAAAAGATGAAACCGAGGCCATGACCTCAAGCCCTGACAATCTAACTGGGGCTGATTAGCATCGTGCAGGGAATAAAGACCAGGAAACCAGGCGGAAAGTTAGTGGTTAAGTCATGCTCATGACATGCGTTCCCCCAGCAAACATCCACAGGACATTTTGTTTCAGATGCTCTTCTAGGGGCTGTTCATACAAAACTGAACAAAACTGATGAGATACCTGTTCCAGCATGGCTTAAAATGCAGTAGAGCAGACAGTAAGCAAGGTAAAAAGTAAATACATTGAAAAGAAAGCTAAGCAGGAGCAGTGAGGAAGAAAGCGTTACTGGGCAAGTCAGGGTCAGGTGAGGAATCTCTGCAGGGCACCCAGTGAAGGACTCACTGGGTAGAAATCTGAAGGAAATGAAGGACTGAATTGGCCATAGAGGTACCTGGAAAAGCACATTCGGGCAGCAGGGAAGTCAAGTGCAAATCTCCTGTGGCAGGAATATGTTTAAAGGGGCACAATAGTAGATGGAGCAAAGACAGAGGGAGCATTGGATAATGGGGAGCCAGATCATTAAATGTAGGTCATTGTAAGAACTTTGGTTTTCACTTGGAGTGAGACAGCTTTGAGATAAGAAGGGACAGAAATCAAGTGGTTGGTAGATAGTGTAAGAAATTAATAAACAGAAACCTCACTTATGTAGAGCCGGGAGACCAGCAGGGGTGCTCTCAGGCAGAGCCCAACAGGAAGAAGGAAGTCTCCACTTCTTTCCTGGCAAGGACTCAGCCATTGAAAAGCCATGGGCTCTTTGTTTACTGCAGCACCCCTCCAACTTCCTTTCCCCTCTATAAAAGTGGCTCCGCCCCTTGCCCTGTGGAGACTTGCATGTGGCTCCCAAGACTGCAAACCCTGATTTGTAATTCTCTGCTGACTCCAAATAAACCATCTTTGCTGGGGAAATGTCTGGCAGTCTGTTTCAGGATAAGAAAAAGGATAACTTCAGGATTTGAAATTGGAACCGGATTTTGATAGGCGGATAGTGTGAATTGGTGTATTATTATGAATAAAAATCTCAATCTGAGCAAAGACATGGTTGAGACCTTTAGAGGCCTTCAAGGTAAAGTTCCTAGTTTGCCCTGAATAGAGAAAACCTCCTGGGATGGGATAACAATTGTGGAACTAATCTACTGATGGCCTCGAAAGATATGAAAAGAAACTTGCATGTGATACGAGAGAAGAGTTCAGAATCTTGGAAGTTTTTGACCTCCAGACTTTGAATACATTGGAGAGAGTCCAGAGCAGGACAAGAGACAAGAGGGAAAATAGAGAAAAAAGAAAACTGATTTCTACAGCAGTTTGAAAAATCAAACTTCGATTCCTCGCCCTCAGTGGACTTTGAATTTCGCCCCCGGTTTGTGAATTTCAGTGCATCTGTATGGATGGAGCCATTGATAATGGTAATCTACTATGAAGAATGTGGTAACGTGTGAACATTTACTGCAGTGGAGTAACCTCAGGCTAACACCCGCTGATCATTCAGCTGTCCACATTTTGAGAGGAGACAGTGTTTTGAAGCCTTTTTTTCTAACAGTAAATTAATAATAATAAAAAAAAGGACTTTAATGTTTGCCTCCTACTGCTTCTCTGACATGGAAAGATTTTCACACAGGTTGATACACGAGGTAAAAATAAAAATTGTTTTTGCTGAGCCATTGGACTGCAAAATGCAGTAAGTTTCTAACTGGCCACACTAGACCGGTGTTTATGACTGTGGGGGACTTGCTGATGGCAGGGTATCCTCTTAGGTGGGTGGGGAATTTGGGAAATTCTATTTTCTATATGTGACATTTAGCAAGTATAGAAGATGGGAGAAACATTCTTTTCAACCTTGACTGGTTTTGCAAAGTCACCCCTGTTAACTGAGTTGTCACTGTCAGTGGATGGTTAAGCTAACTGAAGTCAGTTTACATACGTGAGCTGGAAAGGTTCATGTTTCTGAACCAAAATCAAAAAGGTGTAAGGTGTAAGGGAGCGTTTTGTGAATAAAGAGCAACAGCATTTCAAATATGTTTTATGAATTGCTGGTGATCTATTCATGTTGTTGTTACTGGCTTAAATGAGTCAAATCTGGTGTGGAAATATACAGCAATGCCCTGATTACAACACACAGTCATTTACTGATAGGGAGAAAGCAGAAAACAAGGGTCTAAGACAAGGTTCCTTGAACTGCGGCCCATGGACCAAATCTGCCCCACTCCAGCTTCTTTTTATAAATAAAGTTTTATTGAAATACAGCCATCTGCATTCATGGCTGCATTGCTGATGCCTGTTTTTCCAACACCATGGCAGAGCTGAGTAGTTGCTATAGAGATTCCCTGCACCCAGAGCCACATGTGTATTTACTATGTGACTTTTCATACAAAAAATTTGTTGTGCCCATTCTTTTAAGAGAAGCCAGGGGCCTCATGAAACAGCTGTGAGTGTGGTTGTTTACGGAGAGCTTCTGTGAACACCCACCATCATTCAACGTCTGATTTATTAGTAAAAGTAAAAATAGATTTTCCCAAATTCTGTAGCAGTAATGTTTTTGGTTGCCTTAGGAAGAGGTGTATTTATTTTTACGGACCAGACTAATACCAACACAACGAGTTAGCAACACACCAAACAATTGTTAACACTCACGTTTCTTGACCAAGGCAATAAGTCATCTTTTTGTTCTCAGTGCCTTTTATTATAATAGTGTTGTTTTCAAGCTACATGAAAGAAAACTGCTGCTTGCTGCAATCACAATGGAAAGGCAATTTACTTTTTTTTTGTATTTCTTTTTATTGAAATATAGTCAGTTTACAATGTTGTGTCAATTTCTGGTGTACAGCACAATGTTTCAGTTATACATAAATATACAAATATTTATTTTCAAATTCTTTTACACCATAAGCTACTATGAGGTATCAAATATAGTTCCCTGTGCTATACAGTATAAACCTGTTTATCTATTTCATATATAGTAGTTAGTATCTGCAACTGTCGAACTCCCAGTTTATTCCTTCCCACTCCCTCCCCCCGGTGACCATTGGTTTGTTTTCTATGTCTGTGAGTCTGTTTCCATTTCATACATAAGTTCATTTGTCTTTTTTTACATTCCACATATAAGTGATATCATATGGCATTTTTCTTTATCTTTCTGACTGACTTAACTTAGAATGACATTCTCCAGGTCCATCCATGTTGCTGCAAATGGCATTATTTCATTCTTTTTTATGGCTGAGTAGTATTCCATTGTATATATATACCACAGCTTCTTTATCCAGTCATTATAGATGAGAAATTCAGATCTATGCCACATATACCAACTATTTATTTAAAAATTGAAATTTGTTTTGTTTACTGATGAGATTATCCATTTTCTCTCTTTTGGAGAAAAGCTTTATATGCCTCTGTCTCATGCATGAAAACTCAGCAGACATCACACTTTTCAAATAGAAGAGAAAAACTTGAATTGTGCCATCAGGTGATGGAAAAGCTAATTTCAGTTACCAAGCACATCAGCTATTTTTATTATTGCTGGAACAGCTGTCACAGCCTTTGTTTAAAAAACTGAATTGATGAGTAATGAAAAAGTCAATTTTCATTTGTTTCAAGATAATTGTGAAATTTTTTTTGAAGGAACTGAGCTTCTTTCCATTTTTGCAACAGATTTTAATTCTAATGTAATAATCATCTAAAATAGCAGGAATGGTTGAGAGTAGCTTTTCTCAGACTTTGTGGTCTCAGAACACATTCCCATTCAAAACTTAGAGCTTGAAGGAGTGTTTTGTTTATGTCAATTGTATCTACTATTGGTGTTCATACTATTAGAAATTAAAACTGGGTAACTTTAAAATATTTATTATTTCATTTTTAATTCTAATTGTGGTAAAGTACACTTACCCTAAAATTTGCAATGTTAACCATTATTGAGTGTACAGTTTAGTAGCTTTAAGTATATTCATATTGTTTTGTATTATTAATTTATTTTTAAATGACAATAATCCACACTGTACATAGTGATATAAACATTTTAATGCAAAATGACTATTCATTTATTTTTAAAAGATAAATACAAAGATTTTTCTCCCAACATCTATAAAGATAAAAGTGGCATTGTTTTACATGATTTTTGTAAACATTTCTTTAATGTTCTGGCTTAATAGAAGATGCTGGATTCTCATATCTGCATTTGCAGCCACTATAGCACAGTACGTTTTTTGGTGGAATTATATGAAGAGATGTGGACTTGGTATAAATATGTAGTTGAAAAAAAGAAGAATATTTTAATAGCCTTTCCAAGTAATTGTGGATTTGTCATGTAGCCTGCACTGTGCACATGGAACAGAATAAAAATATGAAAGGCAAATGACATCTTTGTATACTGAAAAATAATTTTGACCCCCTCATGTCCTCTGTAAAGGACCCTCATGGGTCCTCAGACAATTATCAGTCTGGAGTATATAGCATTGTGCAAATTATGATACGACTTCTTGGAGGCAGGGGGTTAACACCAAACACTGTAGTTACTTAAAAATCACGTTTTTAATTTTTCAAGAAATTGTGGTAAAAAAACACATCACATAAAATTTACCATTTTAACCATTTTTAAGTGTAGATTTCAGTACAGTTTAACAGTACTAACTATAGTCCCATCATTGTGCAACAGATCTCTAGAGTTTTTCATCTTGCAAAACTGGTACCCAGAGGCTGTATATCCAACATGCACAAGAATAAAGTTGAACCCTTACCACCTGCTTTATTTACTGATTTCACAAGTGACTTTTTTTATAGTGTGTAACATTAACAGAGATTTATAGCTACTTTTATGATTTTCTCTTTTAAATTATGTACAGAATGAAAAGTGATTTAACTATCAACACTACAATGCTACAGGATTATTTGCTTGTGTATATATCTCCTTTTACCACATAGCCTTATAGTTTTATATGTTTTTATGTTTCTGTCTAGCATCTTTTCGTTTCTACTTGAAGGAATCCTTTTAGCATTTCTGCTAGGGCTAGGGCAGTGATGATGAATACTCTCAGCTTTTGTTTATCTTGGAAAGTATTAATGTCTCCATTTTTTCCAGCTTTGTAAAGGTAAAATTGACAGATAAATATTGTATATATTTAAGGTATATGACTTGACGTTCAATATACATATACTTTATGAGGTAACCACCACACTCAAGTTAATGAATATATCCATCAACTCACATAGCTTTCATTTTAGTGTATGTGGTGAGATTACCTAAGACTTGCCCTTCCATCAAAGTTCAAGTATGAAACGAAGTGTTAACTATAGTTACCATGCTTTACATTAGGTCTCCAGAACTTATTGATCCTAATTAACTGACATTTTATATCCTTAATCAACATCTTCCTGTTCCCCCTCTCCCTGGTCCCTGGCAACCACCATTATCTGTTCTGCTTCTATGAATTTGACTATTTTAGTTTCCACATATGAGTGAGATCATGGAGCATTTGTCTTTCTGTGCCTGACAAATGTCACTTAGGAATATGTCTTCCAGATTGATCCATGTTGTCACAAATGGCTAGATTTCCTTCTTTTTTTAAGACTGAATAACATTCATTTTTGTGTGTATCATTTGCACATATACAATTATATGTATATTAGTAAAACATGAATGTATATATACATCCACACGTATTAAAGTTGTTTGTTCATTAGCACAAATTTGTTTATTAACATTTGTCTGTTGACACATCTTTAAGTTATGTACAAATCTTGGTTATTGTCAAAGATGCTGCAATTAATATGGGAGTGCAGATATTTCTTCAAGATACTAATTTCATCTTTTTAAAAAATATATAACCAAAAATGGATTGCTGGATCTATCTGTAATTTTTTGAAGAACTCCCATTCTGTCTTTGTAGGGGTTGTACCAATTTACATTCCCACCAACAAGATACAAGGATTCCTTTCCTCCACATCCTCACCAGCACTTATCATTTGTCTTTTTGATAATACCCATTAACAATGTTACCAAGAACACACACTGGGGAAAGGATAGTCTTTTCAATAAGTGGTGCTGGAAAAGCTACATGCAGAAGAATTAAACGGGATTCTTACACACCTTTTACAAAAATCAACTCAAAATGGATTAAAGACTTAAATGTAAGATATGAAACTGTAAAATGACCAAAATAAAACATTGAGTAAAGGCTTCTTGGCATTGATCCGGACAATATTTTTTTTTGGATATGACCCCCAAAACACATGAAATAAAAGCAAAAATTGACAAGTGGGATTGCATCAAATTAAAAAGTTTCTGCACAGCAAAAGAAGTAATCAACAGCATGAAAAGTCAGATTATGGAACTGAAGAAAATATTTGCAAACATGTATCTGATTAGGTGTTAATATCCAAATATATAAGGAACTCTTACAGCTTAAAAGCCAAACAGTAAATGACCTGATTTAATAATGCAGAAACACTTGAGTAGTCACTTCTCCAAAGAAGACATACAAGTGGTCAACAGGTATAGGAAAGGGGCTTAATGGCATTAATCATCATGAAAATGCAAATATCTGTCATTTTTGAAGGACAGTTTACTGGATGCTGTATTTTTGGTTGGTGTTTTTGTTTTTGTCTTCTTTTAGTATTTTGAATTTATCAACCCATACCCTTCTGGTCTGCAAGGTTTCTGCTGAGAAATCCATGGATAATCTTATAGAAGCTCCCTTGTATTTAATGAATCATTATTCTTTTGCTGTTTTCAAGATTCTCTATTTGATTGTGATTTGCCAGTTTGATTATAATCTGTCGGTGTGAGTCTCTTTGGATTTATGTTAATTGGAATTTGTAGAGTTTCTTGAATTTGCACTTCCATTTCCTTCCTCAAGTTTGTAAAGTTTTGATCATTATTTATTCAAATAGGCTCTCTGTTTCTTGCTATTTCATATGCATCATGCATCTATTGCTTTCCTGGCATTATTTCATAGACTCTTAAGTTCTCTTGTGTTTCTTCATTTTTTTTCTTTTAGTATCTCTGATTCAATATTCAAGTGACCAGTCTTTAAGACTGATTCTCTCTTTTTCATGATATCTGCTTCTGAAGCTCTCTAGAGAAAATGTCAATTTAGTTTTTGCAGTCCTTAGCATCAGAATTTCTATTTGGTCCTTTTTCATAGTTTCTGTCTCTCTTGATATTCCCAATCTGTACATTCACTGTCATCATGATTGTATTTAGTTGTTTATAAAAGTTATCTTCAGCTTATCAAGCATCTTTAAGAGTTATTTTGAATTCATTGTGAAATACTTGCAGATCTGTTTCTGTATAGTCAGTTTCTGGAGATTTATTTTGTTCATTTGATTAGGCTACTTCCCCCAGCTTCTTTGTATACTTTGTGGTATTTTGTTGAGAATTGGGCATTCAAAAAAACAGATGTGATTATAGCAAAGTTGCAGGATATAAGTTTGATATACAAAAGTTAATTGCCTTCCTATATGCCAGCAATGAACAAGTATAATATGGCATTAAAACCACAATATCATTTATATTAGTGACCAATAAAATGAAATACTTAGGTATAAATTTAACAAAATATGTACAAGATCTATATGAGGAAAACTACAAAATACTGATAAAAGAAATCAAACAAGACCTTAATAAATGGACAGGATGACTTAGTATTGTCAAACTGTTAGTTCTTCCTCCCAATCAAAATCTCAGCAAACTATTTCATGGATATATATATAGAAACTGACTTTAAAGTTTATATGAAGAGGCAAAAGACCCAGAACATCCAACACAATATCACAGAAGAATAAAGTTGGAAGAGTGACGCTCTCTGACTTCAAGACTTAATATAAAGCTACAGTAATCAAGGCAGTGTGGTTTTGGAAAAGTAATAGACAAACGAATCAATGGAGCACAACAGAAAGCCGAGAAACATACCCACATAAATATAGTCAACTGCTCATCAGTGAAGAAGCAGCAGCAAATGTCTCTGGAATAGCTGGACATCCACACTTTGAAAAATGTATCTAGACATTTACCTTAGAGCCTTCACAAAAAATAACTCGAAATTAATCACAGGACTAAATGTAAAACAACAGACCTACTAGGTAAATATAAAATAAATGTCCTAGAAGATAACATAGGAGGAAGTCTCAATGACCTTGGGTATGGCAATGCAATACACATGGCATGATTTGTAAAATAAATAGTTGACAGGTTGGATTTTATTAAACTTAAAAACTACTCTGTGAAAGACAGTGTCAAGACAATGAGAAGATAAGCCATAAACTGGGAGATGACATTGGCAAAGAAATATCTGATAAAAGAATGGTACCCAAAACATTTGAAGAACTCTTAAAACTCAGTAAGAACACAAACCAATTAAAAAATGGGTCAAGAGCCTTAACAGACACCTCACCAAAGAAGATGTACAGGTGGCAATAAGCACATGAAAATATGCTGCATGTCATATGTCATCAGGGAAATGCAAATCAGAATAGCAATGAGATATGATTACACACTTATTAGAATGGCCAAAATCCAGAACACTGACAACACCAAATGCTGACAAGGATGTGGAGCAACAGGAACTCCCATTTGTTGTTGGTGGGACCTCAAATTAGTACAGCCACTTTGAAAGACAGTTTTAGCAGTTTCTTAGAAAACTAAACATACACTTTCCATGTTATCCAACAATCATTTCTTGGTATTCACCCAAAGGATCTGAAAACTTATGTCCACACAAAAACCTGCACACAGATATTTATAGCATATTTATTCAAATTTGCCAAAACTTGGAAGCAACCTTGGAAGATGTCCTTCAATAGATGAATGGATAAATAAACAGCTGTATGTCCAGACAATGAAATACTATTCAGCACTAAAAAGAAATGAGCTATGAAGCCATGAAAATACATGCAGAACTTCAAATGCATATTCCTGTAAAATAAGCTAATTTGAAAATGCTATGTTCTGTAAGATTCCTATATATTTTGGAAAAGGCAAACTATGGAGACAGTAAAATTATTGATTACCAAAATTTGGGGGTCGGGGGATGAATAGATTGTGCACAGAGGACTTTTAGGGCAGCAAAAATATCTGTAGGCTACATAGTGATTGATAGTTGTCATCACACATTTGTCCAAACCCACAGAATGTACAACACTGAGAGTGACCTGTGATGTCAATGATGTCTGGTTAGGATGTGCCAGTGTAGTTTCACCAGGTTTAACAAATGAACCGCTCTGATGGGGGATGTGGATAACGGGGGAGGCTGTGCATGTGTGGGGGCAGGGGGTATATGGGAAATCTCTGTACTTTCCCTTCAGCTTTTCTGTGAGCCTAAATCTGCTCTGAAAGAAATAATGTCTTTAAAAAAATTTTTTAATTACAAACAAACAAACCTACAGCCACACCTCTCAGTTTTACAGTCTTCATACCTTCACTCAGGGGAAGACCTTGACTGTAAGCTTGGCTGGAGATTTGGGGAGTATCTAAAACCTTTTCTGAAGCTGTATCTTTTCTGAGCTTGTGTGAATATTCCCCAGCTAAGGAAGTTTACCCCCTTCTCTGGATCATGTAAGCTCTTGCTCCTCCTTTGTGTCCATCTGCAGTAAGGTGGTCTCTCCGATTGTGTCTCGGTGGCCCTCAACCTGGCCCCAAACTGCCAATCATGTTGGTGCTCTGAGTCAGGCCAGATGAGACCCATCCCTTGGGTAGCCCTCTGAAAAGTTGTACCATTGACTCACAGTGCACTTTTCTTTTTCTCTTCTGAGTGGAGGGATGAGCCTGGGGGTTGGCGATTTTATCCAGATCAGGCTTTTCTGTGACAGGGTGTGGTGGGCAGATGCAAGGAACCTTCCTCCTGGCTTCTGCCCAGTGCCTTATGGCTTTGCACTCATCCGGGGAGCTGCAATATCTTGCCTGGTATCTGGCGTTCTCCCAAAGGCACTTTGGGCCATATGTTGTTAACTCCATGCTTCTGTAGGGGAACCTGGGTCTGAAACTTCCTACTCCCCTATCTTGCTGATATCATTCCAGTAAATCTCTTTTGAAATATACATTTTTACTGGAATGGAGTCTAATAGTGTAGTTATGAGTAGAATTTCCTGAAGAATTTTTTTAAACTTTCAAAAACACCTTTTCCTTAAAATACATTTTGGCTCATTTAATCATTTTTTAAACCCTTAGTGTGCTTGACTAATTTTAGAAATCAGCAAAGACATATTTTTATGAAACATCACATAAGTCAATAGGAGCATTACATTATTAATATCTCTTTTCAGTGGCCATGATTGGCTTTTTATTCTTCCTT
The DNA here is from genome assembly GCF_048564905.1 of Vicugna pacos. Classification (NCBI taxonomy): domain Eukaryota; kingdom Metazoa; phylum Chordata; class Mammalia; order Artiodactyla; family Camelidae; genus Vicugna; species Vicugna pacos. The sequence continues at coordinate 3,013,426 of NW_027328737.1, forward strand.
TGCCTGTTATAATGTCTAATATATCATCATGAAGGGAAGCAGTATTCAAAACCTAATAAATTTTGTTATGCTTTAAGTGGCTACAATTGAAAAAGTAAAAACATTTTCCAGCATGACTTAGTTTCAGGTGTGCAGGTGAAAAAGGAGATAGCATACTAAAGCACTCAGTCAGTGTTAATTTCCAAGAGAATTTTACACAGGGTCATTTGTCTCTCTTTTTTTTTGCATAAAAACATATGTAAGCAAAATTAAGCAATGATGTGTTTTTAAAAGAATTACAAACTAAATTGAATAATTGCTTTTCTTTAAAAGAAACGTAGTGTATTGAGAAATTCATAGCTCTGATAATAGTTGATCAAAATTGTGCTTCTTTGCCCAAATATAAAAACATTAACACTAATGTATTTATTGAGCATTCTTTATGGACAAGGTTTTCAGGCCTGCTGGAGGGTATTTCTCTACCATCACTTTGGCAATGACCAAAGAACATTAAAATTGGATTTTTTTTCTGATAAGTAAAGCACATAAAATTACTACTTCTGACCATGCCAAGGTATGCAGATATTTTATATTTAGAGTAAAATATTTCAAAAAAGATACTTTTATAGAGTAACTTTTTTTTTGAACCAAAGAATAAGTCTTCAAATGCATTCCCATTGGACACACTTCAGTATTCCTGCTTTTAGGGATAAATCCATTGGTTAAGTGGATTAAGATATAAATAACAGATCAAGACCAACTCGAATAATGATATGTAAGACAAGGATATTTAGAATTCGGACTTACAGGAAATTTTGTATGTCTTTAGAAAACATACTTTTCAAATTCAAGATGACATCTACAAATATCTGCAATAATGGATATAAATGACAGATTTTTAAAATATTGACTTTCAAAGTATTATACCCTTTATGCTTGCATGCTTTGTCCCTTTATCTCTAAATCAGTATGTCGGTCTGTTTTCACATCTACTTATCTGTCTCCGCAATTTGTCTATTACTCTACTTCATCTAAAAATAGTTTTGGGAGCATGCATAACAAATATTTCAGTCAAGAGCTGGGCACTGCAGGACATTTACCAGGTTGGAAGTCCTGTCGCAAATATCTTTCTAAGTTCTCATGAACAGAATCCCTTCAATCTCTTTGCTCATTTTCTGAAGAGTGAATGCAAGTCTGACATACATTTGATGAAAATATGAATATTTGGTGAGCGTAATTGGGGGTAGGTGGAGAATGAGAGATTTATTTGGTAATTAATCTTACATTTGCTCTACAAATTTTGTCAAGCATTGAAGCAGAATGACAGATAGTTTGGACTCTAATATTTGAGGGTATATTGGATATCTAGTATTATATGAGTTAATCATTGATTAAAATTTAATAAACCAAAGACTCAGAAAGAACTAGAAAATGATTCATTTCTCCAAACCGTTCCTCCTCCTGATGGAATGCTAATGTAAATTATCACCTGGAGCAAGGTCAGCCTGGTAACTACCCTCCTAGCATTGTTGGCTTAGCTCTCAAAGTTTGCCCTGTTAGATTTTCCCTCTTCCTGCCCAGATGTTACTTCACTGATCAGCCTATATCTTTTTGGCTCATCTTAGGCCAAGTGAAATATCGCAGGACCACCATCAGGGTAAGATGTCATAATAACAATTGTAGTGCAAGATGGCAGTGCCAGACTTCCTTCAGTGCTTGAGATGGAGATCAAAGCAATGGAAACTTTGCTTGACTAAAATTGCTAAAATTCTTGAGGTTTTGGTGACTGTCTTGCTGGCTTATACTCTTTCAGCTTATTATGAAACGTCTCCAAACCCTTGATGTCACAGTGATTTTGCCAGGCAGCACAATGGGTCACACTCTGTTGCATGTCTATATACTTCTTGTGGGTCTACTTATTTCTGGAATTTCTTCACTTAAAAATCACAAAGGAATAATTTCCATTGCAGTCTTGAGTTTATGCTCATTTATTATAAAATACAGCTAGACACTTGCTGTGGAAACCAGTAAATCTCTGAAATGCCTTATGTTAAAGTAGAACAGAAATAAACTCATCTTTGGAAAAAATATGGCTCCTTAAGTGTATATGAGTTTCCTTTAAGGATGAAATAATCCACATTTCTTGTCCAGGAAATATTTAGGTTAAATCTTTATTCTTTTGGTGACTTGTTTCTGGGAAAAGACCAAGCCCTATCATACACTGAGCCACAAATGTCAAGGCAGATGCAGTGGGAGGCAACTTGCAAGAAGTTATTGTAACTGATAGAGCAGATCATAACATATAATAATTGCCACTCCCTTATTTACAAACATTTGCTGTTATATAGTTAACAGATTCATAAATCAGTGCTGGCAAAACAAACAAACAACAACAAAAAACCCTAAAAAAAGGATATTAAAAATTACCAAAGTTTTTTGAATTTGGCAAAAGTCCAATATATCCAACATTATGTAAAATACAAATGCTGGCATATAAAACTGAAAACGTACTATTGATTCAGAAAGGGCATTTTTCACTGTACAACTTTACTATTGACTTAGTCATGCTCCTTTCTTCCATAGTTTGATGAAATGAATGGTATATTTGAAAAATTTGAATGAAATAAATAAGATATTAAGGTGCTTGCAATTGGAGTAGTGTGGATTATTAAAATGCAGCGTTTTACACTGTGAATCTAAAAAAGTATCACTTAATCTAATTCGGCACCAAAATACAGTGACATTTTTGTCCATCTGTTACAGCACTACTCAAAAGTGATAAGGAGCTTTCAACTAAATTTGAAAAGCATGCTTGGGATAGTTTGGCTTAATAGGAAAGACTCTACAGTACATGTGAAGCCCACTTTTATCCTCATTAGGAGACATCCAAAAATACAGTCACTCCACAGGAAGAGAGAAACTAAGCATGAATTTCCTAGTTTCAGAAGATGTGATCACATAGTCTGACAATATATAGGCTGACACTTAAAATGCATCCATTTGTGTGCTCAGGAATAAAATGTATGTGACATTTATACGTCTGAATGCCTGTAATAAAATAGAATATATATATATATATATATACATATATATATATATATATACACACACACTACACTACTATTTATTTACTTATATGTTTATTTTAAAATAGTAGTAAAATAATAATTTAACTGACCACAAATAGTAGCATATGTGTATATTATTTCACCAATGCTATTAATACTATATGTAAATGTATATACACACACTATTTATGGCTATTTAAATTATTATTTTAAGTGTTTTCTAACATGGATAAATCTATTAAATATGGGATACTATATGTATGTAATATATATCTCACCTGAATGTATTACTATATAATGTACAGTAAAAAAAAGCTGAAATCCAAAGTTAATATGTAGAATGATCACACTTTTGAGACATGGCATTTATTAGGATAGGATCGGCCATTTGGCAGTCAGACAGAGCTTTCAGTTTTGGATCACTCATACACACAAAGGCAGACAAGGGTCAGGGAACCCTCCTTCATCTTGAAGCCGTGTCAGTGGCACATGTGGTCCCCAAGGGCATTGTGTTTAAGAAGGGAGGGGTGAAGGAGCTACACCAGCCCGAGCTGGCATGCCCAGAAGGTGAAGCATGTTTTGTCACCACATCCGTCCTCCAGAACTGGACCCCAAGCCCACACACACATTCAAGAGATCCTAGGAAATGACAGGGATGCAGGAGCATCTGGTGAACACTAACTCTGCCACATATGTGCTACTTTTAGAGAATAAAATATTCTTTTTGAAGGATGCTATTAACATCAAGATATTCATAGCTTTCTGAGTGTTTGATTATGGTTAATTTCAATTTGTACTTTTCTCCCCTTTCCCAAATACTCCATAATATATAATGTTTCCATAAAGTAATTTTAAAAGTATTGAAACTGCCAAGTAGTCATTGACTCCATGTCATATTATTATATATATTCTTTTCAAGTGTACATGGAACATTTTCTAGTATTGATCATGTACTTGGGCACCAAAGAAGCCTCAACAACTTTAAGAAGATAGAAATTATCTCAAGCATCTTTACTGACCACAATGCCATGAAACTAGAAATCAACTACAGAGGAATAAAGGAGAAAAAAAGGAAAGCATGGAGATTAAACAACATGCTATTAAAAAAATCAATGAGTCAATGATGAAATCAAATCTCTAGTTAAAAAATACCTTGAGACAAATGAAAATGAAAATACAACCACATTAAATTTATGGGACACAGCAAAGGCAGTGCTAAGAGGGAATTTAATAGTGATACAGGCCTTCCTCAAAAAAGAACAATCTCAAATGAACAATCTAACCCACCAGCTAAAAGAACTAGAAAAAGAAGAGCAAAAAACCACAAAAGGCAGCAGAAGGAAGGAAATTATAAAGATCAGGAAGGAAATAAATAAAATAGAGATTAAAATAAACAATAGAAAAAACATCAGTCAAATCAAAAGCTGATGTTTTTGAAAAGTAAATAAAATTGACAAACCTCTGGCCAAACTCACAAAGAAGAAAAGAGAGAGAAGCACTAATAAGCAAAATAAGAAAGGAAAATGGAGAAATTACAACAAATAAAATAGAAATACAGAATATCATACAAGAATATTATGAAAACTATATGGAACCAAAATGTATAATCTAGAGGAGATGGACAAATTTCTGGAAATATACAGTCCACCAAGACTGAACCAAGAAGAAACTGACCACTTGAACAAACCGGTCGCTGGAAATGAATTCAAATTAGCAATAAAAAATCTCCCTAAAAATAAAAGTCCAAGACCAGATGGCTTCACCAGGGAATTCTACCAAACATAATAGAAGAACTCATACTAGTCCTTCTCTAACTCTTCCAGAAGACTGAAAAGGAGGGAATACTCCCAAACTCATTCTATGAAGCCACCATCACCCTGATACCAAAACCAGGCAAAGACACCACCAGAAAAGAGAATTGTAGGCCAATATCACTGGTGAACATAGACACAAAAATCCTTACCAAAATATTAGCAAATAGAATCCAACAGCACATAAAAAAGATTATACATCATGACCAAGTGGAGTTCATCCCAGGGACACAAGGTGGTTCAACATATGCAAATCAATCAATGTCATATGTCACATCAACAAGAGAAAAGACAAAAACCACATGATCATCTCAATAGATGCAGTAAAAGCATTTGATAAAATTCAACACCCATTTGTGATAAAAACTCTCGTCAAAGTGGGTATAGAGGGAACATATCTCAACATCATAAAAGCTATATATGACAAACCTACAGCCAGCATAGTACTCAACGGTGAAAAACTCAAAAGATTCCCACTAAAGTCTGGGACAAAACAAGGATGCCCACTATCACCACTCCTATTCAACATAGTCCTGGAAGTCCAAGCCACAGCAGTCAGGCAAGAGAGAGAAATAAAAGGGATACAAACTGGAAAAGAAGAGGTAAAAGTGTCACTATATGCCAATGACATGTTATTATATATAGAAAATCCTAAACGACCCACACAAAAACTACTAGAGCTGATCAAAGAATTCAGCAAGGTAGTAGTTTACAAGATTAACATAAAAAAATCAGTTGCATTTCTTTACACTAATGATGAATCAACAGAAAAAGAAAGTAAAGAAACACTCCCTTTTAAAATAGCACCCAAAGTAATAAAATACCTAGGAACAAATCTAACCAAAGAGGTGAAAGACTTATACACAAAAAAGTATAAACTGTTGATGAAGGAAATTAAAGAAGAGTTTAAAAAATGGAAAGATATCCCATGCTCCTGGATTGGAAGAATCAATATTGTTAAAATGGTCACACTGCCCAAGGCAATCTACAGATTTAATGCAACCCCTATCAAATTACCCAGCACATATTTCACAGAACTAGAACAAATCATAATAAAATTTATATGGAACCACAAAAGACCTAGAATTGCCAAAGCATTACTGAAGAGAAAGAAAGAGGCTGGAGGAATTACTCTCCCAGACTTCAGACAATACTACAGAGCTATAGTCATCAAAATAGCATGGTATTAGCACAAAAAAAGACATATGGACCAATGGAACAGAATAGAGAGCCCAGAAACGAACCCACAAACTTCTGGTCAACTCAACTTCGACAAAGGAGGCAAGAATATACAATAGAATAGAGACAGTCTCTTTAGAAAATGGTGTTGGGAAAACTGGGCAGCAGCATGTAAAGCAATTAAACTAGAACACTCCCTTACACCATACACAAAAATCAACTCAAGATGGATCAAAGACTTAAACATAAGACAAGATACAATAAACCTCCTAGAAGAAAATATAAGCAAAACATTATCTGACATACATCTCAAAAATGTTCTCCTAGAAGAAATAAAAGCAAGAATAGACAAATGGGACCTAACAAAACTTACAAGCTCCTGCACAGCAAACGAAACTGTAAGTAAAACAAAACGACAACCTACAGAATGGGAGAAAATTTTTGCAAATGAAACCGACAAAGGCTAGATCTCCAAAATATATAAGCAGCTCACACGATTTAATAAGAATAAATCAAACACCCCAATCCAAAACTGGGCAGAAGACCTAAACAAGCAATTCTCCAAGGAAGACATACAAATGATCAATAGGCACATGGGAAAATGCTCAATATCACTAATTATCAGAGAAATGCAAATCAAAACTACAATGAGGTATCACTTCACACCAGTCAGAATGGCCGTCATTCAAAAATCCACAAATGACAAATGCTGAAGAGGCTGTGGAAAAAGGGAACCCTCCTATACTGCTGGTGGGAATGCAGTTTGGTGCAGCCACTGTGGAAAACAGTATGGAGATTCCTCAAAGGACTAGGAATAGACTTACCATATGACCCAGGAGTCCCGCTCCTGGGCTTGTATCCAGAAGAAGCCTACTTCAGGATGACACCTGCACCCCATTGTTCATAGCAGCACTATTTACAATAGCCAAGACATGGAGACAGCCTAAATGACCATCAATGGATAACTGGATAAAGAAGTAGTGGTATATTTATACAATGGAATATTATTCAGCCATAAAAAATGGACAAAGTAACACCATTTGCAGCAACATGGATGTTCCTGGAAAATGTCAATCTAAGTGAAGTAAGCCAGAAAGAGAAAGAAAAATACCATATGAGCTCACTCATATGTGGAATCTAAAAAGCAAAACAAAACAAATGAAATATAAATACAAAACAGAAACAGATTCATAGACATAGAATACAAACTTGTCGTTTCCAAGGCGGGGGTGGGTGGGAAGGGACAGAGTGGGATTTCAAAGTGTAGAATAGATAAACAAGATTATACTGTATAGCACAGGGAAATATATACAAGATCTTATGGTAGCTCACAGAGAAAAAAAAATGTGACAATAAATATATATATATTCATGTATACCTGAACTGCTCTACACTGGAATTTGACACAACACTATAAAATGCTTATAAATCAATAGAAAATGTTAAAAAATAAAAATAAAAGTATTGAAACTGCCAAGTAATCATTGACTCCATGTCATATAATCTTAACTTTTTATTATTTTTAGAAACTGTTCATTTACTTTTCTTTTTTAAATCACTTTGGCTCTCAGTTAAAAATAACTGTATTCTGTTAACATTCACTTTGTGGTGGGTAATATAAAATGTATGATCATAAATAATTAGATTTGAAGATTGAACAACTTAAACACAGTTAAATGTATTCTGTCAACGTGGTAGCATAATATTTGTAAGTTTATGCTAAAACTATATAAAACAAACTATCAAAACAGGAATAAAAATATAATAAACTGTGTAGCTGAGAAGACGTGATGGGAGAAAGTAAGAGAATGCGGTTCAGTTATAATCGTTGACAAATGTCAAAATCTCAAACATTTTTGTCCCTGAGACAAACACATGTACCAACTAAGGGGTATGAGTATTGTGAAATCTTTTATTTTTCAAATCAGTTGTTTCAGCATCCATCTTTTGAATTATATCAAGACATCCATCTGTCTCTCATGAAGCCCAGTTTGGGCTTGAATCATCCCAAGAAATCAGAACTCTTCCACTGAAAAGGGCCCGTCAGCTGGAGATCATCATCCTTCTAAGTGAAGTCAGCCAGAAAGAGAAAGAAAAGTACCATACAATGTCACTCACACGTGCAGTCTAAAAGAAGAAAAAAGAAACTAATGAACTTATGAATAAAACAGAAACAGACTCACAGACATAGGAAACAAACTCCCAGTTACCAGGGAGGAAAGGGGGTGGGAAGGGATAAATTGGGAGTTCAATGTTTGCAAATATTAACTAGTATATATAAAATAAATAAATAACAAGTTTCTTCTGTACAGCACATGGAAGGTTATTCAGTGTCTTGTAGTCACCTCTAGAGGAAAAGAATATGAAAAGGAATATACATATGTATATGTATGACTGAACTATTATGCTGTACATCAGACATTGATGCAACATTGTAAACTGATTTTACTTTAATCAAAAAAAAATCATAGACCATTAAAAAAAAAGAATCAATCATGTTTCTAAGTATCAGGTGAAGAGGAAATCGGAGGATTCATTTCACTGTTTTTGCCTCTGCCAAAGCTTCATTGTGGTGTTCCTGAAAATTCTTCCTGCAAAGTCATTTCTTCACAGATTTCTGTGTGCATCACACATTCTAGTTCTTGAAGTTGCAGCTTTTTAATCAAAAGGGACCTGCACAACCATTGTTCCTAAGTCACACACACTATTAACATGGTGCTTCAAAAAAATAAAGGGGGGGCACAGTTTCCTACCCTTCCCCAATCCACTGCTATTTGACATGTGGCATCACATCAAAGCAGCTCCTTCCAGCAAGAAATGAGTTTATTCTTCTACCCCTTGAATCTGGGATGGTCTTGTCTCTTGCTTTGACCAACAGAAAATGGAGAACATCACATATGGCAGCTCTAAATCTAGGATCCATGGGTCTTGCACCCTCCTTCTCATCCTCTTAGAATCCTGCTGCTGGACACACCCAGGCCAGCCAGCTGAGTGAAGAGAGGCATGTCACCCCTGTCACCAGACCCCATAGTGAGTGAGGTCTCCAGGATGAAGGTTGTCCCCAGCCAACCCATCAGAGAAACACGCAAAGCCAAGCTATGATCCGTCATGCATGGCCAGGTTAGCAGAGCCACACGGCTAACCCTAGATTGACAGCAGTAACAGGCAATTTCTGTCTTGAGCCCTGAGCTTTGATGTGCTGTGTTACACAGAAATCTCATCCCCACAAACCTGGAGACGGTAACTCTGGGGCTCAGGACACCAGTCCACATTAACACACTGTTCTTCATGTTGAGTTTCCCTGGTTCCCTTAACTACCAGTGGACATCATTCATCAAAGAAGTTCTGCTAACACTGAACCACAAAGGGAAGTGATGGTCTGGGGCTCACTGTCCCAGCAGGCTTTCTCCCTCCACAAATTTCCTGACCTTCTCAGTAGCCACTGTTGCCAACAAGCATCCTCCAGAAGAACCAGGGACGTTTCTGGAGGTGATGGACTTTTAGCTCCTTGACTGTGGCGAGGGTACCATAGGAGTATGTATGTCTGTCCAAACTCATGAAAATGTGCACATTAAACATGTGAACGTTTTTGGTACGTCAATTATACCTCAATAAAAATTAAAACAGTGTCAAGTGTTGTCATAACCTTCCCTGAGGGAAACAAAAACCACAAAAGTTATGTTCAACTGGATCTGTTTCAAAGTAACTTTCTATATGTATCTGGACATAGAAGTGACAGATGGCTTCTTTTGTCAACTGGTAAACCTCAACTGTTCTACCCCAAGTGTGACAGAATGGGGGTATCCTGGCTGATTACAGGGATGATAGTGAGTTCAGTTCCCGGGTTTATCGTGCCATAGCCCGACTTGGCCAAATCACTCACCCTCACTGAGCCCTAGACATCTTTTCAAGAATTGGTGAAGGAAACATGCTGGCTTCCAGATGAAATCATGTGAGCACACCGTGGGCACGGAGCACCCCAAGTAGCAAGATTAAATAAACGCCTGCGACGATTACGACGAGGAAGACAGCACAGGCAGACATCTGTAGGAATTTGGGGAACACAGACAGTAAAATCCCAGATAGCAAAAGACCAAAGTCCATGAGCTTACACGAAACTTATGGTGCAAAACACCTTACAACACAGAGGCAGCATCAATGTTCTCAGCAAATGAGGCTCTCCCCTGTGATGTGGTTTCCTAGAGAGCAGAGGCTCATCTCTGCTGGGGATGTGGTGCCCAGTGGGCATTTACAGTAAATGCACGGGGCGTGGTGAAGAGCTCCGGGACAGAGCAGCCAGCCAGCGTTCCCCGGATATCACCACTCTCCCCAGTGAGACAGACGAGGACCTGTTTGTCCCAGGGTTTGCACGAGGACTCTGGGCCTGATGCGCTGTCACTTACCAGGTGTGTGATTTCAAGCAAGCTGTATAATCTTCTGGGCCATATCTATAAAATGGAAATGCTAATAACACAATCTCACAGTGTTGTGGTTAGGACTGAATTTTTATATGTATTATATATACATAAATACGTGCTCAAAATTGTCCCTAGCGTATAAATTCTAAGGGTTGACTGTTAATAAACATGTAATATAATATAATAAAATATAAAATAATATAATATAAAATAATATAATGTAATATATCATCCCTATACAAACTACCTAATCTTTCTTCATCTATAAAACAAAAATTTAAATCATTTACATTTACACATAGGGTTGTTCTAGGATTTAACGAAATAAATGTACGTAAAAGAATCAGAACAGTGACTGGAAAAGTAAGAATGCAGTAAACATTGGTCAGCACTAAAATTCATAATTAACATGTCAGTGATTCTTAGAGGTGTTTCAAGGGAGTTTCATGACTTATTTTATACATTTTATCCTTAACTCTCTTAAGAACCCATCCTCCTAAAAGTTCCTTTTGTTTCATACTGGCTGTCTTACTAAATTTTTTTTAAATTTCAAAGTTACCAACTATCTTATTGGCTTCAAGTTGCTTCTATATGGACACATGAACCTAAATCATATTGGATATAAAAGGATTAAAGAAAGTCATTTCTGGGTTTATTTTGATAGCATCCAAGCTAAACATCGGCTCCATTATTTTTAGGGAATAAATAATCACAGTGGTATTTTTTTGCATTTCAGGATAACTTGATAGCTTCTAAAATATTTTCACCTGCACCATCTCATTTTATTTTTTTAACATTTTTTATTGATTTATAATCATTTTACAATGTTGTGTCAAATTCCAGTTTTTAGCATATTTTTCAGTCATTCATGGACATATACACACTCATTGTCACATTTTTTTCTCTGTGAATTATCATAACATTTTGTGTGTATTTCCCTGTGCTATACAGTGTAATCTTGTTTATCGATTCTACAATTTTGAAATCCCAGTCTATCCCTTCCCACTCTCCACCCCCCTGGTAACCACAAGTCTGTATTCTCTGTCTGTGAGTCTATTTCTGTCCTGTATTTATGCATTGCTTTTGTTTGTTTGTTTTTGTTTTTGTTTTTGTTTTTTAGATTCCACATATGAGTGAGCTCATATGGTATTTTTCTTTCTCTTTCTGGCTTACTTCACTTAGAATGACATTCTCCAGGAGAATACATGTTGCTGCAAATGGCATTATGTTGTCAGTTTTTATGGCTGAGTAGTATTCCATTGTATAAATATACCACCTCTTCTTTATCCAGTCACCTGTTGATGGACATTTAGGCTGTTTCCACGTTTTGGCTATTGTAAATAGTGCTGCTATGAACATTGGGGTGCAGGTGTCATCCTGAAGTAGATTTCCTTCTGGATACAAGCCCAGGAGTGGGATTCCTGGGTCATATAATAAGTCTATTCCTAGTCTTTTGTGGAATCTCCACACTGTTTCCCATAGTGGCTGCACCAAACTGCATTCCCACCAGCAGTGTAGGAGGGTTCCCCTTTCTCCACAGCCTCTCCAGCATTTGTCATTTGTGGATTTTTGAATGACGGCCATTCTGACTGGTGTGAGGTGATACCTCATTGTAGTTTTGATTTGCATTTCTCTGATAATTAGTGATATTGAGCATTTTTCTTTTGCTTTTTGATCATTTGTATGTTTTCCTTGGAGAATTGCTTGTTTAGGTCTTCTGCATCATCTTATTTTAGAAATGCCATTTCCCACCATTTCAGTAAAGAGAAAGCTAAATCATGGAAATGAAATCACTTGCCTAATCCACTGAATAAATGTCAACTTCAGAATTTAATTCATGGTCTTTAGACGCCAGGCCCCCATGTTCTTTCCAAAGTATAATATTTCCCTTCATAATCAGCAAAGTTAACATTTTGAAAGAATGTTGATATTTCAAGTTTTACATTCGCTGACACTTTAATAACCTAAAAATGTCTTTAAAAGTAGTATGAGAAATTATACTTGTAACAAATAGAGTAAATGAATTAATCCAACTTAAATCTAGTGCAGTATGCTGGTCATTAATGAATAAGTTTTGACCAGTATCACATCAATTTAAGTCATATTTGTGCATGAAAGAGATGACACTTTTCTCCTTACTATTTTTTCTTTCCTATTTTCTCCTCCAATGGGTTGAAAATAGTTTGTATCAGAATATGTTTGTAGAGCCAGGATGGTAAGAAACACTTCTATAATTTTATTCATCCATCCATCATGTGTGTGATTTAATATGAAATTTCCAATGATCCATTGTATGAACGTAGTACAGACTTGAATATAGAGATTATTACATCATACTATGGATTTGCCTAGTTTGAAATCACATCTTGAGTTCAAAATATTTGGGCTCCAAGAATAATTTGCATGATACAGTGGACAGTTTAGCATCAAATTTAAATGTGAATCCTAGATCTGTAACCAACAGGATGGTTTTGGACAAGTCACTTAAAATTCTGAGCCCCATTTTGTCCATGTTTAAAATGAGAGAATTAGTTCATGCACTCCAGATCTGCAGATAAGTGTAGACAGGATGTGTATGTAGAATCTTTTATATAAATTAGATACTTTATACATGCTGCCATTGTGATTGGTCAACAGTCATGGTCATCATCTGTTAAGACTGATTCTCTCTCTTCCATTGTCATGGAAAGAAGAATTGAACAGCATTTTCATTGAAATTAAATTATCTTCTTTATTGAATTAAAAGAATGCTGCAAGTTTAGGCTTAGGAAATACTTTCTTGTAAGTAAATATATAAACCAGTATTTACTAACTATGTGTCAGAGCTCCATGCTTCCAATGCTGATTAGGGGTAATGTTGCTGCAAAATTATACAGCATCTAATGCAATCTTTATTATTTTTTCTAATGTAATAAAACCAGGTTGAAGGTTTTAAACCTAGTAAAAGATAGGTCCATCGCTCAGGTTCAAGGCTGATAAACTTTTTCACTATTTTCTGATCATACCTTTTATTTAAGCATCTATAAGATGGTATTGATATGAAATTAAAAAGCAGACAAAAGTTAAAATGTGGAATAAAGGCTTGAAATGATTTGTTGATAATGATAGAGAATATAAGAATCAAAAATGAAAAATATTCAAAATTCACATTTACTAAGAATGAAATATGGATTTATGGGAATAATGGTTACCCACAGGAAAAGGAAGAATGCCATCCTAATAACTGCAAATTCAAAGGAAAGGGATATTGGGATGTAGTCCCACCAGGTCAAAGACTTTAGGAGAGCGTTTGAGTATCTCAAGGGAATGAAGCCATAACCTAACGGCAAACGTGAGGACTATGACCGAAGTGTCATACAAATTTCATCCAAAAAAAAAAACAAACTCCCCAAATCTGCCCATATAATTCTGAATAACCTCAATGAGAAAGAAAAATGTCCAAAGAAATGACATTTGGGGAAGAGGGTATAGCTCAGTAGTAGTGTGCGTGCTTAGTATGCACAAGGTCCTGTGTTCAATCCCCCACACCTCCACTAAAAAATTAAATTAAATTAAAAAAATTAATTTAAAAAACACAGAAAGAAACCTAATTACCCCTTCCCCATCCCCCCAAAAAATGAAGAAATGGCATTTTTGAAAAAATATCTCCACGGAGGACTTGGATTGTGAAACCGACTATAAGATGCATGTTTGAAGTGAGCATCAAATAGCAAGGACAGTGATAACAGACAAATGGTGTGACGATACATTGGAAATTTCAGTGATGTGAAAACCTTCAGTTATCTCAGGGTTATATGCTTAGGGACTAAAGGTAATTACTAAGGAGTCTTTAGTTTGTTCCTTGTTCCTTTGAGAGTGTTTCAGCTAGAAATTGAAGGAAACAGAATCCTTTCATATGCATACTTTCTGCAGTTCGGTGACTGCGAAAATATCTGCCCAACACTTTTAAAATGTAAGATAACATTATTAGCTCAAGGCTTGTAAAATGTTCTCCTGTGATATGAAGAGATGACAAACATAGAGCTTTTTTGCACTGTCGATTTGCAGCTTACCAATCGTGCTACCTCAGAGACGTTAAATGTTTTGTACGTTAGTTTTCTCACCTTTTAAATGAGGACAAAAATAACCCAAACTCAGAGTGTTATTGTGAGATGTAAACAAGTTAACACGTTTAAAGCGTGAGGACCAAATGATACGTAGTAGCACTGGATGCTTCCTACTTTTGTTCCCCTGCTCCTTGGTGTGCTGATAAACTATTTATAACCAGGTGGATGGGAGGGAGACTTGACCTGAGGTGTTGGGCAACGTGTATGGTGTGAATCTCGGCTGATTCCATCTGTCCTAAGTCACCACATGACAGTTGGGAAGAGACACATGGTAGCATCCCACTGGAGGGGGTTCCATGGTGCAGGCACCTACAGCCTCAAGGGCACAGGTGACGCTAGCTTTCAGTAAAGTAATGATAAATAAGGAGTTCTGAGTATTTGTTATTTTGTTTTTAGAAGAAAGAATGAAAGAATGAAGGAAGGAAGGAAGAAAGAAATTGAAAGAAATAAAGAAATTGAAAGAAAGAAAGAGACAAAAAGAAAGACAGAAAGAAGAAAGAAAGAAAGAAAGAAAGAAAGAAAGAAAGAAAGAAAGAAAGAAAGAAAGAAAGAAAGAAAGAAAGAAAGAAAATTAATTGAAAGAAAGAAGGAAAGAAAGAAAGAATTACTTGAGTAAAGAATGACAATAATATACAGATCTTACTTGACTTACAGTTAGGGTTATATCCTGATAAACCCATCAAATGTTGAAAATATTGTAAGCTGAAAATAAATTGAATACACCTAACCTAAGACAAGAGGTAACCCACATTGCAACACGGCCCAGCCCACGTGACGTGGATGCACAACAGTTAGCCCACATTGGGCAAAATCGCCTAACACAAAGCCTGTTTTATACTAGTGTTGACTATCTAATGCAGTTTATCTAACACTGTACTGGAAGTGGGGACCAGCACTGTTATAAGAGCATCCATTGCTCACCTTTGTGACCATGGGCTGACCAGGAGTATCATTCTATCATATCATGTATCTTACACTAATAGCATATATAACATTTATCAGGTAATACACTGGTATCATACATATCATATCACCAGTCTAGGGAAAGATCAGAATTTAAAATCCAAAGTATAGTTTCTAATACCAGCAAACGGCTCTCAAATCATCATAAAGTTGAAAAATCCTAAGTGAGTCTTTCCCATGTGCAAACTTGCTTGAAATTTCATTGGTTCTAGATGGGCAGAACTCTATCACTGACAGTGTCTGCCTCATGGGATGCCCATCTGCCTTGCCACAGGGTAGAGTCGAAGAATAAGGTGCACTTGTTCACATGGGGCTTGTTGGGATTAGAAGCAATTGTTTTAAGAAATCCCTGTATCTATAAAATTGTATTATATATATATATACCAATTTTGCTTTTCCATGCTTGGTGATTTTCCCACAATAAAAATACCTTACTTTCATTATTAATTATGAACCACAAAAAGTAAAGATATATAACATCCAACTCAAAGTAGTTCTTAGGAAAACAGAAATAATTAGCTATCACAACAGGGGTATTGAGGCATGATTGTGACTTAGTTATAACTGGAGCCAAAGGTTAACAAATGTTGCCCCAGCTCATTTTCTCTCTGCAACTGCCTGTGACCACGAGTTGGTTTTCTGCTAACTGGGTGCCCAGAGGTTTCCAGCTTTATGCTAAGTGGGCTGATCATGGTCTCCCAGTTACCATGGCCACCACACAAAGGAAGCGTGTTTTACATTTGATTCAGTGTAAAATTCTGGTGCTGGATTTTGACAGGTGGTCCTGTGCGGGTACCTTTCACCAAACAATCAATGGATCCTTGGAAAGAGAGTATTCAAGTGACCCACGTAGGTCTGTGGAGCAGAAGTGCTTTACTTAAATGTCCAGTTCTACAGAAGAGAAGAAATGATTCTGTAAAGAAAAGTGCCCCAGACAGTAAATAACATCTGTCTGCCGTAATGGTGACGCCAAGGTGAGAGGTGGATTGGTAGCCACAGGGACGTACAGGGTGAAGGTGAGCACGTGAAACAAAACATGGTGATGGGATTTGTGAATTATCTACACCCAAGAAGAACTATAAATAGAGCAGAAGGAAAGATGGGATTCCGGCGGATCTCAACAGGCAGCAATGAGAAGCATAAGACAAGATGTAATTTCACAGGAGCAAATATAATTTCCTCAGTTTAGATTCCAACAGTTGGTTTTATGAAAATAAAAAGTGGAAAAACACAGGATTTATAGCAGTCTTACTTGAAAAAGCAAAATGTGAAGTTTTATTTAGCTTCAAGTTCAATAGGAACTGACAGCATGACACTTGGCTAAAAATAGTAATCCAATCTCAGGCTGCTGTCTGGTTCAGAACAAAGATTACAGCCTCCCTGTGCTCAATGCCAGTCATATTAAATCCGGATTAATGCTTCCAGTCTGGGGTTCCATACTTTGAGGGCAACACTAACAAACTCAAGAGAACCCTGAGCGAGATGAAGAGTGTAGAATAATGTCACCTCAAAAATGACAGTATAAACTGGGTATATTTTTATTTCAGAAGGGATGGCTTCAGGGATATGCAATGTCTCCTTCAACTATTTTCAGATATATCCATGGAAAAAGAAGATTATCAATCCTGGGGTCTGGAAGGACAGAAATGCAACAATTGACAGAAGTCAACATAAAATGAATTCTGGCTCATGGAGGATGACATTTCTACCTGTGAAAAGACCACATCTCAAAGGCATGTGTGGCTTTCATTGGAGATGTTGAACTGTAAATTAGCACCAAGGAGTGAGAAAAAGAAAAAATTAGTAATAAGGGTAGAATTGCATGAATAAAGTAGGAAGCTCTAGACACTTGTCCCTCTAAAATATGACAAAATATCATTTAAAATATTCATATCAACTCTAGTCTAAAGTTTGCCTTCTGCAATTTTACTTCATGCTGCCTTATATTTGTTTTTGCAATTTGATTTTTAAATGGCATTATAGAGGTGTAATTCACAGGGAATAAACTGCACATAAAGTGTCTAATTTGGTGTTTTGACACTACCTGTATCTGTGAAACCATCACAAAGTGAACATATTAATCACCTCTAAAAGTTTGCTTGTGTCCCTTGGGAATCCCTCCCTTCTAAAACATCCCTCTCTCTAGCCACCTGCATCCCTTGGCAAATACTGATCTAATTTCTGCCTCTATGAATTGATTTGCATTTTTTTTAGAATTTTATATGAATTTAATCACACAGTCTGTGTTCTCATTTTTCCAGGTTTCTTTCAATTGGCATAATTATCTCATGGTCTATCCATGTCAGTCATCGTGTATATCAGTAGTTCAATCATCATTCTAAGTGAAGTCAGCCAGAAAGAGAAAGAAAAATACCATATATATCACTCATATGTGGAATCTAAAAAAGAAAAAGAAAGCAAGAGAAAAAAAGGGCACTACTGAACTCATCTACGAAAGAAAACGTTTCTTAGACATAGTAAACAATCTTATGGTTACCAGGGATAAATCTGGCAGTTTAAGATTTGCAGATGTTAACCACTATGTATAAAAATAGATTTAAAAAAACCTGGATTTCTTCTGTATAACACAGGGAACTATATTCAAAATCTTGTATCAACATTTAATGAAAAAGAAAAAGAAAACCAATATATGTATGCATATGCATGACTGGGACACTGTGCTGGATGCAGGAAATTGACACAATGTCACTGACTGTACTTCAATTAAAAAAAAAAACACTTTGTTTCACAAAGGCAAAAAAATAACTCAATTATTCCGCTGCATAGTCATTCCATAATTTGCAATCTGTTCACCTATTGTGGACATTTGGGGTTGCTTTCAGTTTGGGGACATTACAAATTTTTGTATAGACATATATTTTCATATCTTTCCTGTAAATACCTAGGAGTAAAATGACTGAATTCTATACAGATGTATGTTTAACATTTTCAGAAATCTCCAAACATTTTTTTTTCCCCAAAGGGTTTTACCATTTTACATTTCCACCAGAAGTGCATGAAGTTCCCAATAACTCCACATCCTGGTCAACCTATTCAACTTGAAATATTCACACTGTGGTTTTAGCTTACAGTATCTCAGTTACTAATGTTGGTAAGCATTTTTTTTCCATGGGTTTATTTGCCATGCATTTATCTTCTTTGAAGTGTCTTCTAAGTCTTTGCCCATTAAAAAAATTAGTTTGTTTGATTTCCTGTTATTTCACATTCTGGACACAAGTTCTGTATCGGGTATATGGTGTGCAAATACTTTCTTCCTATCAGTGGCTTATCTTTTCATTCTTTTAATGTTTTCCCAAAGATCAGAGTGTTTAGTTTTAATGAAGTCAATTTACCCATTTATTTTAGAGAATAAATATTTTATGTACTAGGAAGTCTTGAACTAAATATTCATAAAGATTTTCTCAGAAGTTTTCTTTTAGAAACTTTACAGCTTTAGATTTTACCTTTAGGTCTGTGAACCATTTGGAGTGATTTTTTTTTTTTGTATATGGTGCAAAGTATGGCTCCAAATCCCCTTTTTTTTTTCACATATGGATAAACAACGGTTCCATCATTTAGTGAAAAGACTATCCATTCTCTACTGCAATGCCTTTTATTTTTATTTATTTTTTCTGCTTTATAGGAAATCGGTTTCCTTGCTCTTTGTTAGATTGATCTGTTTGTCTTTAGGTCAATGTCACACTGTCATTAAAACTATCAATAGAGTAAGTACTCAAACCATGCAGTATTAGAATTCCAAAGCACTGCTCTTTTTGTGTTCAAAGTAGTTTTGACTATTCTATGCCTTCCATATGAACTTTAGACTCAGTTTGTCAATTTTTACTAGAACTCCTACCGAATTTTGAGTGGAATTGTGACAACTCTGAAGACCAGTTTGGGGGAAATTAGCCTCTTAACAATTTTGTGCCTTTTGATTCATGAAGACATTGTATCTCTCCGTGTTTTTGCATCTTTAATTTCCCTTACCAATATTTTGGAGTTTTCAATGTGCTCGTATGTTTTCCAGAATTTATCCATAAAGGTTTTCTATTTTTTTGTGATATTGTATGTTGCACTGTTGTTTATTTTTCTTTTATTTCAATCTCCAATTCTGTCACCACTATAAAGAAAGGCAATGCATGTTTATAGGTTAATTTTATATCCTGTACACTTTCTTGTAGCTTTCCCCAGATTTCCCATGTATATGAAAATGTTGTCTGAGAACAAAGACAAGAGACTAACCCACAAAAAGATTGTGGCTTTAGTAGATAACGACTCCCATCTCTACTCAGCAACTCGAGAAAATACACAGAAGCCAAATTTTGAGAAAGGTAACTGAAATAAAATTTTGTATGACAATTTCCCAGTAAGGTAGAATGTGTAAATATATAGCTAAGATATTATTTTATGAGTAAATTATGATCCTTTCTGTGTCCATAAATTCCAAGACCTAAGAAAAGTTCCCTTTGAATAAACAAGTAAGATTGGTTTCCGAGAAATGAGCAAAAGAAGATGAATGTTATTTTTCTCACCCTTTCTGAAACATTGTAGCCCAAATAATTATTTTCTAACAGGCTAAATAATATTGCCTCTACATTTTATATATTCCTACCTTTTCCCATTTTTTTTTGACTTTTTGATCTTTATAAAACTGTCCCTTTTAGGCATTTATAACTCCTGACCATTTATTTTTATTTATCAGATCGCCCTTTCTTCTTTCATTCTACCCCTTAGCTTTCCCCAGTTGGGTGAATTGGGAGCACCAATGTGAACTGAATACGAAACAGTTAAAAGTGGAACAGATATGAACTCACGTCCATGTTGGTTTGATAGTTTAGAATCACCTCTTATATTGCTTACATGATGAACAGGAAATCATATTGGCCTTTTATCCCTAAGAAGGAAATGAATTTTATTTTTAGATGCTGTCGTTACAGAAATTCAAGCCACAATTCCAGTCCTTTCTCCTTAAGGAAGTGCAACACACTCTCACCAAGTCCTGGAAGAGCTGAAGTGGTAACGTTCTCTGGCACTGATTCTGAGGTTCCTGGGGCCAGAGGCCACACTGCACAGTTGATTGGATCCCATTCTGGGCCCCTCTCCACAAACTCTATACTCTTGTGGGACATTCTGAGTGTGTTTATTGAGAATCTTGTACTTAATCACGTTAACTGAGCAGAGTGTGGTTGAGTATGATATAACAGGGTCAGCAAGGTTCACTAAGTGTTGGTATGCAAAGTGATAGAAAAGTGGAGCAATCAAATGGTTTGATCTTTGGAGAATGAATGAAAATCAGCAATAGTCTACCTTCACAGGAGATGACCATATAGTGTATTGACCATTTTCTTGCCGGGTTTACCTGGAAAGTTAGCTTTTTCCCCACTCCATTGTGTCTATTAGCTGTGACAATTGTACTGACTATGCTTCTGTAACTTTTAAAATGTCTCCACTTACAATATCCACTGAGTTGTGAGCACAAATCTTAAACATGCCACACCGCCATGGAACAAAACCCAAATGGTTACGTTTGATATCACCAAGGTTAACGGTTACATAGTAACACACCAATAAGTCAACTCATTTATTAACCTGATTCTCAGAAAATTTTCTTGACTCTCTGGGCCATGCAACTCATGAGGGATAGAATTGGAAAGATAATAACAAACGTTGCATTTTACTGTTTAAAGCCAAAATTCAACTTTTTTTTCTTGGTGAAATGAATTCTGAAATTAAAAAGGTCTTAAAATGAGAGTTAAATACAATTAAAAAAATTGAAAATATGTGTATTTAGCTTAATTATGTCCATAAATTTGTAGTCATTGTTTTGGTGCCAGTTTAATTATTTCAGGTTAAATTCTTCTTCAGACCAAAATAGTTTAATTACATTTTCTATAGGTAGAGAGGTAAGAGAAAAACTTACAGGGAAAAAAAATAACCTGCCAACAAAGTAACAAATGAAGAGCTAATACCTAAAGGGCAGAGAGGCCTTGTTATAATGTAGGAAGACCCTGGGAAGGAAGCTAAGTGACCTGGGTTAAATCCTGTGCTCTGCTCAAGAAAACATACCATTTAGTAAGTAGATACTAAGTCAGTGCCCTTCACTTTTAATATACATATTACTCATTTGTTTACAAAGTCATCTGTAAGGTAGGTATCATTCTCCCCTCAGCAGCTGAAGAAACCGGATGAGGGAGGTTGAGTAATTTGTGAAAAGTCACACCGCTGGTAAGAGCCTGGCTGGGTTTGGGCTCGCTCGTTCTGATTCCAAAGCCAAGTTCTCTCTACTTGTCATTTAACTTAATTTGGACTCAATATCCTCAGATTTTAAAAGGAAGGAGGCTGGATTGATTAATCCTTTAACCTGTGTCAATTTGCAGCTGCTAAAAGGGAAAATAAAAATATCGGTTTAAAAGAATGCAACAATGAGTACACGTATGTTCATGTGTAACTGAAAAATGATGTTCTTCCCTGGAAATTGACACAACATTGTAAACTGACTAGAATTCAATAAAATAAAATTTGAAAAAAAAATAAAAGTATGTGTACATGACACTTGCCCAAAGAGTAAGACAATAAAACATTGTCCCCCTGTCTCAGGGTTCTAGATTCCCCAACCCCCGAATACTTCATCTTCCCAGGATTTACTCATTGCAGTAACACAAAAATTTTGAAAACAGTTATTATAGCCTGAATAAAACTACAGCCTTTATTTCTAATTCTGAAAAATGATGTTGGAACTCTCTTTCAATAAAGGAAAATATAGTTTCCTCTCTCACTAGCTTGACTCATACTTCTTTTATTAATTCAATATGGGGTTCATAGAAGAATGCTTTTTATGACTATTAATTCACAACCTGTCTTCTCAGTTTTCAGTGGAATTCCCCTAACTGTGAAAAGAGTTTCATATTAAAATCTATAGGAGGACACAACCCATGGTTTTCACCTCAGAACTTCATCAGTGGAATTGTTCCTCTGATATTCATGTTAACTGTTTGTGGCTTCCATACTTGAATAGCGTATAAAGTATGTTTACAAAGCATGGAGAAGCAAACATTTCTAAATTAATCATGATGTTGGTACTATAGGCTGATATGCTTAACGTGTTTTTTTTTAACTCCAATTTAATGAATTAAAAGTGAAGCAAACTAGAAAATGAAAATGATGAGAAATGAAGGTGAAGTTTCCTTGGATACCTTCATAGGGAGGCTTAGAAGGAACAACGTAGGCATAATAATTCTGTTGCTCACATGACCTACGACATTCTCCTAAAATCCTACAACTATCTGATGAAGGGGTCTCACATTTCTCTTACCAGTAATTATTTTAACAAGCTTTATTTCTTAAGTTTAAGAACTTCATAATAGGTTAGAAAGATTTCTTTAATTAGTTGCTTAATTTCCAGTCTGAATGCATCCTGATATTTCCTAAGATTGTTTTGTTTAAAACACTTTTTGAATCAATAGACCAATATTTATTGAGGAATGACTAGAGACCAGATCAGATCCAAAGGAACAATCTACACAGATAAGACCCTTCCTCCCTGGACTGGGTGAGCAAGGCTGGCTCACGCAGCTGGTTTAGCCAGAGCATCTCTGGCTGGTAAAATTGAATTGAGTGCTGCATTGAAGAGTATGAATAAGAGAATTGCAGGTGGAAGAAACAGGATGTGCAAAGGCACTGAGATAAGAAGGAACTAGCATGCTCAAGGAACAGAAAGGAAGTGAGTGGGACTGGATGATGGAAAGAAAGCGGGAGAAGCTCGGAACACAACATTAAATATACATGCAAGAACTAGGGATGTAGATTGTGAGCCTTGGTGGGGGAGTCTGGATTTGATTCTAAGAGGAGGACTTTAATCAAGAGAATGACTGATTCAACTGGTTTTAAAAGATTATTCTCTCGACGGACATTTAGGTGGTTTCCACGTCTTGACTATTGTAAATAGTGCTGCTATGAACATTGGGGTGCATGTATCTTTTTGAATTAAGGTCCCTTCTGGATGTATGCCCAGGAGTGGGACTGCTGGATCATAGAGTAAGTCTATTTTTAATCCTGGGAGGAAAAGCTAAAAAAAAAAAGAGAAATGAACACATTTACAAAACAGAAACAGACTCACAGACATAGAAAACAAATTTATGGTTATGGGGTTGAGGAGAAGAGGGTGGGAAGGGATAAATAAGGAGTTTGAGATTTCCAGATACTAACCACTATGTACAAAATAGGTAAACAACAAATTTCTTCTGCATAGCACAGGGAACTATATTCAGTATCTTGTAGTAAACTATAATGAAAAAGAATATGAAAACAAATATATGTATGTACATGTATGACTGGAAAATGGTGTACACCAGAAATTGACACAACATTGTAAACTGACTACACTTCAATTTAAAAAAACTGATAAAAAAGATTATTCTATTTGCTCTTTGAAGAATGGATTGTAGGGTGCAAGTGTAGAGATGTGTATGGTGGTGACCACTGATATAATAAATGGAATTTTTGTAATAAATAAAATTATGTTAATGATGAAAATAAATCTGAAATAAAATCATTAGTAAAAAGTACACCATCAAAAATTATTGTCTAGAACTTAAAATGTGTGTGTCTAATTTAACTCAGTTCATAATTGTATTTTAAAAATACATCTCAAATAATTGCTGACAGGGTAATTCTTTTTAACAAAATTATAAGCTTTTAAATATACATATTATCCAAAAGGCTTTAGCCTGTTTTTATCAAAGGAATCATCAGATGATTTTGACTTCAATTAAATGCATTGATTAAATATGTATCTTCCATCTTGAATTAAAAGGATGAAGAACTCAATGTGATCTGTAAGTTACATTAATATAATATTCATGATTTATCCTGAGAAAATTACCTAGTACATTCTTCGCTTCTTGTCTGCTTTTATATATTCTGGGTAGATTTCCCAAGGCCACTTTCCCAGACTACTTTCAAGGACACTGATCATCATTTGTAGAAGTTTTACTTTGGGGTTGAAAATAAATTTTTTTGGATCTTTAGGCATCTATATTTGGAGAGCAATAGACTGCTGTTTTCCATGTTGAATGTCCAAAGCATTACCAACTGAGGAGACTTTCATGAATTCCCCAAATTGGAGCCCACCATCGTAATGACTCATTCTTCTCAGAAATCTTTTTCTGGGAAGCTAGATAGGGTTGTCCTAACTGAAGTGAGAAATACCAAACGTGTTCAGGAAGAATCTTGCTAGAAAATCATGGTCTTCTTTTATAGAAAACATTTTGCTCATTCTCTTTGAAGAACATCATAGCATATCAATGCACCTTACTTCATCAGACGAATTATTAACAGAATTCTTACTTTTAAATGTGACTTTCCTCTGGAAGACATTGCTATTTTCAAGTTTTAGGTGGCCAGCGAGTGACTCAGATTCAGTCGGAACCAAGGTTCACAGATGACTTACCCAGAGACCATCATGTTGCACCATATGGCCAGGAAAATAAATCCTACGAAATATATTTGTCTTTGAATGAGGAATATATGCAATTATAAAAGCTCCTTGCTTTCCAACCACCGTGGCCATGAGATTTATGAGCCTCATTGGGAAGAGGGTTGCACTTTAGAATATGGCAGTACTGTGTCGGCGCTAAAAAATTAATGGTACAAAAAACCATCTGCAAGACAAAAAGGAATGGAAACACTCCATCATTCAATAATCACTCTGGTATTTAGCGTTTCAAGATGGGTGAGGTTGTTTCCAATGTATCATTCTGCTGAAATGAAAAAAAAAATGCTATAAAAAAAACGAAGAAGAATGTGGGTTTTTTCTTAACAAGAAATTGAAAAAAGGGGGCTTATTATTTTAAACTGATGTGCTGTGAGATGTATTAAAAACTAAAGCTTTCCATAATTATGGTATTCAAAAAGGCTAATGATTTAATATATGTGTAGCTTGTTTAAGAGGCTTGGAAAAAATAGAATTCAAGTTAATACCTAATTTCCTGAAATCATAAGCTTTCCCAGTAATGTCAAAAATAGTATGGCATAGACTTTGAAAAATGCTACCATGCTATTAAATGTCTCATTTATGTTCCATGCAGAGTTTTTTGGAAATAGAGGCTGATTTACTACTGAGTGTTTCTGAATTAAGGAACTAAGGATGGAGAAAACAAATGGACTCTCGAAATCTTAGGGAAATTACAAAATATTTTTTCCTCAGTGTCAGAGAGAAAGATACATTTCCAGTGGACAAGGGATTTAAAATAAAATAGAGAAATAAATATCTTGCCTGGATTCTCAGACAACTAATTACAAGTTATTCATTCACCATGAAAGATAAGATGTGGGTGATGTATTTTCCATAATGATCAATAAACAAGGCCATAAATGGCTCTCATAAAATAACTAAAAAATGGTTCATGTGTAATCAAGTTTTATATTTGTATAATTAATGAAAAAAATACTCATGACTTTCAAAGTTTTGGGAAAGATATGAGTTCATTAGAATTCTTAGCAGAAACATCATTTCATTCATTCTGTATATATTTTTTTCATTACTTACTATATTCCAGCTACTATTCTAGGCACTGAGGGATCAGATAAACAAGACGGATAGGATCCTTTTTGGAGTGCACATTTAGTGGGAGTGTGGCGAGACAGTGCCCACATACACAAAGATAATTTTAGGCAACTGTAAGTGTAATTCTATAAAGTCCAGTCAACTGGGAGCTGACTAGGGTGGGCAGTGACATAGCGTGGGAGTGGGGCTTTTCTGTTCAGGTGTGTCATTGAAGACATCTCTAAAGGATCATATTGGAGCTGAGTTCTGGACACTAAGTAGGAATGAAATATGTAAGGCTACAGATAAACTGTGTTCCTGGCTGACGAGCAAATGCAAAGGTCCTGGGGTGGATAACAGTTAGGTTTCACAAATGCTATGTGATATTTTGGTAGCAAACTTTGGCTCTTATTGGTGCTCATACTGAAGAAATTGCACAAAGTTAATACTACAGGTTTGTACATTCCCAGATTCCTTCATCTATTATACAGTTCAGTCATTATTCATCTATTCTTATTTCAGTGCCATTCATTTTAAAGAAACAACAAAAAGTATGATGCAAACATATTTAAGACTGCAAGTATTTTCACTTCAATGAGAAAATTAAGTGACGATGGCGACTTCAGATGACTATTCGTAACAAAACACAGGCTTTACTTGGATCATTTTTGTTTCAACTCGTCTCATATAACATAACCTTCCAACCCCTCAGAGAAACAACAAGGATAAAGCTAACTTTAAACCTGACTTGTAAATTATTTTTTCCACTTTAGTGGAAGTTTCATAAACATGTGTTTTTAAAGAAACTTTTGTGCACTAAAGGATGTTGTTGGCAGACTGAAAAGGCAACCCATAGAATGTAAGACAATATTTGCAAATCAGACAAAGAAGGGTTAATATCCAGGATAACAGAACTCCTTCAATTCAACAACAAGTCTGATTTAAAAATGGGCAAAGGGCTTGACTAGACATTTCTCAAAATATATCTATCTATCTATCTATCTATATGTACCACTGGCCAGTAAGCACATGAATAGATGCTAAACAACAGTGATCATTAGGGAAATGCAAATCAAAACCAGGACGAGGTAACACTTCATACCCAATAGAATAGCTGCTATTAAGGACACACACAAACACATACAGACACAGAAAATGACGAATGTTGCTGGGGATGGGGAGAAATGGGAATTCTATGCATTGTTGTTGAAAACATGAACTGGTGAAGCTGCTATAAAAATAGTACGGTGGTGCCTCAAAAAAATTAAATATAGAGTGGCAATATGACCCAGAAACTCCCCTTCTGGTGTACAGCCAAAGAAATTTAGTGCAGGGACTTGAACGGATATCTCTGCACCCACATTCATAGTGGCGTTGTCCACAATAGGCAAAAGGTGGAGGCAATTCAAGTGTCCATCAACAGAGGATGAGGCAAACAGCATGCGATTTATACAGGAATGGAAGATTATTCAGCCTTAAAAAGGAAGGAAATGCTCACAGGGGCAGGGACATGGGTGAAACTTGAGGACATCATGCTAAGTGAAAAAAGCCAGCCACAAAAGAATAAATACTGTATAATTCCACTTGTACAAGGGACCTGGAAGAGTCAGATTCATGGAGACAGAAAGCAGGAGGGTGACTGCCAGGAGCTTGGAGAGGAGGGAAAATGAAAGGTTACTGTGTAAGTGGTACCAAACTCCAGTTTTGGAAGACAAAAGAATTCCGGCAATGGGTGGTGGTGATGATCGCCTAACAATGCCACTGAACCACACACTTAACAAGTGATGAACATGGTGAATTTGTTATATCTATGTTTACCACAATTTTAAAAAGAAAAATAAAGAAATAGAAATGTTGCAGTGACAATTGGTGCGTGTTTTCTTTATGTGTTAGAAAGAGACTCCTTGGTTACATAGACTTCAAACAGGTCTATTTTGTTGGATGTCACATGTAACATATTTCATCACAATTTAAGAAGGATGCAAAATTCTGTCAGTTGCACTAGGTCCTTATCCCACTGGTTACTAAGAAAGTGATTTTTCTCTGGAGTCAAGTGATTTATAAGTAAGAATTCACATTGTGCACAACACCATTTAATACAAACGGACATTTGTTTCTACTAATGCCATGGTGAATTCCCCGAGCATTGCTTTAATGTAATGTTTTATTAATTAATATAAACCATATGGTGAGGACAAAATAAACTACTTTCTTTCATTTCACTGAGCTATGAAAGCTTCAAGACAAAAGACACTTTTAAAACATAAGTGCATAATGAGATGGAAAGCCACAGAGGAGTCCTTACACTATGAAGTTGTCTTCCAGGTAGGACCTGGCCTTGAAATTCACTTATCTCTGACCCAAACCTTCAAAAGATCATGAGACCCCCCTCAACACACACACTAAACATTCCTGGGCAAAGGAGACTCACAGACACTTGGAAGCCGTTACACCAGGGACCGGGAGCTCTCATCATCTCATACAGCACTATATGTAAATTATTACAGCAATAGTGAGACAGTGGAAATGCAGTTGCTGAACTCTGTAACTGAGTGCAAAAGCCTATATTTTAGTTCATTCTCCACTGTATTCGCATTAATCCTGCCTCTCTGCCTAGACCCATGCAGTTGACTATGACAGGAAAAGCAAACTCATGTTGATTCTAAAGAGTCCTGTTACATCATGATCAAAAGTCTTTATGTTGAGCACTTGCCATGCAATCTTGCCTTATGTCCCCAGTCAACTTACTCTCTCTTCCGAATTCCATGTTTCCTTGCTGCTCCTCAGAATTCCGGCTCCCTTCCCACTCCTCCTTGTGACTGATGACCTTACAGTCTATTTCACTGAGAAATTAGCAACCACCTGCTAAACCTACCCCCCAACATTTGGGCGTCCTCTTGCTCCCTGCCCTCCTGACCAGGCTCCCATCCAAGGGCAGCGCCTCCTCTCCTGCACTAGGTCCCATGCCTGTGGGTTGCTGAAGGAATTCACTCTGCAACATCCTCCTCCCTCTCATTATCACTGGTGTTCCACCTCTCCAAGATTCTTCTTCCAAGAATACAAATCAATTCTTATTTTAATAATCTAATAATTGCCTTCCTTTAATCCGTCTCCCTCCCCCACCCCTGTTTCTAACTGCGTTATGTTTCAACCATCCTTTACAGTGAAAGTACTAGAGAATGTAGGCTTCGCTCACTGTCTGCAATTTCTCACCCTCGTTTTGTCTTCAGATCATTCTAGCCGTGCCTTTGCCCCCATCTGAACCACTCCTGGAAGTGACGGCCTTGCAAAATTCCGTGACAGAAGCTTAGTTCTTACCTTCTTAGCAGCATGCCACAATTATTTTGTTTCATTTTTTAAAATTCAAAATTACTACCTTATTTATTTATTTGTTTTGTCACCAAAGAAATGAATTCAAAGATGAATAAAGAAACAGTTAATGATGCTAGGTTTTAGCTCCTGAGATAACCAATATTAAAAACCTATGGAGAACGTCATTCTAAGTTAAGTCAGCCAGAATGAGAAAGGAAAATACTATAGGTTATAACTTATATGTGGAATCTAAAAAAAAAAAAAGACAAATGAACTTATTTACAAAACAGAAACAGACTCACAGACATAGAAAACAAACTTATGGTTACCAGGGAGGGAAGGGGGTGGGAAGAGATAAATTGTGGGTCTGAGATTTGCAGATACTAAAATACATAAGATAGATATATAACAAGTTTACACTGTATAGCACAGGGAACTCTATTCAATCTCTTGTAGTAACCAATGGTGAAAAGGAATATGAAAATGAATATATCTATGCCTCTGTATGACTGCAGTATTGTGCTGTACACCAGAAACTGACACAACATTGTAAACTGACTATACTTGAATTAAAAAAGCCTATTGTCAAACTTCTTCATGTGTCTCCATTATCATACAATTTCACAGTCATATGTACACATGCATACAGTTGGGTTTGGTCTAAAAAGTGCAATTATGCTATGTAAGTTTCTCATGATTTGTGTATGTCTTGTGATTTACATAGCTCTAACTCAGACTTATTAGTGGTTGAGTAACCTTCCCTAATAAGGGCCAGATTATGTTTGATCATTCCTTTTCTACTAGTTGTTTTAATTTCCAGTACCAGTAAGAATGTTGATGCAATTAATAGCATTGTTCATATAAGTCTGTACCTGGGTTCCCCAGAAATCAGAGCTTAAAAGAAATGGTCAAGTGTGAGGTTTTCACAGGGGCTTATCATTTAAGGAGCAGGGGTGAGATGGCAGAACAAAGCAGGAAGGACTGAGAGCCAATGTAAAGATGAGCTATTGAGTTCGCCACCACTAATTGCCTACTTGGTCAATCCCTTGAGACCATTTGAAGAATTGTGTTATTCTCCATCCAAGGAGGAAGGAAGAAAGCATTTATTCACCAGCTCTGCCAGCTTATTGATCAAAGATTTTCTACACAGAGCACTGAGCTCCCAAAGCGGCAGGTTGCACATGCGTGAGTTTTGAATTTGTTCCCAAGGTTTACACCATCACTTTGTCAACTGTAAATCTCTGGAGTTGGGAGTCAGGCAAGGGCAAAAACAAGACCGGAGGTGAGACATGGTCGGATCAGACTTTAACTTTATGATCCTATTTAGAGTCCACATGAAACCCATCTTCTCGGAAGTGGAAAAAAATGGTAAGTTAAACCAACAGAATCTAAAATGTTCTTAAGGGATGTTCAATAATGTTCATCTTTTGCACCACTTGTGTAATTCCAGACTCTCTTTTTGGGAGGTAGCTAGCCGCAGTCTTTGCAAAGACTTAAGGTATTATCGTTATTAAAATAAGCTACAAGACTCAGTGCTTCAACATGTCCCAGGGGCACAAGTGATGCTCAAATTCTCACTTTTCCACTCTGACTCTGTTTCTGTCACTCTCAGCCAGGACTTCAACCTGTTGGACCATTAGTTGCTTTTGCTGGGCTGTGGGTTCCTCCTGCCTTGTCACCACTATTACTGGGCACAGATACACCCAATAAATCTTATAGGCTCCCTGCCTGCTCCTTCCTGACCCCAGAGTGTCAAGTCAGTGCCACTTCTTTGTGGTGATCTAAGTGGATAACCCCTCCCCCTCATGTAGTAATTCCTTTCCTTTGGTCCACAGGAATGAGCAAACCCAAAATGATCAAGTGGTAATCCCAGCTTCAAGTTCAGTGGAAGATTTTCCTCACAGGAACTAGGCACTGGGCATTAGGACTTCAAATTTGGAAGGCCCTAATTTGAGGAAGATGGGAGCACTACTGCAGGTGAATCTGTGGGGTGAGCAGCCTTCTGTTTGCAGACCTGTGTATTCTAACTATTAGGAACACAGCACCCAGTGGGTGTTAATTTAGTGCATCTGCTGCATCATAACTGTCCATTCTGTCAGTCTGTTAGGGTTCAACCAGCCTGTTCTGGGTAACAGGATACACGTTAAAACAACGAACATTGTAGTCTGTGTCCCTCATTCACTTTTGTCCCCCCAAAATGGGCCAGTTGTTCTGAGGGTATCTTACAAGGGGTGCCTCGGCTGACATTCACAGGACAGTCACACTGCCCACTTCACTGGAGAGCTTCCTCAGTGGTGGGTGCCCTCTGGAGGGATGCAGTTATCAGCTGGCCTTGTGGACAGCCCCACAGATCCATCCGCATATCTCTTCTCCAGACTTGCTTATCCCAGATACTTGAAGTCTACCAGGAGCTCTTTTTCAAACAGACAGTGTAGAATATTTACATAACCCTAAAGTTTTGCACTGCGATTGTCCTACTGAGGCCTTCCAGAAACCGACAGGATTTACCATCAGTCCCAGACAGCTCTGACGCCACTGGCCTGTCTACATGACAGAGCCAGAGGGTCAGACAGCTTGCCCTACACACTTGATGTGCCTTCTTGTTCAGGGCTCACTGAAAATTGTACATCTTCCCAGTCCCCTGATGAATGAGAATGGGACCAGTGTTCCCAGCTGTGATATATGCTGCCTCTAAATCCAAAGACTCCCATCAACTTCTGTGCTTCTTTCTGAATGGCACGGGATGAGAGGGTAAACTGCATCAAACGAAGACAAACAGGAAGCATCAGCAATGCTGGAGAACTCTGAATATATGCTTAAAAGGTGAAGTACTTTGGGTGTATTCAACATGGGGAATATTATTTACTTTTGGAAATAAAAATAAACAAAGGAAGGGATAAAGATGAAATGCTGCTATGTATCTAGCATGTACTTTAAAAAAGAAATGATGCTCTTTCATTTTAGCAGGAAGAAAATAGAGAAAATGATAGAAAATAAAATAATCCAAGCTATTGCCTCCTAGGTAATATGTGGAAGGTAAAATATATCATATAAACCGATAAGTCAAATAGAATAGTAAACATATAAAAGAGAAACATTAAGTAACTTTGCTGAACAAAATTGGTGGCACAAGAGAAAGAGGCAACAAACTTGTCTTGCTTTGCCCACAGAGGAGAGTCAGTAGTATCTAAAAGGAGAAATACTATGAACTCATCTACAAAACCGAAACAGACTCACAGACATAGTCAACAACCTTATGGTTACCAGGGGAAAGTGGATGGGAAGGCATAAATTTGGGAGTTTAAGATTTATAAATGTTAACCACTATATATAAAAATAGATTTTAAAAAAGTATAGCACAGGGAATTATGTTCAATATCTTGTAATAACCTTTAATGAAAAAATATGACAATGAATACATGTATGTCTATTCATGACTGGGACACTCTGCTGTACACTAGAAATTGACACATTGTAATTGACCGTACTTCAACAAAAAATAAAAAAGAAAAGAAAAGAGACAAAATAAATGACATGCTAGCATAAATATAAGCTCTAGAAAAGAAGCCTAAATTTTCTTAAATATCAGAACAACATCATCATGAAAAGCAAACAACATATGTTGTTTTAAAATGTAGGTAAAGTGAAAGTAATATTTACATATACACTGATTATAGTAATAATGTAAATAAGAATGGCTCACCTCTTAAAATTATTTCCAGATTGCCTTTCAAAGCAAAAACCAATTCTCTGCCATAGACATACACATAAGCAAGTTGACTAAGAAAGGTTAAAAATAAATAGGTAAGCAAAAAATCACACAGACAACTGCAAACAAATGGGGAGTCTGCACCCACCACTTTTTCACCAGACAAGCTAGATTTCAGTGTAAAAACACTGAATAAAAAATAAGCTATTATCCATTACCATTCACAAAGTTTATAGCAGCCTTTGTATTATATATATATGTATATGTATGTGCACCAAATAACATGAACCCTTTAAAAAGTAAATGAATCTCAATGTTGATTAAAATGTTCAAAAACGTTAAAAGAAAACTTAAAGTGATTTCTATGAAATGAGTATAATAATTGATATTGGAACTTTTAAAATATTGTAAACAATTATTATTTTGGTGATTACATTGCAGAGATGGCAAATAGATTTCTCTTATAGCAGCACCTTCAATATATTGGTATTGGTGACTGAAATTTTATGTTGAGAAGGATTCTGAGGGTGCATCTGAGCACAGTGAAAGTCTTTGTCAAATAATAGGGAAAAAGTGAACTGTTGTTAGTCAGATAATTTGTGACTCCTAATTTATAATTATTAAAAAAATCTGTGGGAGTATTGTGCAATTAACTTTTGTTTTATGTGTGCATATGTATGTATATGTATCTAACTCTAAATTTATTATTGTGATCTATTTTCCACAAACTGTATCTCAATGATAAATTGAGAGTTACTCAAGGTAAGTTTCCCTAGAGTAATTTTGCTGAATTCTAGTCCTCAGTTAGGAAGGGATACAATTTATGAATAAACAAATCATCATGTAGGATGTTCAGCAAAACTACCAAATTTGGAATTCAGCCTGGGTTCATAGACTAATTGGGTTAACTCCTTTGAAAAGCTATCTTGTTACATGTACTCAAATGTATTGTCAGAGTTTAATAGAGAGGAAACTTTTTATGTGGTTATGAATACAATATCTATAGTACAAACTTTGCCGTTTAAATGTTCATGAACTGGCTGTGGAAACTTAAGCATATTACCTCTTGGTCTCCATTTCTGCACCTTCTATATAGACAAATGCCTTTTAGCACGATTGAATAAATTTGGTTTAAAAATAATACAATTTTTCCAGATATTTGAGAGTCATATATATTGTCTATGTAGTAACATTTTCCAAAGTATTTTACAAGGCTATTTGGAATTTAATGTCACTATTTTTTATTCCTGTTCAATGCCAAAGTCTGCGAAGCATTAGTATATTCTCTATTGTAGTGATTAAAACATAATGGGGAGGAGGGTATAGCTCAGGGGTAGAGCGCATGCCTAGCAGGCACAAGGTCTCGTTCAATCCCCAGCACGTCCTCTAAAAATAAGAAAAATAAGTAAACCTATTTACCCCCAAAATTAGAATATAATGAAATGATTTAGAAAAATTTTCCCTATTGCTTTTTGAGCTAAAGGAAACTGATTAGGAAAAAAACACACACATACAGGAACAGACTAAAGATGTAGAACCTAAGTAGTCATTTAAAAAGAGGGTCTCATAATTTTTTATGTTTTATTTTAGGCCATGAAAAATATTTGTATTGAACAATATGAACACCTCACGTACCTTGTCCCCTTCAGATGACTATAACTAAGAAGGTTTATTCAGAATTCTTGCCATGTGACCATCCCTCACTCCCCAGTTAACTTACTAAACTTAGGTCCCTTGGTTCTCTTTTACCTCTACTGCTGTTGCTTAATTTTCTTTTATTATTATTATCCAGTTGACAACCAGACTGTCACCTTCCCTATCGCGTTTCTCCTATTTAATTAAGAGATTTAATCGTCCACACTGAAAAGCTTTTGCTTCTCTGTGTTTTCATTAAAGAAATATTTCCTGATTGTCAGTTGTACTAAGGAATATGGAGAAGGCATTTTACAAATCCCCACAGTGATATTGGGAAAAGAAATATACATCCTCAAAACGCTAGAGACCAATTAAAAGGCAACAGATCAGCGAGCCCGTGATTATGCGCTATATCAATATGCATGAGTACAGGCAGAATGAAAAATCAGGGAGAGTAAGTCTTGGAGGTAATTAGGTCTAATTACACTCCCTGATAATAACCTGATCATCTGGTGGTGATTTTACGTTTATTGTCTGAGGTGGTTGAGGATATGATTTGCCCATTATTCATTCCATGCAGCATGGGCAGCTCTGCAAATGTTTGCCTAATTTGACTTAAAAGTGTTCTTGGTATTATTTCTCTCCTTATGGCTAGTCACTCGTACAATTTTGAGTTCGGAGTAAATGCTTTTGTATGTCCATGTTATACATTTGTTTAAAGCGTCAAAATAGACATCATGTAAAATAAGATCATATGGGCATTACAGATGAAAAGTCAGCCCATTCTTGTCTTTCCAGTCTAACCTTGGACTTGAGCCACACAAATTAAAATGCATTTTCCTCATTAAGAACAAATAATATTAAAGCCAATAAAGGTCATCATGGAAGAAGATGACAATTAAAAAAAATCTTGTTACTTTAGTACCTTTTTATTTTTGTCAAATGAAGAATAGATTTAGATTGTAATAAAGAAACAAAAAGTTTAAAGTAAAGCTAAAATTTCCAGCCTTGGTTTCTTCTTCAAAAATTAGAAATTCATTTGAATCCAACTCTAGAGAGTGAGCCACTGTTACCATGTAGTGACATTGCACACAGGGAAACATATGCAAATCATAAATGTGCTTTCAAATTACATGCATGACGTGTGCATATTTGTCACTTTTAAAAATTGCATTTAAGCATATTCACAAAATAATTTGATTTTAAAAGTTCCATCCTATTTTATTTGATGAAACAAACTATGGTAGTTTACTGAACAAATTTGCTAGTGATGAACAATGATTATTCCTAGGTCTTCTTGGTTAACAAACAGTGACTAGGTAACATTATTATTCTATAATTTTGCACATTTGTTTAGGCATATTTATTCACAGAATACATGTAAATATATCTGCATCTCTATCTGCTCCAAAGTAAACTTGCTTTGTTAATAAGAGCAAATTTAGGTGTTCTTTCATTTATATTTTCCCAAATATTTCTTAAAAAGAAGCCTCAGATTTTATACTTCAACCAACAATATCTGGACATCTGTTTGTTTTCATTCTCACCAAATATATATTTCAAGATTTTGCATAGGTGAATAATAATAGTATCTCATTGTCATTTTATTTTGTGTTATTTAATTATAATAAGATCCAACATCTCCTCAAGTTCATGTCCATTTACATTTTGCTCTTTCTTTGCCCATTTATGTATTAAGTTTTCAGTCCTTATCTTATTAATTTATATTCTTTGTATGTCAACAGATTTAGCCAGTTTTCATATTTCTCTCAGATTTTTGTTTGACTTTCTTGCTAATTATTTTATTCAGAAAAATTTAATTTTATACCAGCAAATATAAAGACAATATGCAGTTTTAGAAATAGCTTGATTTCCCTTACAAGCTATCCTATGGCAAAAAAAAAAATTGACAAACAGATCATTGTTCATATTTACATATTAAATATAAAAAACAGCCACAAAATTACAGGCTTGTTAACATATTAAAATTACAGAAGTCCAGGCCAAATTTATACACATGACAGAAACCTGAGTTTTCATGCCAGTTACTGAGTTTTAGGGAGCAGTGAACAAGCCAGCAAACACGACTTAAAGTGATGAAGACCACATCACAAAAGGGACTTTGTTCATTTATCTTGACAAAGGTGGTTCAGTTTCAATTCTTTGACAATGCTTCAGGGTAGACTAGTTAATTTATGCCAGCACATTTTGCAAAACTAGTTTAGTGTGAGTGATAATGAGGTCTCACTCTGGTTCTCAGCTAATGATTTGCTGCTGAGAAATGAAAGAGGACTTCCAGGTATGTAATGAGATTTGTGGAGTTTGCAAGCTCTGAAAATGACACTTAACAAGTTCACTTAATGGGGGAATCATTTTATCTTTTTGGAGTAAGATGCAATTTCATGCCTGTGTGTAATTTGAAGAGCCTGTGGGGAAACTTGAGTGTCACTGCAACCAAAAATGAAAAATTAATGAATGAAACACATTGACTTGTGATAACGAAATATGTCTATGACTGCAGAGAAAAAGTAACTTAATAGACAAAGATTCAAAGGCAATCTCACAAGGCTTTATAGTCAAAATCTATTGTTCATTTTCCTACAAACCTTTGTCTTTTTATTTCCATCCATGTGATGTAAGAGTACTTGCATGAATCTTGATACAATATGCCATCAGTTCATAAAGAAAATAATTAAATTTCATTCTGATTTATATTAGACTTTGAGGCAAAGCAGATTACAAGATACTGCAGGATGGGCTTTACCACAGGATTATGCATGTAATTTTGCAAAATCATAGTTTGGTCATAAATAATTTTTGATGAGGGCAGACTCCGATGGAGGCTACAGACAAATTGACCGAAGGTGCACTGTTCCAGCAAATCACATGTTCTGGGATTTGTGCTTTTTATCTGTTCCCTGTCTTCCTTCACACCCATATTTAAAATACATTAGTCTGTTTCTTAATGGAAACAGGGTTATTTAGGAATAAAAATTTCTTTACATTTCCTCTCCTCTTCCTTCAAACACAGATACCTCAGATCTCATCTTTTGAGTCAGTGGAAAATGAATTCTCCTTTTATCTCTCTTTCCCTTTCCCTTCCACACACCTCTCCTCTCTTTTCCTTTGTTTCTTTTTACTCTGCCCTGTTTTACTCATATTTTCTTTATATTTCACTTTTTAAAAAATGCAGCAACTACTGGGAAGGGTCTAGGAGTCAAGAATTCAAAGCAGGATGAATCAGAGCTGGATGAACTTGACCTCTGCCCATAACCCACAAGAGCTCAGCATGGAGTGGGGAGGGGCGGAGGGCAGTCCTCACACCCAGGTTTGCCAGGACATGCTAGTAATTCTTGTTGCCCCAATGTAATGATTATGCATTTGCTTTGACTCTCAAAAGTCTCCTAATGAGAAAGATCAATTCTATGCTCACCCTGGGGATTGGAAATACAGTGGCCAGGGACTTGCTTTAACTTCTTTCCTCTCCATCATTTCAACCTCAAGTTTATTCCCAATTTAGTCCAAGCAAGGGAATTCATAGATATTAAAATTTGAGCAATAAATGGGAAATTCCCAACTCAATTAGGATTCATGTAAGAAACTGTCTTTGAAATGATCCCTGCATATGAAAACATTTTCTCCATTAGGAATGTTGAGACTCAGTCAGACTTAATTCAGAAAAAAAAATCAGTAAGTGATATAATTGAAAACATTTATTTCATTATTAGAGTTTAGTGTTTGCTTCCTATTCCCTTTAGTGTATTAATTGCTTGTGGAAGCAAAACAGTTTTTGTTTTATGTTTTGCTTTAATTTCTTTTCACAATTTGATGGAAACCAGATGGCAGAAAACCAGAAGGGTCCATTGACCACATTTTCACTAGTTTTGTTGTCTAACAAGTTCATATTGATAAATATAAAGTCAAGAGAGAGGAGGAGGGTGTAGCTCAAGCGGTAGAGCACATGCTTAGCATGCATGAGGTCCTGGGTTCAATCCCCAGTATCTCCTCCAAGAATCAGTTAATAAGTGAACCTAATTACCTCCTCCCACCAAAGGAAAAAAAAAGGAAAACCAGAAATTGATACAACATTGTAAACTGACTATACCTCAATTTAAAAAAAAGAGAAAAAGTCAACAGAGATTAACACAGATTTTAAAGAAGTTTCTATCTGCTAGACTAAACAAGGATAAGTTCATTTTATTTGAACAATATTGAATATTTGATTTGAAAAATATTTTGACATGTTTCTGATTAGTTATTTAGACATCTGTTTCAAAATTATATACACTTCAAAGAAATTACAAAGAATAAGTTAACAACTGATGTTAACGTAGCACCAAAGGAGTGATTCTCACTTTCAAAAGTATGACTGCTTGCTAATTATCCATAAATATTGAAGATGGAGTTGATCTCACTGATGCAGAATTAATCAGACTGCTTCTAATTGAACATGAAATGTTATCTCCACACACCTGTCAATTATACACAAAATCAAGCATAATTCACATTCTCCTTAGGAGAAAAATTCCATCCACCGTAGTGTTGTGGTTTCCTGGATTTATGTTTCATTACTGTTCATTTGTCTGATTTTTTGGTTAGATATCATCATTTATAATATTCGGAGAGCGATGCATAAAGACAACAAAATCTCATTATAGTTTTTTTTTTTTAGAGGAGCAAGAAATGCATATTAGTCACCAAACCAAAAATGTGGCAGTGTTAGAACTGACACCTCCAGACCGCTATTGATTTATATGATTCATTAGCCAGGAGAATCATAAAAGCTTAACAGAGCTTACAGGAAGCACAAATGATAAAAATGGATTATCTCAGACCCAGGGGGCATTTATTTCTTAGAAAAACCTCTCACAAGGGAAGAATATAGAAGACTTGTTCTGCTCACGTTCAAGGAATACAAAAGATACATGAACATGTGTTTTTTTTTCTTGGAAACATTCAAAGGATAAAGAATTTCATTTCACTATGTCTAGGCTAAGTCTACCAAATCTTGTAAGTTTCATAACATATATGTAATTCTAGATTGTATGAGTCCATAGTTTGATATGAAGATGGAAGATATTTCCTAATTTTACTAAATCCAACAGATTTTTACTGCGTACATGACACATGTTGGAAGAAAGTGTTCCCTCTCCATTGAGCTATTCATTTGTCTGTTCATTCATAATGAAAATCTCCTGCACATTCAGTGATGTTCTGATGAGAACTGCTGAACAACTTATGGCTCCTGACCTCCAGGGACTCCTTGTTTGTTCTCTGCTTAGAAAACTTTGTCATTCCAGGTCCTTCAGGTTGGAGGAGAAAGTCAAACCATGCTTATTTCAACAATCCTGTCAGGAAAATTAGTTTCAACACTTAGTGAAGTTATTTGATTTTAAAAATATCAATTTCATTTTGAAACAATATGATGGGTCCTCACTTTGGAAGGTTCAATATTCACATTGATATATGCACCCCAACAACAAATTCCAGTGACCACAGTATATTAACTATGAGTACTTACATGAAGTATAGACCTTCTTCTAGCCCTGCAGTCTACACGTCATTACATCAATGACAAATGTGCATTATGATCAGTGCCCAATCACATGACTTCTTCCTAAAGGCTATCAGTGATAGGTCATTGCCCATCTGCTATTTAACTCAGACGCAGACAGCAAGGCATACAAATTTGTTGCCTCATCTCCAAGGGGTGGAAAGATATGGTAAGCAAAATAATTTAAATTTTTAAGCATTGCTTCTGCTGGATAATGCTCCCAGTCACCCTGAGTCTCTTTGGGACCTGAATAAAAATGTGAACATTTTAATTTTACCATAAAATGAACTTTATCAATCCAGCTCATGGACCAATGCATTATTTCAACTTTAAAGCCTATTATTGGAGACAGGAGGGATCTACAACAGAAGATCATGTGATTTCTTTAGATGAATTTTAGAAGAAGTATGACTTAAAACATGCAGTAGAAAACATTCATGCATGGTGGCTGGAAAACCAATAGGCACGCACTATGGCAAAAACTTTGACTGCACTGTGCAAATAACTTTGCAGAATTCAAATCAAACCCACACGGAGTCATAGAAGGAACAGCTGATTGCAGGAACTTGACTCTGCAGCTGTTTGAGAGATGCTAGACATGCACCCAGAGGAAAGTGGTGAAGCTGCACTTACTGATGTAAATGATGACAGGAAATGGTTCTGATGAAGAAGAGGAAGATATCTCAGATGTGACGTGGGCAAAAGCGTAACATCAGAGCAATTTGCAGAGTTATTGCATGACATTGAAAGAACAGAGGATGATAGCTTGGAAGTGGATCCAGACTTAACTTCACAAGGCTCAGAACAGATGCTCCCCAGTATTGTAAGTCATGGGCACCTAGCTGTCTAGGGCCAGTGTCCTGTCCTTTCTTATTCTGAGTCCCCTCAGGGCACACCTTGTGAGTGGCTGCAGGCTTGTCTTGGCAGCAGGCACTGATGACTTGATGGCTTCAGCATTCTTTGTTTACTGTATGGCCTGAAGTATTTTTCATTCACACTATCAAGAATATACAATGGAATAAAGACAGTCTCTTCAGCAAGTGGTGTTGGGAAAACTGGACAGCAGCATGTAAAACAATGAAGCTAGAACACTTCCTAACACCATATACAAAAATTAACTCAAAATGGATTAAAGACTTAAACATAAGACAACTTACAATAAACCTCCTAGAGGAAAACATAGGCAAAACATTATCTGACATACATTTCAAAAATGTTCTCCTAGAAGAAATAAAAGCAAGAATAAACAAATGGGACCTAATGAAACTTACAAGCTTCTGCACAGCAATGGAAACCAGAAGTAAAACAAGAAGAAAATCTACGGAATGGGAGAAAATTTTTGCAAGTGAAACCGACAAAGGCTTGATCTCCAAAATATATAAGCAGCTCATATGACTCAAGAAGAAAAAAATAAAAAACCCAATCCAAAAATGGGTGGAAGACCTAAACAAGCAATTCTCCAAGGAAGACATACAAATGATCAAAAAGCACAAGAAAAAATGCTCAATATCACTAATTATCAGAGAAATGCAAATCAAAACTACAATGAGGTATCACCTCACACCAGTCAGAATGGCCGTCATTCAAAAATCCAAAAATGATAAATGCTGGGGAGGCTGTGGAGAAAGGGGAACCCTCCTACACTGCTGGTGGGAATGCAGTTTAGTGCAGCCACTATGGAAAACAGTGTGGAGATTCCTCAAAAGACTAGGAATAGACTTATTATATGACCCAGGAATCCCACTCCTGGGCTTGTATCCAGAAGGAAATCTACTTCAGGATGACACCTGCACCCCAATGTTCATAGCAGCACTATTTACAATAGCCAAAACGTGGAAACAGCCTAAATGTCCATCAACAGGTGACTGGATAAAGAAGAGGTGCTATATTTATACAATGGAATACTACTCAGCCATAAAAACCGACAACATAATGCCATTTGCAGCAACATGTATTCTCCTGGAGAATGTCTTTCTAAGTG
The DNA here is from genome assembly GCF_048564905.1 of Vicugna pacos. Taxonomy (NCBI): domain Eukaryota; kingdom Metazoa; phylum Chordata; class Mammalia; order Artiodactyla; family Camelidae; genus Vicugna; species Vicugna pacos. Next base: position 3,055,684 of record NW_027328737.1, read on the forward strand.
AAGTAAGCCAGAAAGAGAAAGAAAAATACCATATGAGATCACTCATATGTGGAATCTAAAAAACAAAAACAAAAACAAACAAACAAAAGCAACACGTAAATACAGGACAGAAATAGACTCACAGACAGAGAATACAGGCTTGTGGTTACCAGGGGGGTGGAGGGTGGGAAGGGATAGACTGGGATTACAAAATTGTAGAATAGATAAACAAGATTACACTGTATAGCACAGGGAAATATACACAAAATGTTATGATAAATCACAGAGAAAAAAATGTGACAATGAGAATGTATATGTCCGTGAATGACTAAAAAATTGTGCTGAACACGAATTTGACACAACATTGTAAAATGATTATAAATCAATAAAAAATGTTAAAAAAAGAAAAAGAAAAAACAAATACTGCAGAATATCACTTATATATGAACTCTGAAGAAGAAAACTAGTGAACATAACAACAACAACAACAACAAAAAGCACACTCACAGATATAGAGAACAAACAAATGGGTGTCCATGAGACAGGGAAGAGTGGAGGGCAAGACTGGGGTAGGGGATTAAGAGGTACAAACTACTATGTATAAAACAAATAAGCTACAAGCATATGTTGTACAGCAGAGGGAATATAGCTGAAATTTATAATAACTATAAATGGAGTATAACCTTTATAAACTGCAACCTGAAACCTATATAATTTTGTACATCAACCCTAGCTCAATTAGAAAAACATTGAAGACCAGTTTGCCCCATGTGACCCAGGTCCCTCCAGTTTTACCTCCTTTTCCTATCTTTAGGGTTCAGTGTCATCATCTGTTAAATAAGGTACTCAGGCTAGAAGGCCAGCTGTACTTCAAGAATCCCATAAATCTACTGAAAGCAAACTAAATGATCAAATGAGAAACCTCAACCCCAGCATGAACAATCCTTATTGCTGGCAGAAGTTTCATCTTTACCATGATGAAATGAGGACTAAATGGTGCACTCTTGTTCCTTGCTTTCATGGACAGGAAGACACAGCTAATGTTATGTGAGATTTAAGAAGTAGGGAGAACAAGACACATACTGCACTAAACTTAATACTCTCATATGCCTTTGCTTTCCCTTCCTTGCATATTTACTGGAGGTTAGATGTGTTTAATTAAGGTTATATACCAATAAAAACCAAATTATAATTTGCTTTTACCCATTAAATTTGTCTATATAGAAAATGTTTTCCAATAATAAAAATAACATTTATTAACCATAAAATTTCAAATAACCTTAAAACACAAAGAGTAGAAAGTAAGAGTTATCCATCTCTTGCCCAGATATATTTTATTTCCTTTAAGGAGTTTAACACATATCATTCAAAATCTATTCTTATATATATGCATAAAGTATATTTTAAATGAAATAATACTATGTGTAAATTTTACAACTTGCTTTTTCATTTGACAATATACACTGTAGACATCTTTTCATTTGAATTTACATTGCTTTACCTCATTCTTTTTAAAAGCTGAGTAGTATTCTACTGTCCAGATGAAATAAACTGTATTAAGCCCTTCCTACTGAGCCTGGCCCTCTCCTCCCTAATGTTCAGTTTCCTGCATCTATGAAGGGAAGACATGGTCTGGGGGAAAAGCAGGTTGTGCAGACAGAGGTGAGCAGGCAGGGAAGCAGGGCCAGCTGACTGCCACTTTCTGCCCCTCCCCTCTGGCTTTCAGCAACACTTCCTTCATCCTACAGTTACATGAACTGCCTTTTTCTCCTTCCCTGCAATCAAAGAATTTTGGAGAGACATTACATGAGTATTTTATGATTGTTCATTTCAGATTCCTCCTTCTCTCTGACAACAACACATCTGGCACTAATCTAAATACTCATGAAGCAAGACCAGTGAACTCACAGAAAGCAAGAGGGGAAGGATCCCCTTGATTTTTCAGTCAACATAGAGGGTTAAAATTGTCCAATTTAAAAATACAGCTGGGCAGATAAGAATAAGAGATACTAAAATATTTAAATCAAATACTTCTGGTTAACTGAGTCATATTGCCAAGCATTTAAGTCATCCTCACTCCAAGAAAAATACTTTATCAGAAATCTGGCCCTTAACAAGTCCTATAAAACAGAAGTCAAATAGGACTGGCTGAAGACTGATGGTAAGAGTCTATTATTCTCAGAATGCTGGGTTTTAATTCCAGAATGAAATCCAAGCATGTTACCCAAGCAGCTTATACCTTACACAGGAGAAGGTGGACATCGATGGGACAGTTCTTTATTACTTTGTCAACAACATCTGAGATGGATTCCATAAAATCTGGGTTGGCAAACTGAATTTTATACAGATATAAAAGAAACATTACACATTTCTCTCAACAACTTTTTAAAAAAGTAACTTCAACAAATACAGAATTCACTATGCCTTTAAAACTGTCACATTGGAATGATTGTGTCAAATTAATCCAAGTGACTCTGTGCATGGAGTGATGATGACATGTCCCCTCAAGAGATGAAATGTGTGGGTTTAGAGAGGGAGAAAATCAAACAGTAACAAAGACAGACCAGCCCTGTGTTAGAATACACAGTGACTCACAATTTTTATGAGATTTTAAAAAGCAACTGCTCAGTGTATGTGACATATATTGAAAAATATTGTGAGTAGGTAATGAGCATGTGATATATAGACAGTAATGTCATGAAATAGTGAGCCAGGATATAAGAAAAAACCTAGTCAGTGACTCACACTGTAAATCTGAGCTAGAAGACTGTGAAGGGGGAAGGGTGGTGGCTTCTAAGTGAAACAATCAATACGGTAACAATCATGTTATTGAGTAAAAAATCTTACATTCAATTCCACAAGTGAAATAAGCTAAAGTATAAGTAATTCAGTTACAAAATTCAGAAATATGCTTTAAAAATCATGGAAAGTGTTGCTCGAGGGAAAAAGAAGTCACCATGAAGCTGTTCACTGGACGTTGTGGGTTTATGTCTATTTTAACTGAAGACTACCACAAGCGAATGAGTGCCATGCTATCAGGTACAGTCAGACATACACTGTGTGCCATTTCCCTGAACAAAAAGTCATACACATCGAAGAACAGGCAGTGGTTTGTATTTACCTATTAAATGTAAACTGAATGAAGCAGAAAATTATACCAAAATACAAATAAAATCCAATTTACTTAAACCTTAGGATATTGCCTCTTAGTTACTGCTTTTGCAAAAGCAGTAATCATTCTTTGTGACTACTCATTAAACTGATAATATCTCTAATTCTTCTTTCCGAGGCTGTCCTCAGACAGAAGCTTTAACTTGCAGCAGGGAACACAGCAGGATCAGCTGTCCTGGATTAAAAGTTGGAATGAGGACAGATCATCTTGAGTGATGGGAAGGTTATATGAACACTATCGTACTCTTATACAGATGCAAATTCCATTCAGTCCTCGAAATTAACTAGTTTTCATATTAGTATGAGATGAATTTCAAATCCATTCTCTTCTATTGTTCTTAAAGCTTCTTCCAAACTGCTCTTGGTTTAACCAACCATTAACTGTTTAACAGATAGCCAGAGCCAAAGAGGAGCACGCTGAAACACCCAGTCAAATGGGTGGACCACGCAGGAGCCAGAGCAGCCACTGAGGCTGCAGCCTACACTCCCAAGATCCTCCCTGGAAGGTGGCCACCTCATTTGGGAGCCCCATGGGGAGCCACTCTTGCACACACGAGATGTGCAAGAGGTGGCAGCATTGCTCCACACACGTCATTCTCTGCACACTCAGAAAGCTAATGTCTTACCTCTGGGTGAGAGAAAAATTCAGGGCCTGGGAAACTTTCCTAGCCAACATCGATAATGAACTTCTTCTGGCTAATGGCATTGTTCCCTGTGTGCTGTTTGATCCACTTCCACAGATCCACGTCATACTTGGCAAACTCCTTGACTATATTGGGGCAAATGTGTCAGTAATTCTCCTGCAGACACACACACAGAAATGTCACCAGCCATTAGCCACCACCCAGTCTGCCCTCTGGCAAACACCTAGTATCTCCAGCACCACAAGCCCCCAACATCAGTCCTGCCCATGGCCACAGCTCCAAGGGACACTTACTGGGCTCAGTGATGTCTAACAGCTATGCTTTGGCCACGTACTCTGCTTTCGTTCCAGCTCTGCTGTTAGTCCCAGCCTCACATGTTGCTGCCCACTATCTGAGATGATGTCTGATGGTGCCTACCAAGTCCCTCATCTCCATCTCCTCTCTTCTTACTCCTTGTATGCCCCCACGTGGCACCTGCCCAGGCACTCGCTGCCACCCACTGGGACCAGCAGACCCGCATCACAGCCCAACCCAGATCTGAAGGCAGCAGATCTGGCCCTGTGCTCACCAAGGCCGATTGGCAGGTGGTTAACCTGCTGTGCGCTCTGACACAGCACACTCAGTGGCTGCACAACAGAGAGTTAGTGGGTGCCTAGGCACGTGGGATGCACAAGTGAATAAAACACACACAGACCCCTTCCCATTGGCCCATAAACTGGCTGAGAGTCAGAGTAACCAGTGATGGTGATAAATAAGTAAGTGGAACAGCACTTTTTAAGGTGCTGGGACCATGAACCAAAGAAAAGCCCGACTTTGGCAGGATGGAGCTGCCACACATTGGGGTATGAGAACCCGCTCAGTGCCAGCCCCAGCCTGTGCTGTGCAAAGTGTTTCCTCAGCTGGTGTTGCCTGACTTGGGGTCTCTGGGTTGATCATCTGTCCTTAGAGCTAACCTCACAAGCACAGCAGTTGGCCCCTGGGTACTGGATTCTGAAAGTCAGCTTCCTGTGGGCCAGATGGGCTTTGTTCAATGCCTACACTGTGCCAGGCCCAAAGCTGGTGCTCAGGAGGACCTCTGAAGGCATTTTCATGATACTAAGTTCAAAATTTCTTAGAATCCCTGAAACAAAACCTAATAACATCCTCGGTATACTCTGCACAACTGTAAGACTGATGGGCCAGACATGCTACACACCCCTGTGCTCACTGATAATTGAGTGAGTGAGTCAGTCCATACAACTTCAAATCTACCAGGCTGAGGGCAGAAACTGTAAGTTGTCCTAAGACACCAGGTCAATGTCTCGTAGTATCTCAGAGGCATAACTGAAGGCAGGCAGTGCCTCCACAGAGTTGATGGTGTGCAGTGTGTCGGCCCCAAGACCTGGACCACCACTGCTCTCACCAACAGGACCCACGCATCCACAGGTCCCCTCCTGCCCACAGGGGCAACAAGACACGGGGCAACTCTAACTCACTCCCACAGACAGAAGTGGGGCAAGAACTAACTGACAGCAGGGTTGGTACAGGTGACCTGCAGGGAACACAAGGAGTTCTTCCACTTCCAAACTTCATGGCTGAGTGATACATTGTCACTGCCCAAATGGGCCAGCCCTGGTTCAGGGACAGATATGGACCCCAGAGAGCCAGTGAGGAAGGTAAAGCCCACCACGAGGACTAAGAGAGCAGCCTCTGTCACAGTCAGCACACTTAGGGCCCCACTCATCTGCATGACCACCCTGATGATCAGGGGCCAGAGGCTCTGAGACACATTGGTAACAGGAGTGGGGTGGTGAGGGAACTTGGGTCAAATATCCAAATTTACTTCCTTGAAGAAAGGCAAGGAAAGGACTAGGGGAAGTTCTAGGAAACATTTTAATCTAAAAAAAGAAAGTCTTATGCTACTTCTCTAAACCTTCCCCCAGAGGGAAAGGATTGACTCCCATGGGCTGCCCAGGACCACACACCCAAGCTCTGAGGTGCCCCAGCCCTGGAAACTCTAGTCCTCAGCACACCCAGCCACCCAGCCACCCTACTCACAGGAGCCCTGACCCACACCAGTGCACCCTGTCCTAAAAATACCTCTACATCCACCAAGAGTGTCGTGAAAAATGTAGGACTCCCCCCAGACACTAGCTTTCCTTCAATGAGCCTGTTACTGGGTGCAAAGGTGGGAGGAAAGAGGGGAGGCTAACCTCCCTTAAACCCTCCTGTATCTCACAAACTCTGTGTTCAAGGCCACATGTCACCTCCATGCTTAAATTCTTCTCCAAAAACAAAATCTTTGCTATTTATATAACAATTATCCTTGTATTACTAAAATCTCTTCATTTTGACTAAAATAAAAACAAAAACAAAACAGTAATTTGTCCTGATTTTGCAACTTGAAAAGAAAGATGCTTTGAAAGGGGTCTGTCAACTGCTACCTACAGAGTGACACAAAGATCAAACTGATGGATCAGTCAAATGGACATTTTAAATAAGGACCAATGAGCTATTTTCCTCCGAATCTTACTGATTTAATTTTAGAGCTTCCTGTAACTCCTCCAGCATGGTAACAGAGTCTAGAAAACACAGGAGGACTCTGTTCAATGATTCACCCTAGAACAGCATCACTCTGAATGGTAATTCTCAGGGTACAGAACCACACACAGCAAGAGATGGAAATGAGTTTAAATTCTGTCTGAGTGCACAGGACTCCTTACAGTCACTGCTGCTGCTGTCTGCTCCTTACTCGGGAAATGAAGCCTGGAGGGAGAGGTTCAAGACACATTGGCTAATTGAAGGTTCTGTCTAATCAGGCTCCAATTAAATGACATCATACTACACAGGATGCTCAAGCTGCTCTCATTTACAGCTGGAACCTCCACAAGCATCCATGTTCAGAGAAGAGGCTAAGCTTTCAGCCCCTTAATTCAAGTGGTAAACAGATGGAGACCCACATTCATGGGGAGGGGAGGGAAGGCACGGTGGAGCAGGGGTGGCAGCCACGAGGGGTAGTGTGGAAACAACCGTTTCTCTCTCACACCCAAACTGGCCAATTTCCCAACTGTTTTTACCTTAATGGCCTTTGCAGACTCCAGTGGTTGCTCAGGAGGGATTCCCACCTCCCTCTCCCTTGGCAGCTGTTGAATGAAATACATAATATCTCTACCTGCAACAGGGATGTGTCTGATGCAGCTTCCTAGTACCTAACCTTCCACCTGGGGAGACAGAGAGGCAAAACACCATGTGAGTAACTCCAGGAGGGAAGCCCTCCCTGGACTCTAAGTTAGACTTCTGCCCCCACCTGCCCTGGCAATGCAAGCATTTACTGAATCCCCACTCTATGCAAAGCTCAGGACTAGGGGAGGGAGGATAAAATGACCACGCATGCAATTCCGTTAGGAGAACCTGTGATGCTCTTTAAGCAACCAAAGTGGCCTTTCCATTAGGAATGTGAAGAGAAAACCACAGAAGGTAGTTAATTTCTAAAATGCTGCTGTCTGTCCAAACATTGGGTCATATTATTTTGTTCCTCTAACTAAAAGGAAAAAGTTTTAACTATTAATTTTTAAACACTTTTATTGTGTTATAGGCATTTTACAATGTTGTGTCAAATTCCAGTGTAGAGCACAACTTTTCTATTATACATGAACATATATATATTCATTGTCACTTTTTTTTGCTGTTTAACTATTAATTTTTAAACCAACTACAAATTGGCTTGCATTTAAAAGTCAACAACCTGGTTAGCATGTGGGATTTAGAGTGTGACAACCTGGACTCAGATCCTGGTTCCACATCTGTGGGAAGAGAAACCATGGCCATACCTGTTAACACATATATTTCAGCCTTGGCACCTTCACCCATCATATGGGGTGAGTGGCTGCACAGAAGAGACCCAGTAACAGGCAGCAGGTCAAGCACACAGCTTGGTGTAGGCATGCATTAAATACTAAGTAATTGACCTGCTCACTCTAGTAAGGGCTGCACTTGGTAGGAATGAACAGTCTGGCAAGTTCCCCTCAACCTTATGCTATGTGAGATCCATGCTGAGGGGAGTTTGGATCTGCTCACCCAGCTGCCCTCCCGGGCCAGTGACCAGGCTGCCAGCCATCACCAGCAGGGCAGGGCCAGGAGCTGCTGTGTGGCCCCAGGGCCTCACCAGCCCCGTGGGGTGCCACTCAATATGCAGGCCACAGGCTGGGAAGGTCCAGCTCATGCTGGTGGTAGCAGCCGTGCAGAGTGGACAATCCCCACCTGCACCAGGTACAGGAGGCACTCTGAGCTCCCTGATGGCACTGGCTGCTTGTCACACACTCATGGAGACAGGAGGCTGGAGCAAATCCTCATCCATCTGAAAGATGTATCAGTTCCACCAAGTACAAGCACAGACAGTTACCAGTGAAGTTGCAAGAAAAGGTGACTGAATTCCTCTTGTGTCTTCTGAGGTGCCCAACTTCTAGAAGTGAGAGAGTGTGTAGCATTTCTCAGGAGCCCAAGACAATTGTAGAATATTTAAGATCAATATAAAAGATATGTACACATAATTAAAATCAAAAACTTAAATTCATAAGAACAGTAGCTCTCACAAACAGAAACTATTCACAATTTCTATACTCAATATATTATTTATAACATTTTCTAAAATTAATTCAACCCATGTTGAGTAAGTATCAGCTTCATCACAGATTAAATAAAACAACCCCCCACAGCCAATGGTAGGAAAATAAGTAAATGAATTGTGCTATACCCACATGTTGGGCTGTTAGGTAGTTACTAAATATTTTTCCACAGAGCATTTAACCATAAAGATACATCAGGGATAAATCAATATGCAAAATACAACTTCAGGAGCACATTGTACAATTAGAACACGAAATCAGATGGAGGGTATCCCAACAATGCTTAAAACATGTATCGTGTGTCTAAGAAAAAGAGCTCAGTAGACTATACCAAAAAAGTGTGGCACAGTCCTATGGGCAGGTTTGTGGGTCACTCTATCTTCTTTTCTACATTTCTCCATTTTATCTAAATTTTGTACAGTAAATGCAATTTTTATAATTAGGGGGAAAAAAACTGCACTAAGAAACAGAGAAAAATTTGAACAACAACTTTCTCTGTGGGCCTGCACATAGTGTGAAACTTGTTTCAGACGCACAGGGGAGGCCAGGAAGCAGGCCCACAGGCACAGGCCCTGACCTCGGTCTGCACTGACCTCTGAGGATGTGACCTCAGAGAAGAGCCAGGCAGGGCCACACAGAAAGTGGCACCAAAACAGCTCACACCCCGAGACTGGCTGAAGGGGCTGCGAGCACAGAGCATGCTCTACAGGACTCCTGCCTCTCCTCATCCCAGGACAAAGAGGACACTGGCAGGGTGCGAGGACACAGGGGAAAGATTTGGTTTTTTCCTCCAGACTATAGATACGTCAGCCTCCCCCTGCAGTGATTTCTGAACTTTGAAGTATTAAAGCACCAGCATATTAGTACATCATCTCTGCAACGTCCTGAAATAAAACAGTGACAAATTTTTAACTGAAATAAGTGAATTGATTTTAAAAAATCCCAAGTTTGCATTTTTTAAATTTAAGTCTTAGTTGATTCGCAAAGTTATCTTAGTTTCCAGTGTATACCATAGTGATTCATTTATTGCATTTTTAAAAGGAGCTTAGCACATATACACACAAACCTATATTTGCACAAAAGATACTTGTAATACACAAAATAACAAACATCAGTATCAGAGGTTGCCTCCAAGAAGGGACCTGGAGAAGGAAAGGCACGTCTGACTTCCCGATGTAACCCCCTCCAGATAGCTTCAATTAATTTAAAAAAAAGGTTTAAATTATTCATTTAACTAGTCCATTGTACCAAATATATATATACACATATATATGTGTGTATATATATATAGTCTCTTGAAGCCTGAATTAGAAATCACTTCTGTAATATTTTGAAAATTAAAATGATAAAGTGACATTGCAGAGCATCCTGCAAGTCAAGGTTAATAATCTGTCCTTCTTGGCTCTTAAATAATTTTTAAAAACCAAGAATCAAATCCTCTCCAGCCTGATCTTGTCAGAGAACACAGAATCACCCTCCAAATGGTCATGCACCTCACCCACTGATATCCAGATGACAGTTCAGAATGAAAGCCAGGAAGACCCTCCTGACAAAGTGACACCAGGGTCAAGCAGAGCCCAGGGACATCAGACGACTGCTGACACCCGACTGCACAAATCTGCTACTGCAAATTTCCAACTGCCAGTGCCACAGACACTAGGCATCTCCCATTTTCTCACACACCTGGGTTAGAAAGCTCTTGTTACCTTTGCTAAGTACAGGTATGTCTTCAAAAGTGGTGCTTTAACAGAAGGGTTTTTCTTTCACTGCTTCCTTCACCTCAAATCAGGTTAGGCCCACAGACAGAGCAGAATTCGGTGCCCTGCTGACCACTGGGATAGCATGAGTGACCCCATCCCTGCTGTCAATGGTAATTCCTGTTAATGTGTGTTCACCAAATTGTCATCATGTCCAGTACACAGCTAAGGCCAGCAGTGCCTTCACAAATACCACGGAGACCATCAGCATGGGGACTTTCTCAAGTGTTCCACCAGCCTATCTTCAGGTTTGAGCAATAAGCCCTTTCTTACAGAGTCTGAATGACCTTTCCCTTCCCTACCTTCGATCTTCCTCCCAAATCCAAATTCCAAAGTGGACAACTAACATGTAAGTTTTGTGCACTTAATCTGGAGGAGTCAACTCAGTAAGAGAAATCAACACTTTGCTAAGAAAAGCCAGAGAGAAAGGAATTTTATTGTGGAATCAGGAGGTTTTAATTTCTAATCCACTGGTTCCCAGTGTGGGTCCACAGGTGGATTGCAATGAGACAACTTGTGGAGACTTTAGAAAGACAAAATACTGGGCCTGGCACCCAGAAATTCTCATCTGGCAGAACCAGGATGGTGGTTCTCAACCAGGGGCAATTTTGCCCCCAAGGAGCACCTGGCAACATCTGGTGCCATTTCTCTCTGTCACACTTGGGGGAGGGGAGGCTGGTGGTGGTGCTTCCCCTGGTGGGTCAAGACCTGAGATGCTGCTAGACATCCCACAACACACAGCTCAGTACCTGCCCCTCCCACGAGGACTGCCTGATCCAAAATTCTGAGGCTGGAAACCCATGGTCTGATGTAAATTCTGAGAATGTTTATTTTGAAAAAAAACATTTGAGGAGACCTTGCTGCATAGACCACTTTGAGAACCACTGGGCCACTGTTTCCTAAAGTGTCTCCTATTCCATGGAACAAAAACAGCTTAGGGGTGGGGGAATATTACTGGTTAAATTTGGAAGTGGTGGAATAAACAGAGTTTTCTAATGCAGGCATTTTCAGAGCCTTTAAGACATCACTGTGTACTGAGAATCACCACACAGAGGACACTGCATGTGGAATCTTCCAAGTTAATCATCTATGCAACTCCTCCTCTTTTTTCCTACAAGTAAGGGAATAGAATATGCAGGAAACATTTTGGAAAACAATTTTATCATTTAGTCCCCCAAATTTCAGTCAATTCCCTTATATAGAATGGCAGATACATTGCACCTAAAACCAACAAAACCCCCCACGAAGAACAAGCAGCTTCAGGGGAAGTTCTGCAAACTCATGGAAACACAGGAGCTCAGATCCACAAGGGGCAACCCTTGAAAGGCATTTATTTTGTTTTGTTTTGCTTTGTTTCAACATATTCTATAGTATATTTTCTTTTTTATGATCAGAAGTAAAAGAAGCCAAAGAACCACACCTACATCTTGATCTTGTCTCCCTGAAGATACCTTAGATTTTAATGAATGTAAACAGACAAAAGTTGGACAAACTCTACACCAGCAGTAAAAACATAAATCACAGAACTTGCTCTGTACAGTGTTTGAGCTTGGACCAGAATGGGATAAGTTCATGTGTTCTTGAGTGCATGGGAAAGGAAACCACACCACACAATCTTACAGAGTCCTCTAGAATCACCATTTCTTCCTCATTAGACAACTAGGGTCACTTGGGAATCATGAAAGTCACTTGTCCTTTCCTGAACTGCAATGTACAGTCCTGGTACATTAAATAATTTGAACATAATTTCTGCAAGATATTCTCTATTTTCTGGTGTATTCAGGGGAGGTTCTGTCTGTAAGGAAACATTCACTATATTTAGTGTTCACCAAAATTTCATGTAATTACATCAGAACCACAAAAAGTTAATCTAAAAGCATGTTCATTAAGATGCTGTACAACTCCTTAATTTGATAGACAGTACACCCAGAGTGATTCATTAAACTTATTTTGGCTGTAGGGTTTAAAAATCTTTGAGAAAGCAAACCCTCTCTAAACACTTCTGCTGTTACTAATCCACCCCAAAACAAGAACAAGCTACAGAAAAGGAAACTCCACCTCGGATAACAGAATGCCCAAACACCATGAAACTGAAGAGACGTGCAGTGAGCTGTCAAGGGCAATAACAACCCCACCGAGACCAGATGAGTGAGGACACGGAAAAAGAACACCAGTGACTTCAGAGACCAGCTAATATCCAGTTCTCCAGAGAAGAGAAAAAGCAGAGAACCCTTGCTTGGAACCAGAGCAGTCTGAGCAGCACAGCTGCAGAAGCCTCATTCCACAGGCCCTCCCCTCAGAGCACAGGTGGCAAGGTGAGAAGTTACACCTCCACCATCTACTGTGAGAAAGACAAGCTTGGGACAGAAGCTGCTTCACCCAGACGCTGCCCGCCACCCAGGCTAAACTCGCACATACAGCCAGTTCAGGAAGAGCTCCCCTCACTAAAAGATGAGGTAAGAACACAAAGAGACTAGCCAAACACCATATAAAAACACTCATAGAAAAAGAGAGGGGAGAGAGAAAATAGGAAAAAACAAATGGCAGATAAAAACATGTACCCAGAAAAATATAAAAATAAAGCAGATGAAAATCATGACATAGATATCTGAATTTTTTGAAATGTCTATTTAAAATAATAACTATTATCTAGTAGGAGGAAATTAACAGGATTACAGAAAGATAAAAATAATTAAACCTGCTTTTTGTCATTCAGCAATATGTTGAACATTTTTCCATATTAATAAATATTTATTTATATCACATATTTAAGCTGGAGGAAAAAGAGAGAAAACAAAGAGAAAAAAACAAAGAAAGGAAAAAAAATCTAGGCCTTTTGACAAAATAAATAAATAAATTAAAATCCACATTACCCTTTGTTATATACTGAGCTTTGTGTCCCAAAACTCTTATGCTGAAGCTGCAACCCTCAGGTGACTGTGTTTGGAGATGAAGCCCCTAGAGGGGTAATCCATGATCAGTGAGGTCACAGGACAGCATTAACATCTCTGCAGGAAAAGGCAGAGGGATCTGGGAGCTCTCTCTCACTCACACACAGAGGAAGAGCCACACGAGGAACTGGTGAGAAGGAGGCCATCTGCAAGCCAGGAAGAGAGATCTCACCATAAACCAACCATGATGGCACCTTGATCTCAGACCTAAAGCCTCCAGGGCTGTGAGAAAACAAATGTCTGTTGTTGAAGCCACTCAACCAATAGTGTTTTTTTAGGCTTATTGATCAGAGCAACATACTCTTATAGCAGGAAAAGGGCAGCCTGTCTCGGCCATTTGCACAGCTGCATGCAGGACACTGGGACACACAGGGTCACATTTACAGACTATTCTGGCAGGAAAATATGACCCCAGAATTCTACATCTGGCCACATTGCCAATCAAGTCTGTTGCAAAAACAAAATACCTTTAAACATACAACATGAGAGAATTTGGTTTCTATGAACCCTTCATGAATTAACTATCAGACAATAAGCTTTAGCCAAACAATAAGAATGCATAAAGTACAGCCAAAGACTTACAGTGAGCTAGTAGTGCATTTAAGATGTAGGAATAAATACTTTTCTTTTCTGGGACAATCTATAGCTATAGAACAGAATGTAAATATTATAAATTAAAACAACAGGAATAGTATCAAGTTGACAGGCACAGATGTAAAGGAGGAAAATATAAAGACACTGATACCCTTGTGTCATGGAATCAAAAGATATTGTTTTCTTGGTAGAGCAGCAGAGACACCAGTAAACATAAAGTCACAAACATTAATATCAGAGTAAGTTCACTAACATAAGCAATCAAAAGCAGGTGATAGAAGAAAGGAGGAGGAGGTAAGAAATGTGGACATGTACCAACTTGGTCACTAAGCACAGTAGGAAGTAATCATCTCTAAACAAATACAGGTAAATATCTTATGCAAAAGTACAGTTATGTTAAAATATGTTTTACCAATTATCAGAACTAATATGCACCCAATATAAACCAAAGAGAAAGCCAAGCCTGAGTTTTAAAATATCCATACATAAATAAAACACACCAAAGCCAGAAAGCACAGCACCAGAAAAGCAGCTGGGACCACACATGCCTGCCACACAGCTCAGGCCATGCCAGCACAGGCAACGGGAGTGCTCCAACACCAATCAGCCCAGCTACACCCCACCTTCGATTTTACCAATTTGGAAAGTGATTTCCTCTCTCCATGCATAATTAGCACTGAGTTCACAGGAGTCTAAACAAAGTGCTCATCGCAGCACCTGGCATGGGGAACGTACTCAGTGAAAGTGCATTATTATCACTAAAATCATCAGCATGTACCAGTGAGAAACTCACCTACTGAAGAGAAAGTCTCTGAACTAAGACTATGAGACAAAATCAAATTCCATTGTCAAGCCAAGGGACATCTAAAACAAGGTGCCTCAGAGAGGTGCACGGTTGTCACAGCTTCCAAGATCAGAAACAACATAACTGCAAGTAACTAGGAACTGATTACACAGATTAGGTCACATCCATAAAATGTAACACTTTGCAGCAATTAAAAAGGATGGGCAGGGGGGTAGAGGGTGGGAAGGGATAGACTGGGATTTCAAAATTGTAGAATAGATAAACAAGATTACACTGTATAGCACAGGGAAATATACACAAAATGTTATGATAAATCACAGAGAAAAAAATGTGACAATGAGTGTGTATATGTCCATGAATGACTGAAAAATTCTGCTGAACACTGGAATTTGACACAACACTGTAAAATGATTATGAATCAATAAAAAATGTAAAAAAAAAAAGGATGGGCAGTGCGTCTGCAGATATGAAACCATATATATTATAAATTTGCTACATGAAAATAGGCCTCTCCATACATACACATTTTAAATGTACTTCTGTATCTACAATATTTTTTTAAAAAGCATGGTGTATGAGGGAGAGAAGTGAGGAGCTGTTTATGGGCACAAAGTTTCAATCTTTCAAGATGGAGAAGTTCTAGAGGTCTGTTACACCATAATGTCAATGTCGGTAACATTACCAAATGATACATTTAAAACTGTGTTAAGTGGGTAAATTTCATATATTTCAAATTATAATTTCTAAAATTTTTAAAGTAAAAATCAAAATGTACCATAGTATGTCTATTTTGTTACCATTTTATGAAACAAGTTTATGTATAATCCATGTGTCTGCACATAATCATTGTTGGTTAAGCACCAGTAAAGTTGGTTTCCTCCAGGAAGGGGATCTGGAAAGCAACACAGAAGTGAGAAGGAGACACTCTTGCACTGGGAATCCTTCTGCACCTTTTGAATTCTGTGCTGTGTGTATGCTAACTCTTCAAGCAAATAATCTAATCTGGTTATCAACTAGGTGGGGGCTTTAGTTTATACTCCTGTCTGATACAAAGGTCAAACATCATGCCCCAAGTAAGTTTTAATTACTCTAATTAGAATCAATACACCCCCTGAAAGGGAGAGAGAAAGCAATCTTAAGATATAGACAAGAAATAATAAAGTCATCAAAAGCAGATTGTAAGTGATCTAAAAGTTGTTCAACAACACATTACTTATTTTATTGTGCCTACCTCAAGGGGCTGAGATCAAAATAGTTAATACCTTAATGTTCCCAGTACACATTTAGCACTGTGTTAATGATTACTATTTCAGATTTTTGATTTTCAGTTTTCTTTCATTTAAAGCACATGAAGAATAGCTGTGGATTCCAATATTTAGGTTACAATATATCTCCTTATGGCACCTCCTATCAACCTGAAAAACAGGCCTAATAACTACCTACCTCACAATTGTCTGTGGGATTAAATAAGTGAGTGAATTAATGCAAATACTTGGTGGGGAGAGGGCTGGGCCCTTAACAAGGGCTGAATATATCAACAATCAACTGTAATATCAACAATATATCTCAGACCAGAAGAAATTGAATGTATTAACTCCAGATACCTAGAGTCTTCTCTTACCTTGAAGAGGAATCCAAGCACGTTAATAAGTTAATTTTATAAACATAACATTTAAGCTGATTAGAGGGGGAAATAGTATGAAGAGAGGAAGGCTAGAAAGGTATGCAAAGTGGGAGCATAGTCATGCAATGTTTCCTTCCTGCCTGGCTTAAAAAAAAAAGTGAGCCTATAAAAGACATTCCAACAAGAAGTAGATTAACCCTGGCTCTGGATTCTTCCTGGGTTTAATTTCAGTGTCAAGTGATGTTCCAAATAAATCCCAGATGAATGAAATATATATATAAACATCAAAGGAAAGTAGGTCTACTTACATAAAAATTTACAATTATAGGTGTTCAAAAACATAACCTACAAAAAATCAAGTGAGAATAAAAGTATCTGCTTATGACAAAAACTTCTTAACTGTTATATGAAAGAGTTCACACCATAAACAGATTATGGCCATACATATAACAGAATATTATTCAGCCCTAAAAAAGGAAGGAAATTCTGACACATGCTACAATGTGGCTAAACCCTGAAGACCTTATACCAAATGAAATAAACCAGTCATGAAAGGACTAATACTGGATGATTCCACTTATATGAGGACCCAGAATTGTTACAGTCATAGAGACAGAGGGGGGGATGGTAGGGGCTAGGGCTGGGGGAGGGGGAAAGAGAGTTATTCTTTAATGGGGACCGAGTTTCAATTTGGAAGATGAAGAAGTTCCTGAGATGGATGGTGGTGATGGTTGCACAACAATTTAAATGTACTCAACTCACCAAACTGTACATTCAGAAATGGTTAAAATGGTAAATTTTATGGTATGTGCATTTTAGCACAAAAGAAAAATTTAAGTAAAAAAATGTTCAAAGAAATCATAGCAACAATAAAAGCAATAAAACACTGATATGTACAAAACCCATTACATGAATAGGCAATTCACAAAGGAGAAAATACAATTAATAAATACATGAAAAAATGTTTAAGATCAAAGTTATTCAAAATGCAAATTAAAAAGTCAAGTAACCAAAATGATATTAATCAATCCTAAGAGTTCAAATAATGTGGCTTCTTTACATTGAAGATTTCAGTGTGAAAAGGTATACCAGATATTCAAAATTATTACCACATCTGAACCTCCAAATTATATATATATATAATTTTTATATTCTTAATATAAAAATGCTCTAAATATAGAAAAAAAATGTGCAAAGATTACTTTATGTTATGTCTAAACAAAACCAAGAAACTGGAAACAAAGTAAACATCTAAAAATAGTGGGGCTGCTAAACAGATAGGAAACAACCACTGGATACATGATTGTATGACCATTAAAATGAGTATTATGAAAACCGTGCAAGAAAATGGGGGAGAGGGATGGAGGACACAATATTGAATGCAAAATCATATAAAAACATGAGTGAAAAGATTAAGTATAGCTATACTAAATGTTAATATTTAACATAATGGGATAGGAGTGTGAAAAGTCCCACAAGCATCTTCCAAATTTTCTAAATCGCACTTATAGTTCTATAATAAGAAAAAAAAATTCTTTACAAGAGTTGTGAAACCCTGAGTTACAGCCTATGTGCGAAGGTCACAGAAACTCCCAATACAACATCCTGGTTTATTTCTCCACAGGTGGAGAAGCTAACAGAAGAAAGACTTCAGCCCAGGGCAGAAGCCACAGCACATGCTGGTATGGCTTTTCCCTAGCCTGTTGGCTCTGTAACTTGGAAAACACTTTCCATATCCAACCACAGTTGTGAAGACAGCTGAATTCTCGTTCTGCCACTGTCTTCATACCTATAGTCACATCATTATGGCAGGCACTGCAGTTTCCCTACACAGTATCTATTCTGCCTTCTGCCTTAATGGCAGAGCACTGATCAATCACAGGCCCAGAAAACAGCATTTCCCAGACTTCCTGGTGGACAGGGATGGTTAAGTAAGTTCTGGCCAATAAGAAGCAAAAGTTGTTGGAAGTGTCTTCTGGGAAATCTTCTTACAAGGTTGAAGGTAGATTCATGTAGTAGGCCCACTTCTGCTCTTAACCCCTTCTTTCCTGGAATATAGAGGTGATGACTGGAGCTGCAACAGCTAACTTGTGATCTAAGGTAATCTTAGAATGGAAGCTGTATGCTAAATATACTACAGCACACAGATCCCTAGTGACATCAGGAAGCTGACATACCAGCACTGCCCTCCCTACTACAAATATCTTTAAGAAAAATAAAACCTTTAACTTGCTTAAATCACTGATTTTTACACTTTAGTACTTGCTGCCAAAGAATTCACCATCTGTGAAGTATTTACATTAAAATCTATACACTTCGGTGAAGTGAATATTTACAATAAAATTAGGTTCTCCTGGTTCCTGAATCAAATTCAGCATTATTAAAGACACATTCTTCTGGGTTCTCAGAACCATAATCATAAATCTATGTTTTCCTCAATCTTCATTTTCTCCTATGTTTACCACCAGTAATTGCTTCTTTAGAGGACTAATTTAAATAAAACCTTCCAAAAACCATTATTTATATAATAACAAAATCTATATTGGAGATATCAAGTTTTTCTTATTTTTTAATACTGAAGCACATGATTAAAACTTCACATGAATACAAGTTACATAAGCATTTTTATTCATAATAATGGTAAAATATCATCAAGTATTAATTCAAAAATGAATAATTAGTCAGTACTAGAAAAATCAATCCATATTTCTGGATAAAGAAAGCAAGCTGAACACATGCAACTAATATTGCTCAAGTCCCAAACCTCTCCATAACTGCAGTAAAGAAATATTTTTAAAAACATAAATCCTCAAGGAAGAGCAAGTAGGAGCGGAGATGACAATATACTGAAAATGGGACGAACACGGGCCAGCAGTAACAGACTCAGCAGCGCCAAGGAAGTCCAGCTCCTCACCGGCCAGTGCTAGTGTACTGGACAGAACAGGTCTGAGCCACCCTCATGAACCAGGAAGGGAGTTACTGTGGTAAGCCAGGACAAACCACATGTCATGGTAAATTTTATGTGTCAGCCTGACTGGGCTAAGGGATACCCCAAGAGCTGGTAAACCATTCTTTCTGGGGTGTGTCTGAGAGGGTGTCTCTGGAAGAGCTTAGCATGCAGTAGGCTGAGTAAGGAGACCTGCCCTTGCCAATGTGGGTGGACAGCACACAGGCTACAGAGGACTTGAGTGGAACAAAAGGATAAAGGAAGGGTGATCTTCCATCCCTGAGCTGGGACACCCATCCTTCCTGCTTTCAGGTGGATGGCAGAGCTCCTTGTTCCCAGCATCCTTGGGCAGCACTGCTGCTTGCCCTTCCTCCCCTGATTCATATTCAAAAAGTTTGCAAATCTCCTCTAAAGTTACAATTCAATTTCCCCTCCAGAACACTGCAGTTCTTTAAAATATATGATTCTGTTTTGAACACTGGGCAATTCAGTATTAGAGAAAAGAGCGTGGTTCCCATTCGCTATCGGTTTACTCCATGTGACCAACATGAGATGAGTCTCTGAAACTTCTTGAAAAACATGAGCCGTACTGAGCTCATTCCCACCATGGATGTGCAGACATCTGTCTTGGCAGTCAGAAGGGACAATTTCATATGCTACTGAGGGAACTTTAATTTAAAACTTTTAGACTCTTTTACACCAAGAAGCCATTAGCAGATGTAGTGGCTCAGTAAATGTCTTCAATGAATTTCTGGATATGGCCACAAATCCCTGTACCTGCTTCACTCCCCTTTAATTATCCCATTAACTGATGACAAAGGACATAAGCCTGAGAAACACCCACCCTTCTAATAACTTCCTCTGTCACATCATGCAGCAAACCCTCCTGCTAACTTCAAAGTACAATACATGTAGCACAATATTTTGTTATGTTTAATGTAATAAACTTGATTATTTTTGAACATTCACTTCAGATACTCATTTTTGGCAAAGGACTTAAGCTTTTCCATATTCATACCAAACACCTCCAATTCCTTCCCAGCAATTGGTTTTATTGTACTGCAGTGTATATGCCAGCTAGAGCAGAAAAATTCCTGGTAGGAAAAATTTCCTGTGGCTGTGTCCTGGTGGTTGCATTTGCTCCATGGGCCTAAGACTCAGACTCCTTCTGAGCAGAGCGGGATGGGGCAGGCAGAGAGAGGCAGCTGGGCCCCAGGCCCATGCCTGGAGTCCTACCAACAGGTAGTTATGTGACGTACGAGAGAAGGGAACATGCCAAGCATGGCAGGTGGGAGTCTGTAATTTTTTTGGCTGTAAAGACAAAGCCACTTAGACATACTGTCAGTTTCCTGGCTCCATGTATTTTACATAAACCATCGTAGACACACAGGAAGGAAAATACACAGTGGCCTGTAAAACACAGTACTTGGACATGGCAATTCCTAGTTGTGAAGATACAGCCAAGAAAAAGCTTAGAGCACTTTCAAGGATTTGATTTAATAGACACAAAATATATAGATTCCACTAACTACCATAACAGCCTTGTACTTATCATATTTTAAGCCAGATAATTCTAAAGCATATTCGATCTTTAACACTAGAAAGAATTATATAATTGGATCAGGGACATTTGACATTGCACTAGCATGGAAAAAATCCAAAGCTAAATTATGTAGGTTTTAGTGTGCAGCTTATGTTACATGCAATAGCTATCCTTAAAGTAAGTGTTTTATAAATGTAATTAATTTTAACTTGAAAAGAACATAGAACAATGAAAACAGACTCCACAACCAAGAGAAACTTCTCTTCATTTCTCTGTATTGTTTCATTTCATCTGAACAAGTTCAATTACATCCACAATATCAGGGCCCATAACTCAGCTCAGTGTTAGAGTGAGATTTAACCTTGACAAAATAGCACCTTGACTCAGCTCCCTCTGCTGTTAGAAGCAAAGTTCAGAGCCATCCAGTTATTTCAGGAGGACACCTAATGACACAGGTGGTTTCCTACCCAAACCCATTCCTCCCTCCTTATTCCTTGCTGCTGGAGGCTGGTTTAGGTACTTACCTCTTGGGACCAGGTAATGAGATGTGGTCCACTCACCAGCAACAGGAGAGAATCTTGACTCATCAAAATGTACTGAAGTAATTTTGTTCCCCTCTAGGGCCCACACTGGGCATGGAGAGACAGGGCAAATCTGCCAGGAAGGTTTCTGAGGAAGGGAGCCTTAATTCTAAAACTCCGAAAGTAAATACACCGAGAGTCAGTACAGGAACTCGGGCAGCCACTCTGGGGCCTGAGGGGAACCAGCATAAGAGGCCAAACAGGTGAATTAGGCTGGGTTCTCACCTCCACCTCTGAGTTGCTCAAGTAACCAGCCCTGAGTGGCCTGACTCTGGCATCCTGTTTTGTGGGATAATAAGCCCTCTTTGGTTTTGGACATTTTGGTTGAGCCTTCTGTTATTTGCCCAAAAAGCACTCCAACTCATACAAAGAGCTTTAGTGGGAACTAAAAGCTCCCCAGAGAAGAATATCCTGGGTTTACAATCTAAGCAACCCAGAATCCAAAGGGCTCTTCTCTCAGTCCCAGTTACTCACCATCAAAAAGTGATGGTCCTCAGATTCAGCTCAGGGAAAATCAAAAATAACTTGTTCCATGAAATTCTCTGTTAGATCCCAGTCTCCAATTATTCCATGTCTTATTGGATACCAAAGCAAGAGAAATCAAACTATGTCAAGCTTCAGTCCATGACAGTAAGAGCAACAGTTTTAAAAACACTGGACCAGAAGAGACTGAGTTATCAGAGAAAACAGGTCCTTTGCACTGGGTGAATGTTAATTTATGTAAAGAAATAACAGGCACTTTACCAGAAATATTAAGTTATATTATCGCTTATATTCTACTTCACATCTCTAAGTACAAATTATCATCTTAACAGTGGAGTAACAGATGGAAAATTACAGCTAATCTGCCATACCATTCCATTTGGAGTTTGGAGGTTTTTAGAACAAATACCTAGTTAAACAATTTTAGTGCTTCTTTTTAATTAATCAATCTACAGCTCTTCTACATCTGACAGGTTAGTGAGTCAACCTGCAATTTTCCACAGAAGCAGGTCTTGCTCTCACATGAAGCCCAGCATTCCCAGAGTCAATCCTGCATTCCGGGGTTTTGTAAATTCACTTGATTCCCCACATGAAAAATACCTTGTTCAACTAACACAACACTGTAAATCAACTATACTTCAATTTTGAAAAATACCCCATAAAAACCAACAACAACAAAACCTCTTTTCCAATACAAGAATACACAGCTCACAAGTACAATTGCTACGAAATCTACCATTTTGCATGATTCATCCTACTGCTCTGTTCTTGGTGATACACTTACAGAAGCAAATCCCGGTGGGGAGTTTACCTTTGTGGCATATGTGGGTTTATCTGTGGCTTCATCCCCTATGAAAAAGTCCAGGTCATCAATTCCCCTCAGCACACTCCTTTGGGCTTGGTCAACCACCTTTGCTCTCTGATGGCAATACCTTAGGGAGAACAGCACAAAGATTTCTGTCTGCATCCATACTCATTTCAAGGATCAAGGAAGCATAATATAACCCCTGTGTATGTACAAGTAAATTTTCAATGACAGGGTCTTATTTGGAGTTGAGTGTGTTCACAGAAAAGACGCTATCACAGAGCACATAAAGTAATACAGAAACCTTTCTTATGTTCTGGTATTATGTTAGTGTGGCACAAAGGAACTTAGCTGGTCTGCTTTTAATACTGACAAAAGATGAATTACTAAATTTTTCAGTTTCATCTGAAAAAACATCCCTCATGATAGTGAAGTGAAAAGCACATATCAATTGGTTCCAAATTTTAGAATACAATGTAGAAGGACACAAAATTAAAAATATAATGTGAAAGAAGAAAGTAAACTGAAAAATGCTCATACACTCTCAAGTCATTTTAATAAAACTGTCACACAGATTTAAAATATATTTTTATTCTTGTTACAAAATCACTACAAGAAAAAACTAAGAGGTTGCCTACTAATATCTGACAAGAAATTCAATAATCAAACAACTGTATTATGTAAAAACATTAATGGCTTTATGATATATTATTTTAATAACAGTTTAACCACGATATTTAGTAATATACTTATAGTTAATAATCATATGAAACTTCACTGTAGAATATAACATCCAATGAAATGTGGAAAGCTTCATGAAGATTCAATTTTCAATTTAAATTCCTAACCCCTGGTCACACTTTGCTTTCCCATAAACTCATCTTCACCAAATTTATTCCAAAACAAATGAGTAAACATATACAACAATTTTTAAAAGTAGATTATTTGTAGTTCCCAATTGATTAGAAATGAAGAATAGCAACAAAGCTAAGGGAGTGAATTTTAATCCTTGTCCTCAGAAAGGCATCTTGAAATAATAGCTTGAAAAGGTAGAAAAAAAAATAAGTACAGGACAGAAATCACTTTGCTCACCTCCTCTTCTGACTCCAACTCAATGCCGCAATTAGTCCAGAAGCTTTCAACTTACAGAAGGTGGCACAAATCCAAAGGGCAGGATTTCTGCAGGACTAAGGCAGCAGGCGTGACGTGGACGTGCTGGGGGCGGAGCACAGAGAAAGCATCCAAGGCAGAAGCAGCGGGCATGTCAGGACCACGAGGCCGATAGTGGGGCTGGGGAGGTCTGGAGGGCCGGAACGAACTGCGGCAACTGCAGACACAAACACACCCGTCCCCGAACACAGGCCCCGCCAGGGACGGCGCACTTACGGGCACCGCGCAGCCATCTGTGCACACGCAGCACGTCAGAGGGCCCTGGCGGGACGGCCCGCAGCCGACCCCAGACCCCGCGCGGCCGTGGCACTGCTGCCTGGCCGGCGGGAGCCCCTGCAGCCGTCTCCTCGCGCCTCGCGCCCCGTTCTGCCCTGAGCGGCGGCGGCAGCGGCGGGAGGGAGCCGGGGCGAGCGGCCGCCGACTCCGGGACTGACCGGCCGCGCCCCCCTGCGCCTCGACTTGCCCTCACCCCCACCCCCGGGCGGGGTGGCGGCCTCCGCAGGAGCCGCGGCAGCGAGAGTCGGCCTCTGCGATGAGGTCCAAGCCCCCCCGGCCGCGGACCTTGGACCGCGAGGGATTCAAGTAGCGGGCGGTGTCTCTGTGCTCCCGGAGCGAGCAGGAGGACGACGTGCTGCTGGTGGGCAGCCGTCGGTCCCAGACCAGTGGACTGGCCCAGGAGGCAGACTGGAGCCCTGGGAGGAGCCTGCCGGTGCTGCCGTGAGGGAGGCTTACCAAGAGCCTGGAGTCAAAGGAAAGTCAGGCAGACTCCTGGGCATATTTGAGAACCAAGACAGAAAGCACAGGACATATGTCTTATGTCCTTACTGTCACTGAAATATTAGGATACTGGGAAGATTCTGTTAATACAGGAAGGAAGACAGAGTGATTCAAAGTAAAGGATGCCATCAAAGTTCTCCAGTGTCATAAGCCTGTACATGCAGAGTATCTGGAATAACTAAAGCTGGGTTGCTCGCCAACCAGTGGAAATTCCACAGTCCCTTCCCTTCCAGACAGTAACACCTTGTTTGTAGCTGCTGCACAGCGAACTTCTGGGCTGCCATCTAGCATAAGATAGACAGGGTTGGAAGGACCTCTTTCACCATGTGCAATCTCATGGGCAGAGGTTTCTTTATTTTCCTTGGCAAATAACTTAATGACGCTTACAAACTGAATTTGCCATGCGGGATTTTTTTTTAACAATATGCATGTCTTTTAGGCGCTTTCAAATCTTCTTAATAAAATAGTGTAAAATATTTTAATAAGCCAAAGCCATGTGGAATTTTTTTTTAGATGCCTTAAATGTACTCTCCCACCCAGCCCACCCACCTTGTTATTTTGGTTGACATTTTCACTTTTTCCCCAGTATTTTTTATCCATTTGATGTCAGTCTGTGGTTTTTGTCAGATCAGCTTACTTGTGGGTATATTATCCCCGTGAATTGTTTTCTCTTTCACAATATTAACATATTCAATGAATCCATTTGTCAACTCGTTTTTCTCAATTTTCACAACTGGTACTATGTCACTAGCTACCTGATATGGCCAATTCCCCTGTAACTCAATAGTCCTTTAATACAGAGTTTAACTCTATAGAGCTGGTGATTTTTAGACCGTTACTGTAAGCAAAATGCATGTAGTAGATATCTTATCATGGAACCTGTATTCATGGAATTGAAATAGAGTGCTCAGTTGCCAATTCCCTTTATTCATAATCTCTCTTTACATAGAACACACAAGAACCATATTTCCCTCAATGTAAATTGCTGCTTTTAAATATATATTTTCAGTTTGAATTTAGTGACATCTCTTCAGTTAAACTTGCTGGTTACCAGTAAACACCTTAAATACCAGTCAGTGGTGACTGCACCACAATTGAGTAAAATGACTTTCTTGTTCAGCTGTTACAGACCTAGATTGTTAGGGTGCCTCAGAATGTCTCATCTTTTGTAGGTGGTCAGCAGGTAGGTACTATTTATCATGTAACTAACTACTGGGACACTGGAATGTACCTGACTAAGAATTATTTTGTCTTATTTTTATATTCACATAAATCCAAGTATCCCATCTAAAACACATAAATACCTAGTCTGAAATGCCTGTACTTCCTCAACCAAGTCAGAGATGAGATGGGGCAAGTAAAAGATGGTTCTCTATGTAGATATTAGCTTTTTGTAAAGATCATAACTGTTGAGTATAAAGTAGGAATAAGTGTAGTTAGACATTTGTTCTATAAATTGTTAACCTTTAAAAATATAATTGCTGCTGAAAATAGTGCTGTTATAAGGAAAATCAGTGCCAGCATTTTGAAACTGAGCTCTTGTGCCATAAAAGCAGCTGAGCTAAGTACGATTATTACTTCACAAATTAATGCTGTCAAAGGAATGAGTAAGACAGAAACACTTTAAACCAGTGACATTTCATTCTAAATTATGTAGTGTGATCAGACATGATCTTCCAGAATTTTTATATTTTTCTTTGTACAGAGGTTATGTGTTCTGGGTGTTTTTTTTAAAAAAGGAAATATTCAAAAATCCCACAGATTGACATGTGTTGTCAATCTTCAGTGGACCAAATATTTTCCTCAGTAATCTGTGAAGTTTCTTTAAATTATATACTGAACACAGCAGAGAAATTGAATTGTTTTTGTACATAACACTGTCCACCTGAAATGTCACAAGTACTGGGAGGGGCTGGGTAGCTTGTGCATTGATGTTCTTAGAGGTAATAATGCATGAATTTCTTTTATAAACTGTTGGACTATGTATTTGATGTGTAAAATATGTTCAGTATTAATGTCAACCATTTCTTAAAGGTGAGCCTATAAATATTGTTGTATCATTTTCTTTGGTCAGTAACATTTGGACCAATAGTGCCACTTGGGTCAGGATTTTCCTCAGTGCCATTTAGCAAACCACCTGTCTTTGGTCTATGAAACTAGCAAAATTTTGTATAATGCATCAGAATACTTCAGAGTTGTCACACATTAAATTTCACATGAGAATTTCTTCACTATTCTTGAACTCAGCCCACTGAAGCTAGAGGAAAGGCCCTGAGAAGATTTATTTCTGTTAAGAGAAAAAAGCCTACATTTGCAGGCTTAACAATTGAATCTATTACAGATAACAAATAGTGCCTACTCTCTCAGTCTTTCAAAGTTTACAGAGTGTTGGGACTGTCATTTTTGCTGCTTTCTGTCAGGTAGTTGGATAAAACTGGGCAGCTAAAAGTTTCAGTCCCATGTGCCTACTAAATTAAAAAAAAAAAGTTTGTAAATTGACTTGCAGACAAAAAGTAGCAAGTATCCTACATGTTTGATTTTGAGTTTTCTTAATTTCTTCCTTTATTTTTTGTAAACAAGATGAAATTTTCCAATTAGGCACATGCCATTCAATTTTCTGTCAATCACATAGTTGTATAAAGTAGCAAAACTGAAGGGGGGAATGATTGTTGTATACACTTTAAAATTGCTTTGCATGGTCTCATTTGAGATAACTGGTGTAAGAATCTTGATGTTTTACATATTTGGAAATATCAAATTAAAAAATTGAAATTAAAAAAAAATCCTCACACAGTCTATCAGTGAAAATTCCAGTCTAACAATGCAAGTTCCAGACTCCATCCTCTGTGCAAGATCAAACTTAATTATGCATGGATTTAGAATTAAACTGCCAAGTGAACATGAAAGACTGTAAAGAGACAAAGGCAAAATGGTTCTTCAATTCATGACTTTACTCAAGTTCACCAAGAATTTGATGGCAATATTTCTACTCAAAAGAAAATATCATCACCCTAAAGAAAAAGTGCCAATTTAGTGAGAATGAAACTACCACGCTCAAAAATTTAAATGATAACAAAGTAAATCTTATATTTCCCAAAAGGTAGATATAAGTACTCTGACCCCAAATCATAGTAGACCTGTGTTTTCATGCCCTTTATAAATAAAAACAAAGCACATAAATTCTGTTAACTATTATGTGGAAGCACCTAAACCCATGAAAGTGAATAAGGCTACATAGAGCTTATACACAAAATCTTTTGTTGGCACCTATGAAAAGCAAGCTGTGGACCAAAGAGCCCTTGTGAACATGATGGAGAACCAAGTCTAGGAGAACAGCTGTAATGAGTATCTCCAAATACTTTTGGAGTATACAGATGACTCATCATAGAATGAAGACTTCAGTCACCAGCAGCTGTCTCCAACACACTTCAGCTTACACAGGACCCTGACTCAGGTGTACACAGAAAACACAAGAAATGTGCAGAAGACACTAAGATGGAAGGGAAAATAAATATATCAGGTAACAAGGCCAACACCTAAACAGTGCAAGTGGTTGCATACACATGGCATCTCCATGCACTGGAACAGCATAAGGCCATGAAAAATGGAGAAGTTCTTCTTGTATGAATCCAGAAGGTTCACTAAAATGGAGTGCAATGAGAAAAAAACAGGATGTGATACGGTGTATGCAGTATGCCACCACCTGGGTAACAATGCATCTGTGTACATCTGCTGGTATCTGTAAAGTTACCTCAGAAGGAAGCACAAGTAACCAGAAGCACTATTGCCATCTAAGAGGGGAATTGGGTGGGAGAATGTTAATTTCACTGTAACTTCTTTTTATACCACTCAACTTGTATGTCTCATGAATGTATTATCCATTCAAAGTTAATTAAATTTGGACTTCTGCTTCTGGAAAGATGGATAAACATACTTTTCCCTGCTCTTCCCACTAAGCATGGCTACACTCCCTAGGCTTTATATTTGAAATAAACATAAGAATTGCTGAGAGGTGAAGAGAATGTGGCAGACTGGCCAGGGATCTGGACCTGAGGAACTACACAGTGGTGACTTCCTGAGTTTTCTTTTTGTCTCATGCATCCCACACTAGGTGCCAGGGAAGCCAACAACCCAGAAACACCAATGGGAGCAAATGAAAAAGGTCCCCAGAAAGCCTGCTCTCTCTAGCCAAAGGAGATGAAGGGACAGTGGAAACACAGAAAACTTACCAGTAACTGCCTGACTCCAGCCAAGCATTACAGGAAAACAAGCCCCCACCTGCAGTGTAGACACCACATGCGGAACCAGAACCTCCATCCCCCTCACTGCCTCCATGTTGGGGTTATGATAGGAGGCCCAGTGGAACATCAGGAATTCCACCAATGACAGCAGGGCACCCCTTGCCATCCCAGCCAGATGGTACCTGCAGAGGCCTTGGGGGGAAGCCCAAACTCTTGTCCACAATCAGCAGTAACATGGAGCCCCTCCCCAAATGAATGTCAGCAAAGGCCAAGATTAAAATCTGAGCTTCAATTCCTAACTGGCATTATCCCCTTCTCCCTGCTGGAGCAATAACAGAAATGACTTACTAAAACATAATATTTAAATAAGATCTGGAACCTCATAATATAATACCCAAAATGTCCAGCACTGAATAACAAAAATTCCCTCAACATAGTAAGAATCAGGAACATCTCAACTGAAATGAGAAATGATGATGGACAGATAAGAACACTGGCATGACACAGGCAACAATTACCAAACAAGGCTTTAAAAGAAATCACAGAATGCTTCAGTGAGCAACTACAAACACACCTGAAACAAATGAAAAACAAACAAACAAAAAAGTCAGCAAAGAAACACAAAATCACAGCAAAGGTAAAAGGCCACATGGAAATTTTAGAACCAAATAACATAATACCTGAAATAAAAATCTCAATACATGGACTCAACAGCAGAAAAGAACAGAGGAATCACTGACCTTGAAGACAGCACAATAGAAATTACCCAATCTGAAAAACAAAGAGAAAATAGACTGAAAAATGAACAGGGCCTCAGGGACAGATGGGCACAATATCAATGAATATGACATTCATGCATTCTGAGTCCCAGAGAGGACAAGGAAATAGGGCTGGAAAAGTATTCAAAGAAATAATGGCTAAAATTTTGCCAAATTTGTCATAAATAAATCAATATAAATAAGTAAATAAACAAAACTAAATATTTAAGACTGAACAAACTCCAAACAGGATCTTAACCCAAAGAAGTCCACTCTGACATATTATAGTCAAACAACTAAAAACTAAAAACCAAAGGAAAAATTCTGAATGCCTCCAGGAAATTTCTTATCAGAAATCAGGGAGTCCAAAAGGAAGTTACATATTTTTTAAGTTTTGAGAGTACTGCCCACTCAGATTTCTGTATTCAGCAAAAATATCCTTCAAAACTGAAGAGCAAATCAGCTATTATCTATAAAATAGATAAATAACAAGGTCCTCCTGAACATCAAGGGAATTCAGTATCTCATAATGGCCTATATATATAAAGTTGAATCACTCTGTGGTACACCAGAAAGTAACAATATTGTAGTTGGACTGTACTTCAATAAAAGAAAATATTTTTACTTTATGTATATAATTTTAGCTGAAGTATAGTCAGCTTACAATGTTGTATCAATAAAAACAGTTTTAAATAGCAAAATAAGACATTCTCAGATGAACAAAACTAACAGAATATGTCAACCAACATATATACTCTAAAAGAATGGATAAAACAAAGGGAAAATGATAAAAGAAGGAATCCTGGAACACCAGGAAGGAAGGAAGAACAATAAAAATAGTACAAATATGGACAATTACAGTTTCTTTCTCCTCCTGTGTTTGTTAAATTTTGTTTGATAGTTGAAGCAAAAATTATAATGCTGATGCGCTTCTCAGTGTGTGAAGAGGAAACATACAAGACTATCATAACAAACTGGTAAGTGTTGACACCAGCAGACTAAGAAAAGTTATGTGTATATAATGTAATAGTAACAGTAACCACTTAAAAAGATACACAAAGAACTGTAGCACAGGGAACTATATTCAATATCTTGTAGTAACCTATAATGAAAAGAATATGAAAATGAGTATATCTGTATGACTGAACTACTATGCTGTACACCAGAAACTGACACAACATTGTAAACTGACTCAACTTTAATTTAAAAAAAATGATACACAAAGAGAAGCACTCAAAAACACCACAGATAAGTCAAAATTAAGCTCTAAAACATTTTCAGGTAATCCACAAGAAGTCAGGCAAAGCAAAACAGAGAAGTGAAAAGCAGAACAAACAGAAAAAGGACTAATCAATAACCACAATAAATCTAAGTGGTCTAAACACACCAGTTAAAAAAGTCAATTAAAAAAGTGACTGAGCTCTATGTTGTCTATAAAAACTCTTCAATTTAACAGTATACAGACATACTTATTTTACTACACTTCAGTTTATTGAGTTTCACAAATTGAAGGTTTATGGCCATTCAGAATCAAGCAAGTCTATCAGCACCACTTTTCCAACAGCATTTGCTCAATTTCTGTCTCTGCATCACCATTTGGTAATTCTCACACCACTTCAAACTGTTTCATTATTATTTTTTTATGGAGATCTGTGATCAGAGAACTTTGATGCAACTACATGACTCACTGAAGGCTCAGGTGATGGTTAGCATTTATTAGTAATAAAATATTTTTAAATTAAGGTACATACATTGTTGTCTTAGACATAATGCTATTGCACACTTAGCAGACTACAACGCAGTATAAACATAACTTTTAAATGGACTGGGAAACTAAAATTTCATATGACTGGCTTTCTTGTGATATTTGCTTAATTGCAGTGGTCTGGAACCAAAACCACCACATCTCGAATGTTTGCCTATATGTAGGTTAAAACTAGAAAGATGAAAAATGATATTCCACATAAACATTAATCAAAGAAAGTATGAGTGGACGCATTGCTATAAGATAAAGTAAAATTTATGGCAAAGAAAATTACCACTAACAGAGAGGGATATCAAATAATGATCAAAAGTCAATCCATCAAGAAGACATAGCAATTCTAAATGTGTATGTACCAAAGAAGAGTGCTGCATTGTACATGAAGCAAAAACCAAAAGAAGAAGTAGAAGAGTGCACAGTTACAGCTGCAGACTTCAATCCCTTCTCTCAGCAACTGATGACACAAGTAGAGGGGAACTCAGCAAGGATACAGGACTCAACAATACTATCAATCTGCAGGTTCTAACGAACACGAAGGGAGCACTTTGCCAAACAAGATCAGAAAGTAGCGGGAAGCTCAGCAAGGATACAGAACTCAACGATAATATCAACCTGCAGGGTCTAACCAACACAAAGAGAGCACTCTGCCCAGCAGGAGCAGAACGCACATCGTTTTCAAGTGCACAGGGGACCAAAATAAACCTAATACTGACCATAATACAAACCTCAACAACTTTAAAAGAACCGAAACCATACAGACAATGCTTTCTGACTACAATGGAATTAACCCAGAAATCAGCAACAGATGGGTAACGAGAAAATTCCCCCAAACACTTGGAAACTAAAAACATGGTTCTAAATAATCTATGGATCAAAGAGGAAGGCTCAGGGAAACTAAAAACTATATGAATAGGATGAAAATGGAAAATACAAGTATTAAAGTGTGTGGAACATAACTAAAGCAGTGCCAAAAGGAAAATTTTAGAAAAGAGAAAAAGTCTCAAATCAATAATCTAAGTTCTCACCTTAATAACCTAGAAGAAGATAAAAATAAACCCAAAGCAAGCAAATGAAAGGAAATAAAGAGAGGAAATTAATGAAATGTAAAACAAAAAATAGAGAAAAATCATTGAATCAAGAAGACAATTCATCAAAAGTTAAAACTTTTGCTCAGCAATTGACCCTGGGAAGAAGATGAAAAGGCAAGCTATGTGATGGGAGAAATTACACACATCTGACAAAGGACTCACATCTAGTATATACCAAGAATCCTCAAAATAAAATTATAGAGATGGAAACAGATGAGTGGCTATCAGAGGTCAGGAATAGTGGAGGGGAAGGGAGTGTGTAATTATAAAGAAATAGCATAAAAATGATCTTTGCGATTATGAGACAGTTCTGTGTCTTGACTGTAGTGGTGATTACAGAAATCCACACATGGGATGAAATTATAGAGAACTGCACTTACATTTTACCAATGTCAAACCTCTGGTTATGATGTTGTACTATAATTGTGTAAGATATAACCTTTGGAGGAAACAGAAAGAAGAGTTAATAGAACCTTCTAAACTCTCTTTACAACTCCCTGTGGCTCTAAAGTTGTTTCAAAATAAAATATTTTAAAGACAAAAAAATTTTACATAATTTAAACAAAATAAAAATTAAAACACCTCAGTTAGGTGTAATGATGAATCAAAACTATTGAGATTAAACTCAATAAAGAACAATGTAAAATTTTTGAAGATTTTTTTTAAAAAAAATAGAATGTGTGTAACCAGAAGAGACATGCTATTCTCCAAGTGCTAAAAAGTCATCTGAGGGCAACCTAAGGAAGATTATTAGGGACCATATATCTAAGGAAGATTTCATCTAAAGATTTAGATATAAATACTGGATCTTAAGAACACCTGATACAGCAGTTGACAATAGTAATTTTTAAAATAAAAATATCCAATATGTTTCCCAAAAGAATGTCATATATTTTACTAAACCTTTAGAGAATAAATAATTCCTAACATATAAACAGTTTCAAAGAATAGGA
Organism: Vicugna pacos; assembly: GCF_048564905.1. Lineage (NCBI taxonomy): Eukaryota > Metazoa > Chordata > Mammalia > Artiodactyla > Camelidae > Vicugna > Vicugna pacos. Next base: position 3,088,921 of record NW_027328737.1, read on the forward strand.
AAAGAAAGCTAACAAATTCATTTTACAAAGGCAGTAAAATTCTGATATACAAACTGCATTAAACTAGTACAAGAAAGGAAAATTATCTCACTTTTGAATATTGATACAAAAATCCCAAATATATGCAAATACAATTTAGAACGTACTTGATATTTCATAACCAAGTAGGGTTTACCTCAAGAATGAAATAAAAGACTGTTCAATATTTGAAAAAGTATCAGTGTAATTCACCATGTTAGGAGCTTAATTATAAAAGCTATATAATCATCTTAGCAGATATACAAAAAGCCTTAAATGTAAACATCTTTTCACAATAAACTTTTTTATAAAAATCCTCTTGGTAAACTAGGAATGCAAAGGCACTGTATTAACCTGAAAAAGCATTTCTACAAACACCTGTGCTAATCACCAGTGAACCACTAAAATTAATTTTTAAGTCAGAAAGACAAAGGTGCCTGCTACTCCCAAGTTTTAGCCAGTGCCGCCAGGCAAAAAAAAAAAAACAAAAAACAAGTATTGGCATGAAAAGAGACATGATAACCATTATCTGCAGGACATCTTGAAGGATTTTAATAGATATTGTTCAAAAAAAATTTACACAATGCACATAAAAAATAAGTACATTAAAAAATGTCCAGCCTCATTAGTCATTAGGGAAATGAAAATAAAAATCACTATGAGATACAACTTCACACATACTAGGATGGCTAAAATGAAAAAAAAAGGACAAAAACAACTTTTGGAAGGATGTGGAAATGTTGGAACCTTCAGCTTTGCTGGTGTGCATATTAAATGGTGTGCCCACTCTAAATAACAGTTTGACTGTTCCTCAAAATTTAAACACAGAGTTATTATGTGTGTAACAATTGCATTCCTAGGCATATATCCAAAAGAAAATAAACATATGTCTACACACAAACTATACACGAATATTTATAGTAACCAAAAGTGAAAACAACTCAAAAAGCTATCAGTTGATGAGTGGTCAAAAGCAAAATTGAATACCTATATACAATAGAATTTTTTTTTACCAATTAAAAGGGATAGAGTACTGATATATACTACAATATAAATGAATTTTGAAAATATTATGATAATGAAAACAGCCTCCAATTGTAGGGATCAGTTTATATGAAAACGTCCAGAATGGCCTAAACTACTGAGACAGAAAATAGATTAGTCTTACCAGGAACTGAGGGGGTGGAGTGTTAGAAATAACCACTAATAGCTATGGAATCCTATTATTCTAAAGTTTAATAGCTTTCATGACTGAATAATGTTGGGAATATACTAGGAATCACTAAATTGCATATTTACAGGGGTTAATTTTATCACATGAAAATTATATTTCAATAAAGTTGTTATTAAAAATAAATTATGTATGGAGTACATAAAAATGAAAAGTTATGTATATTAAAATAAAGCCATATATCACTTTGGCTAATGGAATCTTTATGAATTTTTAAAAATTAGAAATCTAGAAAGAATGATCAATACGTTTCTCTAAAGAAGAAACACTGAATTACAAAACACTGTAAGCTTGAAATATAATAACCCAAACTCTGTATGCAAAATGAAAAAACAGATCAACAGTGCAATTGAATCCTACTTACATAGCAGCTATTATATGCCAGATACTTAATCTAGGTAATCCATACATATTGACATATTTGATCTTATAACAAACCAATGACAAGAGACTACTACAATCCTCCCATTTTAGAGCAGGGGATACTGAGAAGTCAAGTCATCTTCTTAGTTTCACTTGGCCCCTAGTTAGCAGAGCTAGGTTCAAACACCAGTAGGTTTCTTCCAGAGGCCGGGCTTTTAAGCCCCTACACACACTGCTGACCTTGTCAATCATGAACTGAAATAGGAACAAAGATAGGAAAGGAGAACAAAGAAGCAAGCAGAGAGAAAAATGCCCAAATCAAAGGAGGTCAAATATCCTGATAGGTCTGAAGACAAGAGGCTAGAAATACAGTGGAAATGCATGGGTAAATGGAAGAAAAGTTGACAGATCTCCAGAGGTCAGGAAACAACAATCTGTAAACAAGAGTCAAAAGTGTTGTCTTCACTGTCTCAGCAGCAGAGAATGAGGATGACCAAGAGGGGATGTTGCACCTGTCTTCTTAAGCTGTGATTTGCACATTTTCAGTATCTCTTACTATAGGTGTTATTTAAAGGCTTTTGTTCATATATTTGGTAATGATTAGGATGTACCCTCTAAGAATTGTTTATTATCTTTTCCAGTTTTTAAGTTTTGAGTTTACTATTTTTCATGATTTTTCTTCAATCTTACTTTTAATGTATTCCTCATCTTTTAATTTTTGTGTAGAACATTTTTGATTGGGATTTTTTTTCATTCTTTATGTCAACTTTATGATTAGAAAACCATTTTTCATTCTAATTTAATACATTCCCTTATTGTTGTAACAATTTCATCTAACCCTTTATCATTTCCTTTCAAATTATTTTTAAGGAAGTAAGTATCCATCTTTACTTCTTTTCCTAACTGTAACTAAATGTGTCAGCATCATTTGTTTAAGAAAACTTTCCCTCATCTGTTATTTTTTATCCCTGTATTTTTAAAATATGGTAGTATCCAGGGACTCAGCAATATCCAAAAAGCATGGTTCCAAAAATCTACTCTATTGTGTTTCTGAATTTGCCTGTATTCACAACATGTGCATTTCTGCTAAAAATGGCTTCCCTCCAACTGATACACACAGATTGATGGCAATAAAAAAAATTATTATGGGGCTGTTGAATCTAGGTCTCAAATGATAAAAATATTCTCTCCATGAAGAAAGTCAAAGAGAGGGTGAAGAGGAGGGGATGAAGAGAAAGGGAAACATCCTGTGTGTTCTGGCTTCCTTATTATTTAGCTCAAGAAGAATATATTCTTAATAACTATCAAACAATATAACTTTTCTCAATGTCATATTATAGAAGATTATGCATATCATGTTTCTGAAGCTCCCACGGGGAGCTTTTGTGGACTTACAGGAAAAGCCTCATGACCTGGACAATGGGAGATGACCTGGGGCTTAGACCCTAACAAAGACATCACCGTGTAGCACTACTGTGTGATAACACCCCCAAAACCACCACAGGCTATCATGAAAAACAGGGTTCCTGGGCAAGCATTTAGGCAGTAGAACAGAGATTCCAAACAGAAAGGCCACAGTCATCCCTCGAGTTAACACCAAGACAGGTAGTGGACAAATGGCTGGGTATCATAAGGAAGAGGTAAAACTTCTGCAGATATCAATTCAGGATGATTCAAGTTAAAAATATTTTGAAAAATCTCACAAGCGAAAAAGAATTCATGATGACCTGAAGTGTAACAGTAAGATAATCAGTGTGTGTAAGATAGACAAGCCCACCCTCCTACACTGCTGGTGGGAATGCAGTTTGGTGCAGCCACTATGGAAAACAGTATGGAGATTCCTCAAAAGACTAGGAATAGACTTACCATATGACCTAGGAATCCCACTTCTGGGCTTGTATCCAGAAGGAACCCTACTTCAGGATGACACCTGCACCCCAATGTTCATAACAGCACTATTTACAATAGCCAAAACATGGAAACAGCCTAAATGTCCATCAACACGTGACTGGATAAAGAAGATGTGGTATATTTATACAATGGAATACTACTCAGCCATAAAAACCGACAACATAATGCAATTTGCAGCACCATGGATGCTCCTGTAGAATGTCATTCTAAGTGAAGTAAGCCAGAAAGAGAAAGAAAAATACCATATGAGATCGCTCATATGTGGAATCTAAAAAACAAAAACAAACAAACCAACAAAAACAAAGTGTAAGTACAGGACAGAAATAGACACACAGACAGAGAATACAGACTTGTGGTTACCATGGGGGTGGAGGGTGGGAAGAGATAGACTGGGATTTCAAAATTGTAGAAAAGATAAACAAGATTACACTGTATAGCACAGGGAAATATACACAAAATGTTATGATAACTCACAGAGAAAAAAATGTGACAATGAGTGTGTATATATTCATGGATGACTGAAAAATTGTGCTGAACACTGGAATTTGACACTACATTGTAAAATGTTTACAAATCAATAAAAAATATTAAAAAATAAAAAAAGATAGACAAGCACACAGGGATGCAAGTATGAGAAAGCTTTGTCACAAACAGAACAGCTCAGGGGACCACATCAGAACATAGATGAGACCCTTTGCTGGATAAGAATAACTGGGAACGATCATCCAAACACAAAGTATATCTGGTATTTCTAATTACATTTATATATTCTTTTATCCCAAACTGCATAACGTGTTTTTAAAGTCTATTTTCAAATAATCTTTTAAAAATAACCCTTAAGACCTGAAATAAACAAGTTTTCCACTGTTTTCTTATATGGCTATCTAGAAAGCACAGCCCTTCGCTATCTGCTATAATCAAGATGCCTTCACCCATTGAAGTGAAAATTATCCAAGAATATAACCTTGAGAATGTTTATTAAAGTATCTTATTTTGCTACCTTTGTCATTCTGCAACAGGAAATCCCTTTAACTTAGATACTGTCTCAATCAGAATATTGTGTGATCACTTCTAACTTATATATCTTTTCATGTTTTTTCCTCTTTCTTCAAAGTGGAAGCAGAATCTTCCAGACTCAACTTTACAATCACCATTCCAGACAGCATTTCTGAATAAGTCATAGTTTAATATTGCTTCCCCACTTTGAATAAAGCATGGATCTTTTCACTACACTTATATTAAAACTTGATAAATATTTATTGATCAATTAAATATGTCAGGCACTGTGATTAAGAATTTAAATAAATAATTAAATTTCATCCTTTAAACTATCTTTTAAAAATGCACTACTATTAGCCCCATGTTATATACAAGAAAACTGAAACATACTGATGTTAAATTATGTTTGGGGGTCATCAACTGCTATGGGCTGAATGTTTTTGTGCCCCACCCCACAGTTCATCTGTTGAAATCCTGGTGCCTGTGGGAGGTGATTAGGTTGTGAGGGTAAAGCCCCAAAGAATGGGTCAGTGCCCTTAGAAAAGAGACCCCACAGAGATCTCTCACCCATTCCATCATTTGAGAACACAGGAGAAGACTGGCTATGAGCCATAAGGTGAGGCCCTCACCCAGGACATTAACGTGCTCATACCTTGATCTTGGACTTAGCCTCAGAACTGTGAGAAAGATATTTTTGTTGTTTATGTCACTAATGTGGTAGGATTTTGTCACAGCAGCCCAGCAGAATAAGACATCTGTCAAAGCAATGGTCTAAGATTGTCATCCAAACAGTCAGACTCCAGAACTGACCTGCTTTTGTGATTTTACAATTACTAACCCATCTTCCTCTTTCCCAATTCTCCACTACTTTAGCCAAACATCAAAATCACCTGTTGAGTTTTTCTTTAACACAGATACATCAATTCTACTCTTTGCCTCCATCCTGATTCAGCATTTTCCCAATTCTGATTTTTACTCTTTGATTTTCTCAGCATTCTCCCAATCTTAAACAGAGGAAATCAAATGTGTGATTGTGATGCCCAGTCACCAGGGAGAGCTACGGCATTAGACCCGACACTTCTTATATTCAGGGACAAAATCTTGACTTATTCAGAACCCCTATTACATCTCTATAGTCTTGCTGCTAATAGATACTCCATAAATATTTCCTCAGTGATTAAATCTTTATAGGCCTCAACACTATTAAACAGTTGCCTTAGGGTGCTAGTATCTGGAAAGTTAATAGGAAAAACCTAAAATAATGTATTATATTGAGTTGATTGCTAATTTTATTTTCAAGACAGTACAGAAGGGAACTGGGGGGGAAGAAAATTTGTAGTACATTTCTAAAATTTTGAAAATTGTATGGCTAGTGCTAATTGACTGTAATATATTGTGTGAGAATAATGACAAGGTTTGACAACCTGTAGGTGATGAGCACTTTTCAGTCAGAATGTACAAGGCGGTGAAAATCAGGTGTGATTACACCGGACTCCAGCAGCTGAATTTCAGACCTGTGTTTAACCACAGGTTTGTCACGATCTAAAAGATAAATTCTGTCTGTTACAATGTGGTCAATTTTAAAGTTAAGTTTATTTTCCCATTTCATATTAGGTTTGTACTCATGGTTCTAAATAACATGGTCTCTGCATAGTACACTTTAAATGAGGTTTTTGGTGTAATATACATTGCTTTGATATACAGTGACATTAAAGTCATTTTCTTTCTAAGTTTGATTATGTCAGTATGCTTTTTACTTTGCAATATTGTGAAATCTATTTTCCTAGCTTTTTATGTGTACACAATATATGATTATAAAATAGCAATAAAAGTAATTCAGGCAAGCTTCTAATTATTGAAGGTCACAGAAATACTATTATCTAAAAATTTAGGTGGTTTTCTTAAAATTATGGAAATTTCTTACTGGCCTAATTACTTAGATATTTAAAATAGCACAGTGAAATATAAATTAAATATACATATTGAATTTGATAGATACATTACTCTTAACACCTTTATTTCCTAAAGTAAAACAATTTCAAGTATCAATTCAAAGAAACACAGCAGAAACCGAAATGTACAGGAATTAAAATTCTTATTTCAAATTGGTAGCAAACAAAAAGTGAAGCAACTGCGTTATTTGGTAGAAAAGCTACCACCAGGAGGCGCAGCTGATACCCCAGGCAGTAGTGGCTGCGCGCTCCCGCTTGCGCGCGCCGCGCTGGATAGCTGGGAGCCGGATCGCTGCCCTTTGCACCTGGGCTGGCCGCCGTGGGGCGCAAGCTACCGGCTCGGGTGGGGGCTGGTTTTCTCGCCGGCCATCGGGGAAGGCCGCTGGAGAGAGGGGAGGGAGCACAGGGGGTGCGAACGGCGGGAGGGCAGCCGGAGAGCAGGGCGAGGAGGCGGTGAGTGGAGGGGAGGTAAGGGGAAGGGATGGGAGGAGCCGCGCGAAGCTGGGGTCAGGCCAGAAGGGGTGTTGGGAGGGTTGGGACCGAGAGAGAAAGTAACTCCAGGACGAGACCGGAGCGCCCCGCGCCGCGGGCACAGGCGGCGTGGCTGCGCCCGAGCCCGCGCCGCCGCCCACGCTCCAACGTAAACCCGGCGCGGGCGCCACCATTCAGCGATGCGCACCCCTGTCCCTAACGTGGCTGCGACGCCCAGAAAGTCACCCAGCCGGGATTCGGACTTGGGCAGGGGCGGCGGGATACGCGGTGCGGGGACATCCAGCATCTAGGCCTGGCGTGGAAGGGAGGACTGCCCATGTGGCCGGACCTGGCCCCGGGTAGACCCTCTCCAGGCAGGTTGGGGGCTCAGGTTCTGGCACGCGGGCCTCAGTGCAAGGCTGGCGAGTGTCCGGGGTCAGAGCCCGGTTCCTGGAGCTGGGGCTTTGGGCTGTCCTAATCAGAGAGAGAAACGTCTCCAGCGGGACAGATATCTGCCCTCTGAAGCCCACCCGCGAGTCCGAATTGGAGTGGAAGGGGCTGGGGCTCTGCTGGTCGTGCCAAGCGTGTGGGGTCTAGAGACCCAGGGGGGCAGCTGGGAGACGTGATCGCCCCGCGGGAAGCCCGCTGCCCGCGGGCTTCCCCGGATCTGGACCACGCACCGCATACACTTGCAAACAGCCCCCTCCCCCGGAGCTGGAGCGTGTTTCCCTTCCTCGTCCCCCGCCCCTGACTGCAGAAAAATAAGCTTCAGATTTTCACTCCGTGTCTCAAATGCGCCTGAAGGAATTAAACTGCACGAGTGAATAACAGCATTAGTTTCAAAATCATTTTAATCCCTGCAACAATAAACTTTGAGAACAACAACAAAAGAAAACTAAAACCAAAACTATGAAAATTCTATGTGACAATATTATTTGATGGTACATGTAATTAGTTAGATTAATTATATTTTATTTCACTTAAGGAAACAATACTGTAAAAAATTTCTATTAACATGCACAATAAAAATACATAAAAATATCACTCACTTTTACAAAACTGTTGTTCAAAGTGTTTTACATATTCAGAGTCAGACTTGCCATGAAGCTGATGGAATTTGTTTCCGAGTACCTCATTTGTACAAGCCTTTCCAGGGACCTGAAAATAGTCCTAGAATATGTTTATATGGTCAGTTATTTTTGTTACATTTAGAAATATATTTATAATTGTGATTTTTTTCTTATTGTAGTTAATATTTTATTTTGTCACTGATATATATAATTTGTCTTCTATTTCTTAAATAAAGCCACTTCAAAATGGTGGGGCTTTAAAATTTAAAGGGTCATATAGCCTTGACCTGTATTAGTTAGCTATATGAATGGACTGCATTAATTTGTTTAATTAATGTGACCATATGCTTTATACACAAAGATACAGGACAGGAAAGTTAAGGAACTTCTCTATGAAGGCTGTTAAGTTAATGATATAATATTCAAAACAAGGCCGTCTGGCTCTTGAGTGCCTGTTCTGAAAGTCCACACTTATAGACATAGATATTAACACAGATGGACCTCCAGACACTGTCATATATGTATGCAGTATGGCTTAATTTAGGTAAAACTTCAAACAGGCAAAAATAAATGGCATGTCTAACAGATACATACATTTACAGTAAAAATACAAAGACTAGCAAAGAACTGGTTAACATAGGACTCATGGTAGGAGTTACCTCTAGAGAAAAAGGAGAATTTAGTTGGGAGGAGCCTCCAAGGGCTTCAAGTGTCTTTGCCATCGTATATATTTAAATGATTTTTAATTCTACAGTTATCAGAGTATTATTTTACTTTAAGTCATATGTAGCTTATAGATACCCTCATGTTTGCAATATGTATAAAAAATTCAATAAAAAGTTGTCACATATTTCAAATTACATAGTTTCCCCTAAGTATATGTAGAAAATCCCAAATCTCTTTCTCATTGCTTTAAATAGACAGGAACTGTATTTTTTAATTTAATGGAATAAAAATAAAACATTTAGATTTTAAGCTATATTTTGGCATATTTCAAAGGAGAACACATCATTATTTTGGTTTCATCATAAAATATTAATTACATAATAACCAGAACTACCTGGAATCTTGGTAACCATGAGTAATTAGTGATTTAATCACATGTATTACAGAGACCTGGTTCCATCTAAGGATAGACACATGGAAAGAGTGTCATACTTATCAAACCATAAGAAGAAGCTGGGAAATCTGCAAAATCACAATGCTGCCTAACCCATCAGAGTGCTGAATTTGAAGGGCTATCATCAGGGTAAAATTTGAGGAACGCTGGCATCAGCCTCCAGACAGACAAGACACTGGCAATCCCTCACCTCTCCCAGAGCACTGGAAGTGTTAGGTAGTTAGATAAGCAGAGGCACGAGGTAGACAGGTGGAGGAGACGGAGGATGGTCTGGAAGATGGTGGCATGCCTGCCTCCAGCATAAAGGGGCTTTACTTCTTTTAAGTGAGTGCCAGCAAGAAACCAGTTAGAACTAAAAGGCAGGAACTGCATGGTAGTGACAAGAACCTAACCCAACAAGACCCAGTGCTCATTGTAATATAATTAGCATTGAGGTTCAGGCCCCTCCATGGGTTTTTCTGTGTTCATCATGGATAAGGGCATTCACAAAAGGGGACAAACATGACTGAGCACTCCAGGGGCAAGAGCCATCAATCAATCAGAAGACCACCTCTAAGTGAGGGTACAAGTGGAGGGAGCAAAGACCATTGCTGTCTTCACTTGGATCAGCCTGCCTCCTGTTCTTGGAGGGGTACTTCACCTTTCCTAATAAAATATTTCACTGCACAATGCATTCATCTCCCATGTGAATTCTTATCTTTCTGGTAAGTCAAGAACTGGGGCCTTTTCTTTCCCCCTTTTAGGGTAACAGAAGGAGACAAGGTGGCCATGCAAACAGATACAAAAGTATCAACTAACTCCTTAATGAACTGCACAAATCTGAGCATTCCCAGTTGGGAGAGTGTGGAGTCCTGGGAGCACAGATGGTTGCAGCCCCTTCTCCATGGATCTCACTGTTTGCTTGTGAAAAAGCCTGGGGGCAGGAAAGAGTGGAGAAAACCTCCCTGAGTTGGTGTGTTCCTGTTGCCCTGGAATGGCACTGCTGAGGGAGAAAACAATTCTTACCTGGTTGCTTAACCTAGTGGAATAATGTCTTAAGATGCTGAAAATAAAGGGCAGTAAATCCTGTCACTTTCAGTAGGTGAAAACTCAGAGTTTGATTAATGGAGACAAGGAGATATCCTCCTTGTTTCAGAAAATTAATGATTTTTTTTTTTTACCATGGAATGCTGGACAGGATCACCAAGGAAACTTGGCTCCAAAGACTCAGAGACATGTGAGCTACCAATGACTGATGCTATATGAGGAAAATGTGGAAAGCCTCTTTGTTCCTCACCATCTGGAGTAACCAGGACAAAGAAACCAGCAACAGCAGACCAACCCCCAGCAGAGGGATAAGAGCACACAGGGACCAAGATGCAGAGTCACAGGGAACATCTACAACTGAAGGTGGACCAAGCACATTCCAGAATGAAACTCAGATACTCTGTCAGTCTAGCTCCCATCCTATCCACAAGGTGACACTGAAGGAACCTGAAGTTAGCCATGCATGGCAGGTGATTGAAACAACCAGCAAAACAGAAACACAGCTCAGCTACCCAATGAAAGCCTAGCAGGAAAAGAGGCGTGCCTATTTCCAGCCTTAAACATTATTTACTTAGGCTTCTGACCCCCTACATGGAATATGTAGATTTCAAATAAAAGTTATGAGACCTATGAAATTGAAAGAAAAAATCCACTGTTGAAAGATAAAACAAATATTAGAAGTGACAATCAGACAGTGGATATAAAATCACTATGATTAATACATCACAAGTTCCAGTGAAAAGACTTGAAGCTATTCATGAATAGATGGGTCACTTCAGCAGAGAAATGGAAACAATTAGAAAATGTCAAAGAGCAGGCTAGGAATAAATTTAAACACATGCCCAGCAAAGGAGATGAAGAACGCCTTTGACAGGCTCATCAGTAGGCCTGACACATTCAAGGAGAGCCTTGGTGGACTTGAATATAGGTCAGCAGACATTACTCAAATGAAAACAAAAGAGAAAATTCTTGGAAAATTTTAATAATTTAAATTTAAAAGAACAGAGTATCCAAGATATGTAGGCCATTCAGTCTAAAATATATTTAATTGAATTCCCAGAAGGAAAAAGAAAGTAAAATAATGAGGAAAAAAATACTGCAAAATGAATAGTCAAGATTTTTCAACAAATAATGAATTAAAAACAACCTAGAAATAAATTCATTCTGCTAAAGGCCAAAGATGAAGGGAAGCATTAAAATCTGTCAGAGAAAATACATGATCATCTTTAGGAAATGGGGTGTCTCCCAGGTGTTTGAGACCAGGTGGAACCAGAATAAAGTTATCAACGTGCCTAAAAAAATTATGTATAATTTAGAGGAGTGAATGATCTGCAAAAGGGATTAAGAGAAATCAGAGAAGGGAGGTAACAAGGTCAGTTATACAATGTAAAGTATGCTTTTCCTGGCTAGAAGTTGGATCTCCCAGTCATATATAGTGTACAAATCAATGAATCAACTAATTAACTGTATAAACATATATAAATAACAAATAAATACAATTTAAAATTATATTCTATTATATATCCAAATGATAAAACAAAATATGTCTCGGTATTTGTACTCAAATAATATACATTTCTGATGATTTTTTAAATGTAAGTATAGTCAGTTTACAATGTATCAATTTCTGGTGTACAGCATAATATTTCAATCAGGCATATAAATACATATATCCCTTTTCATATTATTTTTATTATAGGTCACTGAAAAATATTGAACATAGTTCCCTGTGCTAAAGAGTATAAGCTTGTTGTTTATCTATCTTATATATAGAAGTGTCAGCAAATCTCAAACTCCCAATTTATTCCTTCCCACTCCCTTTTGATTTGCTTTTCAATAACATTTGCTTCTTTCTTTCAATGTAATTTCAGTAATTACATTTCCAATATCTTAGGTTGATTTTAATATTCTACTAAGTTGAGCTTAATATTCATTGACAGATATTTTAAATTTCATAGATTAAACTGACAAATAATACTATGCAAAATGCACTCAACTTTACTACTGTGAATCATGTCTTGAATCAGAAGAGCTCTGGGACCCTGAAGGAAGCAAGCACATCAGTCAAGCATTAATCCAGAGGCAGGAACCATGTGGTACCTTGAATATGGACATTTTAATTAAAAGTACTAACTATAGCAGGGAATCATCTACTAAAATGTAAAGGGTCCTATAAAAAATCTAGGAATAACAGATAAAAGAACAACCAGATCTCCTAGAGATGAGATCATCTCTAGGGAAATAGGAAACAGGGAAACAGGGAAAGACTCATTTCCTGAAGTGTGGAGAACACCCAGACCTCTTTTTAGATGGTGGGTATATCTATGGATCATGAGAGAGTGGAGAAGTTCACCGAGGCAACAAGCCTCCCAGGGAGTACAGGAAGAAATTTTTAATAGGAGGTACCCTGCTGGAAAATCCCCACTAAGAAGCCACTGTGGAGTTGCTGGAGAAATCTATCCCCAAGGAATATCCTGAGCTGCTTATAAGTCAGGTACTTCTGGAGTCAAGGGACTGGAGGAGCTATGCCCTCTGCTGAGCTTGGAAGTTGACATGGTGCAGGAGTCTGCCTAGGAAAACAGAGCAGACTTGGAAGAGAAACTCCTTTCTTACTCTATTGTCTTTCTGTTACTCTCTACTTGTCGGAGCCAGCCGACAATCGATCAGGTCCAGAAACCTGTGCTGCAGGACTGAGAAAAGGAAAGACGTAACAAAAAGACAGCAAGACAAGAAAAGTTGGGGTTGAGAGGGTCTCACTCTAGCCCGCAAGACGCTAGGTCAAGAGTGGACGACGAGTTTATTTCTTGCAGTCAATTTATATGATTTTAACCCATTAGCTCATACATTCCTGCCTGTAGGCAAAGGTATTGTTTTAAGGCGTGTACTAAAACCATTAACTTGCATATTGTTACAGACATCATTATTGTTTACAGTTCTTGTAAAACTAAGATTAAGAGTTCCTGGAACCAAGATGATAAGCTAAGACATTGTTCCTCTAGGCTAACATCGTGACTCGTGTATATTTAGCTCAGGTGATTGTTCTCTAAATAGATTACTGATTTGTGTGCCAATTGTATCTCTCCCTCTGAAGGTCTTTTGTGACTTAGTAGCTCAAGGATATTTCCTCAGGCATAGGCGCACCTGGTGCATTCTTTAGTAAAAGGTGTGGCGGGACAGAGATTGTTCTGACTCAGTTGACCTTTGAGCCGGGCGCCCTGCACTTTGGGGTTTTACGCCCAAGTTTTGTGCTCGGCAGCCCTCCGTCACCAGCGGCTCCCCGCATCTACTAACAAAGCATGCCATCTGCCACAGGAGAAACATCTACAGGGTCCAGATATATTATTTCAGAGCAGTCATTTAAGGGTGGTTTGCAGCAGAGAGGCAATGCACTGATACCAAGTATAATACATTTTAAAGTCTCCCAAGAAAAATGTATCTGAAAAAAAAAAAAAAAACACTGTCAGCCATCTGGTCTAATGTGAGCCACACATTTTGCACTACATGCACTTGCTATTCTAAGTATATGCCAATAATAAGGGGAAAGAAAGAGACAACACAGAGAAAACATTCAAAAGCATCCCAGAGCTGGTTATGTCAGTGCTTTCAATTTGTGAAATCTCATCAAGCTGTAAAGTTAAGTTTTATTCACTTGTCTTATCATTTTTATATTTCAATAAAGACTTTTAAAGTAAGGCATATATGTGGCAAAGTTTAATTTCTGATTATGTAGCACTCCATAGAATTCATGTATTTAGCTCTATTGGCACATGGATTTCTTCATATTTCAATTGCCAATTCAATTGCAATGACTCTGAATTGAACATAATTGTATTTCCAGACTCTCAATAAAAATTATTTTTTAAAATTGAAGTATGAGTGTATTTTGGAAGGAAAGACTTGTCAATCATGCAAAATATGTGTTATCTTTGTCTTCTTAAAGGTTACTAGGTTGCCTCTAACTGAAAGTTATAGCCATTATAAATGCCATCAGGAAGATAGTAATTATTGTATGGTAATTACTTTATGGTAAATAACCAAATGACCCTCATTTCATTCACTAAGTTCTTTTATTTTTAACTGAAGTATTTTTGACTTACAATATATTAGTTCAGGTGTACAGCATGGAAATTCTATATTTTTATAGATTATACTGCATACAAAGCTATTATAAAATAGTGACTATTTTCCTTGTGCTATCCATTAGGACTTTTTGTATCTTGTTTTATGCATAGTAGCTTGTATTCCATAATTCTTTACAATACCTTTGCCCCACCCCACACCCCTCTCTCCTGACAACCAACAGTCCATTCTCTGTATCTGTGAGTCTGTTTCTGCTTTGTTATATCTGTTCCATTATTATTGTTGTTGTTATTATTATTATTATAATTACTATTATTATTATTATTACTGTCTTCACCATTCAGTGGAGAATCAGTCCCTGTCTTAGAAGACATGTCTTCAACAGTGTTATTAACAAGTGAATCACCTTTTGTGGTAGGCTAATTTCATTCATTGTCTCATTAATTCTTTTCTAAATCCTGTCATTTTCTTTGTAATTTTCTGCTCTTCCCTTTGACAATGGACTTTTCTACGTTTCAAGCTCTGGTCAAAGCAATGTTAACAAGTGTGATATAAGCTGAAAATTCATTGAAGATAGAAGAGTGCACTTTTGCTTGTCCAGTTCATGACATGACCTATTCTCTCTTGAATCCTCACCATCAACCTGAGAATGAGCTGAGACTAGCTTCCTGGCAGCTAAGAGACCGCATCAAGCAGGTTTGTCACCCCAGCTAAAGCCAGCCAAGTCTGGTCAGTTCACTACTAACCTATAAGCTTATTATACAGGAGAGAGAACTTTTAGCAATGTCAGTTCAACTCAATTCAGATTAGCAAGACCTCCAAACTGAATCAAAACCTTGCAAAAAATAACAGGTAGATGTGATTTTTAAGTCACTATATTTTGATATGTCATGGGAAAATATCTGCATAGCATAAATTTTCACTTCTGGCAGAAGTTTTCTCTCTCACTCAATTTTTCAAAATTAAAAAAAATGTTTTTTATTTCCTTATGAAATACTATTCATAGGACTCCTCTTCAGTTTTATGCATTGAGAAGGAATTAAGAACCAGAAAAAGCAGTGATATTCTTACATGAGATGGTCATGTGAATTTATTATAGTTAGAAAACATTTTTCTTCATACCAGCAAGAGAAATTGTGAATCTAAATTTCACTATAACTAAGGTACAAAATATTATGTACTATGAACTTGTAGGGTTCCTTGGGAAGAGTTAAAAATTTAAAGTTAAAATCTACAAGTGTTGAGTCCACCAAATGAGATAATAGATTAGAAAATAATAATGGTTTTCATTAATTACTTTTGGACCTAGAGATGATCATATTATCTGAAGTCAGAGAAAATCAAATATCATATTATATGCTGAATCTAAAAATGATACAAATGAACATATTTACAAAACTGAACCAGACTTAGAGACATAGAAAACAAAGTATGGTTACAAAAGGGGAAAAGGCAGCAGAGGGATAAATTAGGAGTCTGTGTTCAACAGACATGCAAGGTATAGCACAGGGAACTATATTCAATCTCTTGTAATAACCAATAATGGGAAGGAGTCTGAAAAATTATATATATGTATATACTAAACCACTATGCTTTACAACTGAAATTAACACAATATTGTAAATCAACTATACCTTAATTTAAAAAAATAAAATAAAGCCAGCAAACTCTCAGTGCTGGTCTTTGGCAAAACAAAAACAAACAAACAAAAAAACAAAAAAGGCAATACTGGTGATCTGATTCCCTCATTAAAAGATGTTGCAATAGTTAAGTGAATTTTTTTTCAAAATTATTTAGAAATATTTTACAATAAAAAAGTGATAATTGAATAAGTGTAGGCTTAATCATTGTTACACCAAGTGTGCATGAACACATAAGTTATTAAAAAAAAAAGGGCAAATTTAATGACTGACAATTAGGGCAGTAATGATGAACAGCTGCCCAAACCAAACTGTCCCAAGTCCTGAATCATTGTGAAAACTCAGGGAAACAACCTGTGACTTGATGAATATCCAATAAATATAATTTATGTGAGAAATGTATTACTATATTTTATGAAGATTTGTGTGTGTGTGTCACTCGGTGATGCCACATGTTGGGCTCAGCTGTGATTCATGGGTCAAGAGAGAATGAGGTGTGTTGTTCTGTTAATTGCACACACAACAGCTAAAATATGCATCATATTCCAAAACAATGACTCTTTCTTTTTATTTTTATATTGTCTGTCTGTTTTGGAGATAAGAATAAACAAGAATTTTAAAAACGAAGAGCACTAAATTCATTCTCTAAGACTATTTTTTTGAAAAATGTTTGTTGAGCACCTCTTCTTTACCAGCTACTATGAGTCACAGGCAAAGACTGCCTAACTCTCCTTGCAGAAGTTGGATGGGAAGAAATAATATCCTTTTAACTAATCACAAAGAAAAAGTTATAATTGATGTTGAGGGCCTGAAAAAAGCCATCTGATTCTTATTCTACTTCTAATCTTAAGTAATTTCAACTCTCCAATTTTACGTTAGCTTATATAGCTAAGAAGATATTTACAGTATTCTTGAATGATGATTATTTATCATCTCTAAATGTTTTTTCTTTTGACCTATCCTTTCTGCTTCTTTGAGCTACATTAGATGATATTATTTACCCACATGTGCACAATAATTTTCCCATGAAAATTAAGCTTCTTAGAGAAAATCTATTCTTGCTTGTGTAACTTTACAGCACTTCAGATCCAATTATTTATTTAGGCCATTAAGTGTTTGAAAAAGAAAGACTTAGATTTGAAACCCAATTTGGTCACTGACTGGTTTCAAGAAATTGCAGAAAATTATCTCCTTTCTCTCTCAGCTTTGAATTCCATACGTACAAAATTGGAATTAAAACATTTGCTCACTTAATCTCACAGATAGGTGTAAGAAGAACATGAAATGCAGTTTCAGAAAGAAATTAGTAAATTACAATGAAACGTGAAGCATATTCCCTTAATGATAAGGAATTAAAAGTTCATACATTAACATATCTGATTTCTCATGCATTGGAGATTTCTAAATGGGAGTAAACCTGTTAGTGTTGTAAGGATGAAAGTTTTATTATTACTTCTAGCCATTCATTCCAATATCACATCCCTGTATTCTATGTGAGGTTGGTAAATTTAGGTTGTTCTGGGTTCCCTTATAAGTGAAGCTGCATATTCTTGCTTTCTCATGGAAGGACTACTTTTCTAAGGGTCTCTTTCATTTTGTCTGTGAGGTATCAGACAGCTTCATTGTTCAGATGATAGCTTAATATTCAGAGAAAAATAGGAAGGCAAAGGATAACTGGAAATCAAACTATTTTCACAATTTGGAAAATTTATGCACATTTCTAAAATCACGAAAATTCATACAGTAAAAAGTCATGACTATAAATCTTAAAAAAGTAATCTAGTGGGTTTCTAGACTTTATATTATATTGCCTTTCTAGGAAATCATTAGTACATATCATTAAAAAATATTTCATATCTTAGGTTAATAGTTATAAGGGGGGAGACATATGGTACAATAAAAGAAAATGTCATGAGTGATTTGTTTCCTGAGAGATTTAAAATTTATATCAAAAAAGAATATCTGATTGCCTCTCCACTTTTATCTCCTGCCATCAGGCTTGGCCCAGAGAGGCCTCATCTAGACCCTCCAGCAGCCCAGGATCCTTGGTATCTTGTGGTCCACATATTTGTCACCTGTGATACACTTTTCAGAATATCTCCTATGTATCCTTGAGACATTAAGTCTTTTCTGGGATAAAATAAATTAGGTCCCCTTTGTAAAATCTATCACTTGACATGTTGTTAAATAATAATAATAATAATAATAATAATAATAATAATAATAATAATAATAATAATAATAATAAAAGTCCTGTGTTTGTGGTGAACATGAGGTTGTAACATTCTTCTGAATACAATACTCAAAGTTATATTTTTATAGTTGTATAATGGGTATATTTTTGCTGAATATCTTTCAGGTTAAGAAATATCATGTTGCTTTACTTTCCTTAAATCAAATCACTTTTATATTAACACCTCTTCCTTATGTGGTGAGAAATAATTATTCTATTCAGCCCAGTTACTCAATGGGGAGATGTTTCCTCCTCACTGGCATTTTTAAATTTGACCCTTGGGGACTTTCACTGGCTGGTATGTTAGAAAATGCACTCCCCTGCACACAGACTCCCTCCCTGACATGATCTATTCAGCACATAATCTTAGGTCTCTGCTCATTTTGAAAGCATTCAAACTAGTTGGCTAATGTCCTATCACTACTATCACTCACATAGACAGAATTGAGGTTGTCAGGCTCCAGGCCAAAAACCTATGTCTAATTTAAGTCCAGCCATAGGAAATTGTAAAGGATTTACTTGAGGAAACTCACAGGGGAAAGCTGCTCAGCCCACCCTGACTCAGTGCCCAGCCAATGAATTGCAGTCTCAGAACCCAAGGCCCCTAGTCATGCATGCCTTTACACTTACCTCATTTCCTGACCCAGGCTCTCCTCTTGGAGGCTTCATCATCAGGATCTTACTGCAGGGGAGGTTCTTGGACACCTCTGCCCAGATAACCTTTTCAGGGACCCTTGAAAATATTTTTCTCAATGCTATACTTGCCCTTACCCTTTGGCTCCACACAGACCTCAGGTCCAACGTGACAGGAGCATTCGGTTTGGGGGCTCCCTGGAAAGTAAGAAAATATTTTCACTGATCCACCTGACCATTGTCTTGGGCAATATCCTGGGGGAAAATGAACCACCATGGGAGCTGGCACTTTCTCCTGTTTAACTTCTAACTGTGTCATCTCAGCAAGTGATAGAAGGCTTGACTGTTACATTCATCTGGCCTTTTGTCTTGATCAACTACTTCAACATCTGACAGCTTATCTCTCTTTAGCTTAGAAGGCTCTGGGCAAGGCCCAGAGATGGTGCACAGCAACAAATGATGCACAGCAACAAATGAAGTGTATAGTAATAGAGCCAGAGCTTAGGAAAATACTCTATGAACATCATCATTTTCGGCCATACAGCTGTCTTTTATTTATACCCTTTTTGCCTTTACACATTTTGGAATACTGTAATTCTAAAATTTGAAAATTAATATTAATTTCTCACCATTGTCCTTTTAAGTACAGAATAGCCACAATTCCCAGGACACAATGCTTCTCTGACTTTGAGGAGGGTTACCATGATCTCTCACTCTTTGCTGTGTAGGATAGAGTTGAAAGAATAAAATAGAAATTAACATTTATTAAACAATCCTGTCAAATGTGTGATAGGAAAATCTTCTTTCTGTGTTGTCCATCCAAGCCTTAATCTCTCCTGTATCTTAAATCAATTGCTCCCTTTCTGGGTCACACCTGCTTCTCTTTCCTGTGTGTTTAATATTTATGCTAGTGGGTTTTTGACAGCATTATCTCTTATGATCTTCCCCTCCCCTCTACTCTTCTTCTCCTTCCTTATTTTTTTGGGGTTTGTGTTTTGCAATTGTACTTATTTGTTTGTTTGTTTGTTTATGCATATATGCTTTCTGATGGAAGGGATAGTTCACCAACTTCTGGCCACTCTGCACTGTTACATAGTGTGAGAAGTTAATGAGAATACAATGGGGAAATGGAGAATGTGCACACAATCAGAAAAGTGAATCTTGTGTCACTCTTGTTGTCATGCTTTATTCCTTTTGACACTATATTTTTTTTATATTCTGGAATTTGCCATGCATCAGTGTTTCATGCAGATTGATTGGGTGGGAGCAGTACAGGGAAAAAGATACCATTTGTACCCTTGACTCATACAGCATGGTTCCTTGACTCTGTTGAGAAATTCCAGATCTTTTTTAAAATATAAATATTTTTTCCCTAAGGGAAAAACTAGATTTTAAAAGAAATAAAATCAGAAGAATATATGTCCTATGGATAAACATGACTGGCAGCTTCAGGTTTACAACAAGAAAGAAAAGAAAATTGTAGAACAAAATATATGGTTATCCATATTTTTTTTCTAAAACTGAGTTTCATACTTGTTTCTATTTATTTGCAATCCCCAAGTTTGAAATGGAGAATAAAACTAGTCTCTTAAAATATTAATTCTCAAATAGTTTTTTAATATTTTAAAGAAGAAAATATTTTGAGTTTATTCCTTTAATAAACTTACAACAATTAATTTTTGAAAGTCTTAAAAATAGCTTTTTAATGCATCTGAAACTATATACATCAGACATGTTATTAGGATCTGATAGCATAATATCAATAGATGAGAAATTGCATCTGCAACCCTTCTTGTCTTCCTTTATGAGTATGGAAATGAGATACTGTCAAATATCTCTTTTCAATTATCCATTTTCAAATATCCATTGTCAATTGCTCAAACTTTTGACATTTTCTGGGGGTTTTTTTACTTGTAATAAATCACAATTGTATCAGATCCAAATTTTTTAAAAAGAAACTTCCTTAGAAAAAAGCATTCCCAAATTTGTATTATAACCAAATAAATTAAACTGACTTTTTTTTTCTTTGATGTAGGGCAGCTCTCATAGGGTATTATGTCCCTTTGGAGAATTACCGAGGAACAACACTGATAGAAATTGAACACTGTTTGGAAGAAATCTGTGAGAATCAGATTTGTAAGAGGACAATAAAACATATTTTACTGCTGTATTATTCAGTAACCATTTGGTTAAAAGTGACATTGACTCAAACTAGTTTAAGCCATAAAAGATTACTTATCAGTCCATACATTGAGAAAGATAGATACTGTGATAAGGGAAATAAGAATGGTTCATAGTGAAATGAAAAAAAAAATTGAGAGGCAGAAAGTGTGATATAAGCAAGATGTTTATTAGTAAAGTAAAAAGGTACTAAAAGAGTACACTACTGAGAATTGGGAGCAGGCCAACTGAGAGGAAAAGTGCTTATTTCAGGTGAGAATGGATTCCAGGCTACAAATATGTCACTAGCAACTTGTATCATTTTCTGCATCTCGTTTCTGACTTCTTTCTGAGACACCCTCTCTTCATTTTTATGAATGCTGCTCATAGAGTTCCAGTTTAACAAATAACTTATTTTTCAGGACCTCACATGTAGAGAGAACCCCCTTTCCAAATTCCACTTTGAAAATCCATATATGTCTACTTCTACCACACAGAAAAAAGAATCAATCAAGATAAATCAAATTAATCAAGCAATCAGGCAAGCAAGCAATCCCAATTCTGTCTTGCTTAACTTAAACCACATAATCATCCTTAAACCAATTGCAATCTGTGGAAGATACATTCTAACAGAAATGTTGGTCTCTGTGTTTTGCAGTGACTGCTTCTTGACAAATTATCCAAAATTCAGTTGTGAAAATTCATTTTGCTTGTTGGTTCTGTGGGTCAGTGATTCAGACAGGGAATGGTGGGGAAGCCTTGTCTGCTTCACTTGACATCTGCCAGGGTATTACAGAGGCAGGGATCTGAAGTAATCTGAAGTCTCTCTCACTCATATGTCTGCAGATTGAAGTTAGAGGGTGTTGGACAGCTTAGGGACAGAATA
Organism: Vicugna pacos; assembly: GCF_048564905.1. Taxonomy (NCBI): domain Eukaryota; kingdom Metazoa; phylum Chordata; class Mammalia; order Artiodactyla; family Camelidae; genus Vicugna; species Vicugna pacos. The sequence goes on from NW_027328737.1 coordinate 3,110,714, forward strand.
GACAGGAATCCTACAGCATCTCTCTCTTACTCCATGTTGTCTCATCACCTGACCTCATTATGAAGCTTAGGGTAATCAGGCTTTTAATGTGTCAGCTCAAATGTTCCAGAACAAGAGATCCAGGTGGAAGGAAGTAGCGTTTCCTTTTTCTTAGAGTCAGAAGTTATACAATGTAACTTCTGACACATTATATTCATTAGAAGTGAGTCAATAAACCAGTCCATATTCCAAAGACTCATATATCTTGTGAGAATTTGAGAACATATTTGAAACAAACTCAATGTGCCTAATTTCAGGAATGGTAAATGACACATTTTGATAGAAATTTCCACAAAATAGAAGAATAGATAACCAAAAAAAGGGGGGGTGTATATGTTTGTTACAACCATGTAAGAAATAAATACATAATAATCACAATCAATTTTAGTTTTAATAGCCCAATATGCTATAGATATTTTCTTATTAATTATAATTTGCTATTACAGTTCTAATAAAGTTAACAATTATTTATATCATCTCTGAATTATCACTAAGCCTTGTTCATTGTTAGACATTTTAATCAATCTTTCTATTTATGAGTATTAATTTTCATTTTTCTATCAATTGGTTAAGATAGATCTTTATGATTTTTTTTTAGGCAAAGTAAACAGGTTCGAGTTCTTCTTGAGTCCTGTTTACTTTAAGTGGATTTTATCTTGAAAAGGAATATCTGATCATAAGCTTTTATTTTCAACATTAAACTATGGATGATGCTGTGAGTTTGTTTTTTCTTCTATCATTTTGTGTTTCAAAAGAAAATGTGAGGAATATGAGTTTGTTTATTTCCTATTTTTAGTATGAGGCTAACCTTTATCATTGACTTTTCTGTTATGTATTTTATGGGATGAAGTTCCTTCGTCTCTCCTCTGTGTTTACATGTAGGTGTCTTAAGAATTATATTACATGTACCATAGTGAGCATTTCATTACACATGCAATGAATTTTAAACATTTTTATTTGTCTAGAAAACATATCCACACTATAATTTTGGCTACCACTTCTTCCCTTTTTGTTCTGTTCTATCAGTAATCACCTGTAATCTGCATTTTAGAATCACCAGTTTAGAGCTTCTATAGATACTTGCATCTTTTTTCTGTTAATTTCATTTTGTCCTTTGAATTCAGGGAAACATTTTCAAATTGTTCCCCATGTCACTTAATCAATAACATTCTTCTGAGAATTCAAAACAATTTCCCATTTTCCAAATTATGGAATAGATCAATTTCAGAATTAATATCCTCATTTAAGTGTTTTGTATTTTGTTCAATATATTTGATTCTGTACTATAATTTCACGGCTCACAAGTTGTTAGTAACTATGTTATTCTTTTAATATCATTTGAATTGTAATCCTTCCAACTTTGTTTATCAAGAGGTGGGTTATGTTAACTTGATCTGTATACTTCTGACAGTGTCACACCATCTTGAATAATGTAATTTATAGAAAGTTTTGAAATTGGGAAATGTGAGTCTTCTACCTTTGTTTATCTTTTCCATTTTCATGGTATCCTGGGCTCTTGAATTTCCATATCCATTTTACAGTCAGTTTATCAATTTCTGTGAAAAAGTTAGGTAGAATTTCAATAGGGAATTCACTGAATCTAAATCAGTCTGGGAACTACTGATGCTTCAAAAATATTGTTTGCTAATTTATGAATATGATATCCCTTTCCACTTATGTAAGTTTATCTTAATTCCTTTAAAAGAGGTTTTACAGTTTTCAGTGTACAAGTCTTGTAGTTCTTTTGATAGATTTTAAACATTTTATTCTTTTATATGCAAGATCATAAACGTATGGAATTTGCCCACTGCTATTGTATAGAATTTCAACTAATATTTTATACGGATTTGATATCCAACAATCTTGCAAAACTCATTTGTTACTTCTAATTGTGTTTCAGTGTGTGTGAAATCCTTTGTAATTTCTGTATCCACTCACATGTCATCTTTAATTATATGGAAACATCTTTATATTTGGCAAGGCATAACTCTCATGTTTTCCTTTAGTTCATGAAACATGATTTAGTTCCTGGGAGATATTTGTAGAAGTTGATATAAAGTCTTTGTAAAGTGTATCCCAAATCTAAGTTTTCTCAGAGACAGTTTCTTTACTCTTTTTTTCCCTATTGTGTAGCATAGTTTTGTGATTCTTTGCATGTCTCATAAACTTGTTTTTTTTTTTGAAAACTGAACATTTAAAGTAATATCATGTGGCAATTGTGGAAATAAGATTTTTGTTCTTACTGCTTTTTTTTTTGGTACATTTCCTGAACAAATCTATAAAGTCTGTGTTCTATATTACTTGTCAACAGAACTATCTCTTTTGTTAGCTTAGCGGTCACCTAATAACTTCACACATTTTACTTAAATGCTATGTTCCAATAAGTCTCCTGGATATTGCTGAGTGGTTTTATGTGCATGTTAGACACATTTTAATGCTCCTTCAGTTTACAGCTATGCTTCATCTCTCACTTTGGAGTTTCAATATCAGCCAGAAATGAGATATTAAGACCTTCTCAGTTTCTCCGGGGCTTAAAAACTGCCCTATACATGACCTTCCACATTCTCAGGAATATATCAGAGCTATTTAAAACCCCCTATGGATTTCCTATTTTCCAATTTTTCCTTTTAAGTCTTTTGGTCATCTTCCCACTTGCCCCAGTTGTTGTTATTGACTCAAGCAGTTGTGGTACTAAACAATTATTGCTGATGATTTTTAACATGTGTCCTGGGGTAAAAATTTCCACTCTGCATTCTGACTTATATCAAATAGAAAGCAGCTGTTGAATTTGGGTTTACAGCGGGCTGCCATGCCAAATAATAATAAAATATCTCTAGGAATGAGGCTCTATGGGGTAGTCCAAATCTATTCTACCCTATTGGGACACCATATTTAAATAGATACATAAAAGTACTTAAAGAATATTATCGTATTAATGCAGTGAAGAGAGGGTAGCTATTTTAAGATTGTAAATGATGTATAACTTTCTGTAAAAGTTAAATGTTCTAGAAAATTTTATATGGGTTTTCTTGGTATTATTTTCAGGTATGCAGCATAGTGATTCAGTATTTTTGCAGATTTTATTCCAGTATATGTTATTACAAGATATTAGCTATAATTCCCCATGTTATACAGTAAATCCTTATTGCTCATCTATTTTATATATTGTAGTTTGCATTTGCTCACTCCATATTTTCTTAAGATTGACAATAAGACCAGGTCACACATTTCATCATAACTTCAGTGATGTTTAAATTATAATTCTTGACAAATTATTTTTAGTAAATACTCAACATACATACACAAGAGCATCTATTTAATAATAGTTCAATCATTAAAAAAAAAACTGGAAGGCTTTTCGTACCTGAGAAGATGTCATATTTTAAAGAAATAAAACAATGTAATATAAACATCACAGTCAACAAATCAGCTTCTTGGAATAAAATGGAAATTTTTAAAATAGAAATAAAGCACTTTTGAATGAATCTATTCTGTGATAAAATTATCACAAAAATTGGACTTAGTGCAGCTTGTTTAAGGGAAGGTTTTGGAAAAACTGAATCACAGAGAAGATTACAACTTTTGATCTCTACATATCAAGATACACAAAGACCTATATGGGAATAGTAAAATCATAAAAGTAATAGAATGAAACCAAGGAAACTATGTGCAACATTGTGTTCAGTAAGGGATTTTAATAAAGCATTTGAAAGCACATATATAAGGCCAAAATTTAAGAATTCTGGTTCAGTATTGGCAAATACAATATTGTTGTTCAATCAAAGGCACAATTGAAAAATAAGCTGAGATGATAGAGAAATGAAGGTATTTGCAAAATTAGTATCTGAAAAATACTTCACATCTACACTATACAAGTTTATATCAACATAATAAAAAACAATAGAGACCAAATGCAAAGAGGACAAATCTCACTAATAAGCAAAGGAAAGAGGGACCTCTGTACATATTCTGTACATGATATGTCCTTTAGTGTATATTTTCAAGATGTTTATTACAGCATTCTTTGTGGAAGCAAACAATCGGAACCATCCTTGTTAGTGATTACTAAAAATAACAATGCAAATGTAGGATATGTGTAATACATACGATGCCATAATAGGTAGCAAAGCAGATATGTATAAACTAGAGGCCTTCAGAGCATTTTGATGAATCTTAAAACATGAAGTTGAGTAAAAACAAGAAGAAAAATAAAATGTCATTGTATTATCATTTCTCAATCCCATTTATGCATGTAAACAATGAAGATATGCAGGAAAAATACATTATACTTAAAAGGATACATAACATTCAACATATGTGTGTAGACACATATATTCAATTATTCATGCCCAAAGCATTAGAATATCTCTGTTGGGGGAACTGGGGATATTGAAAGCATGTAAAAATAGAATTGGGAAATATGTACTTAATTCTTGTATTACAAGTCTGCAATAGTGAGAGGAAAAACAAAAATACAGCTATTCTAACCTAATGGGTAAAACTTAAATCTTAACCTGTGATACACTGGTTTTATACTTTACCTCCTACAATCTCTTTTCACAGTCAAACTATTATTTATGTAACAAATAATTGTTAATTTCCTGGATGCTGATGCCCAATATCTTGGGTGTGCTTTCCTATAGTATCAAGATAATATAGAAACCTAATTCATTGTGCTGTTTTAAAGATACATGATTTAATATGTGAAAATATTTAGAACAATGTTTGAGACATATTAAAAGCTCAACAAAATTGCCTTCTTGTAATATTTGATTATATATATTTAAACAAAATTTTAAAATAAATAAAAATGTACAAATTTTAGAATAAATGATATTGAAATGCTATTTCATCATTATTAAGTGATTAGAAATCTGAATTCAGTATTGTTTCACTTACTTCTAAAGCTTACTGATAGTCTCAATTTTGAACTTGGTCTTTGAAAAATTTGAGTCTTATAGTTAAATATGACTATATACATAATATATTTAATATATGAAATATTTGTAAATAAATGTATATATACTCATTTAAATAAAAAGGTAACTGATTAAATCACACAGCAGAAAACCTTAAAGAGACCTGGATTCTTTTGAATGTTAATTTCCACATTCACACATCCTCAGAAATTTTGCTTTCTTTCTGTGTATTCTATGATGTTTTGGGCATTTTTCTCCACTGTGAGTCACTTTCACCATTAGGACAGCTCATCTGATGAGTGAAATATACATAGGTGTTCCTAAAATCCCTATGCTACTCCAACCAGTCCAATATTCTGTTGTTATCAAGGAGTTAGACAAAGCTTCTTTCCTTACTGCCTTAGCTAAGTGTTCTCAATGTCACGTGACCTGGATTAGATTTTGTGGTCATCTCAGAACTCAATTCTGTGGCTAGGAGAATGGGAGTCTTTCACGGAGCTTAAGATTAATCATTCCCATCAAACTCAAGGAGACAGTGGAATGGGAATGCCATTTCACAAAAGTAAAGCTGAGTGCACTAGTTAGAATTCTAGGGAGTGAGTCTTAAGTAAAGAACCAACAAATAGAACCTTTCAAATGAATACACAATAGTTCTATACATTACCTCTAGGGTCGTCTTCATTTTTTTTTATTATAAAGGATTATTCAAGATGTGTATCTCCATTTAAACTATTTTCCTCATGTTTTTAAAGACTTTCCCAATATATCTAAGTTCTTGGCTTCTCCTTATGACAACATTTCAGATATTGACAAGTCCATTGGTTTCATTTTTTACACATTGTTTGTGGAGTATTTAGAGGCTCTGCTGTAACAGGCAATAAATGAAGAAGAAGCACATATATTTTCCTGAAAAAAATAATCTGTCCTACAAAGATATTCAATGTTGTATTTCTTTGTTATTCTTTAGCTTTAGATGAACAAAACCAAGTGCATATAATTTGATGGTCTAACTGAAATTATCATGTTCAAGCTAAAGTATATAGGTTGGTTGCATCATCTAACTACATATTCAGTTTTCCCTACAGTGCAAGCATAAAATCACTGATGCTGACAATCTGAAAAGGCCTATCAACATGATGCTGGAGATGTCCCTGGTGAGGGAACCAGGAAAATTTCAGAGGATATACTATGCTTTTCTTTAGAGACATGATATATATTTGAGAATGCTTTCAGAGAATGTGTATAAAGAAAGAAATGATTATAGCGCTTTTCTCTCTCACCTATAGGTGTCAGATTGCAGAAAAAACACAAGCAAAAAATCTCACATTTGGGGGATTGAAAGATTGTTTAGATAAAATAAAATATAACAACATAAATAACCATAATAAATTTATCTCTGACCACTGAATAGTAAGGATTATATTTTATCCAGGAAACTTGGATTTTTTTCATGATTAGTCTAAGCTGCATGTGAATATTTTTCTTGATGTTGCAACATGCAACATGAAAATCACTAATTCAGCTTGTTTTGCTCCTTTCACAAAGTATTTAATAAATAAAGAAGGTACAAAAATTAGAGGAGCATATCTCAGTACTGCAAATTTTGCTGTTTAAAAATAAAAGTTAGAATATATTAAGGTACAGATTTCAAGCCTTAGGCCATAGTTTATAAAATTCAAGAGTTAGATACAAACCTTCTATATCCCAGAAACAATAGTGTAAGGCAATAAAGTCCATCAGGAAATTTTCTAGAGAATCAAGCACAACACGCCGGTACATATTGTTAGATTTCAAATAACAGAAGACTCCAAAACAATTTGCATTTAACTGTATGTATATTATTTGTATACAAGACATTTAGAGACAGGATATCATGAAACTGTATTTGTTGACATGCAGTGACATCAACAAAGACCCAGTTCTTCTCATCTTTCTTCTCTGCCAACCTGAAGGTGTTTGATTTGTCAAGCCCTCAGATGAGGCTAATGGCTGATGAACAGGAAGGAAGTTGCTGCATACTGTTGTAGCCAAGGTGGGTTTATCTAGAACAAAGTCCACAAGCTGGGATTAATAGTCCAGTGGCCTGCATTATCAAAAACTCATGAAAATGATCCCATAGTGCCTTTCACAGCCAAATAAGCACAAGAAAGACTGGGCTAGACTAAGAATTTCAATGAGATTTGTGTCCTGAATGGGTGAATTTTTTTCTGCATGCAGTAGGGATTCCTACAGAATTGAGAATTTTCTTAATAAATCTGAATAAGAATAATAATTTTTCTCATCTAGTGTGATATTGGAGGTCATGAATGTGGTCATTCTTTCATTTATATGTGTTCAATTCTGCTTTACAGATTTTTTGGTTGGCAAATTTTTGAAGCTGGCTTTACTTGTTTTTGTCTGGGAGTAATTTTTCAAATGTTAAATCTGTGAATAAATTTTAATCTATTTTGCTGATAGAAAATTTTACTTTTTTATATGTCTTGGTGATTTCATTAGAAATGTAGAAGACTAAGCCTGTGGGTGGGAAAACACATCTGATTTCAATATGTTTTACTCTTTACATGATACCATGTGAAGGTTTTATTTTATGCATATGGACATTAATACATTAAAAACATTTTGCATCAATATGAATATTATGATCAGCTGTTTTATCTTAAATTACTTTATAGAAAAAAATGAACTGTCATTGATGGTAGCACTATAGGATATGTAATTATTGCTATTCATATAATTCATTAGGAGGAAAAGATAACAAATTATTTTAATGTGTCTCCCAGACATAAATTTGTTTCAATCTACAAACTCATGTATGTTTTTGTGGTATATCCAAATTAAATTGTCACTCTCTGATATTCTCAGAATTGTTCTTTCTTGTAAAGTAGTAAATATAGCACATAGATCAAAACAATTTCTTTACTCAAGTGTTATAGCACTTCCAGGAAATTATTAACACTTCTGGCAAACCTTCTACTTATGATTTTAAAAAACAATATTATTATTTTCCATTCAATATGGTAAACTCAGACATCACTGTATGATGAATTGCAGTAGAACCATGAAAAGCCATTTATCTAAAGAATCTTATTTAAAATATTTCATAAATATTTTATCCAAACAATTGCAGCTATCAATACATAAATGTACAAATGTTTAAAATAGTAAACTCTAGAGTAAACTGCGTGGGCTGAAATTGTGGCTCAGGCATGTTCTAGATATAATCAAGTCACTTAAAGCCTTTATGTGTTAGTTTCCTTATCTGTAAAACTAAGGATTAAAATAGTACTTTCCAAATGAGTGATTATGGCAATTGACATTACAATACAGATAAAATGCTCATTGAAGGCATATTATTTTAATTATTAAATACATTTTCTTATCTTGAGTGTATGAATATATATGAAACATAGGATATATATTTGGTCTTTGCTGCCAATTTCTGAAACAGAACATCTAAATCTCTTGTAACTATCTGGATGATGAGAATATCTTTTGTTCTAATGAGTAAATTCTTGGTGGCTTTTGGATAGCTTCAGCATCAGAGTTGGTCGCCAGAAAGTCCAAGCCATTATCAGAAGTTTGGAATTATCAGCCTCATCCCCTGTTCTCCAGGGAGGAGAGATAGGCCAAAAATTGAGTTAATAATCAGTCATTTCTACCTGTATCTCAGCACCTCCCTGTGTATCAGAGCTGACAGCTTTTCCTTTTCTATGTGGAAAGAAGTGCTTCCTATGATCTGTGCATTCTCTGAAAGGCAGAGAAGGGCTCCTTGTTCCCTTTTTTTCTGGACCACTACTTAGCATCTGCTTCTAAGCAAAGATCACTCATGCTATTAAACTTGAAAAGATTCAGTGCTTCTATCTTTAAGATGTTAATAAGAAAGAAAAAAAGAAAAAGGAAAACAGACAAAGATGGAGAGGACAAAAGAGAAATAAGCAAAGAGAAGAAAAGGAAGGAAAGGGAAGGAAGGAAGAAAGAATGATATAGGGAAAATGATAGGCAACAAAAATAACATTTAACATTGTTTTGTTAGCTAAACTATAGAATATAGGATGCAACAGAAACATCAGAATTCTTTGATATGACCCTTTAACATCAGATGAGAAAACTGAAGAACTGCTGTGCTTGGTATCCTTGAGTTCATTCATCAGTGCTTATTTAGTGCTAATAAAAGTCAGGCTTTGGTCTAGATGCTAGAACACAGCAGTAAATAAAAGGAAGTCCCTATTCTGGGGATCTTCTTAGCAGAATTAAGATTCTTGTTCTGATTTCCCAATTCCCAATTACTCTGCCTACCTCATTACACCCATGCCCTAGTGAAAATGACCTCAATGATGCCATGAGCCTGGTGTGTATTGTTGGAAGAAGTGGCTACATTTAGCATTTTAACATACTAAGAATCTCTGGTCCTAAAAGTAATTATTTAAAACACCAAATTATTAATTAGAAAATTATTTCCATAACATGTGTTCTACTGAATGTGTGCTGGCCTCACTAAAAAAAGAATAAATGACTTGTGGTTGGTAGATAAAAGCAGCAAAGTGATAACTCTTAGAAAGTTACATTATTCTTTGTTTATGTTTCCAGTCTTTTAGTGTGCCAGTTATTCTGGCAAACAAACAAGCAGCCCTTAATTACTGTTACAACACAGAAAACATGCTTAGGAAAAGATAAAGCCTATATTAGAGAGGATTTTAAAATATTTGGAAATATTGCATATGCAAAATAGATAGAGGAGTTGCAGAAAATGCTACATTTTTACTTGTCTTGATTGGCATAGGTAGGGGAATGTAAATTGCTTGGGGTCCATCAAAACATGGCAGGTAAGTTAAAGATGCCCCATGTGACATTGTACAAGCTAGACAATTTGTCACTAGAAACCTCTTTCATTTTTGAGTGTGTCTTTGGAATCTTATTGTTGAATTATCACATTTTATAGTACATTCAGTATGCATTTATGTAAAAAATCAACATTATTCTGTAAAATTTTTTCTGAGAAGAGATTAAAAAAAGTTTAAGAGCTTTGTAGCAGGAAAGCATAAACTGAACAGTCCTATGTCAGGAAGGTCTACAACCTTCTCCTGGTTTTACCTTCTTTTGTTCCTTATCAGAGTCTCTGCCTTTTCTTTTCATTTTTACCCCCATGGGGAAATGTCTGTCTCTTTATCAAGATCAAATTTAAATGTCAGCACATTGTGAGGCTGGTCTCACCTCCAGTTCTGTCTTTCTTTTGTCAATCTCTTCATTTCCTGCCATTCTGAATCCTTCACATTTACTTCCTTTATAGTAGTTTAGAAAAATCAGTCCTGCAGTGTTGATAGGATTAGAGTAATGAGATGAGGAGGCAGGAACACTAGTTAAGAGCCTGATTGCATAATCCAAGTAAGAATTGATGCTGACCTGATATAAAGTAATGTGGTGGAGATGAACAGAAAACAATAAGACAGGTATTAGGAAATATAAAATAAAAATATGAAATTAAACAAAGTAAAGCACAAAACCAAAAAACATAATAAAGGCAAAAACAGTAAACCAGATGAAATAAACTAACAAAAAAACCCTTGATTCATCAGACTAAAGAAAAACAGTAGAATAATTTGGGTGAATATATAATATATCATCTGAATCAGGAAAGAGTTTAGGGTGAAAATCAACATTATTGATAATTAAATCAAACAAGAAGCTTCTAAGTAGAGCAGGCTTGTGAAAACCTGGGCATCTGGTCACCCTGAGGATAATGGAATCATTGCTGAATTATACATTGAAATGTATTTAAATCCTAATCTTAATTAATCACTACTTTTCTGGGAAAATTTTTGAAAAAAAAGCTAAATGATTTGAGTGTTAGTTTTATCTTGCCAAAATTGGTCTAGATGTACTGAAGAATGGTGGGTGAAAAGGACTGAAAACTAAGCATCTAGCTATTTTTCTAAGATTGTATGAAAACAAAAAGGATAAAAGCTCTCCTTCCTCTCCCTTCCTTCCCCACCCATCCTCCAACTCCTGAACACAGATAAGCAAACCAGACCTCCTCTGAAGAAGCCAGGTGCTCACCATGATCACATTGTCAAACCATGGGAAGATGTTACTCCTTGCTAACCACACTCTTGAATCAAATGATTAAGTTCCAAAGCTTCAACATCGTGCTTTTACTGATGCTTTCAAAATGTGTATCTCCAATCTCAATATCTCCAATGAATGGAAGACAATATATTTTATGGGGTTCTCAACTCAAATTTTTGAAAGCTAGCATGTATTTTGTACTTAAAAGATATCCATTTCAGATACTAGATTTTCATCAATTACTTAATCTGTTTTTAGATTTTATAAAATTTGCAGTTCAGAAAGTAGTCACAACCTAAGTTGATCCAAATACAAGGAAAATTTTTCAGTGAGTTGTGTAGCAGCTTTAAATTTAAGTTTAACTTCAGTAGATTAAATAAAATGTAAAATTTGGTCTCTGCTAAGTACCAGGGGCTACCACACAAAACAATGTAGGAAAAACAGGTGTCTCAAAGTTACAGATTCACAAATTGCATGTTTACCCTACCCTCAAATCTGCTTCTCTCCTAGGCTTCCCGACTACGGTACCTGGCACTGTCATTTACCTGTGGGTTAAGGTCAAAAAACTTGAAATCAGACTTAACTCTAGGCTATATCCACCCCTCATATCCAGTGTCCAGGAAATTGTGATATAAATGTAAAAAAAAAAAAAAACTGACCACCATTCACCACCTCTGCTGTTAAAGCTCAAATATTTATTGATTCTTCTTCTTTCACTTTTAGTGCCTATATGCTATTTCCCAGGCTAACTAACCCTTTTCATCTGAATGTGCTACTTAGTTGCTCAGAGTTCCTCAAAATATTTTCATTACTCATGAAAAACATACTGCAATCAAAAATCTGACATGATCTGGTCATTTCTCGCCCTGTTGACTCATCCGCCATCTGCAGATCATCCAAGGTGTTTTCCTGATTATGCCCTGACCACAGGAAGCACATCCCACAGTAAGGCTTTACCTTTGCAGACCACTTTGAAGTTATTTCTCATCTAGTTACTTGGCTAACTCCCTTAACTTCTCATTGAGGCTCTCCTATATTTTTTATTTTATTTCATTTTTTTAATTGAAGTATAGTCAGTTACAATGTATCAGTTTCTGGTGTACAGCATCATGTCCCAGTCATGCATATATACATACTTATATTCATTTTCATATTCTTTTCCATTAAAGGTTATTGTAAAATATTGAATATAGTTCCTTGCGCTATATAAAAGAAATCTGTTTTTAATCTATTTTTATATGTAATTGTTAACATTTGCAAATCTCAAACTTGCAAATTTATCCCTTCCTAATCCATTTCCCCCAGTAATCATAAGATTGTTTACTATGTCTGAAAATCTGTTTCTGTTTTGTTGATGAGTCCATTAGTGCCCTCTTTTTCCTTTTCCTTTTTTTCTTTTATTTTTTCTTTTATTTATTTATTTTTTTTTAGATTCCTCATATAAGTAATATCATATGGTATTTTTCTTTCTCTTTCTGGCTTACTTCACTTAGAATGGCAATCTCCAGATCCATCCATGTTGCTACAAATGGTATTATTTTATTCTTTTTTTTTAATCACTGAGTGGCATTCAATTGTATAAATATACCACAATTTCTTTATCCAGTCATCTATCAATGGACATTTAGGTTGCTTCCTTGTCTTGGCTGTTGTATATATTGCTGCTATGAACATTGGTGTGCATGCCTCTATTTCATTAAATAAAAAGTGTCTCACCTTTCAAACATTCATTCTATTTTGTCTTAACAAGTTACAGTCTAATTTGTTTTCAGAACTCTTCTTGCATGGAGAACTGTCACAGCATAGTGGTTAAGAGCACAGATTTTTTGGAGCCATATTTTCTAGGTTTTACTTTTTAGTAGTTATGTGACCTTGAGCAATTTTATCTTATCACTCTGTGCTCTGGTTTCCATAACTCTAAAAATGAGGCTAATAATAGTACCTTGATAATGATAATGTTACTTTATCTAAGGGGCTTAAAACAGTGCCTGGCAAATTGGGAAATATGCCCAATGTTAAGTTATATATTTATTTGTTATTATTTATTTCTCACATTAGAGTGAAAGATACATGAGAAGGGGCAATGTGTCAGTTTATTTACACAATCTTCCTAGATCCTAGAAAAAATACCTGGCCTATACATGAGTAGAAAGGCCAGAGTTAAAAAATAAACATACAGATGCAAGAAGACATCAACAAATAATTATAATTAAATAAGATACTGCCAAGAAGAAATATTCAAACAGGGAATTGGTGAAGAGAGGATTAAAAAGAAAAGCTATCTGTACTGTTTTGAATTAAATTAAATTGTTCTTTTAGTTTCACTCTTTTGTTAGCTCATTTCTGCATCCATCCTTCATTTAATATTTTACATAGGTAAGGCTAACTTGCCTTGGCTTATCAACAGGGCAAATCATGTGACATCCAAGATGCTCCATTTGAAAGCATGCCATGTAATGCAATTAAGAGAGGACCATGTCAGTAAATAGGAACCTGGATTCATTTCTTGACTATACCACCACAAGGGATTGATACTGCTTTGTGTCTCTCATCTTAGTTTTCTCATGAATGGAACTGGATTAAGTAGTTACTATTCACCTTCTAGCTTCCTAATTTGTTGCATTTTTGTGGTATGCTCTGACTTTTTCCTGAATGTTATCTATCTTTGTCCTCTTTCTGTCCTCAATTGGCACTAGTAGAAGGCATCAAAATAATTTTAATATCATGGTAAACAGAGCATAATTGCAAAAATAAACATAAGGCACAAAATTATATGCTATACATGTGTACTCACTGATAGTTGAATGTTATGCTATTTGGATTAGCATGGGTAATCATTTCTTATCTATCCCAACCAAATATGGTAATATGAATTGATGTTAATTGATAGCATAAAGCACATGAAAATGAAGCAGTCAAAGTAAATGAAATAGAGAAAAGAAGGGTACCAGATGAAATTACAAATGGACAAAATGAGGGCAAGCAGATTCTATAGCCATCATAATTTATATATTTCCTATGGCTTCAAATTTTTTCTTGTTTCACAAATTAACCAAAACTGCTTCCTGGTGGAATAAGAGAATGGAGAAAATCAACAAATATGTGTAATCCTGAATCTAATTTCCAAATGGGCATCTGATTCAGTGAGGATGTGTTGTCTTCAAGTTGTAGAAAATCTGAATAATTTTGGCTTCTACTGTAGGCACTTGCATGCTTCCCTTTAATAGAGATTTTTGAAAAAGAGGATCTCACAGAGGGTGCTCCAGTGTTGGAATGATGGAATCCTTTTCAAGCATTATGCTGAGTATTCTGGCTACTCCTCCACTCATCAGATGGTACTGGGGTTTCAGTATCACATCCTCAGTTAACATCTGAAAGCAGCAAGAAAGGAGTGTGTAGAGCAGATCTTTCTTACTACTCTCCCTTTTCATCAGGAACAAAAATGTTCCCTGAAACACCAAGTATTTTCTCTTATGTTCTCTTTGAAGACAATCTCCAGCAAACTAAGCCAATTGGGCTGAATATTGGTCATTTCCTGAGTATAAGGTGTCATCTGAAAACACTGATATCCTTATTAAGTTTATTTGTGTTTTTTAACAGAGAAGTGGGAAGGAAAGACAGACTGTTGGGATCAAAGTCTGTTTGTTTATTTGTAATTGTTCTTGCTTTTCACATGTCCTTTAATAGGTAATATTTCTAAACAAGGTCTATATTATTTTGGGCCTTGTATAAGATTGTTCTTCATTTCTTTAACTTTTATTTTAATATGATTTGCCCCTCAGGCTGAATATCACCACCACCTTCCCAGAAGCAGGAGGTGAAAAGTTGGAGTCCTTTTTTGGAGTTTTGCTGTAGGTTTTTGTATAAGTAAAGCTGATAAACAAACATGGGAACATTTCTGGACCTACTATGTGGTGGTGCACTTAATGCTTTATAGATTTTTAAGTGTCACAACTGCTGACTTCCATTGATCTTCACAAAATGAAAAATAGAATTAAGCTGTGAACAAATCACTCATAAACTCTTTAGCCACAGTTGAATCAATCATTTCCTTGTGATGGCATTTTGGAAAAAGAGGGTTACAAATAAAGCAAAGTCCCTACTGGGAAAGTTTCAACCACCAAAGCAACAAAACAAGTGTTAGATATGACACTGCCTTCTTAAGAAGGAGCCCTTAATATTGGCCAGAATATGATTTTTGTGTGTTAGTGTGTGAGTGTATGTGTGTCTGCATGTGTGTGTATGGACTAAATTATTAAACATCAGGGCTGCTGTTAATTGTTAGGATTATTTGTATTATTAGGAATAAAGAAGTATTCCATTAGGGCAAATCATTTGCCATAATTTTTTGTGTCCTTTATTATAGTATTTTAATAATTTGTCAGAAAACTATATACCTATATATTTTTATTAATTATGTAATTTGTTGTAACTTCATAAACAGTAACTATATAATTTATTAAAATAATATTTATAATAACTTATTAGAATATTTTAAGGTGCACAAATGTTTTATTATTTTGATATATAACAGAAATATGTGAGAAATTATCATTTAATATATTAAAAAATCAAGGATAAAAATTAAAATAAAATTTTAAATGCTAAGTAGTACACAAATTTCATGTTGTCATGGTAACCTAAATATCAGAGATCAACTGGAGTGTCAGACAGAATGGCAGACAGCTTAATACATTTGTTTCAGAATTTTTGTCTCATGTAGTGATATTTTATGCATTTAACTACAGTTTCATTCATGTATTATCATCTAATGAGTAGTATAAATGACTGTCAATGAACCAAATATGTTACTGTAGAAAATATATTTTTAAAAGACGTGAAATCAAAGCGAATATTGTACAAGTACCATAGATGCAGACTTCCTTCTCGTCGCACATTAATTAAAATATTATTATTAAAATTCTCTCAGTACAATGATTTTCAAACAGAATAACATATATTCAGCTCTTAAAATCATCTTTATATGAGTGTCCTGTTTTCCTCTGGAGTTTCAAGTTAAGTGACCATTTATTTCTCATTTGCTGTTGTCAATCAGGCACATATTCAAAACATGGAGCTTACACAGTCATGGTCAAATGAAGAGCCAATCCGAAGGAAAACAAAGAAAAATAATTATCACGGACATCCTTTGAAAGCAGAATCTAAATAGCCAAAACTAATGTCAAGTAAATGCAAGGGTTTTTTTTATTATGTTTTTCTCTCTCTCATTACTGCTGTGTTTCCTCTGATAGCAAAATTCTTTTCAAAACTGCTATATAACTTTAGTTTTATTGAAAAATCTCCAATTGATTCTAAATACATGAGAATTTAAATCAACCTATCTGAGACAAGCCTTTGGGGGCAGGAAAATGGACATTTCTGCCTCGAGATCTTCAGGGTTTTTATGAGTGACAAGATGACAAATGCTAAGGTCATTGTCCTGGATAAGCATATCAGTGATTTGATATATGACAATCCGTTTTGAACAACTTGTTTGGGATATTGAGACTGAATGCTATTGCATCTATGTGATTGAAATTTTATTAAATTTTATTAAATTTTATTCTCCACCACCCATATTCACAATCAAATAACAGGGGAAATATTAAATCAGTGGTTATAGATTATTTCATTACATTTCCTTGATGGATTTCAGAAAAACACATAATCCTGATACTTATCACAATTAACTCTCAATAAATACTCTATCCTTTGTCACACTTTAGGGAAAAATAATCAATGTATTGTGAGAGAAGTCCTTAGTGTTTATGAATACTAGGTTTACAATTGGTAGCCTCCACACCAGTGTTTGTTTTTTAGTGCCAGTCTAGCAGTTGTACGTTCTTAAATAGTGTCCCAGGATTTAAATTTCCTAATGTCCAAAATTACTAACTTTTTGGCTTCAATCACCAAATATGTACTGATGCATCTCTCATCTTTATTTCCAGATTAAAGAATCTTTGCATTCATCTTAATTTAATGTTGTTAAAATAAGAAGCAAGGTGAGTTTTTAGATTTACAAAATTCTCTGTAACTCACAGGTTACATTTTAGTGGGTCATTTTAGGATAAAAAATAAGAGACTTTGTTCCATTCTAAAGAATGTGTTATTAACCCTTTAAAACAATAGAAAAATTTTAGTCTTTTCTCTTTAGAGCTTGAACTGAATGTAGGCATTAAGAAATAAACAAATTGTGGTAACAATAGAAGTTACACATAGAAAAGTAAAGAAAATGATCACTTTTAATTCCTAATTTTAATGACTTTGATAATGATAATAACATCAAACTATAGTTTAAAAGTCAAGATGTTCTAATAATTTAAAGTATTTTATCTGTTTAAGCCTCCCTGATAATTTCATTAGCTAGATTTCATTATTAATCCAATTTTACAATCAAGAAAAAAGAAATTAAGAATTTGTTACTTGTGCAAGATCACACTACTTATAAATGACAAACTTAGTATTAGAGCCAAAGGAGACCCGGCTTTTTACACTAGGTTGACACTTCTGTCTCATAAATTTCAGTCTTCTTTGGTGTCCAAACATCACAAATTTCTCCCTGCTTCTTCTTAGTCTATCCATTGCTTTTATCCTGCTACGTTTTGAATATATATGAACCATAGTTCTAAGATTTTATATTCTCACCTTGTACCTAGTTAGCTTGTTAATGTAACTACAGTAATTTACTTCAAAAGGCAGCAATCTTTTGGAGATTAAGACAATTTTACTCCATATTATTCGGTGGCTGCTAGAGGCATCTTGCCAATGATATTAAATCTTTAATGCGGTTGATCTCTGCAGTCATCACATAAGGTAATACAGGCAGACTTCCAAGTTTTCATGCTGTTGAGTGTAAGCCTCCTGGGAACCATGTGATAGCTCTGCCCTTTTTGCCATCAAGTAGAATCTCATACAAATCAAACCCTTCTTGCATTTCATCCAAGAAAATTTGCAAAGATTTGTATGCAAAAATCCTTCCCTTTAATGCATCAAGTTTGTAAATATCTGGTGAACATGTTTGATGGCAAGCTGTTTTCCAAGGGAGCGCAAACTTCTTCCATGAGGAAAATTCATTTTTCAAAACAAAAGCATAAAGCAATAAAAAAGATCAACTTATATCACCTTTAACAAATGGAACAAGGGGACTTAAAATTTTTCCTGAATGTTTTTCCTTTGATGAATGTGGTTAAATTGTATGTCACATATCTAAGGACAAAATGATGAGTTTTCATTCTTTGATTTACTAAAGCCTCTCATCTACTTCTGCTCTCCAACACACACTCCACTTTCCCCTTCACAGGGCAGTAGGGAAGAGAGTTCTGGATTTAGAAATAAGAGATCATGGAGTAATAGTCCTATTTAAAAAAAAGATCAACAATCGCTTTGGCTCCTACATATGGATATGTGTAATGCAGTCTTTCTTATACGCATAATGTGTTTTAAAAATAAGATACCACGTGAATAGTTCAGACATAATAAAGGAAGTCCTCTATATAAGTTTACAAATATATATAATGGATATTTTCTATGTTTGCTTGTGGGTGTGTGGATGTGAAACTAAGTAAATATATTCATATACACACATATATATATACACATATACATATATATACACAGATACATATATATATATATTTATATACACACATACACATATATATATATTCAGTGCTGTTCCAGAAGGTAGATTATTACCTACATTTTTCAGACATACTGGAGGTACAAATACACTAGTAAACATTTTTCAAAGATATTAATCCATGCATAAAGTCTCTATCAGTTATCTATTTGCTTAGTTTCATCATTTATATTACAGTGGGCCTCATGATGTTAGATAGGAATGCAATATGGTCCACTATGTCAGGCCCCAGGTTGTTAAACACTCCCAGTGAGCTGGTAATCTTTTCAGAAAATTGCATTGTCATAATACTTGTCAACCACAAGCAAATATTAGGAACTTACTTCTTCATTGTGCATTGCTAATTGCAGGATAATTAGTTGAAGGGTTTTGTGACTTACAGAAACAAAGTCCGTGTCTCTCTGGTATCATAGACACAGTTACATAACAGCCTTAGGAAACAGAGATAGGAAATGTTAATTAAAAATGAATATTTGGATAAATACTAGAACAATATAAAACATACATCCAGGAAGCTTTTCATAGAGAAACACCAGAGAAGAATGCCATAGAGGTTTGAAAGATTTGGAAAAAATTGGTAAATTGAGCTGGGAATTAGACATATATTTTTAAAGGAGGAAGGGATATTGATTTGGAATTGGATCAAACATCTACCTTCTTTATGTGATTTAAAGGACTTTTCAAACATTTCTTCTTCAATGATTTGATGAACTTAGCAACCACAAAACTAGTTTTCACTAATTCCTGTTAATCCACTGAAGAACTTCATTCTAACTCAACTATCCACATATATATGAGTTTTAAGTTGTTATTAGCTTGTACTAGCAACCATCACCCATAGCTAAATAATTGTACACCTATTTAGATGTCACAATTTAGAATATTTTCACTCTTACACTTGAACCTCAATATAATGTGAGTTAAGAAGGACATGGTATATATTTTTTCAATTTTGCAGATGAGAAAAATGAACATGGCATCTTGAATCAGATATACTCGATTTCAAATTCTGGCTTTATAACTTACGATCAATTTGCATTTCCATGCATTCTTCAGTAATTTTTAAATAAAATGTTTTGAACAGTTAAATTAAATAGGGGCAGTAAAGCTGTTAGTACAGTCTAACAGATTAAGAAATGGTAGTTGTTTTGTTTTAAATTTAAAACGAACATTTTCTCATTCTGTCAATTTGAATGCTAAATCTCAATCATTCAGGTATTGTGAATTTTTGTATACTACACAGTGTATTCATAAATATTCATGCAATTTAACTTTTAAACCCTGAGCTGTATGTTTTGGCACATATTCTATTCCCTATGTAATGACAAAGTATTGAGAGTCCCAGGCATTAAGTGGAGTCAGGTGAGGCAGAAAGGAGAAATGACACTGATAAATAATTCTAGGCCATTTCTGTGAACCACAGATATTTACATCAAGCTGATTAATATTTTCATAATTCACAATAGATAAATTTATTGTGGGTTGCCACCTCCAGCTCTTTTATAAATCAAATTTTTAAAATTTTATTTAATAAATCACTTTCATTTTCTAAAAATATGTAAAAAATTTAGCTGTCATATTAACATATATTGTGAGTCCACAAAGGAAGATTTTTTGAACTCTAACTCCCATAATACAGAAAGAGATTTCATATATTGAAATACAGACAGCCTTTGAAAACATTTGTACATCATTATTAGATAATAAGTTTAAGGCAGATGTCATCTTTTCATCTTTATCAATCTAATCAAGTTTGTCCAAATATTGGTCAAAAGAGGAATCTGAGTCTATAATCTTATTCCAGTCTCCTGCCCCGACAAAGGTTTAGTTTAGTTTCTTTAGAGACCTCTGTTGGAGGTACATATTTCTTGTTAACAACCTTCTTTTGTCTCTCTATATATACTCTTCTCTCACATTTTATGATTATAGTTTTCATATTATCTTTAAAAATATGAGCAGATAATTCAGAATGATTTTCTAATCAAGTAAGTTAATTATTCATACTTGACCCTAACTAGAAGCAAATCTATAAACTAAAAATGCTGTTAAATAATTGATTTCCTTTCTTGTTTTAAGCGACTTGTTCAAACTGTGATTGTTAATTTTGCTGGAAATTTCAATTTACTCTCCTCTAAGATAGTATGCAGTTATTTTACTAGTTTCTTCTGTCCCCATCATAAATTTTTAAAACAATTTTCTAAATGTATTATTGATGAACTTTACCTACCTATCTGTCTATCTATCCCTTCCCTTCCTCAGGATTTAACTCATTTCTCATTTCCACACTTCTGCTATCTGTTGTGGACTGAATTGTGTCTTTCTAAAATTCATATGATGTCATATGGTGTACTAACCCCCAATGTAATTGTGGCCATACATAGGACATTTATGAGGTAATTAGTTAAATTAAGTCATTAGGGTAGGACCCTAATCCCACAGGACTTCTGTCTTTATCAAAAGAGGAAAAGATACTGGGTCTCTCTCCATGTACATACAAAAAAGGGGACATATGAAGACACAGAGAGCAGATCATCATCTACAAGGCAGAAAGAGAGGTCTCCCAGAGACCAACCTTTTGGAAACTAGATATCAGACTGCCAGCCTCCAGAATGGTATGGAAATAAGTGTGCCTGTTGTTTAAGCCACCCAATCTGTGGTATCTTGTTATAGCAGCCTGAGCAGGCTCATCCTAAGACACTAATTTCTAACACCCTTTCAGATTTCTGTGTAAATATCACCTTTTCCAAAATCCTTTCTATCACATCCATTTTCATCAACACCACATTACTAGACTTGCTACATTTTTATATGTTCTAGCTCATACTGTTTTGGATTTCTGTCACTTGTGACTGATTTAGAAGCTTCTTAAATTTAGAGACTGTTTCCCACAAATTAGACATCCATAAGACCTATCACAGAGAGTGGTGAATGTTAGGCTACAAGAAATATTTGTTGAAGTGCATTTTTGGAGACATATCAGTACCTGGAAGGCTAGCTACCATAAAAATTTCAAACAATTGTACATGTTCAATTTAACTTGAATTGAAATTCTAAAGACATTTTTTATATGGTAAAATCATGGGGTTCTTCCCTGCAGTGAAGTAAAATATCTACCAATGAGAGTATTAATTATATTATGCTATATCAACTCAATAGACATTTAAGTGGCCTCTAAAAATAATGATTATGAACTCTGTGTAACATTGAGGAAACCTTATAATAAAATGTATGTGAATTGCATGTAACATAATAGAAACATTATAATAAAAAGGAACAGACAGGAGGTGAAATTGCTCATGAACTATGATTCCAAGTGTTAACAGATTGAAACATGAGAATATTTAGAGAATAACAGTTATACCATGGTTTCAATATGAATATTTTCTCCATTTTCCAAATTTCTGTGTTGTTTTCTATTTTCACAATTAAAATATTACATTTACTAAAAAAAGCAAGGAAACATGTGAGTAGCATAGATAATATGTATTACAAGAATATATGTTAAAAAGGTGAGTCTGTTTGCATGGCTGCTGGACTCGTGGGCATGGGCAACCTGGATGGGGTTAAATCTCATATTTAATGCTTACTAGCTTGATGATCTTAAAGAAGTGATTTGCATGCTATGAGACTTCATCTCCTTGTCCTTTGAATGAGAAATGATATTAACATAATGCCCACCAAAGAACTAAGACTGCTGGAGTATCAGGAGTGCTCTTAAATGCCAGCTAATAATTTCCAATACAGTGTAAACTCTGTGAGGCTAAGGACCTGTGAATTCACTACTATAGATTAGTGCCTGGCATTAGGTAATTTTATAATACAACTTTATTTATAGATAAATGAATAAAAGGGTGAATGTAATGAAGCTAATAGAAAAGACTTCATAGAAAGTCTAGGAATTTTGAAGAAAAGAAGAGCAGGACTTTATATACATATACGTGCATATCTATCTATAATTTCATTATATGCCTGATGCCTAAGCAGATAGCTAAATAAATATTTTCTGCTTCCTGAAAAGAATTAATCCAATTTCCCTTTAAGTTCTTTCCTGACTAAAATAGATACTTATTACAGAAACTGCTTTAACCCATACGTTGTTGTAATTTACTGTGTCTGTGTTCAGAATGATTTCCTTGCGGTAGGTTAGCTCAGGTTCTAGTAGAATCAGCCATGGTAAATATGTAAAATATAATTACTGTAAGAAAGATGAATAACACTGGTAAGATCATTTAATATTTTTGGAAGAGTAAAAAAGCAGAAACTGCCTAAAGCTTAGAATGCCCCTAGGAACAAGCTGCATTCACTGCTTTCAAAATCCTTCTTGCTACTTCTGCTCAGTGATGGCACTGAAATTCACTGATGCCTCTGCACACAGTTTTCTTTTTTCAATCTCAGGTTATATCACATTTACAGTTTACTGTCTTAAAAAGTTCTAGAATGCACCCAGTGTATTGATTATCTCTCATATTTAAATTGAAAAATATAATGGACTTGGAAGGGAATAAACCAAGTGGTGGGCAGTTTTCTCTATCACTTTTTCTGTGTGTAGCACAGCAGATATATCTAAACATTTTCAGGATAAAAGGAGATTCGAGTGAACCACTCAGTGATGTCATAATAAACTTCCCTCCCATGCACACATAGGAGTGTAACGCTGACTTAGACGTGTTCCAGGAGATAAATCACTCAACCATTCTTTAGGAAGTAATTATGAATGGAGTAAGTCAGAGTGTGTCTCCCTGTCCCCTCTCCAGCCCTTATTAATATATTCATACATCTATTGATTCAAAAGGTTAGTCATTCAAATATATATACTATGTATTCATCACACATTTTCTCTATACTACAGGGATGTGGAATTTTTGCATTCCAAGAACTTACATTCTAACTGGGAGAGAGACACTCTAAATGAAAGAAAATAAGTAAAGTAATTTCAGAATGCAAAAAATAAAGAAAAGGAAAGAAGAAATAAGAGGGAGAGGTATAGAGTGAGGAAGTTTTCATGGCTACTTTAGAGCTAGTGTTCTGAATGGCTTCTCTTAGGGAGTTACAGTTCAAGCTGGGGTATGACAAATGGACACTCAGCCACAACAGGATATTGGGAGAAGAGAGTGTCAGGCTTAATTTCCTAAGAGGATAGTGGCTTGAGGTGTCCAAAGAATTGAAGAAGTAAAGGAAGGAAGGAAGAGGGAGAGAGAGAGAGAAAGAGAGAAAAAGAGGAGAAAATTTTAGTGGGATTGAAGAAAACAATGACAAGTTTTATGGGATGGATGTGAAGGAATAATATGGGCTCAGTTTGGCCATGAAAAAGTCTTAGGTTTTCTTCTAATTGCAATTTATTTTCAGTGGAGCATTTTCTCTAAGGAAGTGATATTATCTATTAGATAATTTCTAAAAAAATTTACACACACATACATAAACACACACACACACACACGCACACACACTACTCCAACATCTTGTGTCTTATGAAAAAGTTGTCTAGACACAGATATAGGACACCAAGTACTTCAAGAAGTCAGAGAAAGTTGTCCAAAGGAATCAATGTGAGAAGTGAATTGTGAAAGCTTTGAGTTCCAGTCCAGATGAACAAGAGGAAAAAAGCACTTTTTAAGTATTTAAGTATTGGTGAATCAACTTTACACTAACATTTTTTAAACTCTTGATTTTGTCAAAAAATATAAACATCAGCAAGATGCAACTGAAATTTTTTGACATCCCTGAAGTTTTAAACAATCTAGACATATTTGCTTAAAGTTTGAGCAAAGGTTGGGAGGTTGACTTCTCAAGTATCTGCATATATTTTATTTACTACAAATATAAAAATTTCTTGTATACTAGAAACAGAATAGAAAGTGGTTCCTCAAAAATATGTTGGTGTATATTTGTAAAATATCTACCATTTATTGGACTATTAAACTGTTCTGTTTTTATTTTAAATTTTCAAGGATTCAGATTTGAGGGGGAGGGTAGAGTTCAGTGGTAGAGTGCATGCCTAGCATGCACGAGGTCCTATGTTCAATCCCGGACCTCCATTAAACAAACAAACAAAGAAAACAGACAAAATTACCTTGGCCGATACTCACCTCAAAAAAAGATTGCATTAAAAAAAAGAAATTCAAAATTTACATTGACATTAACAGGGAAATATTATCATATTCAATTTCCTGTTGAAGAAAATGAGTTTCAGGGAGGCTTCCCCAGCTCATTTCAGATGGCAAATGTCAGGGTAGGACTAGATCTGAGCTCAAGTCCACCGAATTATTCTGCTGTCCCACACAGTTTAAACCATGGCTACTTTCAAAGCATGCTTGAGTATTCAGCAATAGAATGTGGGTTTCCTTTACTGTGTGGCTTACTCTGAAAGCAATAAAAGCACATGAAATTATGAAAAAGAGGAAAGAAAACATATACATTGTTTTTTTGTTATTTTTTTAAACTACTCTATATCATTCTCCTCCTCATCCTCTTTTCTACTGTCCTTTCTTACTTAATGGCTTCAATCTTTCTTATATCCCTTCTTCATGTCCTTTTTCCTACTGTGCTTTATTTCTTTGTGGCATAAGCCTTTATTCTTAAATCTACAGTCTTATAGTACATTTGTAAATATATCTTATCTTTTTAAGGGAAAAATATGTAATATATATATGATCATAGAACAGCAAACTTAATAGGACTCCTAAATCTATAATTTTATATGAATATTTTGGTCATTTTTAAGCTTATAAGCAAAATCTCCATGTGAAGAGTATGTTTGCAAATACACAGGCACCAAATATAAAATGATATAATTTAGAATTTTTATATAATAAAAGCTATGGAAATAAGCCATAAGCAAAGTGCTTATAATTGTTGGCATGGCAGAGAGAAAGTTATGTAGTTTACATAGCCTCAGAGCATCTGTTATCTGAATAAGAACCAAAAACACTCTTTAAAAGATCCTGGGCACATTAATGGAATCATGATTTCCCCTAAAAGTGAATAAACCTATAGATTAATATTACAGGAAACTGTGTAAGGGGATATAGTAAAATATTTATTTAATGTTATTTTTAAAAATTACCACTTCTGTTCTACCACCTGAAGACATTCATCTATCAAGAATTTTACTGGAAAGAACAAAGGAAGAACAAGAAATAAGTAGAAAAAAGGCTTGCAGTCAGTTTCCCTAAAAGCAGTACCTTTTTCCTGGGTTTGGTACTTTATAAAATACAATTGTCTATGCCTGCTCTTCAAATAGAATCATTTATAAACATTGTGCAAATCCATATTATAAATTTCAGAGCTCCTGCCAAAATTAAGGATATTTTCTTTCTTTGAAAAACACCTCATTTAATTGTTTTAACTGCAAAACTAATGAAATTCAGAACATCTAAAAAAAATTACAAAACAAATGACTAACATATTTTACAGCACCTGCTATTCAAGAGATGGAATCTGCATCTCAGTTCTGTGAATCTGGGCTTGTCTATGACTTGCTTTGACCTAGAGACCTTAACAGAAGTAGTGGTTATCTTTTAAAGTTGTTAAGTTTCCTGGTGTTTCTTTTATTCAACACAAAATAACTGATACAAAACTTACCAACAGGAATTGGACAAAATTATTTTGATAAGTTTTCCTTGACAAATTAAATATCAAGTGATATCTAGTTATTAAGTTCACTATTCATGCCTTCTGCCAGAATGTGGCTTTCTTCACCTGTCTAGAAATTCTAGAGACCCTGAGCTGCAGTTGCTTCTTTCTTAGAGAGGATGGATGAGATTGGACTAGCCTGCTTATTGACCTTGTCCTCTGTCAGCCACATCTGAAGGTAGCTGCTCATCTAAAGGTGGGATTCTGCACTGTTCCTATTTATTATTTTCTCCAGAGCAGAAACTGTGGACCTATGGTTACATGTGATCACAATCCATGGAAGGACACAGCACCATGGCCTTTTAAATAGACATAAAATGTCAACAGGCCTGGCTTATTAACACATACAAGTCCTTATTAAAAGCTAGGTAAAGATTGATCTTTGAGCTTCAAAAAAGTAACAAAGAGCTATTGGAGGTCGTCAATGAGAGGATGTGACTTCAGCTGACTCATGAGCTGGGCCCACCAATCAGATGCTCCTCACCCTCTCCTCTGCCCTTGCCATGTACCTTCTGACCACCTCTCCCACAGGTGGAGCTGTTTTCAAGGACACAGCCTTGAGAAAGCAATGTATGATGGAGACCATCAGGAAAGTATATGTGACTGAATCCAGTAAAGGCCTCCAAATAAACTTTTAAGGTTCTGGTGGGCAGGTTCAGAAGTATATTTGTCCCATAGTCACCCAAGACAAACCTCATATGTAACTTCCCATGCTTATTACACCTGCCACATACCAGTCTGGAGTGGTTTGCCTCTTTCCTCAGTCTCTCTTTGCACTCTATGTATGGGGATCAGTTTTTAAACCAACAAGAGCAGCTTCATTTCTCTAATGTGGCTTCTAGCAGAAACCATAGATTGAATAAAGCACATCTGGTTATTACCTCCATCTACCTTAGAGGGTGGAGGAAGAGGGCAAAGGATAAAGGGCTCCTGACTTGAGTCCATGATGTTTGTAGAGAGGAGATTGCTCACTGCTTTGTAGTGAGCTCTTGAGTGCAGTATCTCAGCTTTACTACTTCAGACAAGGCAGTGATTTTCATAGGGAATGGGTGACAGTTGCAGCACTGATTCCACCAGGTTTCCAAGGAAGAAAGGCTGAAGGATTATGCTTTTAAGTGGCTAGGTGGGTTGCTCAGAGTTTTTTTTTTTTAAGCAGTAGGTCTCCACCTAGAGTATTCTCCCCTGGGACATTTGGTAAGATCTCGAAAGATATTCATTGTCATTCTAGGAGTGCAATGCTATTGTGATCTCGTATAAGATGCTGCTAAATGTCATAAAATGTACAAGTCAGCATCCCTTCTCACTGCCCCCCACCACAGACACACACACAAGCACCATCCCGTCCAAAATGGCAATAATTCCAAAGTCCAGAAACCCTGGTCTAGAGGAGCCAGGCCTTCCTTACCAGATCAGGAACATAGCAGGTGGTTTTTGCTCTCAGTCTTTCAAATTGTGTAATTAAATCACAATGACAATTCTATACTTGAAACAGAATGGTTGTGCTTAAACTTACACTACTCTATTATAACAAAATAATGTTATCCTATTTAAAATTTACAGGGAACAGATTTCAAAAGGTTTAGGGAAGAATCTGTTATTCAAAGGGAAACAATAGGCCCAGGTACCCAGTGTGGGATTCCATGAAGCAATTTACATAATACATTTACCATTTACTATACTAAACCCTCCCTTATTATACAATTTTAGTTTTATAAAGAAGCTTTCATGTACCTTATTATTAAAAATAGCCCCAAATCACTGCTTAAAAAACTCATCTGTTACCCAAGTTGTAAATGAATCATTTCCTTGTGATGTCAGGGATCTTGGGGCCCATAAAAGAAATTTTTTTAGTGTCTATCAGAGTACACTACAGAACAAATATCATTAAGCATATGAAAAGCAATATAATGCTCTTGCTTTTTGAGAAGACTTAGAAAAAATACTTATTTAATAAGATCCTCACACTGAACATTATACTAAGATATGTGTAGCTTAATTGGATTAAATTTAAGCCTTTTTAAAGTTGTAATTTAAATTATGCTTTTATGTTGACTTTTTTAAAAATCTATTTATGTGTATTTCTGAAATTTATTTGGATGGGCATTTTATTATATCATATTTACTCCTCTTGTTCTTTCTAAAATAGAATCTAAAATAGATTGAGGGTTGTTTATCAACTGAAAGTTAAAACTCAAACTAGAGATAATTCTTAGCTCCTTACACTGTTCATTTTTTCCTCCATTGTGAACTGGGCAAATGCTGTAGTAATTTAGAAATCTTTTCCATTGTCTCCTGGAAAGAGTGAAAAGAAACAGAAATGGGATAGGAGAAATTAGCCTAAAGCATAGACTTAAAGAAGAAATAAATATGAAAGCTGTTATTGTAGTTTTGCCATTGGATAACTATTGTATGAAGTGACAGAAAACCAATTTTTATAGAAGTTTTATACCATTAAATGTATACTTAATTTTTTTCATGAAATTCTTGTTTTTGGTTTTGTTACTAACAGATCAAAATTTAAAATGAGTGCTTTTTGTTATTTTTTCTTCTCCATGAAAGTCATTTTGATAATAAGTCCGTTTATCACTGTGTTCCTTGATTTTAAGTTATTTCTGCTTCTTCACTATCTTGATTAAATTATCTTATACAGTGACCCCAAAAAAACTGCTGTTACTCCTTTTATTCACTGATTGATAGGGCAGTGAATATAGTTAGCAGAAATTTTGTAAAAACTGAAGTGTCTCATGTATGTGGAAGAATTTAATTTTATTTTTCTTGAATCTATATCCTGACATTGATGCTGTCATTCAAAACTGCTTTAAGCATTGCTTTCTAAATTCTTACATTTATTCAACAAATATTGAATACATATAACACATCAGAATGTCCTTAGTCAAAGGGATATAATGTTTAAAACAAAATATGCTTCCCTCCATGAAGCTTGTATTATAGCATCCTCTATCCTTCTGATTATGGTATTTCTCTTGATTCTTTCTCAATCTATGCATTCATCTTTTTAACAAATATTTATGGTGTTCTTATGTGCTTGGCTTTGTTCTACATGTTTGGTACATAATGGTGAGATGATTACTATCTTTGTGTTTTTTAAATTAGAATGGGGAAATGAAAATTATATAATAAAGGCAAACATGAATACAAAATAATGAGATTTTAACTACTAAGAAAGAGACAAATTCTCTGTAAGAAAACATTCTGGGTAGCAGATTCTTGTATAGAATATGTAGCCCAGTATTGTCCTTAAAAGAACTAAATCAACCTGAGTGCTGAGTGAAGAGAAGGAAATAGCCATGCCCAAGAATTCAAATTCATGTTTTTCTGATAGAATATCATCACGTTTAAGTACTGAGATGGGTAAAAGTCACAGTCTTCAGTACACCAGAGTCCAGTGCAACTGAAATTCAGTGAATAAAAGGAGAGAAAGATATTAGAAGATGCTGGGTGGTGACCACGATGTTGAAGATCAAGAAGGTGTTTTTTGGAAACATCATTATCAGGAATTGGTGATATTTTTTATGTGAGGACTAAGGAATACAGAAGTATCAAGGATGACCCCTAAAATCTGAGCTTAAGCAGCAAAACAGAGGACATAGTTTATGGAAGGAATGAGATGAGTTTGCAAAATGTGTTAGAGACACCTTTTCTGGCACTAAAGCAGAGATGTCAGATGGAAAGCTGAGTATCAGTCAAACTTCAGAGGAGGTGATCAGATTGAAATTAGAGGTATAATGAGAGATGTCTTGGGCTGATATTATAAGTCATAAAAACAGGTTCCCCAAAGAGTGTCTAGAGAAGATACTTTCAGTATAGATTCAATAGTAAGGTTTGAGTAGAGGAATAAAATCTGGGAGCATACACTAGGAAATGGAGATACAGAAAAAATAGAGCAAAGCTTTGACTTCTAGGGGATTAAGGTCAAGCTGAAGAGATAAACAAGTATCTGAATAGTTATATGATACAGGTATGTACTAGCTACTAATGGAGCACAATGGAAGAAACATTTAATTCTACTGGGGGTAGTTCAGAGGAGAGTTACAGTAGGAAAATATGGAGCAATTCTGAAAAATCTTCAAAATAAATAACAAGCTAATAGGACACAGGGAATAACATTCTGAGCAAAGGTTTTGAGATTAAAAAAATTCAAAACATTTGAACAATTGTAAATAGTTCAGCTTAATTACATGGTTATAGCTTGTTTCACAATTAAGATTTAGGTTAACCTTCACTGATGTACATTTTCACATTTATTTTAAATTCCTATAGTAATTAACAAATCATATTGCTTTTGCCCTCTCATTGTCTGTATTAATATTTTCTCTCCTGACTTGTCTTTAATCTGCACACTAAAAAGAGGAGCATAATTCCTTCTTATAAGCAAATGCTCATGCAGTTCTATGGACACATCAGATGGTCTACAAATGTATCATTTTCTAAACAACTGTATTCTTGTCCCTTTGTCCTTGGTGGAGATGGAGGTAAAACTTTTAATTAGAGTGAAAACCAAAATAACTATATCCAAAATATTACAACATATCATTCTAGCCTATCTGTGATGCCCTGATGTAAGTAAAACAATTCAGTGATATGAAATTAACCTGTAATTAAAATGTTGAGAATTAATCAGTACAATTTAGGTTTCATTAAATTCAAACACGCTCAAAATTGAATCTATTTATTAAGCTTATTTATTTCCCAGTCCCCAACAGACACAATGATACCAACATATAACAAGTTCAGATATATAAACAGCTTCACTATTCCACTTACAGAACTGAGACTACAACTTCCCAACTAGAATAAGGTACACACTAAACGCAAATTAAAAACAAGACAAGACACTCTAAATTGGAGATCTGCTTGCTGTTAGTGAGAATGCCTTAAAATATTGTTCTTGATCTATATGCAAAAGTATAGGGACACAGACTTGTCAAAAGAGAATACAAAGTTCAATCTAACCAATCCATGTTGTGCAGAGTTTCCCTTCATTCAGTGCAAGTTTAAAATGTATAAATTATTTTGATCAGAATTCAGCAATAAAATCTTAACTCAAAAACAAAAACAACAGAAGTGTCTTTTTCACACAATGCCTGTGTGTCTTTGAAAAATGAAAACTACCTGGAAGCAATCCTCTCTGTACCTCTCTGCCAATTTTGATTAACAGATTCCCTCACCTTGATTTGGAGCAACTCTCTTAGAACCATAAATTGTGAAAATGAATTGCACATTAAAGGTTCTGGCACCCGAGGACCTTGAGTTTTCCAAATAATATTTTACAAGACATTTAACTAAATGCAACTATTGTGTAAGGAGATGGTAGTTGTCAATATGAACACTTCAATAGAGTAGAAGTAGTCATGTTGAATTTTTTGTATTCAATTATTCATTCTATGTTATATGATAACTCATAATCTATCAATTATTTGTTAACTATCACAATTAAATTTATCAGAATTTTTTGTAAAACCACTACCAAAAACAGCAGTGACAAAACATGCTTTTATAAGGATCAAGCAACCAATGCAGTTTAACACATGATCCATTAGAACCTCTCTTTTCAAATCCTGGAGTTCTTTGACAGGTGGAAAAAATGTAAATACTGTATACATTACAGAAGAAATCTTACAAAATTCTATCAATAAATATCCACAAAACTATTGCATGTCACTTTTAAAATTCAATTTCACTATTCTGTTGAAAAAAATTCCATTGGTTACATATCTCATTTAAGTGTTGGAAAGAATATTCAGTGACTTCTAAGAAATGATGGACAATCTGAATTAAATCGCTAATTAACTTAAAATCAAAACTATAAGTTAAATATTTGATAAAAGTTATCTATATGTGTGCTTATCACACTAATATAATGTGGAATAAGATGGCTATAATTGTGGATGACTGGATCTACAGAGGTAGTAAAATGGTTCTGCTGGCTAGTAAATCTGATTATTAAAATCAGGAAGGAATAAGAAGAAAGTAGGGAAGAGAGGGAGAGAGGAAGATGAGAGGGAGTGAAAGAAAAAAAGGGGGGAATGAAGAAACGATTTGTAGCCAAACTGTTACATGTCAGGCCCAAAAATAAATTCTTTCCTTAATTCTCCAACACTGGTTCTATTGTCCCCAGAATTTAGTTTAGCTTTTTATTCCCAAGGTGAAAACATCATGGTTTAACAAGATTAAATAAACTTTCTGTGAACACATAAATAATGAAGGAAGAAACAGGACTTTAAACTATTGACTTTTTATTATATCTGGACAACAAAATTTACTTAAACATATACTGATTAAACAAATATTTACTACTGTTTATTTTTATCATTTACCTACTTTCCTGTAACTATGATAATCACCAGCAAAAACTCAGGATGTAATGTATCTTTATTTCACCATTGTAACAGGAGAAATAGAAAAATTATTTCCTATACAAAACATTTCATTTTAAGATATTTTTTACTCAGCAGGCTGAAGATAAATTCAATTAATGGTAGTTAAAATTAATCAGCAAGTAATTGAATGGGACAAAGGGCCTAATTGTTCCTTAAAATATTTATTTCACAGTCTGATCTAGATGTCATTTTTTTATGACGTCTTGTTGGGATATCTCTTCATAATAAAAATAGTTACTTTTTTGAGATACACTTTTGAAAGGTTGTGATAATATAATACAAATAGAATTATTGCTGTTTTACTAAACTTGCATAAATGCAAATTCTGAAACACAAGCATAAGGTCAGCTTTGTTTCTCAGTACAAAATTAAACTATAATAAATTAAACTATGCTAAAGGGAAGTGCTTGGCTACGGGAGTTTGGCCATCTCAATAAATGACCATCATTCATGCAGTTTGCTCATTCCCCTGCAATGTTTTGCATGTAAATAAAATTTGATATGAGTGAAAGGATATGAAATCTCTACCAACAAATTAGAAAGAAAATGTAACACACTAACTTAAAATAAACTTCAGCTACCTGTCATGAGCAAATTTTAAAAAGCTTTAATGGAACGAAGTGCAGTACTTGGTAATATCAGTACCTGTTTCTGTAGATGATTCAGCTTATTTGAGTCTTAAAAAGGACTTAGATATATTTGTATCTTCATATCTGTATGCTATGTGGTTTTCCTGTGGGATAAGGTGAATTATTTCCATTTAATAAATTTAGAAACAAAAGATAGGATATTTCCATATAAAATTTTAGATGTTGGAATTTAAAATAGCACCTTTGGCCATAGCTTGACCTCATATTTTGTTTCTCTTTATTTTACATTAATCTTAAATCATCATTTGCAAAATTTTGTGCATGGTACTACTTGTGAATAATTAAAATGGGTCAAACCAAGGAATGTATTTGACTTCTTTAGGGCAGAAAACTAGGAGAAAAAGTTAAGAAATTCTACCATTTTACCAGAGATTGCTCTGCAAGGCTGACTGCAGGAGACTTTCAACTGCTTACCCATGCAAGGATTTATCAGTAAACTGACAATTTCAGCTGTATGTATTTACAAGTTCCTGCTGTTCAACATCAATAAACTCACTGACTGAATTCATGCAATTCAGCCACACAGCCAAGCACTGACTGCAACTTCATGGAATGCCTTTGAAAAATTGAGATCAAAGATTGAAAACTTGCACTTTTAAGTGTAGATCCATTCACATTCTTTATGACTCGTTAGGGAAGCACAGCAGTGGACAGTCATATAACTGCTATGCACTTACAGTTGGTGTTATTTTGTTAAGGAAATGTATGGCAATTAGAAACCAGAAAAGGGATTGACAAGATGACAGAGTAGAAGGACACATGGTCCACCCTGTCCCATGAACACACCAAAAATTATATGCAAATACAGAACAATTCACACATAATAACTCCTGAAATTTGGCATATTTTCTCTTACTTTGGAAATACAAGGAAAGCCCCACAAAACCAGGTAGAGGAAAAAAAGAAAGAAAAAGAAATTGGTGCATGATATGCTTCACAGAAAGACAGCAGCATAGAAAGAAAGGTGCCCTCACCCTGGGAAGCTCCCTCTCCAGCAAGGAGATTCACAGGGACAGAACAGGAGCTTCAGAGGTTTAGAGGAGGCAGAAACAGCAGCTAAGCAGTAAGAACTAAGAGAAACCAGCAGTGAGAGTCACTTTGAATCCTAGCCTAAGATGCATGCCAGTGGGGACAGGCTGGGCTGGGCTGCTGGAACTCAGGCTTCCACGGATGAGCCTGGGGAGAGGACTGGGGTTGACCACACACAGGCAGCCTCAGGAGCCTGGAGTGTGGTGCGGGCTGTGGCTAGAAGAGAGTGCAAATCAATCTGGGTCCCTCCATAGAGAGCACCATTGCATGTGGGATGAGGGGTGCATTGCAACCTTCATAGCTGCCATCTCTACTAGTGCACAGGGTGTTGCTCTGCACCAATGTTGATGTGCATTCTTGTGAGAAGAGAGGCGGGGTTCAGTCACAGCCATCGTCTTTGCTTGCTCTGGAGTGGTATAATTCCTGGTGCTCGTCTTCTGGGCAGAGGAGGGGCTGAAA
Source organism: Vicugna pacos (assembly GCF_048564905.1). Classification (NCBI taxonomy): domain Eukaryota; kingdom Metazoa; phylum Chordata; class Mammalia; order Artiodactyla; family Camelidae; genus Vicugna; species Vicugna pacos. The sequence continues at coordinate 3,145,545 of NW_027328737.1, forward strand.
CATGAACCATTACTCAGAGGCCCTGCAACATCACAGGCAAGACTGTCATTCTAGTCCCAGGCAGAGGTGGTGGATTTGCTCTCCTGGTGCCTTTGTGGACCTGTGCCTCTAAGACAGATGAGTGGAGATTTGGTGCACTTTGGGGATGGGATTGGCATCAACCGTAGGTCTGTGTACCCTGCTTTTAATTTGTGGTTACCCTGTTTTTTAATTATGTTAGCCCATTAGTATATTTATTTGCTTTAGAGTGGTAGTCATAAAGGCTCTAACACATCCAATGAAGAATGCAAAGAAAATCTACATTTGGTTTCACTGGGGAATTCTACCAATCATACAAAGAAGAACTCATACTGATCCTTCTCAAACTCTTCCAAAAGATTGAAGAGGAGGGAATACTACCAAACTCATTCTACAAAGACACCATCACCCCAATATCAAAACCAGGTATATATACAACCAAAAAAGAAAAATATAGGCCAATATCATTGATGAACATAGATGCAAAAATCCCTCACAAATTATTAGCAAACAGACTCCAACGACACATAAAAATATCATACACAATGATCAAGTTGAATTCATCACAGGGATGTTACAATATACACAAATAAAACAATGTGATACACCACATCAACAAAAGAAAGGACAAAAATCACATGATCATCTCAATAGATGCAGAAAAAGCATTTGATAAAATTCAAAAATCATTTATGATAAAAATTCTTACCTAAGTGTGAATACAAGGAACATATCTCAACATAATGAAAGCTATTTATAACAAACCCACAGCCAGCATAATACTCAACAGTGAAAAGGTGAAAACCTTCCCTCTAAAATCTGCAACAAGACAAAGATGCTCATTCTCATCACTTCTATTCAACAGAGTAGTGGAAGTACTGGCCACAGCAATTAGACAAGAAAAAGAAATAAAAAGAATCTAAATTCAAAGAGAAGAAGTAAAATTGTCACTAAATGTGGATTATATGATACTATATATAGAAAACCTTAAAGGCACTACACTAAAACTAATAAAGCTGATAAAAAATTTGGCAAGGTAGCAGGATACAAGATTAACATAGACAAGTCAGTTGCATTTCTTCACACTAACAATGAAATATCAGAAAAGGAAAATAAAGAAACAATCCCTTTTAAAATCTCATCCAATTAAAAAAAAATTCTTAGGAATAAATCTGACCAAGGAGGGGAAAAATTTGTATCAGGAGAACTACAAAACATTAATTAAGGAAATTAAAGTTATCTCAAAGAAATAGAAAGATAAACCATGGTCTTGTATTGGAGGAAATAATATTTTTAAAATGGTCACACTAGCAAAAGCAATCATTAATAAAGCCATGAATGATAAATGCAAGAGAGAGTGTGGAGGAAAGGGAGCCCTCACACACTGCTGGTGAGAATGTAGTTTGGTACAGCTATTATGGAATACAGTATGGAGATTCCTTAACAAAAACTAAATATAAATTTACAATATTATCCAGCAACCCCACTCCTGGGCATATATCTGGAGATAACTCTAATTCAAAAAGATACATGCATCCCAGTGTTCATAGCAGCATTATATACAGGTAGCCAAGACATGGAAGCAGACAAAGTGTCCATTGACAGATGGCTGGATTAAGAAACTGTGGAATGTTTATACAGTGGAAAACTACTCAGCCATAAAAAGAATAAAAGAATGTCATTTGCAGCAATATGGATGGACCTGGAGGTTATCATTCTAAGTGAAGTAAGCCAGAAAGAAAAAAAGAATTATATGTGATATCACTCATATATGGAATCTAAAACAAATTAAAAATAAAGACACAAATGAACTTCTTTACAAAGCAGAAAAAGACTCACAGACATAGAAAATAAACTTATGGTTACTAGGGTGAAAGGAGTTGGGAATGAAAAAATTAGGAGTATGTAGATATATGTACTATTATATATGTAATAGATAAGCAACAAGTTTCTTCCCTATAGCATGGGGAATTATATTCAGTATTTTGTAGTAACCTATAATGAAAAATAATATGAAAACAAATATATGTATGAATACATATATGACAGAAACATTATGCTGTGCATCAGAAATTGACACAACTTTGTAAACTGACTTTACTTCAATTAGAAAGAAAGAAAGAAAGAAAGAAAGAAAGAAAGAAAGAAAGAAAGAAAGAAAGAAAGAAAGAAAGAAAGAAAGAAACTAAAAAATTTAAAAAGGAAAAAGAAGGCCAAGAAAAATAATAAACAAAAAAGAGGAAAATTGGATTGGATTGTTTCAACATACCCCTTTATCTTATTATTTATAATTTAGTCAGTACTCTATGCAACCATGTATCAGTTGCTTATTGCCCCTGACCGTCACTGACCTACTTTCTCTCTCTACCATCCTACTTATTCCAAACATTTCATATAAATGGAATCCAATATGTGGCTTTTTGTGTATGACTCCTTTCACTTAGCATAATCAGAACTTCATTCTTTTTATGGCCAAATAATGTTGTATTCTATGGATATGCCATATTTTATTTACCCAATTACTTATTGATAGATTTTGGCTTGTTTTCATTTTGGGACTATCATGCATATTGATGCTGTGAATATTTGTGTACAAATTTTTGAATGTATTTTTAAAATTTTCTTAGACATAACAGTGGAGTTGTCGGATCATATGATAATTCTTTCTTTAACTTTTTGAAGAACTAGCTGCCTTACAAATTGTCTTCACTATTTTACATCCCCCTGACTCTAAGCAATGTATGATGTTTCCAATTTCTTCACATTCTTTCCTGTTATTGTTTGTCTTTTTTTTTTTAATGATAACCATCCTGGTAGGTGTGAAGTGGTACCTAAAATTGTATTAACATTCTTAGCATTTACAAACTAAGTGATATATGGGTAGATATGAAACTAGATTCATACAGACATAATTAGATACATGATAGAAGAAGGTATACAGGAATATCTCAAAGATATTGCATGTTCAATTCCAGACAACTACAATAAAGCACATATCACAGTAAAATGAGCCACATAATTTTTTTGATTTCCAAGTGCATATAAAATTTATGTTATACTACGCTGTAGTCTATTTAGCTTGCAATAGTATTATATCTAAAAAACAATACACATACCTTAATTAAAAATACTTCAAAAACTGTTAGCCATCATCTGAGCCTTCAGTGAGTCATAATTTTTTTACTGGTGGAGGGTCTTGCCTCGATGCTGATGAATCAGGCTAGCAGTTGCTGAAAGTTGAGATGTCTGGCAATTTCTTAAAATAACAATACATAATAATTGATAGTGAATTATTGATTGATTTCTCTTTCACTTGAACACTTAGAGGCCACTGTAGGTTTATCAACTCATCTAATTTAAATATTATTGTGTCTCAGGGAATAGTGAGGCCCAAGAAAAGAAAGAGAGGGGGGAACAGTCAAGTCATTGGAGCAGTCAGAACACACATAGCATCTGTGTATCTGGTTTTCATCTCATGTGTGTGGGGTTCATGGCACCCTGAAACAATTACAATAGTAGCATCAGTGATCACAGGTCACCATAACAAATATAATAATAATGAAATAGTTTGAAATACTGGTAAAATTACCAAAGTGTGACAGAGAGATACAATGTGGAAAAATGGCAGTGATAGACTTGCCAGAGACCAGGTTGCCACAAACTTTCAACTTGTAAGGAAAAAACTCAATATCTGCAAAGTACAGTTAAGTGAAACACAATAAAATAAGATATACCTGCATATAGAAACTTCCAAACCAATTATGCAAATTCATGTTTTTTTTTCTGAGAAAAAGCGTAGTCACAAGGTCAGATACTCTTTTGTTAGAGGAAAGACCCTTTTGAAGTCACCAGCATTGACTGCTTTTTGAAGGATGAACACTATTCACACAGAGTGAGAAGTGAGAGAAAACTCTTCAATTTGAATATTTAAAGTAATATTTTGGGAAGGCAAATTGTACAGGGTATCATTGTGAAACACTGTGTAGATCTACTTTGCTTGAGCAGACAGTTTTACAATTGAAGAAAATAAACATGTAAAAACATATAACAATTACAACTAAAATAAGGCAACAAATAATTAGAGTAATTACATACATTCAATATTTTGAAACAATGCAAGATGATGATATGTTTAAGTGTCATCATGAGTGAAACATCATAATTAACATGACTGTGCACTGAAATTTTCATAAGAGTTTCAGAAAGGGATAGTATTTGGATGGATATAGACACAACCCAGGTTGGTCCAAAAGCAGAAGGAAGTATTGAGAATTAGATAAGAGATGAACAAAGCTGTGCCTGCTATTCATTTCTCCCAAAAGCCTTGTGCTGTACCATGATATCCCACTGAATCTGGGCTTTCTGAGTCCCTAGAGCTAAGGTTGCTTCTGATCTCCATGTATTTCTATTCTTTTGAACCCAATTTGGCTACTAGTTACATTATGTATATATAAACACAGTGTTTTATGTGAGGATATTAATTAGCTATGTCAGCACTGGACTGCACCCTGCAGGTCGGCAAGCCCTGTACTTGCCCAGCTTCAAGACCTGAGATAAAGCCCAGAGTCAGCAACAGAGATAATCAGTAGTTTAATGATTAGGGTGATCTTGCGCATCTGAAACAAAGTCCTGGAGCAACATCCTGCCATGTGTGGGAGCTGGAGGTCAGGACATGATGGCAGTCTTTGCTCCTGGTGGGGAAGAAGAGGTTACCAGTTATAGGGGAGTTGATATCATGTTGGCTCATTGGTTACCAGGCTAATCAGCAGAGAGTCATGCCTCTTACCACCCCTATGATAAGCAGAGTGGTGAGTTCTGATCTAAATCTAGAACAGTCATTAGCTGGGGCCTGGGGCAAATATGAAGGAAGATCAGTCATGTGAGTTGTGTGTAGGTGAAGCAGGCACCAGTCAAGCAGGGGATGTATAGAGAGCAGCCATCTTGAGTTGCCTGACCATACAGCCATTATCAGAGGTACATGTTATTTATTGACTGAAAATAAAGAATCACGGATTAGTGACATCAGAATTCCCATGCTCTCTTAAGGTTATAATTGCTTTTTCTCACTGTATAGGCAGAACGCTTGCCCCCAAGTTTCTGTTGAAACTCATGTTTCAGGGAAGTGTCTTCCAGAATAATGTTCCTTGTATACAGGAGATGGAACTGGAAATTAAGAGAATGGTTAGGATATTAGAAAACTAAACAAAATGATGACAAAGGGATGGCTATCCATTTAGAGGAGAACATGAGAAAAGAGAGGGGAGAATGGCAATCTGATAGTGGACACTTAAAATAACCAACGTCAGAAAACAACCTTCGGGAGGACATTCTACTTTTCAATAGTAGGAGATCACCAAAAAGGAAATCATAAAGTTGGCTTGGAATGTGTGCCATCATTCTAAATAGTCTTAAGACATGTGATGTGATATGTCGAGTTCTCTGGTGAGTGGAGTGATTAAGCTGTAATGACAGCTCCACAGGGCACAATGTCAGGAACCAGTCCTGTTGCTTTTCTGTTGAGGAGGGCAGTAGGGTGGAGGTGGGATTTCATTTTCAAGTTCTTTCAATATGCTGGTCCTCAAGCCAGTACATATGTATCCGGGGCAGCTGAAAAGAAGAAGGATGAAGAAGGGCATTGAAATCCTTTAAAATTGTACTCAAAGAACAAGTAACACTTACTTTTATATGTGGCTGACTACAATTTAGTCACTAAATCTAGCTAGAAGTCATGCTTGGAAATGTTCCCAGATAAGTAAAACTATCATTTCTACCCAGGAAAGGGGCAGCGGTCATTGAATGATAGAAAACTGGCAGTATGGCCCACATCTCCTTTAACAAAGAATCAGTGTAAATCCTCTTATAAACCTATAGTTTTATGACTCTCAACCCTTGTCTCACAGAAAAGAAAAGTGAGTTTCAGAATCAAGAGTAAGCATCTGTGTCCTGCCTTCCTCTGCTCTAACGTCACTTGCTCTTAGTAAGTCAGCTGCTCATTCAGAGGAGAAAATATTTCTCAGATACCAAAAGCAAAATTGATCTATTATGAAAGAGTTGAAGTGTGTTCAAAAGAAACTTTAGACACTGCTCAGTCCTCGACACTGAAGGCCTTCAGGATGTTATGTGATTGTTATAATTATTTTTGGTTCCTTTAAATCTGTGCTTAGAGCATGGGACAGGTAGCTGTATTTGATTTGAAATATATTTGGATGATGCTATTCATTGAGTAAATGTTGATCGGACTTAATGCGTATGAAGATCTGTGTTAGTCCTGATAATTACTTTAGGAGGGAATGAAATATACATAAAATTGTGATGTGTTACAGACCCCCAGACACCCATAGTACAATGAGAAGATGACAAGTATTTCAACAACCATCATGAACAGCTTTACCACACATAAACATGCCACATATAGAATATGTTATGTTTTACATGCTATAACATATATGCTACATATTATATTATACTATAATGTATTATACTATACACTTTACTGTAGAGGTGAGTAATACATTCTTCCCATTTTCCAGGAGATAAATCCTTAGTATCTTGCATTCAAAGGGAAAGTAGAAGAAGAAATGTTTCCACTTGTTTCGGGAAAGAGACAACATGTAAATATACTCAATCAACAAGACAAATGAGTTGAGGGTACATCTTTTTTTATGTGTTCCTCAATACATGTACTTTCTTGTAGAAGTGTACTTGAGCATTTTGATCACTAACATGTACACATCATGAAGATGATGGATGAAGATGAGTGTTTCAAAAGGAAACTCCATAGCATACTCAAAAGGAGAATTGTGCCACTGGATAGAATGACAGATTCAGTGTAAATGTCTAAGTACAGCACTAAGAAGATTTAAGTTTCCCTTTTGCATGTGAAACACCGAGGTCATGCTCCTTACATGCAGCTTGCTTGCGGGGTAATTGGAGTAGGTGATCAGGGCAATCACACTACCTGTGGATGGCTGGAGGGGATGGTGGGCACAGAATGCTCTGGAATATGACACGATAGATTTCTACTCCTCTTACAATGTGTACCCCCCAAAAAATAAGCTACTTTTTAGTATTTTTTATATACATATACATATATATAATATTATAATATATATAGATATATATATAATATATCTCCTTAGATATTTAGTTTAATTCAATTAAACTTTTGGATAAATTATGCAGTCTTATAGTCTGTCAGACAACCTGATGTTACAGGTAAATAGAATATAAATTTAACACATTTTAACTCACTGTGTAGAAAAGAGCACTATAAGATAAGAAAATTCACAATTTCAAAATTTTCATATCAATCTTTAAAGGGCACTATCTGCTTTATTTTGGGGAAGCAAACACCGAGGGCTTTTGTGATTGAAACAACATTGTGGTTTCCCATTTTCTCTATGACAACATTGTCATTACTCACATCAAATTTAATCAATCCATCTTATTAGTGTTTTCTGATTTTAAAAAGGATATAAAATTACATTTTATTGAATTATAAATGTGAGTATAATAGCTATTAATATTTCCTGTGTGTTGATGTCCATGCACCAGAATGCAATTGTACAATTTTATTAAATTCAAAAAGTTTCTGTTTTTGCTGCCCATTTGGTTTGCACATTTTGTGTCTTGAGTGATGCTCACAAAGTTTTCTTAAGATTTGTTTCTGCCATTGCCACAATACAACACATTTTTATAGTAATACATTCCTTTAGTATTTTAAGACAAAAAGTTGTACTGTTTTGGAAAGATGGTTATGTTTCTAACAGTTCTTCCTTTGCTCTGGCAATCAGAGGAAGTCAAATTCTGCATTTTCTAAATGTTTATAAAAGCTATAAAGCTAGACAGAATAAAATGATGCTGACAATATAAAAATAATATACACATACAATATTTTGATAAAAAGTGCATTTAGACAACATTATAATATTTAATTTTCATAACATTCAGGTACAGGAATGCTATTATCGACAATTGAAGAGAAGTGAGTCCGAGAGAGGTCAGTAAACATGTTCAAAGTTGCACAGTTTAGATTTCAGATCCAGAACCACACAGTGAATCTTGTGACTCCAAATCTCTTACTCATTCTGCTAGACCATGCTACTTCCAGAAATAGATCCAGGCAGCCCAGGTCTATCTCCACAGGATAATTTCTCAAAAGAAATTTCAAGGTAGGCCAAATTAAATAAAAAAAGAACATCTATATTTTCTCATATTTAATTCAAGATCAATCTCCCTCTTCTAACTGTGTCTTTACATTTGACCTTCACTTCAAATCCAAGTGCCTTTTTAAATGTTTAAATTTATTGTCTTTAGTTTATCTTTTAAATTAAGTAAATGATTTTCAACATCAGCCTCTACCACCAATTGAAACTGGTTAGTAAAAATGACTTTCCTTGTGATCGTATTTTTTAAATTTTGTTTTGATGGGGGAGGTATTTATTTATTTGTTTATCTATCTATCTATGTATCATTTGTTTGTTTGTTTGTTTGTTTCTTTAAATGAAGATACTGGGGATTGAACCCAGGGTCCTGTGTATACTAAGCATGCACTCTACCACTGAGCAAGAATTTTGTTATAGAATGAACTGTGTCCCTGTATAATTTGTATGCTGAAGTCTAAAACTTGGCTACCTCAGAATGTGACCTTATATGGAATAGAGCTGTTGAAGGTGTGATTAGTGAAGATGAAATCATGCTGGACTAGTGTGGGCCTCTAACCTAATATGACAGGAGTCCCTGTGAAAAGGGAATATTAGAGCATGGATACACATGGACACAGGGTCAATGCCACGTGAAAATGAAGGTAGAGATTGGGGCAATGCTTCTTCACACCAAGGAATGCTAAGGACTGCCAGAAAACCACCAGAAACTAGGGGAGAAACCCTAGAAGGAATCAGCCCCACTAAAACCTACATCTCAGACTTTTAGCATCCTAATCAATAAATTGCTGCTTAAGCCACTTAGTTTGTGGTATTTTGCAGGCCTCATCGTTTAATATATAGCCTTTTCTTTTCTTTATCAAGTCCACTATTCTTTCCAGGCCCTTTCATCTTTATTATGATTCTTTAAGAGTCTCTAAAAAATTTGGATTTACCATCCCCTATAATGCCTAAAATTCTGATCTTCTTGAGGATCATCCTTTATATACAGTTTTAGAATAATATCAAAATCTCATTTATATACCAAAATTGCATATGTCTTCTAAAATCAGGCACAGATTACCGAACATATCTAAAACTGAATTCACTACACTTGGTGCATTTCCCTATTTTCTTATCTCTTCCCCACTCTCTCTATTGCTGTAAGTCACTCCTTTGACTCAGTTACTCCAGCAAGAATTTTGAATGAAGGTCAATCTATATTTGTCAACTTCATGTCCTACTTTTAAATAGTACATTAGCCCATCAATTCTATCTCCTTAATAATTCTTGAATAAATCCAGCTTTTTATAACCCTTTACATTCTCTCCTGGTCAACTACAGTACTTTCCTACCTAGCCTTTCTGACTGCTGCCTTGTGTACTTCCCCCAATTCATTGCTTGAAAGTTGTTCTGTTTAAAGACCCATTCTGCTCTGAAAGATATAACATAGTGTATTGTGACTTTTTAATTTTATTTTTCATCTAACTCAGGAATAATTGACAAATAAATTGAAATTGTGATTCTTAATACACATTAATGAGAATAACAGTTTTTAGATGCAGTTAATTTATGCAAAACATATATCTATTTTTAGCATCTAGGTTTCTTTAATCTTAATGCATTTGGATTTCCGTTTTTTGTAATGATGAAACATTGCAGATTTAAATAAATTTACATCAGTGTTTTTATTATCTCTTAAGTTAAAAACATTATAAACAAAGCCTCTTTTTTCCCTGTCTACTTCAACTTCAAACCTCCTGCTCCTCCTCAAACATGTGCATACACACACACATACACACACACACAAAGTCATCACTCTCTTTTTTTTCTCATTTGTGTCAGCAACATGCCATGGATATAGCAAACATATTTCTTGGTTGGTCTTTTTGTGAGTCTAAATGAGGTTCTTGTGCATCTGTAGGTGATTAAAAGGAAATTTTTGATTTCATAGAAAAAGTGGTAAAATGCTTTGGAAAGTCTTTTAAAATAGCTTTTCTAAACTTGAAGTGGAATTTTGACATTTTGGCATTTAGCATTTTAAGTTTTATCCATTTATTAAGCAATTTAATGTGTTTTTGTCACTTGGCCTTTTCTGTCTTATTCATATATTTCCAGGTGGTACAAATTTCTTCCCCAAAGGAAGTTCATAATGGCAAGAATGTTAGTTATAGTCTTGATTTTGCATTCTGTAAGGTTTTATTGAACCATACAATTCTAATAGCATCTTTTTTCTGTTTTGGTGGAAATGGGAGAATAAAAAATCATTTGTATCATTATAAGTCAAATACTACTTTCTTTCAATAATTAAATATTTTAAGTAAACTTATGTATTAACAGTTTCACTTTTTAATATTTTCTTGTTCATTTCCCCCATGAAAATCCCTAATTTTTAGCACAGTAAGCAAAATTTCCTTGGGTGACTAGTTCTTAGAAATTGGAAAATGCATTTGCTCAGGCAATAAGCGCTTTACTATATCAACATATTTCTGCCATGCTTATAAAATCATTAAGCTTTCACCTTTGGGAAGATTTTAATTAATTACAGAATGTCAATTAATCGATGGAGTAAAATGAGCAAAGATAACATGGAACAGATTTAGCAATATACAAAAGAGTTGGATATCTTCAGTCTATGCTTGATAGAAAGTTCTAATTTCCCTATTTTGAGAACAAAGGACACTGGACTTAGACATCTGTTTCCAATTTTGCTGTTAAGGAGATTTGGGCCCAGGAAGGTCACTTAACTGATGGACATCTCTTTTCTCATAAATGAAAGGACAGGACCAGTGTACGTAATTACTAAAATTCTTTTCAACTCTAATATTTTTTTTGTCAAAATCTATCAGCCTCAGTGATACATGTTGTCAAAGACTAGAGATATAGAAAATGATGATGATGATAATGATGATTTTGATAATGTCTAATATTATTGAGTGCTATATGCCTGCATTTGATTCCCTAATTGTTCTAATACTGGAATATTACTGCCTTCCATTTTCTTAATGAGAAAATTGAGGAACAGATAATTTAACTCATATGCCCAATATCATAAAGCCCTATGCCAAAGTCAATTTCTTCAAATATTAAGCTTTATGGAAAAAATATTATCAGTGTTCATTAGTATCCTTTCTGTTCACCAGCAAGACTATATTATTTATCCACTTGAAGATAATTAAAGTCATGTAATTAGCTTTGTCCAATGGCCATGGATCAAATTTACATGTATAAGTTTTGTCACAAAGCATGGAAAAATCAGCAATGGCTCTGCAGGTGCCTCTTTTTCTGAGATGACCATCAGGAGGCAGTAAGCTCCATATGATGTTGCTTGAAGATGGTGGTACTTTCCTTGTTCTGAATCACTGAGTTGCTGGTTGTGGAACAGTTCATCTTGCTTCTTATCTGGATACAGACTTTGCTAGAGTAAATTCTAAATCTTTGTTGTTTAATCCACTGAAATTTGGGAATATATTTATGTGTGTGTGTTTGTGTATACATAGACACACATACATAAACATACACACACACACATGAGGATATCAAGCCTATATACAAAATCAGGACATTTTTATCTTCAATGAAAGTTAAGGGCATGAAGCTTTGAAAGTTTTCCATGTTCTCAATTATACCAGTATTTTCTGATATAACCAGCCACCTGGTAGTTAGTGCTGGCTACCATGAAAATATTCTTAAGCATGAATTATTCTCTCCTGCTAGATTATCTCATTTTTTCTCACTTCTGTCTCTCTTGAAACCTCTTATTCCTTGCTTCCAACTTCTTTTTTAGTAAATACATAACCTAACAACTCCTCTTTTTTTTTTTTGGAAATATTCCTTCTTTCAAGATTGAGAAATAATAAGAAATATTTGATTTTCAATACTGACATTTAATAGCAGTGTGATCTCATCAAAGTTATGTCTCAGTCAGATTCAATCTGAAAATGAAAAGAAATATGAGTATTATGTAATTAAGGGTTAGATATGTGATAGCACTTCCCCAAATTGTGTGTATTGCTGGGGTCATAAATTTCTAAAAGTGAGAATTGGAGGATCAGAGAAAAGACAATAATCAACCCTCTGAAATAAATCAGTTTGGGCTGCCCAAGTGGGTCTGCAAAGGAGATCTGGTGGAAAAGATTATGGAAAGCTGCTGTCTCCACTTATCTGTTGGGTCTCAGTGGCTCTTGGTCAGCAAGATTTTCATTTGGGAAGATGATGTGGGTGTGGAGACAAAGACAGCAAAAACTAGCTAGAATCCACATGTATCTCTTTGTTTGTTACTTGTACCTCTAAAATAACAGATTTCAGATGAGCTACTTTATTTTCCTCTTCCAAAATTTGTACAAAGAATTTCTTATTTGAGCCAGTTAACAAAGTATCATACAGGATAGGGGATTCTTGTAAACTATTCTAGCTTAGCCAAGATGACAGTGCAAAAAATTGCTGCAAGTCAATTAACTTTCCTGTACTTTAATTTCTTTATTTCTAAAATGTTTGATTTTGCTTCAGCAACTCAGTGTCATAGTTGTTGGAATCACATGTGAATATACACTGAAAATTAGGATAATGATAAAAATTATTGTTGTTTCCAAAGTAATTGTGACAACATATTTTAAAGCGATTTGCCTAAACACATCAATCTGTGAAAATAAATATTTAATACATTTTAAAAATAGAAGGCTCTTGAAACAGTGTGGGCTTAACTTTTCTTGTGTATATCTGCTTGTTCTATAGTCTATGATTGTAGATTTCAAATTTTTACAGTACAGTACACAAAATTTACATAAAAATTTCAATAATCATCTGTTAAATAAATCCTTACTTCTGACTTCTAAGATAATATATTAATAATTTAATATTCATGACACATACAGACAAAGAGGTGGATAGCTTACAAATTCTATTACGTGGAATTCTGAAGTTCATGTACTACCAAGAAAATTATAAACATAGATTTGAATCTTATGTAACTGCTGCTCTGATAAAATTAGTTGGAAGAAACTTCAGTGCTTTGAGTTTTTAATAGTTATTATTTTTAATACTTATTTACTTCAATTTTAGCTAATGAACAGTGGAAACCAACACACATTTAAGCTAGTAATTTCTACTTCTAGCCAGAAAGACGTAGGAACTGTATATAAATAAATGCAAAAGCCTTTAATATATAGATTTTTAAAGTTCTACTATATTTTTCTTGGAAATGAAGAGAAATTTCAAAATTATCTTTTTTAATCCTATCATTTGATAGATAAAACTAGAAAATTACCCAGATAAAGTAAGAAAAATTATATAGATCATAAATAAACTTTTTATATAATTTACTGAACTTTTCATGTGCCTGTTTTATATTATTATTGTTTTTTGTAATACAACTGACTACTTACCCCGACCACTGTGGTATATATTTTACCAATTGTGCACATATTTCTATGATTCAGTCATACAAATGTTGATTATGGTGTGTTCCAAATTCATTTGTGTTTGCAAACCTAATCATAACTAAAGCAACTGAGGAATTAGAAATTCATTTTAAAGAAATATCAAAGGAGACTTTGCAAGAGACTATTTCAATCAAACCTATGGCCCTATTGCAGAAAACAGATTTTAAACAAATCTGGGCTAGGTCTTGTTATGTACATGGTATATAGACTGAGGTTCAAACCACAGTGCCTGATGTTGGGAGTATGTGGTCTTATTAAGATAGTGAAAGACAAGTAGTCAGTAGTTACAGAGCAGTGCAAGTATTTGACTCTTTCATAGGAGAGGCAGTGAAGAATTCATTCCTGTGTTTTCATCAGAGATATAGAGTTCAAAACAATGACTTTGGTCCTAAACGTAGGAGATTTTATACTACAATAAATAGTAGTAAGGAGGACGTGTGGATATATTGTGTTGTGTGGGGGGGCACACACACACATGCCTGCTGTGGGCAAAGATAATGTGTTATTGGCAGGGTTAGCTCATTTAGCCGATACTAAAAAAAAAGGGGGGACATATATCCCAAGTGACTTTGTGATTTTTACTGCTAATAATTATAAAGAAAAAACTGGCAAAATAATTAAAAATTACAGAATTTTTCTAGTTTTTTTATTTTTTAACATTTTTTATTGATTTATAATCATTTTACAATGTTCAAATTCCAGTGTTCAGCACAATTTTTCAGTCATTCATGGACATATACACACTCATTGTCACATTTTTTTCTCTGTGAGTTATCATAACATTTTCTGTATATTTCCCTGTGCTATATAGTATAATCTTGTTTATCTATTCTACAATTTTAAAATCCCAGTCTATCCCTTCCCACCCTCCACCCCCCTGGTAACCACAAGTCTGTATTCTCTGTCTGTGAGTCTATTTCTGTCCTGTTTGGTGCAGCCACTATGGAAAACAGTGTGGAGATTCCTCAAAAGACTAGGAATAGACTTACCATATGACCCAGGAAACCCACTCCTGGGCTTGTATCCAGAAGGAAATCTACTTCAGGATGACACCTGCACCCCAATGTTCATAGCAGCACTATTTACAAAAGCCAAAACATGGAAACAGCCTAAATGTCCATCAACAGGTGACTGGATAAAGAAGATGTGGTATACTTATACAATGGAATTCTATTCAGCCATAAAAACTGACAACATAATGCAATTTGCAGCAGCATGGATGCTCCTGGAGAATGTCTTACTAAATGAAGTAAGCCAGAAAGAGAAAGAAAAATTCCATATGAGATCGCTCATATGTGGAATCTAAATCACAAAAACAAAACAAACATACAAAAACAAAGAATTTTTCTAGCTTTTAAATCCAAAGTCTGTTTATTTTTTCAAGCAACTGTTATACTCACTGAAGGGGAATAACAGTTCCTGCCTTTTACAGTGAAGGAATAAAGAGTATTCATGATATGACTTTTCATTAAAATATGAAATATTCCAACCTAAGGTCCTAGAAAATGAGTTATTCTACCCTGATCAAAAATGGTCCTCTGGGCATTGACTCTTATGGGGTAATTTAATGGAATTTCACATTCTGTAATCGAGACTATATGTTCATCTAATGATGCCACGCATGTTTTAAAAGCCCCTCAATGCTGAAGTTTCAGTCTCCTGCCATGATTGTTTATATCTCTCAGTTGATTAGTGATTCTAAATGACAATGCAAATCAAAGTGAATTTTCATATTGTGTTTACACCATTAATTAAATATCTAATAATTAATGCAACTTCTTCCAGGAGAGTTAATACATCTGAGAATGTCAATGGGGAATATCCAGTGGGAATATTACCTTCATTGTTGTGTTTCATATTGTGAATTGAGAGAATTATAGTGTATATTATATTTTATATGCATATTTTTTAAAAGCTGCGTGGGCAAGACAATCCAGTTCTTGGTACAATAATGCAACTTTCTTTTAGTTGGACACTATTATATTGATAACATGTCTATGTGTCTGACACCAGGTCACCCAGACATCTAGCCAGTAAACATTTAGAGAGTGCCTAAAACGTGACCAGCACTGTGTTAAATGTCAGTGATATAGAAAGCATTAATATAGAGACCTTTTTCTAAAAAAGATCTTTTTTAAAATTACTAACCATTATAATTAAGCTTCTAATTTTCAGTGGGGAAATTTTGAGTGGAGGTCACAGAAGGTTATGGTGCGTATTAGAATATCCTTTGGCATTATATTTCCACATGGGGAGTATTTATCTTCTCCTACTTTTGGGCTTGAACTTGTAACATGCTTTGGCCCATAGGCTATCAGTAGATATGATGTGATGCAAGCCAAGGCTTGAAATGTGCTTATGCACTGGGCTTTCTCTTTTGTACTCTACCTCTACCATGAAGACATGCTGAGTAGGCTGATTGGTCTCAAACAAATCAAAGGCACTTAAGATTAGACCTGAACTGAACCTATGTCCAGGAACTAAACAAAAGTGACGGCATCAGAGGTCTAAGCAGAGCTGGCCCAGTGGGTCAGCAGTTTGAGGTAGAACCCCAGCTGAACAATTAGTCAGTGCATAATAATATTTATCTTTATAAGCCTCTAAGTTTTAGGATGTTTTGTTGCAGACCCATAGCTGACAGACACAAATGAATCTGTGTTTTATAGTGATTGCAATAACAGATGTGTTTTTCTTTATAGATCTTGTATTTAAAAATATTTACAGGAGTATAAATATGTGTTCTCTGTTTTAAGGAAACAGAGGCTTCATCATTATTTAACTATAATTTAAGAACCAAGCAACAAAGGCAGAAACAGTGAAAACATCATGGTATAAATGTAATAATATAAATGATTGTATTCTACCAAATGTATCCATGACAATTTCTTAAGTGATCATCAAAGTATAGGCAAATTATTCTCCTCAGAAGGCCCTGTAAGCTCCATGTGTAGTTAACCAGTTTACATAAACATGGAAGACAGTGATGGAGTTGCTTCTTGATTTAAAAAAAAAGTTGTGTCAGTGTGTTTAGGTAATTTTTTAGAGTTGTGTTTGTGTTTCATCTGAGTTGGCTCAAAAAATGACAAATAGGCAACGTAAATATAAAAATTCAAGGCCACTAAGAGAAAGAAATATATGCTAGACTTAAAGCCATTAATATGTAATTGTTAACTCCTTAAAATAAAGCACACTCTTATTTTATATTATACACCTCTAGTCCTTAGAGCTATGTCTTTCATGATGTTGGCATATCATGTATGAGCAATAAATAGTATTATGTGATTAAAACAATGATCACACATAAATATATTACTAATGAAAAGTTAAATGTTTAGGGACCTTTTTATTGTTAGTCCTTGTATAATGTACTAAATTTACTAAAACAACCTTTTCATGTACATATGTGCATTAATAATAGAAAGTCATTTGGCATAAATTAACTGTGTATTTTCAGTGATTATATTCACACCCCAAATCTCTGGAAGCAGTTATTTGGTACACTTTGACATGGACCCTTTTAAAATTAGATTAAATTATTAGTAACTATAAAATCTCTGACAAGTATATGCTCCTTCCAGCACATTATATATAAATATAAAATTAAAAGAAGGATGTACCCTCCTGTGAGAAACACAAATGTAAATATCCAGTTATGTGGATTAGGTGAAACAAGGACCTAGCATTCAATTTACATAGTTTTATAGTGGGCATTTTTTCACCATGACTCTTTCATCACAGGTTAAGTGTGACTTGTTCATAACTCACAATTTAAATAGTTTGAGCTCATGTACCCCTTATGAAAAAAGTGAGATTCAGCATTGCATATTTAATTCTTAAAGCATAAACTGTCTCATATTTACTATCACAAAAAATAACAGAACAAATATAGGTAAATACAGTAGAAAAATATGAATCTGTAGGCAAAATTGACCTGTAAATATAAATGGGATTATTCCAACAATGGAAATTAGTTTGCCTGTATACAATAAATTAATGTAGTATGGCACATTAATAGATTACAAAACTACAAGGGGAAAAGCAATTGATCATTTCAGAGGATGCAGAGAAAGTACGTGATTAAAGTCCAATACTAGTCCTGATAAAAAGCTCTTAGAAAACAAGAAATGAAAGAACTTCTTTATTCTGACAAAGAATATCTGAAAAAAAAAACACCCAAAGTAAACAATTGTGATTAATACAAAAAGGTAAACACATTAACTTCAAAATTAGAAACAAGGTAACAATATCCTCTATGACCTCTTCCATTCATCATTGTTAGGGTGGTACTTAAGAACTTAGTAAGAAACAGAATCAAATGTATTATTTACTAGAATCTGAAAGAAATAATCTAAACTGTTTATGTTAAAAAAAAAAGATAGGTGTAAAAAGAGTAGTTTTCAGAGACTAAATATCAGGTGTATTTCTATGCCTAGAAACAAAATGTTTGAAATGCAATAAACAGATACAATTTTAACCACAGAAAATATGAAGAAAAGAAATTCACCAAATAAAAGTCTTGCGTGCCATCAGAAAAAAAAAGACTCTGTGGAAATACATTAAAGATACAAAAGTAACTGGAGAAATATAGCTTCTTCATGAATATGGAAAGCCTATATTTTAACCATATAAAATCTTACCAAAGTGATTCACAGATTTAATCTTTATGATTAAATGCTGGCAGAAGTTTGAATGGTACTCAACAAACTTACTCTAAAATTTATATGGAAAAAGACACAGCCAATGATAGTCAAGTTATTCTTGAAGAAATTAAGGTGAGTGTAAATTCCAGCCATAAATATTAGACGGTAACACTTAGCAGAAAAGATAGAAAAACACTTACCCAAACGTGAAACTTTAAGTTTAAACTTTAAACTTTAAGTACAAGAGATGTGGTGTTGGGGCAAGGAATAGCGACTTTGTCTGGAAAGCTGGCAGACAGAGAGGATGGCCGACTAATGTCTTGGAGAACCATCCAGATCCAGTCACAATACAGACTTCTTTTATACAAAACAAAAACAAAAACAAACAAGAACAACAAACAAACAAAAAACAAGGGAGAGTGTATGGTTGGTTGTTGCAAACATCTTGCTGAAGAAATTCTTTGTTCTTGCAGATGTCTATGTGGGTCAGTTCATGGTGTCCCTGTAAACCTCCAACAAACAAATGTTATTCTCTATTCTACAGCTTGTTATCTTTATGTGAGTACAAAGCTAGCAAGACTAAGCCTAGGAAACAGGGCACAGTGGTCAAAGCTAAAGGAACAGATCTAATAGAGAGTCAGATTTCTTCTCCTCTTTTACATTAATTTCAGAAAATTATAATATCCTTATAAATTAAAGGTGTCAACACACGAATTCTAGCAATATCTTTCCTAAGTTACCTTCAAACTTCTGCCTGTGTTCAGTGTGTACCAGGGTAAATACACAAGTATGTTCATAACATCATTGCTTATAGTAATCAAACATTGTAAATAACTCAAATATCCACTTTTTGGAAAATGGATTAATGGAGTAATTTTTAAATTGCTTTCTAAAAATTTCAGTTTTATAAAAATTAATAATTCTAAATATAAAAATTGTAGTAAAGAGAATGTTTCAGGGGAAATTGAACAACAATATAACATTTAATAAATATAAGTGGCAACTTAAACTAAATGATATCATTTTATTGATATATAAGTGTGTTCAAGAAATTATAAAGAAAAGCAGGAGAATGCATTTTAAAATCTCAGGATATTCCGTAGTGAAGAAAGAGAGGTAAATAGGATAAAAATAAAAGCACATTAAGGGCTTTAATAATAAAGTACATGTTTTAGTTAATTTCAAAAAGAAGGTTCATAAATTTAAGTTAGCCAGACAATTAGCCATTTTTGTTGTTTAAATTTTATCTTACTTATTTTTATGAAAATAGTACAACTTTAGCATCATGAAATTTGTGGACGCTTCCTTTCTGACCTACTACATAGATATTTTTTGTCATTTTTATATGTACGTTTAAAAATATATATTCTGTGAGGTGTACAAATTGTTAGACAAAGTTTGGGAACTCTATAGGAAAATCCTCTCTGTACATTTTTTGTCTAGTTAATCTAGAAATCTTCAAGGGATTAGTTAGTTTTTATTATTGTAAATCTTCTCACTTTAATTTTGAGTTTCTCAATATCCAGACATTCTTTTTTTATCAGTCTATCCTGTATCTACATATATGAGAGGATCAAGACCCTGATGCAACAATCATTCTTCCCAGAGAAAGCCCATGTCCTGGGATCTGTAGGACCCAGCAGCATATATAAATATATACTTATCTACACTGGCACTTTATAATCACTCATAATTACCTTTGGACTCACTCTTGGTGTTGAGTACTCTATGTGTCTGGACAAGTGTACAATGGTATTTATCCTCTATTACAGTACCACACACAATTGTTTCACTGCCCTAAAAATCCACTGTGCTTTACCTAATCAATCTTCCCTTCCTCATAACACTTAGCAATTTTTCATCTTTTTATTATCTCCATAGTACTGTTTTTCCCAATATATCATGTGGTTGGAATCATATAATACATAGCCTTTGTGTATTGGCTTCTTTCACTTATCATTATACATTTAAGAATCTATATTATATTTTTATGGCTTAATAGCTCATTTCTTTCAACACTGTATAATAATCCATTGTCTGATTGTACTATGGTTTATCCATTCTCCTACTGAAGGATATTTTTGTTGCTTCCATGTTTTGATAATTACAAACAAACCTGATTTAAATATCCTTGTGTAGGTTCTCATGTGGACATAGTTTTCAGCTCTTATAGGTAAACTGCAAAGAGTAGACTTGAAGGATTTTATGCTAAGAGCACATTTAGTTTTGTAAGAAACTGCCAAACTACCTTCCAAACTGTTTTAATAATTTTGTATTTCCATCAGCAATAAGTAAGAGTTCCTGTTGCTCTACATCTTGGCAGGATGTTTGGTGTTGTCAGTGTTCTAGATTTGGTTAGTCTAATAGGTATGTAGTAGTATCTTCTTGTTTTAATTTGTAGTTTCCTAATGGCATATAATGCTGAACATTTTTTCGTATGTTTGCTTGCTATCTGTTATCTTCTTTGGTGAGGTATCTGCTCAGGTAATTTGCTCATTTTTTAAATCAGGTTGTTTAATGTTCTATTGTTGAGCTTTTTAGAATTCTTTGTATATTTTGGCTAATAGTTTTTATCAGATATATCTTTTGCAAATACATCCTCCCAATCTGTGGCATCTTATCATTCTTTTGACAATGTCTTTTGGAAAGAAAACAAATTGTAATTTTTTTAAAAAGTTCAGCTTAGAAATTATTCCTTTTGTTGATCATGCCTTTGGTGCTATATCAAAAACTAAAGTGAACAAAGTCAAAATATGGACTAGAAATCCTTTAAATAGCAGAAACAAATTTCCAAAGATGGAGCAAAATACCATAATGTACTTATAATATAAAAAACATTTAACATGTCTATTTTCTTGATATAAAGTAGAAAATATATAAAAAAATAATTAGAAAATATTTAACTATCCTTGTGTAGGATAGAATAATAAATATCAGAAAAAAAATAAACAGGTTGTTTTTTATATAATATTGGCAAAACTAGATTAAAGAAGACAGCTTCTTGAAATTTATGTTTTGTAGAAAAGTCATCCTGAATTTTAAATTCTAGAAATAGCCAAAATATTATACAAGTATGAAATAAATGAAATTATCTTCAGTGGTATAACGAATGAGGTGTTTAATGCCTGAAAAACACATCTGAAGGAAAAACAAAAGAAAGTCACTCAAAAAAATGAAAATTAATGAACAAAGTTATATGTGGAAAACAAAATAAAGTCATAAATAAATTAGTCAATAATACATATGGATAAGCCTAAATTGAGTCAATTTTCCTATTAAAAGATATTAAAATGCATAAATTCTCTGATATTTGGGGGGACTCTCTAGGATATTTGCAAGAGGAACACTTAAACATGCTGCAAAAATTATTGAAAATAAAAATATAGAAAAAGAAACACCAGAAAAAAATACCTATTTCTATAAAATGTAGTTATATCAGTTTTAGTTTTAAGCAACATAAAAGAGCAAGGGTAAATATATTGGAAATGTCAAGTTTTATTTCTCAGTTTGGGTGGTAGAGTAATGGATATATATTTTATAATCATAACCTGTATGTATCAAATGTTTCATAATTTAGAAATGCAAATAAAAACTATAATCAAATCTTACTGTAATGTAACAAATAAAGAATTAAACATTCTTTATTGTATGCAATTCCTGGGTATTAGTTATGTGTGTGTATATTATATATATGTATGTTTTTGTCCTAGAATCAAATTATGCATACAATTTTGCTCTATGAACATTAGACATTCTATATTGAGAATCCCTTATGGTTTTAAAAGACTGTAAATATAATTATTAATAAAGTAAATTTTTATTTGTGAAAACCATAAGAAATATAATTACTCAGCTTTACTGATGTTGTTACATTGTTTTTAATGCTCCACACTGTCATTTTTCTATTAAAATAACCATTCTTATATCTCTTTATTTATATATTTGAAATGATTTTAACTTTGAAATTAAATTCTTAAAAATTTTTAGTGAATAATATAGTTTATGAAATTTAGAAACAGAAAAAATATTACTCACATGCCCATAATTAACTAAATTTAATCTTTGATATAGAGACTTCCAGAATGGTATCATTAAAAATATACTCATTATTGTAATCATAAATTTTGCACAGAAATTTTAAAATGTATTACATATCCAAGAAGTCATTAACTCTGTTTCCCTTTTCTTCTTTTTCCCCACTAATTATACCTGATAGGGATCAGTCTTGAAGGGATCATCAAGAGGACATGACTACTGGAATGTGTTGGCTTGCCTTCCCTGCAGAAGCCCCACCAATTACTCAGCCTTGAGACAGTAATGTGCTTGTTGCCGAGACCATCCAGACAGTATTTTAAGGCTTCTATATAAACTTTAAAGATTCTGGTGGGGTTGCAGGGAGACTCTTGTGGCTGCTCAAGAAAAGTCTCATAAGTAAGTTATCTTGCTGATGAAACCTGCCGCCCACTAAGCTGCAGGGCTCTGCTTCTTTCTATGGTCTCTCCTTCCCCTCTGTGTTGGACCAGTTTGTGGATCATCAAGCAGACTGGGCTGAAGTACATCCTCCAGAAATTCTGTCTGTGAAGATGTCTGGGTGTAAATTTTTTCTCATCCTTTTTATTTCTAGAAGTATATTTGGTTATTACTCTACAACTGCTAATTTGTCCAGATGCATAGTTTTAAGCTTAGAGTGATTTATCTTCCCTTCATCATGCTGAAAATGTCTCCTTACACAGATTCATTATCATGTTGGCCCAGTTTTTTTATTTCAATTTGAAATTATATAGGCAGAGGTATCTTTTCACCAATTGTGACATCAATGTTTTGAACTATTTTAATATACATGCTGTTTACTGAAAATAAATTGTATAACATGAGAGTTGTGGATTAAGTTTTATTTGGGGCAAAATGAGGACTATAATCTAGGAGACAGCACCTCAGATGGCTCTGAGGACCTTTTCTGAAGAGGCAGGGGGAAACTCAATATTATATATGTAATTTTAGTGAAGGGGAGTATGTGCAGTCAAACACACATTGAGTTATTTTGCCAGTTATGAGGAGCAGACGTCACCATTAATGAATTTACTGCTCTTCTAGATATAAGGAGATGCAAGAATTGGGGCTTATAAAATCTTCTCCTGAAAACATCTATCTGAAGCTCTATTTTGACAGTTTTCCCACAGCACAAAGTGCCCCATTCCTGATCTCCACTGTGAACTTTCAGGGAGTGTTGGAGATCAGCGGCTACAGTGGCTTGTGGTTGGTTATAGTACCAAGCAGAGGTAGATGGCAAATGTTATAAACGATTATTCTGCTTAACATTTTTATTTGAATTATTTTTTGCTTACTTTTTTCTCCATTATAATTTTATGTTTTACTGAAAATAGTAAGACTTATGATTGATAAAAATTCACTGTTAAATCTTTCATTTGTAAATATTAGAAAAGAAATTTATTTTTGCTATCTCAACTTTTTTATAATTTTCTTTTAATTATATCTGTGTTATTAAGCATATAATAATTAATAATGCAAATTGATATAAAGTAAAATGCACTTGCAAAATCAAACAAGTTAGATGGAAGTATCATTTTAAGAATTGTTTTTATTTATTGGCATTTATCTTGAAATATTTTCAAAATAGATGTGATCCTTATTTTTTCTACCTGTAGATTCAATACCCTGTAACAGCATTTATATAATCATATCTTACTTCTTAAATTTTAAAAAATGTATCCTTTTCTTAGTATTTATTATTATTTTTTAGGATAAATATATAGTTACCATTCCTTCTGATTCTTTGAATGTCTTGGTATTACTTTGGTTTAAGTACAAACATAACAACCTTAATGGTAACACAATTATAGAATTATAATATTTTTCTCAAATCTTTATAGCTATTTCCATAATATTTTGTGGCTAGTCATTCTTTAATAAAAGAAGACAAGGCTATTCTTTGTTTTCTCTATAGAAGTAATTTTATTTTTTTTTCTGGTCCATTTTTAAATTTAACATTTTGAAATAGATATAGATATATATCTATATTGCATTATAATTAAGCTTTAAACATGGTATATTCTTTTACTTATCTTGATAGGCCTATTTCCCTGCCCTGGGGACAAATCTGGGTATCCAACAGTTTGGCACATTTTCTTGGTTGTTCTCTGATTGCTTAGAGTCAGGTCATACCCATGCTTTAGCTACTGCACTGGATGACTGAATTTCTAATGCTATTTCCGTCTTTTGAGCTGCAGTTTCATTAAATTTATGTATTATTTATTGTAGAAGCAAATAAAAGCTTATATTTGTAGGCAAATGGCGTAAGTTTTAGTGGAATGTGGAGGTCACAATACAAAAGTTTAGTTGATATACATCTTTACTCTAAATAATGATGAAATTTTTTGATGTTAAATTGCTTTCCTGCTTCCCTTCCCTCTTCTTTTCTTTCTTTTTGATTGGTATTTTTGGCTCTAAAATTTATTTTTTGGCAAAATCTTATTTGAATTGATACAGAGATGAAGGATACACACACAGACACACACACACACACAAATATCTATATAAACTCTGCTAAATAAATAATCATAAAATCTCTGTTTCTTGAATCAATTGAAAATATTTTAAGAATGCTGCTTTCCTTGAATTAAACTTAATTCTTCTCACTTATTTATTAAGCAGCATTCCTTTGTCATGCAGTGACTATAGCCTTGTTCTTCCTGTAAGTAATTGTGTTTTATAAATTTGTAAGCAACCAGAGTGATTTCAGAATTTGTTAAAGATTTACAAAAAATTGACATGATCTTAACCACATGCTGCTATTGCCAATATGCCCTTTAGAGTGATGATTTTACTAAAAGCAATGTCTAACTCCTTCACATTCCTACAATAATGGCCTTATTATTATACAACAAAAGATGACATCTTCAAATAAAAATGTCTAACTCTATAACAATATTCCATGAATTCACTTACTACACAATATTAACAAACTACTTTAAGAATGAATCAAAAACATATAAGTTATTCCCACGTATTGGAAAAAGTAATACGATGAAGTAAATTTAATCTAATAGTGTTAAAATATTCAAAGCCTTTCTAATGATAAAAACTTTAAAGATAAAATATTCTACTTCAAAAATGCTTTCAGAGATGGTATAAATGGTGAGAGGATTATATATCATATATAGTTTTCGGTTTATGAATTTGATTATAGCAATGGAACAGTGTAATATTAAATTTAAAATAATACATATCAATTGAAGATATAAATTAACCTCAAATTTGGGTTGTAAATAATTTTATATTTATCTTTCAGTTTTCTTTATGTGTTTTTATATAATTTCAGGAAAATAATTATCATATACAAATGTACAGATCTGAGTATTTATCTAATATGTCTCAATCTCAAGAGTTCTAAAACCAATCCATTTCCTTCTTTCCTTCCTTCCTTCCTCTTTCCTTCTTTCCTTTCTTGGTATAAAAGTTAATTGTTGGCAATATTTTATCAGAACTTATAATGTGAATGAAGGATGAAAGATATATACATATATACACACACACATATAGTGATGATCCAACTTGGAATAAATATTTCTATATTTCTATGAAAAATTATGAATGAATTTAACTATAGTATGTAATTCCTTAACATTTTTCATAATATACAGTATATGTACTTACAACTTTATACAGTGAACTTAATTGTTTAATATCTTCCTTCATGCATGGAAGAGTTTTTATGTTATTATAAAGTATACTTTAATAATTGTGATAAAGGAGAATTACATGGTGTTAAGGAATTATGTTAATGTAATGGGCTTTATGAATTCAAAAATTAGCTGAGCAATGAGAGTGATTGAAATTAGGCAAATCTCTTGAGGGGAGTAGGGGATTGATTTGTAAAAGATTATTTCTAAGATTGAGAATAGCATGTGTATGACCCTGTAGCATGAGGGAACATAGTTAAGAACGAGGATTGTAAGTAGTATATCTATGGTAATGATCCTGAAGGTGAACAAGGAGTGATTTGAGGCTACTAACAAGGGTAAGGCCAAATATGTAACAGTCAGCATATTATAGCAGGCTGTCAGGCTAGCCAGCCCACCGCCCGCGTCGCGGGGTGGGCAAGCGCCCCGCGGGGGTCTCGGGCTCCCAGCCCACTGCCCGGCCTCCCTGCCACATGCTATGCGTCATCCGAGGACGCCCCTCGCTGAGAGAGACCCTCAATCTCAAGTCACCAGCCCTCCCCACCCTCATCGCCATGCCTTGCAACCAGCCCCCAAACCGCCCTCCAGATCTATGTGCAGTAACCCCCGCCCCTCGCCGGGAAGAACGCAGTGACTCCAGCAGCCGTGGCGGCTTATTAAGCCCAAGGGGCGAGCGAGGCAGCCATTGGTGGAGGCCGCTGCCTCCGGCTGTCAATCCCGCGGCCCGGCCCCGCCCCACCGGCGGAGCGTGGCAGGACGCAGGGCCGCGGGGACTGACGGGACGGCTCCAAGATGGCCGCGCGCTTGGGGTCCGCAACTGCTGGCAGCCCCGAGCCCTGTTCACTGCCACCGCTGCTGACCGGAGCCGCCGGTCTGCCCGGGGACTCGGGGGGCTGTCCCCGCGTGGCGGGAGGCCGCCATGGTCTCCCTGGAAAAGCTGGCGAAGGCCTTCGAGTCCCTCAAGTCCTTCCAGCAGCCGTCTCCGCCGCCTCAGCCCCCTCAGCCGGCACCACAGCCTCAACCGCCACCGCCGCCCGCCCAGCTGTGGATCAGGAGCCGCTGCACAGACGGTGAGTTCCTGCTGGCCCCTCCCCAACCCTGCGCGGGTCTCCGTCCCTCCCTCGGCCTCCCACGAAGGCCCCGATGCTGTCCGGGCCCCAGGCCTCTGCTTTCCCTGCTGCAAAACTCGGGAAGGAACGGGGCTGTGTTGTGATTCGAGGCCGCGCGTCCTGTTCGGCTTCCTCTGAGCCACTCCCCACCCCTCTCATCCTCTGGGCCAGGTGTAAAAATTTGTCTTCCCTTTTCAACTGACGGTTTAAAACAGTGTTTCAGATAACTGTCAAAACACTGCATGCAAAATACTAGGTTAACTTAAGGGAAGGAGTAGGAGAGAAGGGGGAAAGGAGCGAAGTTCACCGGTCACTTCTGTGGGGGTGGGTTAGATGGTCACAGTGGTGAATGCATAACTGCTACATGGCCCCGTGCGCTTACCATCATAGTCGTTACTGTTACTAACCCCGGACAGCCCTGGTATTAAGGAGGCATGACCACAGAACATGTGCTCATTGAGCTTAATTTTACACAAACAGTAAGATTTCCACGGAATCAAGACAGGCAGTAAACGCCAGCTGCAGACGACAGCTTGTGCAGGGCTGGGAAACAACATGGCATGATCAGAACTTTAGTCTGACTGGCTTGAATTGTAGAGGGAAAGGGAAACTTCACATTGATGAATCAGAGAGGAGATAGCTGTTTTTTATTAAACTAAAATGTTTGAATGAGCCTTGTTGGTTAATGATTTGCCTTAGCAATGTGAATTTGGATTCTGCAAGTATTTTATAAGTTCTGAAAGAAGCTTGTATTAAAATTTCAGAACTCTTAAGGTATTAGAAGTTCAGTTATTTTATAAGAATTATTTAAAAAGTATTTAACTCAATTAGAACGGAGTTCCTTTAACATAGGGGACTTTATTATCTCATGTATTAATACCCTCTAGAGGTACACAATGAAAAATGTGATTTATAAACAGACACATACAGACACAAGGAAAACAGAGCATGTAGCTTCAGTAACAGTTTAAGAGAAAAGTCAGAAACAGAAATTTTCCCTGGTCAAAATATGTAAAAAAAGCACCTGGGGCTTATATCCCTTAATTGATTTGAGCTCTAAGTGGACAAATACACAATTTTTTAAAAAAAAAAATTGCTAAGAACAAGATTCTTTTTCACGTTGAGTAATAATTTTTAAGTTTAAATAAATACCAACAATAGAGCTATGAGGGAGGAAAAATATAAAATACTGATTTTTTTTTTATTTCACCGTAAGGTGCATTCTTAAATACATAGGAGAGAACTGTAATGATTTGCGCAACTCACTTGCAAATAGTTCAACAGTATTAACAATGATTGAATTTAGGTGGTGGGGCATATGGGAATTTCTCATCCTATTAAACAGTTTTCTGTACTTCTGAGACTTATAATAAAACATTGGAAGGAATTTGTTAGACATAATGCTCTATGTGAAGTAATTGTTCCCTTTGTGAAATTCTAGGAAGGTTAAAATGCATGTTCAGAACGTCAAGAAAATCACAGGTATTTACGATGTAATCAGAACTACCTGAGGATCTGTGAAACTTGGTGAGTTGGTGAATTTTTTAAAATGTGTTAAAACATTTTGTTTTTACAAAGATTACAGGAGTAAGAGAAGATATATCTTAATCAACTCAATATTTTTTTCCTGGTTGTTGTGATATAATGAAATGTGGGGAATAAAAGGTAAATTCTAAAAGGAGACACTACCTTGATGGTTTTCTATGGAGGAAACTCAAGCAGGAGGAAGTTTAATTTAAAAACATTAATTACTGCTCTTTATTATATATTCTAAGTTGTCATTCTTTTGAATGTCTTCTTTCCAGACAGATGTGTTATTCTGGGAGATCATCAGGACTTCTGGGTATTTGGAGGTATTGACCTAATCAGTGGAACTGCTGATTTATAAGAAGTTGTCCAGAATTTTGGAAAACTGATTAGTAAAGGGAAATAATGTTTCCTTGGCAAGTGATGACAGAAAGTGACTTCAGTGAATTTTCCTTTGTTTTTAGGCAGATGTACCTAACCATGTATGTTAACAATGATTACAGGCTGGAGACCAAGAAGAACTGCCATTTTTGCCAGCTGAGATGCAGAAAAATTTGGACTCTGGGTTCCACAAATGGGCTGAGGTAACTAAGACAGTAAACATATCTTCTTGGTCAACATGTAACTCAGTGTAATCACAGATGTGTTCCATTACCTGATACTGTTTTAATTTGGATAAAAACAAGAAAATTTAAGAAATAGAGTTTGTTTTTGCTTTTACATCAGTTTGGCAAAACAGAACAACCTCTTAATTACTAAGCACAAACCAATTTTTTCATTATTTTTAAAATATTTTATTTTCTATTTATATTTGTTTTGTGATAAGTAAGTAAAATCTGTAAGCTCAGAAAATAGTCAAACGTAGGAAGCTGCTTCTGACAAGTGAATTAGCTTATTGAAAATCTGATATAGATCCTTGGCATTAATTTTCAAGTTTTTACAGTTTCCTTGGATTTCCTCTATCCAGGAAAACAACATGCTCTTTTAAGATGACTATACTCTGATTATAGTTTCTCCTTTATGGATTCCACACTAAATTGTAACCATAGGTATAGTTTACCATTTACAAAAGTGCCTGGTTGGGAAGTATAATACAATGATTTTGTAAATTGAATTTCTCTAAAATTTCAAGGATGTATTTTTAATTCAATTATGATTAATTTTCATTTGTCACTGGCTCTTAATGCTTTATTTTAAAGTGTCTCTCATAGATCCCCTTCTTTCATCTTCTTCCCTTAGGCTCTCTGTCCAGTAACTCTAAGTTCTTACATGTTCAATGTAGGCTTGTATGTTTTTTTAAAGGCAGGTGCAACAAAGAGCACTTTCCTGTGACTATCATCTGTTTTGTTCATCATTTATGAGTCCAAATTTTATAGAATTGATTTAAACAATGTCATATCTTTCTTATTATTGTGTCTGGTTTTTAAAATGCTTTCTTTCTGACTCATTTCTGCATACTTTAAAATAATGATATGAATCAAATAAGTATGGGAATAAAATGACAGTTACTTGTATCACATTTGATCCATTTATATGGCAAAGTCTTATAATTATGTTGGTGTTATGAACATGCATTTCATAATACACTTATTTAGATGAATCAGATCTTATTCATTAAGGTCATTTATTTTTAGAAATATATAATTTCTTGTGAATGCATGTATATAGAAATACATGTGTCTTTCTATAATTTAAGCAGCTTAAAATACCAATAAAATAAATCCAAGATACAAGATAATATGCCTTGCATTAATTTAAATTCATGTGGGTTAAAAGACAATTTGAATATTGTTTCCCATTTTCTACTAGCTTCTTGATCATATTCAGCAGCACATTTACCTTTACATGTAGTTAAGGAATCTTTTTTATTTCTACTGTAGCTCTGTCATAATGGAAACTCTGTAGCAGAATCAGCTGTCATCTATCCTGTGTGGCCAAGTGCAGAGGTGAGAATTCTCATTTGTGGGATGACCACTCATAGCTTCAAATGTTTTTACTGTAACTGCTTTTATAAGGTAGCAAGCTAGAGAAAAAGAGAGAAACAGAGAGAAGAAAAGAGTTCTCTCTGCATATTCCCATGTTTGTGATGGCATTATTCTTCTGCTGTATTTTTCTAGAATGTGTGTGCATGTGTGCATGTATGTGTTAGAAATGTCTTGTCTTTGTCCTAATAGCCAGTCTTCTCTCCCTCTAGATTTTTCTCTATCCTCCCCTCCTATATTTTTCTTTTTCATCAATATCTTCTCTTTCAAAAAATTCTTGATAAATCAAATTACCAACTTACTCACTTTTAATATGATAAAGTTACTTGGATCCCCATCATCAAGGGATCTCATACTTTAATGTCTGTAAGGATTGCCAGGGACAACTTTTAAAAATACAGATTTCCATGCCTTAATTTGAGCAGTTCTCTTCCAGTAGATCCAGGGTGATGCTGAGCATCTATGAGCCTTCCCCCTTTATATTATGGTACAGGAGTTAAGGGGAAGTTTTCCTCTGGGTCTCCCTGCTGTTGCTATGAACAGTGGCTACAGCATCACTAATATTTTTCTTTCTTGTTTTAATTGCATTAATATTATCAACCAGTTAATAACATTTTCTTAAAATTATGGTCAAAAGCATAGGTGTTTGATTTATAATGGTATCTGCAAACCACTCTTTTACTGAATTAATTTGTTTGTTTTGCTTGTATTTCCACAATTGTAAACCCTGTGAGTTAAGTGACTGCTTTGCTTCAACTACAGGAGAATGTGAAAACACTCCAGGAGAGAGAGGTTGCATATATCAATGCAGACTCATACACAGAAGGTAAATTTTATTTCAGATTTTCATTAAATAGTATACCAGTATTTAAGTCTATCAACTCCAACCCATAAACTAGGATTAACCTCTTTCTATGAGATGCCTCAATAATACCTCCATTTCTCCATTTTACCAGAGAGAACATTATTATGATTCAAATGAATCAATATGATTCATAAATAAGCTATTGATACTAATTTCTTTAGTATATTTACCATTTGCCTATCTTGGATTACTACTTAAAACTTTAGTACTTTTGACATTCTTCCTGTGGAGCTATTTTTAAAAGTTGGGCTAAAATATTTCATACAGAAATAGTTCCTGTATGTATTGGAACAACTCTGAAATAAGCACCCACTACAGACTTCCTTTTGACCCTGACATGTGGCATGTGCATCTGTAGGCTTTCATCGTATTATGGTTATTTCTAGGTAAGTGTCACAGGACACATGTTAGTTACTGACATGCTCTAGTCTAAAGTCTTGATATTGAATTGAATGAATGAATAAAAACATGAACATTATGGCCTTACCACTTCCTTTGCCAAAGACCCCTAGGTACAGCTGCCGTAATGAGCAATGACCCTTACTGTTACTGCAGGAGCTGCAGCCTTAGCAGCAGAGTCCGCCTCTGCAGTCTCCTATCCTGAGTGTGTGCTGCAGCCTCTCTGGCTCCTGAAGAGTTATTTCCACCTTGTGTTATAGTTTTAGCCAGACTGTCTGCCTGTCTGTCTATTTATCTCCCTACTTATCTATCTATTCTAAAATTTTATTTATTTCTTTTTACTGAAGTACATTTGATTTGTAATATTAGTTTCAGGTGTACAGCAAAGTTACTCAGTTATATACATATACATATACATATACATATACATATACATATACATATACATTGTTTTTAGATTCTTTTCCATTATAGGTTATTGTAAAATACTGAATATAATTCCCTGTGCTATACAGTAGGTCCTTGTTGGTTATCTGTTTCATATATAATAGTGTATATCTGTTAATCCTGAACTCCTAACATATCTCTTCCATTCCCCCTTTCCCCTTGGGTAACCATAGTTACTTTTCTATGTCGTGAGTCTATTTCTGGTTTGTAAATAAGTTCATTTGTATCATTTTTTTGTTTGTTTACATTCCACATATAAGTGATAGAATTTGATATTTGCCTTTCTCAGTCTGACATACTTCACTGAATATGATAATATGTAGGGTCCACCCTATTTTTAATTCTCCAGGAATGATGTCTTCAATTTGAAATCTGTTATATATTGTTTATAATTAAAAAATAAAGTTAGAATTAAATACAGGTTTGAAGTCCATTTGGAGGTATTAAAATTCTCTCTTATTTATTTTGCAGGCAATTATAATCTCAGAGTCGACTGTACACCCATCTTTTCCAGTTGGTATATAAACTGACAAAAGAGGTTTGTAAATAGATTAGTCAAAATGTTTTCTGATGAGTAGATAAATCAATAACTTTTGTTTTCTAAATTACTAATGTTTAAACTGGTGACAGACATAGCTGATTTGTATAAACAACAAAACAGAACGAGCTTTAATACACTACTTTCGTGACATAACTATGAGAACAGTAGTGCTAGTCTCTGTTCTAATAATAGTTCCTAATAATTGTATATATTTTTTAAAATGTGCAGGGTCTATTATTTCATGGGGCAGAGTCTCTTTGATATAACAGAAAGAATACTGAGCTGGGTTGGGGAAGCCTTGGCTGTGAAGATTGCCTTGGCTATTCATTCATTCATTCATTCAGCAAGTATTTATTGTGTGGTTACTATGTATCAGGTCCTAATGAAAGGAACTCTAGCAGCAACAGTGATTAAAGGACAAGGTTACTGAATCCAAACACTTTGTAATCTAGAGAGCCCACAGACCTGTAAATGAGGACTCATACTTCACTTGAATATTGGATACAATATACAGTGGAGGACAGTTGCAGAAGAGAGAAGTTAAAATCCTGGGGTAGCTGGTGAGGTTGGAAAGCATTAGAAGGTGTTTAGAGAAGGATTAGTGGTTAGGCTGTAAAATGGAAGGATGTGAAAGTGGGGAGAAGGTTTCTCCTCAGAGGACACAGGACCTAATAAAGATGTGGATGTGTGAAAGAACATTTTCTGACCTCCGGGTAATGCAATATAACCGAAATGTAAGGTGTTGATGAAAAACCTGTTAAGAAATGGGGCCTGACACATAGGCCTAAATGTTCATAAATCTGGTGATGGTGAAATTAAAGAATCTTTAACAAGGTTGTACATTATCATTTTTATTCATTAGAAAAATTACTCTGTATCAGTGCAGTGAATAGGTTAAGCTGTAGTAAGTCTAAAAGCAAAATGGAAATAATTCCACATACTTATTTAGCACACAGGAATTTATAAATACTAGTTATTGATGTAAAAAGTACTCTGAAAGTGCTACTGCACTCTGAATCTCTAAAAATTATGTGATCTACTCATTGAGTATATGTGTGCTTCATTTAAATAACCCCCATTATAGAATTTAACTGTAGAAATGTTTCTTTCAAGTAGGTATCACTTAGATGACAGTGGGTAGTAGATGACACATCTCTGTGGTCCTGTTTCCAAATCGCCCTTCATCTTGCCCTGTCCTTTTCACTGTTAGTGTCTTTAACATCTCATCCTCCCAAGTGAGCATCCTCCCATGCCCATCACATCTCCCACCATACTGGGAAGCTTAGGTCCTTGATCCTTTTATTGAAATGTCCCATAAAAACATCTAAAAGCATGCTGTAAAGACAGCCCTAGTTGGGGAATCCTTCTCAGGAGATATATTTACACTCTGTCCTACAAAGGAGGCTCCTGCCTTTATAGGAGGGGTAGTAAGAATTTTAGGGCCAAGAAGGAGAAGCTTGGGTCTATCCCCTTTGTACATTTATTTAATAAGTATTAAATGTGTAAGTGGTTACCATAGTGACAGGATAAGTCAAACATAGCTTCTGCTAGTAGTGTGTTACCTGTGTAGCCAGGAGAGACTATGATCAAGGATTTTCAAATCCAAGATAGAGATTAAAATCACCAAAGCGAATACAGATAAAAGTATGGGAAGCAAAAAATAAATATCTTAGTTTATTATTTTACATGTTGGAATTAAACAGCCTGCTTAATGGTAAATTGCAAATTTTTTTCTCATTTTAAAGCCTCTTTTATGTTAATTTGAATTTAATTTTCAAGCCACATTAGATACAATATATTCGTCTTTCAGAGTTTTTGTTTTAGGTAGATTTTTAACAGTTTAACTGGGAAATTAAAATGTATATTTAGAAGTTACATTATCAGGATGAACTAATTAATTGTCCAGAAGAGAAGAGTGAGATTTTATAATCTTGTTTGATTTGATTGTCAGTGGAAGAATCAGACATCTTTCATCTGGAGAAATGTTGTTGGTTGCTGAGGGCTCAATCCCGAACTGGATGATTTGATTTAGAGACATTTGGCCCATTGGCTTCACCACCAATTCGTCCATCTCTGAGTGAAGGTGGGAATCCTTCTATTTTCTACAAATGTTCTTTGCTAAACACGTGAGCATTTTTCCACCTTTGGAGCCTTCTGTAAGTCGGTTTACCTATCTGCACCTGAATATTCTCATATATAAAATCAGTTTGACCAAGACAATCATTATGAAACTGTGCTCCAGTGCGGTGCCTCTGCGTCTGGTGCAGGGTCAGGGTGGTGGACACTGAATAGGCAAAGCTCTAGCTTCCACACATGGCCCCACCTCTTCCTCAGCTGAGGATGTCTATTGTATTCCTTTTATATAGAAGAAGGTTCCACTGCTGTATCCTTCCCCCACCCTTAAAAAATTAAGAAACCACTGGACTTGACCATCTCAAAGGGCCCCAGTTACCTCTAAACTTTTCACAACTATATGTATATTTTTTTTTAAATGAGGTTTACAAGGAGCAGTTGTGGGTGATAATCACAAAAACTGTATTTGAAATCTGAAAGCTTGCGTTCTTCTTCTGATTCAGACCCTTTTAAAAAAATTCTTACTTTTAGCAAGTCATTTAACTACTTCTTAGCTTCAATTTTCTGCTCTTTGAGGGCACAGAATTAGATTCTTGAAATAGACAGTCTGTAATCTTCAGGTTTCTAGTGTGTTTTAGAAATATTTGTTAGGGGAGCTAGAACAGACAGGGCTTCCACTTCAGCAGTGCAGTTATGTTTTTACCTTTTTATAATTAGAGATTGAGAAATCATTTCATTTGAAAACAAAATGATTCCATTTATTTTTTATGAAAAGTTTAAAAACCACAGGATTAGATTATAAATTGCCCTTTATTTCTGAAATTTAATATATTTATTTATACAGATTAAGTGGTACAATGAAGATTGCAGTACAGAATTTCTGTCTCTTATACTGTGTTAGTTTTCTTTGTTTCATGAAGGAGCTGTATGAAGCTCATTAATAACAACACAGTTTATCTTTGATAGAGTTCAACTTTTCTTCTTTTTTCCTTTTTCTTCTTAGTCTTTCCAAATTAGGATAATTGTGGTCTCTGAATTTTTTCCAGTTAAATTTTTAAAATATATTTTTATTTTTTACATTCTATGATCACTTTTGACTTTTGGAATTAATATAAGATAGAGACAGGTATGCAGACAAAACCAAACACTAAATGATAGTATTTTCTTCTAGGAAGTTAAATTTTGGTTATAATTATGCCAGGGGGAAAAAAAAACTTCCTAAGGCAGTGGAAACTACTGATAACTTTTAAAAACTAAATCAGTTCATGCGAGTCATGCCTCCTTTCCTAAGCATTTCATTATTAACAGGAAGTTTGTTATCTGTGATTTATTCTGTTTTCCTATTTTACAGGTTTATTTAATGCTTTTGGTGAAAATCATGACAGCCACATAGATTTTAACGAGATATCCTGTTGGCTATAAGCTTGTTGCAGAGGACCTCTGGCTGAAAGACACAAATGTAAGTGTGTAAAACATCACAAAATTTGGAAGCTATACAGAGAAAAAAATAGCATCCATTCATGTAAAAAAATCATGTGATTAAGGCTTGAATTTTCATCCATTTGGCAAATAGCAATAGCTTGCTGAGGTTTTACTAAGGTCAGTGTAAAGGTTCAGTCATCTATTCTTTTTTACTGTGAAGTAATTTAAGTTTTTTGTTATTAATAATGGTTGATTTTCCAGATAAATGTACAATTCATGATAAATGAACTACATCAGTCATGATGTGTTTGAAAATGTTAAGCATATAGAAAATATTTTCTGGTAGTCTATATAGAAAATTTGTCTTGCTTAACTTGAATTCCAACTTATTTTCTATCACTGTGTATATTGATATTTTATTAGCAAAATTAAATTTATGATAAAACAATTTTATTAAATACTAAATTTATCTTTTAAACCTAGTTAAAATATTATGGCATAATTTATAAGCATATTACATTCATAAATCTTAAGCATATTTGTTTAGGAAAACAGCAGTTTACATTTAATTGGAACCTAATTCTTATATATTCACTAGGGTCATTATCTCTACATCTTTCTAAAATACAGCTTCAGAAATACTGCACATTTTGGGTATGATACTTAATCGTTCAATTTTCTTTAGTAATGTTGTACTGTGATGCACTCAGTTAAGTTAATAGCAGAAATATTACATGGGTGTGTGAAGTAGATAAGTATTTAATCTTAAAAATTTAGATTTCTTTTATCTTCCCTGATAGTATACAATTACTCTAACCTGGCTTTGTGGTAGAATATTTTTTCACATTAAAGTTCTGGTATTAAAGAGGCTGAAGTGTTTGTTTCTCAATTGAGGTTAATTGTTGTCTTAAATTTCTTTTTAATTTATTTTTTTTGCCAGTGGACTAGTGGAAGTTAACCAACTAGATGAACTAGAAATTTTGCTGATGTTGATGTTAATTAGCAAAGTGCTGATATTTTGGATTTTTAGCTTGATGTATATAAACTTCATTGAAGATTTGAAATTGTTCTTAGGCAAAAATATTGGGTGCATATTAATTACATTGGAGAGGCAAAATCTTTATACAGTCATCTCTCATTATCTGCTGAGGATTGGTTCTGAGACCCCCTCAGATACCAAATCCATGGATGCTCAAGTCCTTATGTAAAACGGCATAGTATTTGCACATAACCTATTCACATCCTACTGTATAGTTTAAATCATCTCTAGGTTACTTGTAATACCTAATACAATGTAACTATTTGTAAATACAATGTAAATGATATGTGAATAGTTGTCAGTGCATAGCAAATTCAAGTTTTGCTTTTGAGAACTTTCTGGGAAAATTTATATATATATATATATATATATTTGATCTATTGTTTATACCTGTGAATGCAGAAACAATGGTTACAGGGGGCTGACTGTACCAGCTTTTTGTTAATTCTTAATGTAGATGGAATATATTCAGCATTGTAAGGATCAACTCTGAAGTGATCAGTTTTAAATATTAGAAATTAATTTAAAAGCTTTAATTACCTTCTCAAAATCTGTGAGATATTGTAGAGTAACTTGGCCCTTCTTTTTCAGTTTGTGAGAAATTTAACTTTATATTTAGGTGAAGGATAGATTTCTTTAAGCTGACTTATGCTATAAGGAGAGAGACTTGTGAAGTGTACAGGAATTCCTACAAGTTCAAAGGACTTTAATGACACAATCTCCTCCAAAAAAGAACTTAATCCAGAATGTAGTTGTTTGAGGAACTAAGTAATTTCCCTAGGGCAGCTTGTAATAAAATGTATTCTACTTCAGAATATAAAATTAATTTTCCTCCATAAGAGTTACTTTTCTTTAGTTTGCTTCAAGGTATTTGATGTTGACGGTGATGGAGTTCTCTCTAGGGTTGAACTAAGAGACACATGGTTGCATAGAGGTCTGGAAGGACAACTGCACCGATGATACCCTGGTAAAGTCTGATTGTATACATCTTCTTGCATGTAAACTTCCAACAGGAATATAGAGTGAAGAATTTTTTAAAAGAAGTTGAGAAAAATATTTCTTACTACTTCTAGGTTCTATATTATGTTACTCAAAATATTCATAGCCAAAGATGCAAAATTCAGAAGAGAATTTGCCTTAGAATATTTAATAAATTGAATGTATTATGTAAAAAAAATGAAACCACTGGAAAATTGTCATAAATTTTTAAGGCAAACAAGTAATCTATTTCTGGAATTAAAAAAAAAAAATCTTGACCAAAAATATTTTATACTTCAGCTACTAGCTAATAAAAATGATAACTTCTCTTTCCTAACTACTGATTTGGGTTTCTGGTTTTAAAGGAATTACATGTGTATCTATCCTACATTGTAGAAGACACATAGAATGCACATGACACCACAAAGGTGAGTCTAGCAGAGACTAATTTATTCTTTTCTAAAAATACATTATATTCTGAATTGGTATACATACCTTACATATACATACTTGAATCTCTTCTACATCATCCCTGCTAAATGCTTATTTGGACCTGTGGTTACAATAACTGCAAGTTGTCCCTAAGGAAAGCCCATTCCACTTTTAAACAACTCCATTAAGTGTTATTTACATAAAAATATTATGTTTTACAAGCTAGGCATTTTATAAAAATTAAGTAGAGATAGCCCTTGCCATCTGTAATTTATAATCTTTACTTCTCCCATTTTAATACATTATGGTAAGACAAAACTTATATTGAGAAAAAGAAGCCACAGAATAAAAGAGCACATTGTACAATTCAATTTATATGAGGTTCTAGAACAGAGACAGAACTAATGTTAATAAGTGTTACAATAGTGATTTTGGAAATGGGTGATTTAACTGGGAAGGACCATAGGATATCTGGGATGATGGAAATTATTTTTTCTCTCAATCTGGGTGGTTTATATAGTTTTTAAAATTTTTTTTTCAATAATATTGGTGAGGGTCTGTCCTAAGTTCTTTAATAGAAGCCAGAATAAGTGTATAATAGCGGAAACAAGCATGTACTTTACAAAGAATAAAGCCTTGAATGTTTTTAGTTTCACAACATTTATTTAAGATATTATAATAGGTTTGCCTTAATGTCTATGTATCCCTGTGAAACTGAAGATAATCCATATATGTGAGACACATATGAGTTAATTTGACCCTTTCTATTCAAATGTTGACATGTACTAAGTAGCAGATGGTAGGATGTAGACCATAGTGGTCTTATACAGGCTTAGAAAAATAAGTAACTTTTTTTTTCAATCACAAATCCAGACGAAGTCATCATAGTCTTATTAAATGACACTCAATAGAAATAAATAATAGAAATGAATTTTTCAGGGCTTAATCTTTGTTTGGCAATTCAGATAACCGTCTTCATTTACTTTTCTGCCCAAAACTAAAGTAGCCATTTCTATTTGGTATATATGAAAACAGAAACATAGGAAAGTTTCTATTAGGGAATACCTTATGTAGGGATACAATTTCCATCGCCTTTCTTCTGGGTGTTTGATAAGTATGGAGTTTATCATTGCTATCTGTTTTTATATAAGACCGAGTTTCTTCTTATGGCTGTACTTTTGAACATTTAAAAAATAAAGATCATTTAGCTGCTCCATCTCCGTGTAACCATAACAATGAAATGGTAAAAATTTAGAATAGAATTTGGACCTTTCAACCAAACCTATTACCCATATTCACTGGTGACTAGATGGTGACAATATTACCCATTATTCTGTACCATTACATTGGTATTAATATATTTTAATGGAAGCTGCATCAATGAAAGACAATAATTACCATCACAGTGCTTTAAAATCGTTTCTTATAATAAATGGCAATACATATAGAATGAATACATGAATATCATTAATAATAAATAATATTAAATATCATTAAATAATAAATCATTACATAATAAAAATATAATTAAGTAATAAAAGCTAAGAACATTTTTATTCATCTAGGATTGTTAAGGTGTTTGTTCAAAACATGAAGTAAGAAGCATTTGGTTATATTTTTGCCTGCCAAGAAATATTGTCTAAATTTTATTTTGAGGAAATGTTAATATAGATACTCATTTATTATATATATTTAGTTCTTTTAAATCTCTTAAGAAGT
Organism: Vicugna pacos; assembly: GCF_048564905.1. Lineage (NCBI taxonomy): Eukaryota > Metazoa > Chordata > Mammalia > Artiodactyla > Camelidae > Vicugna > Vicugna pacos. The sequence goes on from NW_027328737.1 coordinate 3,186,018, forward strand.
CTTATAATATTGCCAGATGTTTTAAAGAAGGTCTTAGAAAGTTGTTAGGGTCAAAGGGCATAATCAAGAGAGTTTGGATAAATGCTTTCAAAGTTAGTAAATAGTCCTTTTTCTCTACCGAGAACCTTTTGTGGGTTCTGTTAGTAAACTTCACCTTGAACCAGAAGATACTGTGAGTTATTTCCCAGGTCTTACTGGAGGAAGAAGTTTTTTGGTGATAAACTGCCCACGTTATGACTGACTACTTCAGAGTTTGGTTACTTTTGAACTTAATCTTGCTGGCCTACTTTCAGATGAATACATAGCATTAATATTAAATCATTAGTTTTCTTTCAGACAAATGACCATTGCAAGTTTAATAAAACAGATTTAATTCAAATAATATAAGAAAATGAAGATTTAAGATATTCTTAAATATTGTTTCTCTCAGAATGGCCATCTTAACTCTAGAAGGATATCAGATCTGGAGTGTGAAACATGTTCTTGCCAATGAGTTTTTGAATCTACTTTTCCTGGTATGTTTAAGGTAAATGACAGAGACCGAGGGCAGCGGTACCAGTAGTTCTACATCTTTTCCATTATGTAGTAGTTAGACAACTAGACTACAAAACCATATATTGTTAAAAGAACTGCATTAACCTGCACACAACCTGCAGATGGTAAGTTAGAGCATGCATGCTTCTCAGGGTCACAATGTGCATGATAGGAAAGTAGACTATAGCTGATAATGTTTATCTTAATAACACATGATAGAGCAGATTGTAGACACATAGAAAAGAATTTAAAATGTAAAAGCCATTATAATTTGCTATTTTTCTTTACTTTTTTTTTAAGACCCTTCCTAAAAAGTAAGGCAGTGTGGACAGAGACATAGATCATAAGTTAGCAGCTGTAAATTTTTCACAAAGTATACCATCTTTCCATTTAGGAGGTGATTTTAGATGCAGAGCTGTTTCTTAATTTTCTTTTCTTCTTTCTTTCTTTTTTTTAATTTAATTCTTTAGAAGGTCCAAAAAAGATTGAAGGAGAAAGGAGGAAAGAAATGCTGTCAGGGGTGAACATGAAATCATAAAACTTACCAGATTTTAACTATTTTCCCAGTTAAAGTAGCTCTCTTTGCTTCAATTTAAAGAAACATCTTATAGTTTCCCATTTTTCATAGTTCTTCATAAATATATGTTGATTTAATAGTATTTTACAGGGGGGAGGTGTGTGAGTAGGAACAGACTGGAAGTTCAAGATTTGTAAATACTGACAGGTATATATAGAATAGATAAACAAGTTTATACTTTATAGCACAGGGAAATATATTCAAGATTTTGTAGTAGCTCATGGTGAAAAAATATGAAAACAAATATATGTATATTCATAAAAGACTGAAAAATTGTGCTGTACACCAGAAATTGACACAACATTGTAAATGGACTATAACTCAATAAAAAAGTAAAAATAAAGATAAAACTGTTAGAACACTATAAAAAAAGTAGTATTTTAGATTTTTCTTTTTTTATTCTCCTTTTCTTATGAAAGCACCCCTATGAAGATCAATAAGGCTTGATACCTTTATATCTATCATGATCCTCCATTGCAAATACAGAGTAACCTGCCTGTGACACAGCTATGTTAGAATAAATGAACATTTGAACTCTTCTTGACAGCTAATAACTAATGTATATTTAAAGCATATGAAATCTGATAAGCTTATGATGCCATTTAAATCAATCAGTTGCTCCACTGTCAGTCATCAGCCAGGATCTAAGTTGATGTCTTTATAAAATATAAATACATATAAAAATAATATAAACCTACTATAACAGAAATGACTTGTTTAGCAATATGAAAATTGAGCAGCTATTTTATCTCATTTAAAATGATGCCCTCAATTACTTTAAGTTATCATTAATTATATAAATATTTTGACCAGCTAAGTTTGTGTCTGAGTCATCTTGCAGCTCTTACATTGCAAAGCATTTTGAACTTTTATATTGCCTTTCCTATTTTCTCATGCTTATCAGGGACTTGCATAGGCACTATTTTTTCTATGACTCTATAAACAGATGTATGCCTGAAATTTTCTTTTGTGTCTCAGGGTTTCTAGAATTATATTACTGACAGATTTTTTGTTGGTTAGCAATCTGATTTTATTCTTGGCATATATGGTCCTTTCAGTCTTTTCAAATATATATATATGTAGTCAGTTTACTATGTTGTGTCAATTTCTGGTATGAAGCACAATGCTTCAGTCATACATGAACATACATATATTCATTTTCATACTCTTTTTCACCATAAGTTACTACAAGACAGTATTGGATATAGTTCCCTGTGCTATACAGTATGAACTTGTTTATAAATTGGGAGTTTGAGATTTGCAGGTACTAAATATTAACATTAAATTTTATGATGCTCACTTTATCCCATATTCAGACATGCTTTTAAAACTTTATGTTCACTTAATATATAAGTAAGCAGACTTAGTCTAAATTGTTTTATTTTCTGTCTGTTCCTAAAATAGAATTAGCTAGTAAATTCAGTGATAAAAGCTTGAATTATACTTTTATTTTATTTGCCAAGATCCCACCCTGGCTGACCATTTTGGGTATTTAAGTATAAAGTAAGTAAATGTCAGTAGAATTAGGAAACCATTCCTGTGGTAATATTAGTTTCAGCCCTTTCAAATAAACTCTGTGCCCAATATTTTGCAGAGGAAGCATTCTAAACATGATCAGGATCTACTATCTTGTACATTTGTCAGAAAGCATCAAATGTTAAACAGTTTGATAAACAGAATAGTGCACCACATTGACCATTACCTATATCCATGTTCTAATCCTGAAATTTGTGAATATGTTACTTTACATGGCAAAGGGTGTTTTGCAGATGTATCAGGTTAAGGGCTCTGAGACAGGGAGATAAGCCTGGATTATCTACATGGGCCTAGTCTAACAACAGGAATCCTTAAAAATTGAAAATCTTTCCCAGCTGTTGTCAGAAAGATATGACTTTGGAAGAAGGATTAGAAAGCTGTAAAGCTGTTAGCTTTGAAGATAGAGGAAGGGCCATGGGTAAAGAAATGTGAGTGAACTCTAGAAGCTGGAAAAGACAAGGAAATATATTCTTCCTTTGACTTACAGAAGGGCATACAGCCCTGCTGACATCTTGATTTTTAGCCAAGTGATACATGTTCCTGACTTGACCTACAGAATTATAATAAGTTTGTGTTGCTTTAAGCTGCAAAATTTGTGATAATTTGTTACAGCTGTGATAAAAATAAGTATAGGGGAGATAATCCAAATTTATGAATTGGAGGGCTCAACATTTTAAAGATGTCAGTTCCCCTTCAACTGATTCAAAGATTTATATGTGCACATCAAAATCCCCAAAACTTAATTGTTACTGTTTTTTTGTAGAACTTGACAAGCTGATTCTAAATGCATAGAGAAGCGTGAAGAGCCAACAATAGCCAAGATGATATTAAAGAACAATGTTAAAGGACTTATTATAAAACAATATTAAGTCTATGTGATAACTACCTAAAGTTAGACATATAGACCAATGGAACAGTATTGAATTAAACCCTGTACCATGCATGGACAGTAATTTTAGATAGATTATAAACCTAATAAATTTGAATCATAAAGCAAAGCACCTGGGGGAGGGTAAAGCTCAGGTGGAATGTGTGCTTAGCATGCATAAGGTCTTGGATTCAACTCCCAGTACCTCTATTAAAATAAATAACCTAATCCCCCACCAAAATAAAGCATCTAGAAAATAGTGTAGGAGATATTTTAATGACATTGAAGTGGCAAAGATTTCTTAAACAGGACATAGCACTAAACATAAAGAAGAGTTTTAAGTTGGACTTCAGTAAAATTAAGAATTATTTTTATCAAGAGATACCATTAAGAAATTGAAAGCCACACGGTGGGAAAATATATTTGCTATACCTATATCCAACAAAAGACTTGTATCTAGGGCATATAGAGAACAAAAACCAGTGGAGAAAAAGGCAGAACCTCAATATTAAAATGTGCAAAAAAATTGAACAGATGCTTCACAAAAAAAATTCCAAATGAGCTATGAAAAGGGGCTGACCTCTTTAGTAATAATAAAAATACGTACTAAAACCACACTTGGAACACCATTAGACATCCACTAGAATAGTTAGTTGTTAAGTGATATGAAGCATTGGTGAGGGCAACATGCAATGGGGACTCTTACACATGGCCAGTGGGAATATAAATTCTTACAAATACTTTGGAATTAGGCTTTTTGAATGAAAGTTATATATGTATATGTGTGTGTGTATATATGTACACACACACACATACACATACAAACACACACACACACACACACACCCTATTACCAAGGGTAACCCATGTGTGTACCTTTCAGAAACTTCTACATCTGAGCACCAAAGGACTTCCAGAAAATTCTCATAATCACTATTTGTTATAGCCCCAAATAGAAAATGACCCAAACACCTGTCAACAATAAATACATAACCATAAGTGGTGGCACATGCATACAAGTTGTATACTTTAAAGCAATAAAAATAAATATACTAGTTTACAGAAAACACTAGTAAATGAATCTTACATAATGTTGAGTAGAAAGTACGGGACTAAAAATTTCAAAAGTAAAAAAACCAATCCATGGTGGCTGAATTTAGGATGGTGAATCCATCAAAGTCCTGCCGTAGTATCTGGGAAGAAACCCAAAGTGGAACAGCAATGTTCTGTTTCTTGACTGGATGAACGTTACATAGATGTGTTTACTTTGTGAAAAATCACTGAGCTGTATACTTAAGATATGTTCACATTTAAGCATGTATATTATATTTGCATTTTTTAAAAAAATTTTTGCTTGCAAAATAAGATATCCATAGCCTAAATATTTATCAGTAGGAGAATGGATAACATAAATGATAGTACATTCAAACAATGGAATACAATTCAACAATAGAAAAGAATCAACTACTGACACAAGGATGAACCTCAAAAGCCTAATTCATACATTTCATTATCAGGTAAATTTTAACTCAGAATGTAAACAAAACTATAAACAAGCATGTGCCCTGGGGGGAGGGGTGCTGAAGCCTTTGTCTCCTCAGACCTGTGCCATTACTGGCACATCTCGCAAGAAGAGAGGCAGGGCTCAGCCACAGCTACCATCTCCTCCTGTGCATAGTGCCCAGGCGGGGGTGGGGCTGAGACCTGAATATGCATGTGGGGGCTCCACAACCTCTTAGGCAGAACTGAGGCTTGTTTATGGCCCGAGGCAGAGAGGATCTTTCTACGCTGACACCTCAGAGAAGTTGTGCTGCCAAGAGAAACAAGGAGCTCAGATTTGGCACAGAGCGTAGGCGGGGCTGTTCCGTGGTCTTCGCCAAGCCCACCTACAGACCGCCTACCCGAGGAAGACAAGTCAGCTACACAGAGCAGCGGAGCGACCAGCACCAGGAGAGGGCAGGTGGGCAGCCACCCACCTTCCTGGCAGGAACACAGCACCTGACCACGGTGCTGGGATGGGGTGTGATCTGCCCACCTGCTTCCCCCCCGAGCACAGCATCTGACTGTGGCATCAGGAGGGGGAGTGACGTGCCCGCCCACCGGGTAAGAGCTCAGACACTGAACTAGTGTTAGGGGGAGGCACAATCTGCTGGCCAACAGCCACTGAGAGCAGCACAGATGAGGGTGCCAACAGAAGGCCTATGAAACAGCAAGCTGAGTTTGTGAAGCAGGGCAAAGACACAAAGACCTCTCGACAAAATCATTAAGGGCACACCATCTCCAGGATAAGTAGGTAACTGCTACTCCTTAAGCCATGGGGCCAGAGAGATATGAGCAATGTGAAGAAGCAGAGAAACCACTCCCAATTAAAAGATCAAGGGAAATCCCCTGAAAGCATGATCAAGGAAATAGATATTGATGGCCTACTAGATCAAGATTTCAAAAAAAGAGTGATCAAATTACTGAAGGAACTAAAAGAAATAGTGTTTAGGTATATAAAATAAATCAAAAATGAAATAGAAACTATAAAGAAGAACTAGGTAGAATTAGAAAACCCATTGGCTGAGATGAGAGCTGACCTAAAGGCTGTGCAAAGCAGATTAGAAAATAAAGAAGAATAAATAAGTGACCTAGAAGACAGGACAACAGATAGCACTCAATCAGAACAGCTGAGAGAAAAACAAATAAAAAGCAATGAAAACAATATTCGGGACCTATGGGGTAATATAAACTGTGCCAATCTATGCATAATAGGAGTTCCAGAAGGGGAAAAAGAACAAAGGGGATTGGAAAGGTATAGGAAGGACTCATGACTGAAAACTTCCCAAACCTAAAGAAGGAATCATATCCAAGCACAGGAGGCTCAGAGGGTCCCAAACAGGAAGAACCCAAACAGACCCACACCAAGGCATATCCTAATCAAGATAGCCAGATTCAAGGATAAAGAAATGATCCTAAAGGAAGCAAGAGAAAAACAGTGAGTTACAAGGGAACCCCATAAGATTTTCAGCTGATTTCGCTACACTATTTACAACAGCTAAAACATGGAAACAGCCTAAAATGTCCATCAACAGATGACTGGATAAGGATGTGGGATATTTATATTATGGGATACTATTCAGCCGCAAATACTGACAACATTATGCCATTTTCAGAGATATGGATGCTCCTGAAGAATGTTATTCTAGGTGGAGCAGAACAGAAAGAGAAAGAGGAATACCATGTGAGATCACTCATGTGTGGAATCTTAAATATATGCAAGATCTTGTGGTAACTCACAGCAAAAAAATAAGTGACAATATATGTACGTTCATGTATAACTGAAAAATTGTGCTCTACACTGGAATTTGTCATAACATTGTAAAATGTCTATTACTCAATAAAAAATGTTTAAAAATAAGTAAAACAAAATATAACCTTTAAAATAATGTATAATGAGAGGTGTGATGTTCTAGTATCTGTTCTAAGAAGTACTTAAGACACACATAAGAATAGCCAATGGTCAGAAAGATCACATGTTATCAGCTACCACCCCATGCAAATTATTGGCATTTAGCAGATATTCATATATGTGTGTACATATATAAAATAGGTATTAGTATATATGTAAATCAAATAAAATATACTATAATCTAATGTAAAATCATATCAGCAAAAGCACTGTGCTGACATAAGTGTCTTGGTGTAAACAGATTACAATTTTTTATTGAGTTGTCATAATGGGATAATATTGTGAACCAAGTGGAAATTGTAAAAAAAAAAAGTTATCCAAAAAAAAAAAATCCGGACTACATGAAAAGATGCACAGTTACTATAAGGCCTCTCCCCTTATTTATTATCAGTGTCAGAAAGTCTTGGAATAAGTTAGGAGTATTAAAAACTCTAACAAGACACAAGAATGCACTCTCTGTTAAAGAAAATAAACCAAAAGAAAAAAACAAATGAATAGACAATTAAGGTCCTACAGATAAAAATACCAATTTTTATGGGAAATAGCCTTAAAATAAAAAATGAGATTATATTCTAATTTCACCTTTTGAATAAAGATATACAAAATTTAGCTGAATACCTTCGTATTTTGCACTTATTAAGAAAAAAATGTATTTGCAATGAAAAAGCAGCCATTATCCTGCCTTTTGAGTATTCTAAAGTTTTAGGTTTGAATATATTTCATCTTAAATGATCTTAAGCACTATGCTGTTGTTGGTGTTTTAAAAATACCACTGTGTGTGGAACTTCTAAAAGTGATTAAAAAATTTATATTTTTGTAATAATTTAGTAATGGCCTGGATATTATTTTTAACAAGACTACTCACCATGGAATGCTGCAAGATTTTTTCAATGAGTTTATATTCACACATGTTTAAGATTGTCACTATATTATGAGAAAATGTCAACCGTGGCAGTATTTTGACTTGAAAATGAGATAAGCTGAGAAGCATATTTTAAGTATAAAATAAATGATTGCATTCCTTTAAAGACAAGAAAGTAAAAGCATGATAAACTCTGACTTTGACACACTTAAAATATAAAAATTAACATAATGTGATTTTACACACTTCTCTTTAACTCTCAGTACTTTCTCAGCCCCTTTCCCATTACACCCGCGTCCCCACTCCTGACCCTTGGTGTACACACCTCCGATCACACGGGGGGAGGGGGGACCCGGGCCGTGAGGACCAGGGGCGCAAACACCCCCGCGGCTTGAATGGACACGAACACTCACCCGCTCCCGGCGGAAGAGGAGAATAGTCAAAGCGGGCCGGCCAGCGTACCCGTCCCCTCCTGCCCTGCCGGCCGAGGCCCCAGCTAGGTCAGGTCCACACACACACCGGCAGGAAGAGGGCTCAGGCCGTGGGAAACCCGTGTAAATTCAGACAGTGGGCGGGGAGCGTCGTCCTCCCTCGGACACGCAGGCAGCGCTGTCCCGGAGCCTCCTTGGCGCCACCCGCTCAGTCCTGAGGAAAACAAGCTCCGCCCGCAGGGAAGACGCTGGCTGCTGACGCGGACTGCGCATGCGCACTGCCACCTAAGACACGCTGGCTTCGTGCTCCCCCTGCAGGTCCTCGAGGGCGGTGCAGGATACTCGGAACTTACTGTAGAACACAGGACCCCTCCCAGCCATGATGCTAAATCACTGGAAATCTCCGTGCCCTGGCCTCCTTGTTGATGGCACTGGTGATGCTCTCGTCCAGCCATGCCTGCTCTCTTGCCTGGCACATTCCTCAGTCCTTGGAATCCCGCCTGAATCAGATTCTGTTCTGGAGGAAGGACAGGTGCAGAAGAATCTCAAAATTCTAGACTTAGAAGATGACCAGGAACCCAAACTCAACTCTGTCAACTCCCTGGGGTCCCCTAAGGAGTGTGGTTTTCTCAGAACCATCTGCCCTATGTCAGGAGCAGACCAAGCCTCAGGTAGCTTAGAGAGGCTATCATGCAGCACATGCTTTGGACGGTTCTCAGTTCTGACCTGCATGATTTTGAGACCCTTTTGTAACTCCAAACACTCTGTTTTCTCATACCTATAGTGATGGTTATTGACGACTGAGTTAATCCTCTCACAATGCTGAGGTGCTATTGTTCCTTGGATAACAGAATATTTTGAAGGGATCAACTGTTTATCACTTCCCCCTAATTAAGTATGTTTTTAAAACTAGAAATGTTTCAGGGTGCACTCAGGTCCTCCTCTTGCACCAGTTCCTGAGGTGTTGGCAGTTTCTGCTCTGAGCTCCAGATCCTGACCCTGCCGGTGGTCTATGGTGATGCCAGTGTGTACATGCTCTTCCGTTTGCAGCGGTGTGGAAAGGAGACAGCCCTTCCCCTACATGAGGCTGCAACATGCTGACACTCAAAGCAGGCACAATGAAGAATCAGCTAGAGTCCCCGGTACCGGCTGTCCCATGTAGAAACATCACCTTCACCACAGCGTTCCTGTGCTCCTATCAGGCCTTCACTAATCCCAACAGGCCATGCATGAGCAGTGTGACAGGTGACTGCCTGTCCCAGCACAGCATAGTGGTGATGATCCCACTTTATCTCTTTGTTTTTGGAATGTCCCCACGCCTCTCTGAGCTTCACTTTACTCTTCTCACAGGCAGGGTTGTACAGGCATGAGCCTCACAGGGTTATGGTAGGTAGTCACGGTAGCTACTCACCCAGTGGCAGGCTCTGCCGAGAGGGCTGCTGGGAGTGCTGTGTGTCTTCACACTTGTCCTTCACACTCCCCAATGAAAACACTCTTGGCCTTATCCTTCCCTGGCCTGCGGCCTTTCTGTGTTTGCAAAAGAACATGGAAACAATCTGTCTGCAAAGAAGTTTTGAGGTTCTGTCCATCTGGTCCAGGAAATGCTGACTCTGCTACATGTGCTGTTGGGTGGGCTCTCATGGGAGGGCCTGGGGCAGGACTTCCCTTTGCAATAAGCTGCCCCACTCAGGTCTTTCCATGATCCAGACTCCTGGGACCAGGGTGCAAATCCCCAGGTCCCCACTTGTCAACCATTTGACCTGGGCAACTTTCTCAAACCCATGCTTTGTCCACCCAAGGTCAGCAGAGATGGGGGATAAAAGGATGTCCCGCACAGAGTGTCTGTGCAGATTAAGTGAGGTAGAACAGACAGAACAGTGGTGGGGCCTGGCCCATTGGTTGGCAGAAGGGAGCTCACCATGTGCAGCAAGTTCCGTGGGTCACCCAGAAGTCTTCCCAGAGGCTTAGCCACTCCATCGCTATCATGCATCTGAAGTCCACTTAACCACATGGGAGAGAAACAAACACATATTCTGAGTGTAGCTGCCACAGGGAAAAGTGCATCTGAGCGGGGATTAATACCAGAGGGTGATCAGGATGGCGGAAGGTGCCCCCTGGGTTTGAGCAGAGTGGAGCTGCCCTCCAGATCCTAGGGTTAGTGAGGATGGGCTTGTAAGAATGCCCCTCTCCTTTACCCATCAATGCTGGGTCCTTCGGGTACTGAGTCCTACAATCGGTGTGCTGCTAGTGCCCTCAGCACAGAGAAAAACCCAGGGGTTCCCACAAGGCTTCGGCCACGTCCTCTGCTTCCTGAACTCCCACTCTGGTGACCCCACCTGGGATGCAGAGATGAGGTGAGGCAGGGGCCAGTGTTTTCAACATCACTGCTCTACCCTGGGAATCTGGCACACAGTAGGTGCTTGGTAAGTCATTGTTGAATGAACAGCAATACTGGGCCAAGTTTCTGTGGGTGTCTGTGCCCCCAGATCAGGGACCCCTCAGGACACACCTCACAAGTGACATGAAAATAATGTCCCCACCAGGAACAATAACAGTTCCCCAGAATAAATGGGCTTTTCAAAGCACTCTCCACCTGTTGCAAAGGCCTCGCAGCAGGGAAGTGGGCTGTCAGGGGCAGCACTGCACTCTCCACTGTAACAAGGAGAAACCCAAGGTCCAATGAGAGGAGTGCCTTTCCAGTGTCACTGCTCACTTTCCCTCCTTTTGGGAGACCGGGAGACTTTTCTACTACATTCTGGCTCTGAAGCCCCAAAACTGTGTGGACATGCCTCCCTCCCTGGAGCAAGGAACCACTAAGTGACCTGCCACTTGTCACCAAGCAGACAGGCTCATTCCAGCTCATTGTGCCACCTGCAGGTTGTGCTAGTAGCAGGATCCTCTGGGAGACATCACACTCTCCCAACCTGGAAACAGGTGAAAAACTCACAGGTTTCCTGGAGAGGATGGTCACATGGCCTTGATCTGGCCAATCAGCATTTTCCATCCTCCCTGGCCACTGTGATTGGCTCAGGGCTGGGCACCAGCCCAATCAGGCTCCACGGAGGTCAGGCCTAGTTACTGGAATCCTGGGAGCAGAGAAGTTCTATTTCAGTTGGGAGTTGAGGGGTGGTGATGTCAGCCTGTGGCAGTTGGTGACTATCTTTTTCTCATAAAGGCAGAGCCATGTGAAGATGACACCAGTGGCAGAGCCCACAGGTGGGGAAGGATGACTTCTGTTGATGTCACTGAGCACCAGGTACAGACCTGCCTGAAGCTATCTCCCTGTGGACGTCTCAGTTAGGTAAGTCATTCTCTCCTGCCATGTTTGCTTCTTTAAACCACTTTGGTTTTCTGTCACTGGTTTTAAGAAAAAGTTTGACTATTCCTTCAAGCTGGCTAAATGGAGACCCTGGAACTACAACAGTGAGGTGACAGGCAACAATGTGGCTAATAGACTCCAGAGGCCTCTGTTCAAACAGGGGATTGTAAATGACAAGCGAGAGTACACATGGCCTCAGTGAACAGATTTGCTACTGGTAGCTCCCAGTTCCTGGATATTAGAGTGCATGCACTCAGCCAAGTCTCAGCTCTGCTGTCACACCTGCTAACCCACACCTCTCCTCTCCCACCTGCCGGGCCTAGGGGGGCTGGACACCCCCGGGCACCTGAAACAGCCCAGGGCTTTGTGTTGTAATTTACACAGGCTGCCCCCACTTCTGAGGGTGAGGGTGACTGGGTTCCAGTTTACAGAGAAAACAGACTGGACGGTCTCACTGGTGAGCTGTGAGGGTGGGACCCCAATCTACCATCTGACCTATGACTTCAGAGTGGACAGCCTCCCCACCCTCAGCCAGGATGCTTGCTAAGCCTAGGGGCTCAGGAGTCCTGCTTCCTCCAGCACCCGTCCTGAATGTGAGAGGTCGGGGGCTCTTCTGTATACAACATTCACCCCTGCAGTGGCACACGTGTGACCTGACAGTCTGTCATCCCTTCCTTATGACCTGGACCTCCTTGATGTGTGAGAACTGCAGTTCATGGGTGCAAACATGGGCAGCTGCACCATGACTAAGAGGACAGCTCTCCAATTTAAGCCCCCTCCATGCTCAGATGATTACATCCTGGAATTGAGGGGTTCCCAGGGGTCAGGTGGACAATTCTGGCCTTAGGGGCAAATTCTTATCACCCAGGGGGCTAATTTTTAAATTAAATTACACATTTACAATTCAATACTCAAGCCCCTTTCTCAGCAGCCTTGTAGCCTCTCAGCTTTTACCCCTCGCTGTGACCATGTTCTTAGCTTCTAATTGAGTGTCATTATGGACATGAACATGTCCCTGTCATGTGTCACCTTCACAGTAAGCGGCCACCTCAAACTGCCCTCCCTTCCCCTTGTCGATATCCCCACACAGGGAGTAGGGCCCTTTCGATGCAGTTGTGCAAATCTGTGAGCTAAGGGTTTAGAATGACCAGGGTAGGAGGGGTCTGCACCACATGGCAGGGCAGGTGGGCTGGCATGGGGTGATTGTTCACTTGTAAAACCTCAGCTGGTGTCAGGCAGTGACAACAGACTGGCAGCCAAGGGCTCAGCTGGTGCAGATTAAGCGGATTAAATGTGTTCACCCAGACGCCTCGGGGGTGGCGCCCTGGGGTACGACTACAAGTGAGGAAGGTGGAGGGTCCCCAGTGCCTGGACCTCCAACTTCTAAAAATCAGGACTGAGATGTGGCTTTGAAATCAGAACACTGGAGTTCAAAGCTTCCCCCACCACTTGGTCAATAATTCAAAGCAAATGAGCCTCAGTTTTCTCATGTGTAAAATGAGAACTTTGAAGCCTCTCCCTCTGAGGGTGTGGAGGGAAGTAAATGCGGTGACAGCAGAGCACAGGAGCTGTCTGGGCTGAGCCTGCACACAGGAAGGCTGTTAATGCTGCCATGACCACTGTCTTCCAGGGCAGGGTCTTCACTCTCTCCCTGTGAATGTCCAGACAGTAAACATTCAAGGCTGTGAGGGACCTACAGTCCCTGTCACAACTACCACCCTCTGCTATTGGAGGGCAAAGGCAGCTTCTGCAGTAGGTAGTCCAGGCTCCCAGCCCCGCTTCCTGAGATAAGTATTCCTGAGATACAATTGTCACATAACTTTGTTGGCTTTAGGTGTGCAGCATAATGACTTGTTACATGTGCATATTGTGAAATGATCACTGCATTAAGTTTACTTGACGTCTGTCATAACCCATAGTCACACACTATTTTCCTTGTGATGACAAATTTTAAGAGGTACTCTCTTAACTATCAAATGCACAACGCAGTGCTGTTAACTACAGCCACCTTGCAGTACATTATGTCCCCAGGACTTGTTTATCTTCTAGCTGGAAGTTTGTACATTTTGATTATCTTCCCGAATTTCAATCACCCTCTGACTCACCTCTGGCAACCACCAACGTGATCTCTGTTTCTATGGGTTTTGGTTTATTTTGTAGATTCCACATATAAATGAGATCATAGGTATTTGTCTTTCTCTGTCTTATTTATTTCATTTAGCATAATACCCTGAAGGTCCACCCAAGTTGTCACAAATGGCAGGATTTCATTTTTTTAATGTCTGAATAAAATTCCATTATATATACATATATATGCATCACGTTTTTTGTATCCATTCATCTGTTGATGGACACTTAGGTTGTTTACATATCTTGGTTATTGTAAATAATGACACAGTGAACATGAGGGTGCAGTTGTCTCATTGACATAGTGATTTCATTTCCTTTGGATATATTCCCAGCAGTGGACTTGCTGGATCATATGGAAGTTCTAATTTTAAGATTTGGGGGAGACTTCTTACTCTTTTCCAGATTGATGGCACCAGTTTACATTCCTACCAATATTGCACAAGTTTCCCTTTCCTTCACATCACCACCATCACTTGTTATCTCTTGTATTTTGATGACACCCACTCTAACAGGTGGGAGGGGATATCTCATTGTGGTTTTGATTTGCATTTCCCTGATGGTGAGTGATGTTGAGCACCTTTTCATGTACCTGTTAGACATCTATGTGCCTTCTTTGGAAAAATGTCTATTCAGTTCCTCTGCCCACTTTTTAAATCAGATTGCTTGTTTTTTGCTTTTGAATTGTAAGAGTTCTTTATATGTTTTGGGTGTTAACCCCTTATCAGATATATAGTCTGAGTACTTTCTCCCCTTCTGTCTGTTACCCTAACCTCTGCTTTCTGGATGACAGGTGTCCAGGCACTTGGGAATCTCTGCTTCTCACGTGTTTCCAATGGTGGGTGGGTGAGGGCTGTGTTCTGATAAAACTGCACAACCGTGGGTCACTACCCCTTCTTTTAGAAGGTGGACTCTGAAGAGTGCAGTGTGGGCAGGGATGTTTCCCTGAAGTCATCATTTGGATGGTCATGTGCTCTGGAAATCACATCATCTAGCCCGGATGTGATGGGGCAATTTGCAAAGGAAGGACCTTGCAGCTAAGACACTGACCAGGTGCTCTTGTGTCTTGTTGGAAGGACCTGGAAACAAAGTTGTGTGGAACAGGGACTCCTCCAGTACACAAGGCTCAGTTCAGACTTCTGGGATGCAGAGACCTGCTCTGGGCCACTGTCACTGAGGAGGGAAGGGCCTCAGGCAGGAGGGAGGAGTTGCTGGATTTCACTTGCCCTGTTTGTCAAGATTCAGCTCTGGTGATGGGTGGAACATGGGCTTAGCTTTGGGAATGTAAGAGAAGAGGTTCCTGGGGAAGGGCTGGCTTTTTCCTCTGAATGAGGTCCTACTGTGTGCCAAGCACAGCAGCCCTCTGAGTCAGGGCTGGAAAGCCAGGCACAGAGAGGTCAGGGAGTTTCCAGGTCACACAACATTAGGGGCATCATTAGGGTCTGATGCAGACCTGACGCCCAGCCCACATTCTCTCTCCTTTCCCAGGACCATCATGATCCCACATGTCAGAATCACCCAGAGAGGCCCAGGTATGGGCACTGGGACCTTTCCTGCCTAACATGCCAGGAGCCTTTTGAGGGAGGACAAGACTCTTCCTGAGTCCATGATGCCCAGAGGCTGCTCTTAGCAAGAGGCTCAGCACACACTCTTGGATGAATCCTAGCTCTGTCCTGAGTCACTCTGTCCTCCCTGCCTCAGTTCTTCTACCCACATGGGGCTGGAAACAGCAGCCACTTCACAAGGGTCTAAGGAACCTCCAGGATCCTGGAAGCAGCTCCCTCACACAGGGAGCACGGTGGGGTCTGCTTCCATTGCCTCCTTATCTTTTCCTCACCTCTTTGCTGGATGAGGAGTCCCAGCGGGGCCCTGGCTTGTCCTCACCCCAGATCAGGGTCCTGCAGGGGGTGGTGTCCAGGCTGGACTCTGTCCTCTGCCCCTTTTTGGCATCCTCATTCCCCGCACCTTGGCTGCCTGGACACTGTCTTCCAGGGGCCACTCTGTGCCTCCCACACCTACCTAGCATCCACCCACCCTGGGTTACTCCAGTGCCCTCTGGCCCTTGGACACACACCTACTCCGTGTTGAGTGGAAATGAGGTGATGGACATGCTGGGCCTCCTGGGCAGTCTAGGGAGCCCGATATCCCCATTCTGCCCAACGCCCCAAGAGCCCAAGATGGGGAGAGGGTGTGCCTCAATTCATTATCTGATTTGCTCTGATTCTCAGCACCTTCTTTGCTGGGTTGATATGGGGGCAGAGGTATGATGTAAAAGCAGGAGACCTGGACAGCAGTCCATGAGAAGGGGGCTAGCCCAGGCTGGTCTCATAAACCACTTAGCTTTGGCTTTCTCATCTTTAAAGTGGGACAGACTATTGTGAGGTGAGCAGGATCCTGACCCATAGCCAGGCACTGCCCTACACGCCTAAGAGAAGCTCACTGACTCCTCATGAAAATCTGTGGGTCAGGGAAAGGCATTATCACCCATTTCTGCAGAAGAAGTAACTAAGGCACAGAGAGAACAGGTGAGGTGACCACCCAAGATTACAGAGCCCAGGCCATATGGTTCCAGTGTCCAGGCTCATTGTCTGGGCACACTCTGGGTTTGCTCCCTCCCTTCACCCTCCACTGGGACCCATGGCCGCAGCCACATCTCAGTGTGATTGTTCATGGGGAGCAGAATGGGGGCACTGAGGGCCCATTTCTCTGAGCACTGCTTTCCCAGAAGGCTCAAGCAGTTGACTGTATTCACTACTGGACACCAAGGCCTGGGCTCAGGCCAGCAACACTGCAAAGCCTGAATCAATGATTGTTGAGTGATTACCTGAACCTCTTCATTTACCTGCATGTTGCCCACATTTCCTCATCTCCACAGCTGTCTACCCGGGCAAAACCTCGTGTCATCAGGCCCAGGCTAGGGACAGTCAAGGGGACCAGAGCTGCTCAGCTCGGGACAGGGAGCCTCAGGGGCCCTGTGGCTGTCCCAAGCACCTCCTGTGCCACTTCACAGGGAAGCCCAGCCAGCTTCCAGGAACAGCAATCAGGTCCCAATCCCAAGGGTGTAGAGTAGGCCTTGAGTGGTGTTTCCTGAGGCTGAATTTGTGTATGAAGGGGGCCTGGGGGTCAGGCTTCTTTCAATGTCCATTCCAGGCCCACACCCCTGCTGGTAGCATGGAGCTAGTCATAAAGGACACAGGCTGTGGGGCCAAGGATATAGAAGGGCTCTGCTCCCTCTCTGTGGCTCAGTGTCCTCATCTATAACAGAGAACTAGTAACAGGGCCATGGGAGGGCTCACTGAGACCCTTCCCTGTGGCTTTGGTTGGACACTGCCCTCTATTTGCTCAGTGCCCTTCTCTGTAATAGAGAACTAGTAACATTTTTTTTGCCCCTTTTCGCCCCATTTTTCTGAGTCTCTTTCCACATTGGGCCCAGGGCTTTCACAGAGATCACAGACTTGGGAGGTAATCAGAGTGCAGTCACAGCACTAGTGGTCCCAATTGAGGCCAGAGGATCTTCAGGAGGGGTGGGAATCCAGAAGTGCTTCATGGAGGAGGTGAGATCTGAGCTGTGTCCCCAAGGATGAGCTGTCATCTAGCTAAGGCCTGGCACTGAGCAGGACCCATGTACAAGGTGAATGAGGGTGTGAATGAATGAATGGGCACCCCTCTAACAGAGAGTGAGGGGGGAAGTCCCCTAGGCCAAAGCAGGAAACACAGGGCACCCTGGGGGAGCAGAGGGCGTGGCTGCATGGTGATGCCTGCCTCACCCCTTATGGGTGTCTTGCCACCACTTTAGCCTCTGTTCTGGTGGATTGGGAGCCCTTGCCTCTCCTCTGCTACAGTATCCTGCTCTTCATTCCCAGCAACACCCGCCTGTGTCACCTCAGTGTCCCCAAGTGGACCTGGACCTGTCTTGTGGGAGATTGTGAAGAGGGATTTGGTGTGCAGCCCAAGACTGAAGTGGGAGGGAGAAGATAATAGGGACCTCCAGAGTGGATCATGGGCTGGGAGACATCGGAGGGGTGGGGAAGGCAGAGCCTCAGGGCTGAAAGATCCTGCTAGTGGTGGCTCCTTCACGAGGGGCTTCACAGGGAGGAAGCAATCATGGGGTAAAGGCAGAGCTCAGTTTGGGGCTCACTGACATGGAACAGCTCATCACAGAGAGGTCCAGAGGAGCTGGATGTAGGGAACGAAGATGCCACTGATGTCAGGGTCAGACACTGAGACCCAGATGAGGTGGGGCTGTGGTGCAGGGGAAGGGGCTTGAGGATGTCAAGATGTTCATTCATTGGGGTCCTCAGGGTGGGGACCTTCATGTTCATTTCACAGCCACCCGGTGCCTGACAGAGCTAGGCTTAGGGAGGTCACTGGGTAGACATGTGATGACAACCTAGATTTTCCTGTTTCAACATAAAGTCCCTGGTGTGAAGTCAGCTGGCGCTCTTTAGAGTCATACACCCTCACACGTGGGCTCTCTGTGTGCCTAGAGACCAGTGTCCCCTTACCTCTCACTCCCCACTGCAGGACCCTTTGCACACCTGCATTTCCACGAGCTACAAAACATCTTCTCTTGCTGGATGTTTACCCTATGAAAACTCATTGCCCCAGGAAGAGAGGCCTCACAACCTTCCCTTATTAAAGTGGTAAAGCCTTTTGTTCAGAGAAGCCCCTGACAGATCTCACAACCAACCAGGTACCTGTGCATGAATTTATCATGCAGCCCGCTCCTCCTTGTGTGCACAGCAACCCCCCAATAACAGACCCCACACACTCAACCTTGGTGCTTGTGTAGGCACCTCTTGCCTGTGTGGCCTGATGTTGCCTATAGCAGTGTCCCTATTAAACTTTGCTAAACCCTTCTCAGACGCTGGTAATTCTTTACCAACCCAAGTAATTAGCCCGCCATTGTGCCCACAAAACCTGAATCAGAGTTGGCTAAATTATGCAGATTGATGCTGCAGGTTAATTTGCTATAAAGTTGAAATCAAGGTTTACAAATAAAACAACATACATACTCAGGGCAGGACTAAGGACTCACACGGATAACTAAGACCCTCCACGTACATCCCACTTTGTCGTCAGGGCCTTTGCGCTGGCTGCTCTTTCAGCCAGGATCTCTCTCCGCCTGCTTCTTAAACGCCTCCAGGAATCTGCTCAAACATCCTCCCTGACCTTATTTTTCTCCATGGAACATATCACCTCCGGACATTGTGTATATTTTACTTAATTTTCTCTGTGTCCCCCACCAGGCTGTCTGCTGCATGAGGATGGAGACCTGACTGCTTCACTACCTGCTGTGTCCGGTATCTGGAACCCGCCCAACACACAGGAGGACCTCAGCGAATGTGTGACGGATGTGTGATCACTGTAGGCCACAGACAAAAGTCTTCCCAGCAGTCGTGGTAAGAGTCATTCATTCTCTACTTACTGAGCCCTACTCTGTGCTGGATACTGACGTTTGTGAGAGGCATTCTGTGGATGAGTCTCAGTGAGCACATACAGCATGTTAGGAGGGACACGTGCTCTGGAGAGCACACAGGGATGGGGGAAGTCAGGAGTGCAGGAGTGGAGAAGAGGGCCAGGTGGAGACAGTGGTGGCAGAGGAGACAGAGAAGTGGGGCCCAGGTCTTGCAGGGCTTGATGGCTCCTGTGAGGGCTTTTCCTCAGGGCAGCGGAACCATGGCTGGGTACGGAGCAGGGGCCCGGGTCCTGAATGCTATGCAGGAAATGGAGCAGGTGTCTGCTGGGGAGATGTGCGTGGAGGAGGCTGTCCCTGTAGACTGTGCAGGCAGGGAAGGCTCCTCTGAGGAGGTGACATCTGAGCTGAGCCCTTGTATGGACCGTGTTTCCACCTTCTGTAGACTGGATGCTTTCATCTGCCCTGTAGGCCTATGCAGGACACACTCTGTTCTCAGTCACCTGGACTTGGCCTCCTGCCTCCCTTGTGGGCCCTCCCACCCCAGAAGGAGTCCTTCTAGATCTAACCCACTACCAGTCTAACTCCACTGGACTTGGACTCACACTGAGCCACTGTCCACCTGCCGAACTCAACCAGAGTCAAGTCCAGACACTTGGGGGAGCCCCTCAGCCCCAGAGCCCATGAACTTACTCAAATGGCCAGTCGTCAGCCTGCTTACATGCCTCACCCTCCCCTCCTGCAGAAACCCTGTGAAAGATCCTGTCCACAGCACCCTGCTCCTCCGATCCTGACACCAGGCTTTCCCATGGGGTGTGACCCCACATGGCGTGCAGTCCCCTCCTCCAGTCTGGTAAGTAGAAACTACCTTTTCTCTTATCTTTTGTTAATATATTTAGTTTTTAATTTTTATTTTATTGAGTTACAGTCAGTTTGCATTGTTGTGTCAATTTCCAGCATAGAGCATAATTTTGTCAATTGTGTTTACTCTTTCAAGACACCATCTCTTGGCTTGATTTTTTCAAATGTTTCTTATATCTCTATTTTATTTATTTCCTCCATGATCTTTATTATTTACTTCCTTCTGCTTACTTTTGTTATTTTTGCTCTTCTTTTTCTAATTCTTTTAGGTGGTAAGTTTGATTGTTTATTGCAGTTGTTCCTCTTTTTTGTGGTAGACCTGATTCTCTCGCTATAAACTTCCCTCTAATCACTGCCTTTTCTGAATCCCGTAGGTTCTGTGTGGTTGTGTTTTCATCATCATTTGTTTCACTGTGATTTTTATTTCTTCTTTGATTTCACCATCCACCCATTTTTTTTTAAAGTAGTATGTTGTTTAATCTCCATACTGTCATTTATTCCTCCTGTATTTTTCTGTAGTTAATTTCTAGTTTCATGTTATTGTGATCAGAAAAAGTTGCTTCAAATATTTTCTACCATGATTGTATTCCGATCAAATTTTCCCTTTTTATCTGTTAGTATTTTCTTTTTATCTGTTATGTATTTAGGTGCTCCTATGTTGGGTTCATATATGTTAATGAGTATAATATCTTAATCTATGACTCCTTTAATCATTATAATATGTTAATGAGTGTAATATCTTAATCTATGACTCCTTTAATCATTATAAAATGTCCTTATTAAACTTTCTTTATAATCTTTGTTTTAAAGACTATTTTATTTGAAATCACTGTTGATATTCCTGCTTCCTTGTCATTTCAATTTGTGTGGAATATCTTTTTCAATCCTCTCACTTTCAATCTATGTTTGTCCTTCTCCCTAACGTGGGTCTCTTGTATACAGCGTATTGTAGATACTTGCTTTATTATCCACTCTGCACTCTATGTCCTTTGATTAAAGCATTTAGTCCATTGACATTTATAGTAACTATTGATAGAAATGTGTTTATTACATTTTGAACTTTGTTTTGCAGTTGATTTTGTATTTCCTCTTTGTTCCTTACTTTTTCTTTTTGTGGTTTGACAATTTTCCTTTTTATTATCTTGGTGTCTTTTTAGTTTTGTGACCCTATTGCAACTTTTTGGCTTGTGATTACCCTAGTTTGTACATAAATTAACCCATCACTATATCTGTTTGTTTTAAACAGATAGTAATATAAGCTCAAACCCATCCTACCAAGAGCAAAAAAGAGAGAGAGACAGAGAGAAAGAGAGAGTAAGAGAAACCTATAAATTTTCTTGCTCGCCTCTCCCACCCTTAATGATTTAGACGCCCTCTTTTATGATTTCATGTTTATTCTGTTGTAAGTCATTGTAGTAATCACCTTTCCAATTATGGTTTTCTCCTTTTTGTATCATCCTGCTTCTTTTCTATTTAGAGTAGGTCTTTCAATATTTCCTTTAGCATAGGTTTAGTGTTGCTAAATTCTTTTAGTTTTTGCTTGTCTGTGAAGTTCTTTACCTCTCCTTCTATTCTAAATGATAGCCTTGATAGATAAAGTATCCTAGGCTGCACCATTTTTTCATTCAGGACTTTGAATATACCTTGCCCCTCCCTTCTGGCCTGTACTGTTTTTGTAGAAAAATCAGCTGAAAGTCTTATGGGGTTTCCCTTGTATCTCATTCTTTGTTTTTCTCTTGCTGCCTTTAGAATCATTTCCTATTTTCAACCCTGGCCATCCTGATTGTAATATGTCTTGGTGCGCATCTGTTTGGGTCCTCCTTGTTTGGGATGCTCTGTGCTTCCTGTAATTGGATATCTGATTCCTTCTTTAGGTTTGGGAAGTTTTCAGTCATGATTTCTTCAAATATCGTTTCAATCTCCGTTGTTCTTTCTTCTCCTTCTGGGACCCCCATTATGAGTAGGTTGGCATGCTTTATGTTATTCCATAGGTCACTTATATTGCTTTAATTGGTTTTTATTTGTTGTCTCTCAGCTCTTCTGTTGTCCTGTCTTCTAAGTCACATATTCATTCCTCTCAATTATCCAGACTACACTTTACAGCCTTTAGCTCAACTCTTATCTCAGCAAATGAGTTTTCCAATTTTCACTGGCTCCTCTTTAGAGTTTCAATTTCATTCTATGACATATTCTCTGTCTCTATACACAATCTCTTTTAGTTTCTTCAGTACATTGATCACTCCTTTTTTGAAATCTTCTAGTAGACTATCAATGTCTATTTCATTGATTGTTCTTTCAGGGGATTTATCTTGTTCTTTCAATTGAGAGAGGTTGTTCTGCTTCTTTATCTTCCTTATATCTCTCTGGCACTATGGCTTATGGAGTATCAATTATCTACTGTGGTCTTTTAAGAGTTTATTTATTTCTATAAAGTGGATGCAGAAATAAAACTAAGCACAAAGAAATTAGTTTTAAAAGCAGTATAATCCATAACAGAAGAACATATTGAAACAAGATAACAATTGAGATGGGATGAATTTTTAAAATTTTAAAGGAAGAAAAAATATTTGAGAACAAAATATAATCATAACAGAAGAACAAAACAAGGATAAAAATGAAATTGGACAAATTGAAAGATAATAATAAAACTATTTTAAAAAAAATTTTAAAAGTGATTAAAATAGAAATATAAAAATTATTTAAGAAGTAACATTTAAAAAGTAAAAGAAAATGGAACAGAAAAAAAGAGAGTATGTTCCCGTGGATATTGTGTGCCCTTAATAATTTTATCAAGAGGTCCTTCTTAAATATGTGTGGTTGCCAAGTCTTACTTCTGTGCCTTTTGTCTGTTATCCCTTTGGTTAATGATGTGGCCTTTAACCTGTTAACCAGAGCCTACCCTGGCTATTGAATGGGGACTCCTCTTTGTTTTGTGGTTGTCACAGCTCCTGCCCTTGCCTTGCTTCATGAACTCAGCTCGTTGTTTCCAGAGACCCTCTGGTCACACCCTTGGTCTGTGCTGCTCCCAGTGCCTGTAGGTAGACATGTCACTTCTCCTCCAAGTGCTGCATCTTGGTGCTGCACTCCTGCATGGTAGGTGGGCAGGTTGTGCCCCTTCCCAATGCCGTGTCCAGGTGCAGCAGTCCTCCACAGTAGTTGGGTTGGTTACTCCCCTATTCAGTGCTACTCCCCACTCCACATCTGTTCCACACTCTGTGGGCGGGCTTGAGGCAAATGGCCACACCAGCCCTAGTCCCTGCTCTTTGCCAGAACGTTGCTCCTTGTTCATTTGTCTTAGAGGTGTGAGTTTGTAGAGGCACCAGGACAAAACTTCCTATATGTCTGGGGATGTAAACAAGTCTCAGTCCCACCTATGAGGTTGCAGAACTGCCAGGTACATATTCAGGTTTCAACCCCATGTCTGCCTGGGTGGGTATGATGGCTATTGCTGAGCCTCATCTCTCTTATTCTGAGAAATCACCAGTTATGTTGCCGTGAGTCAGCAGATACAAAGGACGAAACACCCCTTCCCCCAGGCAAGCCAGCAATATTGCTTTGCTTTATTTTTTTTCTTATTTTATGGGAGTCCCAGGCTGTTCTGATCTGTATACAATCCAAGCAGTTGTCCACAGCACACTGCAGTCCCCCAGGGTTACCTATGAACAGTCAACCAGAGTCTGCCTGGATCCAGCAGCCTGTCCCTTCCCACCCCTGATTCACTTCTATGTTTGGGGGTTGTTGACACACTTTGTGCCCATTTAACTTAATTCTGTCAGTCAAGGGTGGTTCTGTACACATCTGAGCCTCAGAGGTTCCCTGTCCATCCTGCTGACCTCTCCGTTGGAAAGAGGGAGACCCAGTCAACCAGCACTATCCCTCCTTTGCTGCTCCCTCTTCAAAGGACCAACCCCAAGCCATTTTGCATTTTCTTCCTTCTTTTTTCCTTTTCTCCTACCAGATTGGTGGCACATTTTGTCTTTTGATGATGGCAATGATTTATCAAAGTTCAGCAGATGTCCTGAGTGGATGGGTGTGTCTGTGAATGTCAGTCTTGGTGTATTTATTGGAGAGGATAAGATACAAGCATCCTTCTACTCCACTATCTTGGCCTTTCTCCAAGAATATAAACTCTTAATAATTTTGTCATAAGGTTATTTTTAACTATGGATGGTTGTCAAGTCTTCCTTCCATGCCTTTTGCCTGTTATCCCCTTTGTTGGTGGTGTGGCTGGTGCTATGGTGGCCTGAATATGCCCTGGCTATTGAGCAGGAGCTCCTTTTTTTCCTGTGGTTGTCACACTCCTGCCCGTATCCTGCTGTGACAACTCCTCTTGCTGGTTCCATAGGCCCTCCAGTCGTGTCCCTGGTCTGTGTCCCAGCATCAGTAAATGGGTGGTCTGCACCCCCACCAGATGCCTGGTCCCAGGACCACACTTGTGCAAGGTAGTTGGCAGGTAGCTCCCCTGCCACATTAGGTCCATGCTTCATAGGTGGACTCAGAGGAAACAGCTGCACTAGCCCTCACCCCTGCTGTGTTCCAGAACACTGCTTCTTGTGCATTTGTCTTAGAAGAGCCAATTGAGAGAGGCATCGGTGTGTAATGGTCCCCTCTTCTTGGGACTGTAAACAAATCTCAGTCCCACCTATGAGGTTGTGGAGCCCTAGATAGGGATTCGGGTTTTGACTCCTTCTCTACCTGGGAACCATGAACCAGAAAATATGGTGGCTATGGCTGAGCCTTGACCCTCTTCTCCCAAGAAGTCTCCAATAATGGCACTGTGGGTCTGCAGACACAAAGGCTACAGCTCCCCTTCCCCGCAGGGCACACCAGCAGTGTTGTTTTGCCCTTTTTTTTTTTGTATTTTATGAGGGACCCAGACTGTTCTAATTTGTATACTCTCCCAGCCATGGCACACAGAACATTTCAGTCCCCAAACATTTCCTCTGTACAGTCAGCCCAAGTCCTCTGCTCAAATCAGACAGCCTGTCCCATCCCACCCCTGCTGGTTCACGTCTAGGGCTGGGGATCACTGGGACACTTTGTGTCCAATTAACTTAGTTCTGTCAGTCAAAGTCTATTCTGTACAGATCTGAGTCTCAGAGGTTCCCTCTCCATCCTGCTGAACTTGCCACTGGAGTTGGGAAGACCCAGTGTATTAATGCTATTCCTCCTTTGCAGCTCCCTCCCCATTGGAATGGTCCAGAACTATTTTCCTTTTTTTTATTTTCTCCTTTTCTCCTACCAGATTTGTGGAAAATTTTATTTTTTGAAGAAGACAATATTCTGTCAAAGTTCAGCAGGTGTGCTGGGTGGTTGGTGTGTCTGTGGATGTCACTCTTTGTGAATTTGTGGGAGAGGGTGAGCTCTGAGAATCTTTTTTACTCCACCATCTTTCCTCCTCCTTCACTCTTTTTCTTTTGATTGGAACATTTAGTCCATTGACATTTATAGTAGTTATTTTATAGATGTGGGTTTATTGCCATTTTGAAATTTGTTTTCCAGTTGATTTGGTATTTCTTATTTGTTTCTTTATTTTAATTATTTTTATTTTTGTGGTTTGATAAATTTCTTTTCTATTAGCTTGGTTTCTTTTTGGGTTTTATGACTCTATTATATACTTCTGATTTATGGTTAACTTGTCTGTCAAGTATGGTAACCCCTTACTTCATCTGTTTGGTTTTAGTTGATAGAAATGTGGGCTCAAGTGCATCCTAAAAAGAAAGAAGACCAAAAGAAAAAAGAAAAAAGAAGAAATGGAACAAAATATATATTCTATTGCTCTCCTCTTTCACCTTTTATGATTTTGCTATTCTCTCTTTCTTGCTTGCTTTCTTATTTTCTTTATTGACTTACTGACTTATTTATATCCTCATGTTTTCCCTTGCAACTCACTGTATTTATCGCATTTCCAATTATGGTTTCTTAATTTCTATACCTTCCTGTTTATTTTTTATTTAGATTACAACTTTCAAAATTTTTTTTAGCATATATTTAGTACTGCTGAATTCTTTTAGTTTTTGCTTGTCTGTGAAATTCTTTCTCTCTCTTTCTGTTCTAAAGGAGAGTCTTTCTAGATAGAATATCCTAGTTTGCAGCCTTTTCTCTTTCAGGACTTTGAATATATCTTGCCACTCCCTTCTGGCCAGAAGTTTTTAGGTAGAGAAATCTGCCGAATGCTTATGGGACTCCCTTGTAACTAACACTTTGTTTTTCTCTCACTGCCTTTAGAATATTTTCTTTAACTTTAACCATTTTAACTATAATATGTCTTGGTGTAGGTCTGTTTGGTTTCTTCTTGTTTGGGACCCTCTCTGCCTCCTGTACTTGGATAATTCTTTCCTTCTTAAGGTTTGGAAAGTTTTCAGTCAAGATTTCTTTAAATATCTTTTCAATCCCCTTTTCTCTTTCTTCTCCTTCTGGGACCCACTATTATGCATAGGCTGGCAAACTTTATATTATCTTGCTTTAATTGGTTTTTATTGGCTGTTCTGTCTGCTGTTCTTTTTGGGTTATTTCTTTTATCTTGTCTCCTAAGTCATTTATTCATTCCTCTGCATTATCTAGTCTGCTTTTGATTGCCTGTAGTTGAATTTTCTATTTTTAACTAGATCTTCTTTATAGTTTAAATTTTCTTTTTAAAGTTTTCTGTCTCTATTGATAGTCTCTTTTAGTTCTTTCAGTGCGTTGATCATTCCCTTTTTGAAGTCTAGTAGACTATCAAAGTCTATTTTATTGATTGTTATTTCAAGGGATTTCTCTTGTTCTTTTAATTGAAAGTGGTTCCTCGGTTTCTTTATTTTACTTATATTTCTCTGGCTCTATGTATTTCTTCTAGACCCGTTTCTGAGCTGTGGTGTGTAGTAGGCAGGGTTGGAGCACTTCAGTTGTGAAGGAAAATAGGCAGGAGATGTCCACTGGGGAGTTCTCTCTGTGTTGTTGTCTGTCACTTTTTATGCAGACTTACAAAGTACTATTTGTTGATGTTGGCTTTATCCCTGCCTTAGCTATGGGAATGGCAGCCACCTACTCTGGTGCCCCTCAGGTTCTGAGCCCCAGGAAACATCAGTGCAGATCCAGCAGTGTCAGTCCCTTGGACCTACCTTAGCAAGTGTGCAGTCACACACATGAATTTGTGGTCCACTACAGGTTCAGCTCAAACCCCAATCCAGCACCCACATATGGAACCATACACCACCCTGTTGTAAATACTCTCACTGGCCACCCTTCTTGAGTCAGAACTCCACTCACTGCCTGTAAGCCCCAGCGGTGTGGATCCACAAAGTGACCAGATACAGCAAATCCACCCTCTCTGCCTGGGGCTGTAAACAAATCTCAGTCCCACTTTTGAAGTTGCAATGGCACAGGGTATGCATTCAACATTCAGCTCTGCCTTTGTGCAGCAGTGTTGGCTATGACCAAGCCCCATTTCTCTTCTCATGGGAACACACCAACAATGGAGCCAATTGGAGAAAGTGACTTTGGCACAGCTGTGCTTCATTCCTCCCCCATTATACCAACATTGGTGCCTTTTTATGAGAGTTTCAGTCTGTTGTGTTCCACACACACACACACATCCAGAGCTTACACTGCCCTCTAGTTTCCTGAGGCTGTCTCTCTTCAGTGTGACCCAGCCCTCTGCCTGGGCTCTTCACTGACTCCAGTAGCCAGTCCTGGCTCATCCCTGCTAGCTCATGTCTAGGGCTGGTCATCACAGGGACCCTCTGTGACAGTTTTCCCCAGTTCTGCCTGCCATGAAGTTGCCACTGTCTCCTCCAAAACTTGGAAGCTCTGCTTCTTTTCTAGCTGATCTCCCAGCTAGAGAGGTTGTGTCCCAGTTTGAGGGTGCCTTTCTTCCTATGCTACTCTTTCCCTGCAGGATCAGTCCTGCACTGAATTTTTGTTTTTCCTTTTTATTCCTTACCATATTTTGTGAGGATCTTCCTGTATTTCAAAATAAGAGACACTCTGCCAGATTTCAGGAGGTTTCTGTGCAATTCAATGTTTTTGTAGATGTAATTCTTTGTGTATTTGTGGGTGAAGTCAAGCTGTGAGTCTGTCTTCTCTGCCATTTTGGCTCCTTCAAATTTTAAAATAGGGCTAGGTCTTTCCTAATAACTCTCAACAAGCTGTTGTAGTTTTCAGCGTACATGTCTTGTAATTTTTCCTTGCCTCTATTGGATGCTGATTCAGAACATACACAATCTTCTGGAGAAACCTGTCCCACCCTACCATTTGCTTCCAACTAGCTGGTCTGTGTCTGAGTCACCAAAAGATTTTCTTCTTTATCTGATTCTTAATTCTTTAGAATTTATCATTTTACTCTCATAAATGCTGATTGTACTTGTAACAAATATTTTAAAATATAAATAATAAACTTTATTCTATAGATGAAATATGAATGAATCTCAAGTAACATATGCTTTTAATACCTTAGAATTAGTAAAGCAATATACATTATAAACACTTGAAATGTTGCCTAAAGGAATAGTGCAGAGATTTGCAAATCCCACTCCCAGAAGTGACCATCATGAATGGTTTGGTGAACATCTCTCAGTCTCTATCTCTCTCATGCTCTCTGCCTCTGTCTCTCACACACCACAAGATTCATTTACATCTATGATGATTTGACACATATGTGGTCATAGAGATGGCATCTGGGATGAAGATGATGGATTAACAATCATCCAAACTGAGGGCTTCCTTCACATCATGTAAAGACCTAGCACTCATTTTTCCAGATGCACAACAATCATTCCTCCATGTGAACAACAACTGATGAATCCCACCCCCTCTCCATGAACATTAGTGTTGCTTCCAATTCCCTACTAGTTAAACCAGGACTGTGATTAACATCCTTGGAAAGACATCTTTGAATAATTGTGCAAGAATTTTAGTATGATCAACACTAAGCATCAGCACTGCTCAGAAAGGGGTGTACTTGTGGAACTGTGATGCATCCTGCATACTGTTCTCCCAGAGAGGAGAGTCTGCTCACTCTTCCCTCCAGGGGATCTACTGTGGCCTCTGCCTCCTCATGTTGTCACAAGAGCTGGTTGTCACCAGGCTAAAGGCCTGCCAGTGTGATGGTGACCAATGCTGTTTCCAAAGTGTGAACATCTTCGTGCATCCTTACTTGAGAGGTCGAGCATCTCTAATATACACTGGCCTCCTGCATTGCCTGTTGTTGGAATTGCATGTGTTTGTTCTGTTTCTGTTTAGAACACAGTGTTTCAAGAAGTTTTTAGACCACAGGGATGTGAAAACTTTCTCTGACTTAAGGTTATGAAAAATGATTTTTCCATGTTGTGGTTTATCTTTCATGGATTTTGATTATTATTATTTTTTATTTTGTTAGGTTATGTTTTGCCACAGGAAGAGCTAAACATCTCCCTTCTGGCTCTGGTTTCACACATAGAATAGCAGTGCCTATCTCGAGATTATGCACATAGTTACTAAAATTATTCATTTTGTACATCTCATCTTTAATCCACGTGGATTTCCCCTTCAAATAACCAAAATGCTACTTCAAATAAAAAAAAATAAAACCAATCCCTTGTTAAAATATGAGAGCAGACACAAACAGCCAACTTTTGTATGATTTCATTGATAGGGAACATCCAGGGTAGGGAAAGACACACAGAGAGAAAGAGGATTAGGGCTTGTCATGGATTGGGGGAGGGAGAAAAGAGAATGTGTGCTTTGGATACAGGGTTTTATTTTGAGGAAAGAAACAGTTTGAAACTAGACAGTGATGATGGTTACACAGCATTGTGAATGCACTAAATGCTCCTGAATTGCACAATTTAAAATGGAAAAACATATAAATTTTATTATTGTAAACTTATAACATAAAAATAGATGATACTCTAAATGACATGAAAGAAAACAAGGAAATTACAGAAAAAAACAAACAAAAATTATGCCAGGAGAAGGGAAGTAAAATTCGGGTCTGGGAGTGTGTTGATTCTTAGAATTTGATGACAGTGTTGGTGGTTGCAGAGACATCTCAGCCCATAGGGGTGGTGATGCCTGAATTGGCTCTGGGTCTCAGAGAAGTATGTGTGTAGGTGCAGGAGGAGCTACAAGATCAGGCTCAGGGTCTCCCTGCAGGACTGGTAATGTAACCTGGCTCTAGGTCTCCTGCAGGGCTAGTCTTACATTCTGCAGAGCTGGTGGGATGTGACACGGTTCTGTGTTTTTTGCAGGTGCAGGCTCGGGTTCCCCTGCAGGGTTGGTAGAATGGGACCCAGTCCTGGGTCTCCTGCAGGAACCAGCTCAGGATCTCATGCAAGACCAGGCTCAGGGTCTCCTTGTAAGGCTTGTGGAATGAGACCCTATATTTTTCTCCTGCAGCAGCAGATTCAGGGTGTCCTTGCAAGGTTTTGCAATTTCACACTACTCTATATCTCCTGCAGGAGCAGGCTCTGACTGTCCCTGCTGGGTTGTTGGAATATGACCCATCTCTGATTCTCTTTCAGAAGCAGGCTCAGGCTCCCCCTACAGGACTAGTAGATTTTGTTCCTGTCTTAGGTCCCTTGCAGGTGCAGGATTGGGGTCTCCCTTCAGGGCTGGTGAAATGTGACTCAGCTGTTGGTCTCTTGCAGAAACATGCAGAGTTTCTCCCTGCAAGCCTTGTGGAATGAGACCCAGTGCTGAGTCTCCTACAGGAGCATGCTCAGGGTCTCTATGCAGGGCTAGTGGAATTAGACCTGGCTAATGGTCTCCCTGCAGTGCTGCTGGCATTGGTCCAATTCTTGGGTGTCTTGAAGGTGCAGGCTCAAAGTCTCCCTGCATTGCTAGTGAAATGTGACCCAGTTGTGGTTCTCCTGAAGGAACAGTCTCAGGGTTTCCCTGCAGGGCTGGTGGATGGGACATAGTGCTGAGTCTCCTGGAGGAGCAGGCTCATGTTGCAATATGACCAATTTCAGGTTCTCCTGCAGGAGTAGGTGCGGGGCCTTCCTGCAGGGCTAGTGGAATTGGACATGGCTCATGGTCTCCCTGCAGTGCCATTGGAATTGGTCCAATTCTTTGGTCTTTTGAAGGTGTAGGTTGCAGGCTGATTAATTACCTGTAGGGCTGGTGGAATGTGACATGGCTCTTAGTCTAATGCCAGAGCTGATTCAGGGTCTTTCCACAGGGTTGGTAGAATTGGTCCCAGGCCTGGTTCTCCTGCATGTGCAGGGCTTGTGGAATGTGACTGGGTTTCTGTTTCCTACAGGGGCAGGTTCAGATTCTCCTTGCAGTGTTGCTGGAATGGCACATGGCTCTGAGTTTCCTGCAATAGCAGGCTTATGTTCTTCCTGCATGGCTAGTTGAATATGACTCAGACCTTGGTCACTTACAGGAGCAGGCTAGTTTTCTCCCTGCTTGGATGGTGGAATCAGACCCTATTCTGGGTCTTCTGCAGAAGCAGCTCCAGGTCTTCCTGCAGGGCTGTTGGAACATGACCCATCACTGGTTCTGCTTCAGGAGTAGGTACAGAGTCTCCTTGCAAGGATAGTGTAATTGGACCCAGCTCATTGGTCACTACAGGGCTGATGGAATATGACCTGGCTCTGTGGTTCCTGCAAGTGTAGTTTCTGTGTCTCCCTTCAGGGTTGGTTTAATGGGACCAATTCCTGGGTCTCCTGTAGTAGTAGGCTCAGAGTCTCCCTGCAGGGCTGGTGAAATGGGACCCTTCTCTACATTACCTGCCAGAACAGGTTTGGACTCTGCCTTCAGGCTGGTGGAGTTGGGCCTGTTCTTGCATCTCCTGCAGGAGCAGGTCTTGGGTCTTCCTGGAAGAATAATGTAATATGATCCATCTCTGGTTCTCTTGCAGGAGAAGCTCATGATCTCCATAGAAGGTTAGCAGAATTTGTCCCATTCCTTGGTCCAAGGCTCAGGGTATTCCTGCAAGGTTGGTGGAATGGGACCTAGTCCTGTGTCTCCTGCAGTAGCAGGTTCTGTTCTCTTTGCAGGGCTGGTGGAATGTGACTCCACTCTGTGTTTTTTTTGCAGATGCATGCTCAGGGACCCCACCAGAACTGATGGCTCTTAGTCTCCTATGGGAGCAGGTGAGGGATTCCCTGGAGAGCTGGTGGAATTGGTCCCAGTCCTGGGTCTCTTGCAATTGCAGGCTCAGTGTCTCCCTGCAGGGTTTATGGAATATGACTTGGCTGTGGGTATGCTGCAGGAGCAAGCTCAGTGTTTCCATGAAGGGTTGGTGGAATGGGATCTAGTTCTGGCTCTCCTGCAGAAAGAGGCTGGGGTTCTCCCTGGAAAGGCTGATGGAATTGGACTGGGATGTCTGTCTCCTGCAGGAGCAAGCCTAGGGATTAACTTCAGAGCTGGTAGAATGTCACACAACTCTTGTTCTTCTGCAGGAGCTGGCTCATGTTCTCTGTGAATGGCTTGGTCTCCCCCAGGAGCAGGTTTGTAGTCTCACTACAGGGCTGGTGTTATGTGACTTGCTCTGTGTTTTCTGCAGATGCAGTCTTTGTGTTTGACTGCAGGTTTGG
Source organism: Vicugna pacos (assembly GCF_048564905.1). NCBI lineage: Eukaryota > Metazoa > Chordata > Mammalia > Artiodactyla > Camelidae > Vicugna > Vicugna pacos. Next base: position 3,218,500 of record NW_027328737.1, read on the forward strand.
TGGAATGGGACGAAGTTCTGGGTTTCCTGGAGTAGCAGGCTTACGGTCTCCCTTCTGGGTTATTGGAATGTGACCCAGTCATGTGTTTCCTAATGAAGTGGCCTCAGGATATCCCTGCAGGGCTGTTGGAATTGTACCTCACTGTGTATCACCTGCAGGATCAGGTTTGTGCTCTCCCAGCAAGGCTGGCGGTTTTGGACCTATTCCTGGGTCTCCTGCAAGAGCAGGCTTTCAGTCTTCTTGCAGGGCTTCTGGAATATGACATATCTCTAATTTTCCTGCAGGATCAGGCTTGTGGGTCCCCCAGCAAGGCTAGTGGAATTGGGCCCACTTCAAGGTCTTAGTGCAGGATTGATGGAATGGGACCCAGTCCTGGGTCTCCTGCAGAAATTGGCTCAGAGTCTCCCTGCAGGATTGGTGAAATTGAACTGATTCCTGAGTCTTCTTCAGGAGGCCCTGCATCTTCCTGGAGGGATGGTGGAATATGACAGAGATCTGTTTCTCCTGCAGGAACAGGCTGAAAGTCTCCGTACAAGGCTAGTGTAATTGGACACATTCCTGGATCCATTGCAAGTGAAGGCTTCGGGGTCTTCCTACACAGCTGGTAGAATGTGAACCAGCTCTGAGTCTCCTGCAGGCATAGGCTTAGGGTCTCCTTGAAAGATTGGTGAAATGGGACACAGTGCTGTGTCTCCTGCAGTAGCAGGCTCAGGTTCTCCCTACAGTGTTGGTAAAATTGGACCTGGCTCTAAGTCTCCTGCAGTAGTAGACTGAGGGTATACCTGCATGGCTGGCTGAGTGTGAAGGAACAGGAAGTCTTAATACATTGGCCCACTCCAGGGAAAAGGATAAACAGGGCTTGGTGCATGGTCTCTTGTATTTTCTGAAAAAGCCCCTTGAGATGTGTTGATTCTGATGACCTCTTCCAAGAACTTGAACACTTTTAGAATCTCTGCCAACTCATCTTGTTTAGACTGAAGGAATCTGCCTTTCATCAGATCTTGCAATAGAGATCAACACAAAAGGAAAGAGGGAAGAAAAAATTACCAATCTATCTGTTGAGAAGTCAGCTGAGGACATTAAATAGTTCTCTTGCATGCACTTGTTTCTATTTTGGTGCATTTATAATCATTTCCCTATTATCAATTTTGGCCATTTAAATTTGAATATATATTGTTGTTGGCCTACTGGGGTTCATAATGCTTGGACGCTCCGTGCTTCCTGTGTTGAGATAGCTGGTTCCATCTTTGGTTTAAGAAAATTTCAGTCTGATTTCTTCAAATAACTTTTGAAACCATTTGTCTTTATTCTTTTCCATGTGGGATCCCTATGAGTCATACACTGTTATGTTTTCTCTTAACCCAGATTTCAGTTGCACTGTTTGCATTGGTTTTCACTTGCTTTTCTATGTCGTGTTCTGACTGAGTGATTGCGGTTATCCTGTTTTCTAAGTCACTTATTTGTTCCTGTTCATTATCTAGTGCGATTTGGACTGTCTTTAGCTTAGCTATTCTCACCATTGAGTTTTCTGAATATATTTGGCTCATCTAAAGTGTTTCTCTTTCCATTTATACTAGCCTGCATTTGTATTCATAGACTCAAGATTTCCTTCAGTGTTTTTATGTCCTCCCTTTTCAAGTCATGTTCTTGTAAATTTTGGGGGTCTAATACATTGGATGTTCTTTCAGGAGACTCCTGTCTTTTGAAAATTTGGAATGGTCCTTTTAACTTTACTATATCTCTATATCACCATGGGTTAAGGATTATCAGTTACCTATTATAGACTTGAACGGCTTTTGTAAGTGAAATCATTTATGTGCACATTTAGTATTAATGCTGTGAGGATTGTTATTGGCATGTTATGATGCCATGCATTCCTTCTGTGTCCGTTGCCTGTTATATCTATCATTGCTAGTGTGGTTTTTTTTTTTTGTGGTGAATACAACCTATTCTTGTGAAGTTAGCAGAGTGTCATTTTGGCTAAATGTTTATCATAGCTCTGACAGTGCTGGGACTAGTCATTTTTGCTGGAATAGAGGCTTCCAAATGGTTTCTGGGCTGCAGGCTGGATATGTGGAGAGGGGATGTTTCCAATACACTCTCATGAAAGTGCATTTGTCCTTACTCTTGCCACGGAAAAGTCAAAATTTTATAACGGGTTCCCTCAGGTTCTCTGCAAACAAAAACAAAAGTGGAAACAAATATAATGATGTCACACATTAGAACCTGCTGAAACATTCCTGCACTGCCACAATTGAGTCCTTAGTGTAGTACTGGGTCAGTACCACAACTATAGTTGCATTAGCATGTGGTAGGCAAGGTTGATGGAAAGGCTTCAAATTCCCCTATTTTTCAGCAGAACTCTGCTCCAAGAACTCTTGTCAATAAGGCATGGGGACTCAAAGGTAAACATGGAGCATTTCAAAAACCTCTGCTTTGGACAATAAGAAATTTCAATCCTGCCTATGAAAGTTGCAGATCTTTTGGCTATAGAATCTTATTTCAATACTAAATTGCCCTGGATTCTAGAAACCAGATAAAGATGGCTCTGATTGAGACCATTTCTCCTTTATGGATAAAATGAGCAATTATACTGTGGATGTGAAAAGACTGTGACTAAGGGCCTGGGTTTCTAAGCTAATCCACAACACATATGACAGCAGATTTAATATTAAGAAAGGACCCAGGCAGATCTGTTCTCTAGATAGTACCAACCACAGCCCAAAACAACCTCCAAACCCCTGGGAATAAATTTGTGACATCAGCCACAGCCCTAACACACAGATTCCACAGGCACTCCTAGCTCAAAACTGGCAGATGCAGTCTTGGTCTGGGAATCAATTGCAGAGAAATTTTGTGATTATTGCTTTCAGTTATGTCAATCAAACGTCCACTATGCACTCTTTTAACCCTCAGCACATCGTCTTCCATCTTAAATGACCTGTCCACTTTAGAGTGTGCATCCCAGTAAAACACAGTTTCGCCTTTACTGCTCCTTCACCAAAGGTCAGGTCCTGCACTGATTTCCATTCTCTACTTTGCCTTCTACTCTTTCCAGGTTATGTGAGAATTCTTTCTGACTTTTGAAGTAAGAGATGTTTGGCCATTATTCAGCAGGGATCCTGAGCCAAGGGCCGGGAGAGTGGATGTTTATCTTGCTGTATACATGGGAGAGAGTGAGCAAAGTTTGCACTGGTACTCTGCCAGTTTGGAATGGATAAATTAACACAATTTAGACATAACTCACAGACACTTGATCCTTATTTAGCAATATTTCTCTATATCAATGGTGGAAGGATGTGATCAAAGACTCCAGGTCTGACAATGTGTACATACCTCCATTGCAGACTTTCAAATAGTTAACAGAATTGAATTACATACTATGGGGAAAGTATCAAAATAAAGAAAGTTTTAGAAATATACTAAATCTAACTACAAGACAGAGTTGCCAAACTTAGGTATCATCTTGAAATACCCAAATAAGAAAAATACACAGAAAAGATAAATTAGCAGCCAAAAGTCATGAAGGAGGCAGGTCCACACTTTTCTCTTGGTGCCTTCAACACACAAAAACAATGAAATAATTCTTAGAATCATTAACAACCACAACCATGGGTTTCCATTGTTCATGTGGTGCCCTTTCCTAATAATGGCACATACTGGTCAATGTTGGTGATTCAAGGGGCAACATTATTACTTAGGAAAGCACAAAGAAACCCAAACAATGTATTTTTATATAGGCTTGGTTTCAATATCACTTAGAGACATTATTGATATGAGAACACTGCTGCAGCTTTGCTAGACTATTGAGAATCATGTGATCTTCTATGAAAGATGAGAATGTTTAATCATCCAATTATGTTGAGAAACGCAATTTAACCCAACAAATATGGCAACCACATTATATCCTGCACCCGGTACTTGACTGAAGGGAAAAGATGGTCCACAAAAAATGTGTCACTACATATCTATGCCAACAATTGCACTTTATTTCAATAACAGAATTATAATAGTTACAAATACTGTTTTGGAAAACTGAGGATAAATAAATATTTAAATTCAGGCAAAGGATCCACTCACTTACAAAACACCCTTCATACCAAAGTAGACAATACCCCAGCATTTTCTGAATCTAGTGGAAGGTCATCATTTCAATGTGTGAGCTAAGAATTCAAATCCAATCTATTTTAGTCGAGAGTAGTTGACCATGGAGGAGTTCACTGTTATGCACAGAATGTGAAGGTGGAGGAACTCTGATTCTAGGAGGGGCTTCCTGTGTTGCTACTGGCTTCAATGCAGTTCAAGCGCTGATTCTTTGAAATGGATAACAGAGTGGAGGGGAGGGAAGAGCAAGTGCTTGATAGCTAGGCCCAACCTTGGGAAAAGGCTTACCAGGGCTGGGTGCATGGTCGTCTGAGTGGTTTGTAAATGTCCCATGGGACGTGTGGATTTTCAAGACATCTTCCAAGAACATGAGAGCTTCTATCATCTCAACCTTCTCTTCTGTTTTGTACGGAAGCAATCCTCGACCCGTTCTTGGAGCAGAGAATTCAGTACCTTCCTCAAGTGCAAGTTCACCCTCCACAGGTTACTGCCAGTATCAGCGAGGTTCAATATGTCTCATGAAAGTCTTCTGAGCCTCGTATTCTCTACAGAAGTCTCCATGCCAGTATTCTCCATTGTAGCAGAACAACTCTCATCAATATGTTCGCATCTCTCCTCAATCCGTGCAGCCAGCTTTTCTGCCAGATTCTCTTCGTGTCTCCCATAAAGTCAAATTCTAAAGGATTGGGCACCAGTAAGCTGATGACAGGCAGATCTTCCACGGTCTGCCCTTTCAGGTTCTGGAAACTGACCCGTGAACTCAGGTCTTTGGGCAGCAGCAGTATCTCGAAATTACACAGCTTCCCGAACAAGAGACTTAAGCAAGCTCCACAAAGGGTGGCAGCGCTTTCATGACACTGATCCACCCACAGGACTCTGCCCAGTTACCATGGATCCACAAGCCACAACAAGGCTCGTGGAACACATCAACATTCCACCTGGAATCCAACTGGTAACTGCCATCCCCAATGTTTACTGCATCTTGTCAGTGTTTGAGGAGTGGTTGCATCAGACAAGAGGTTCCTAAGGTAAAAGTGATTCTCACCATTATCGTCCCATGGTTCTTTTTTCCCTACCCTCTTTCCTTTGGTTCAGATCTCTATACATAGTACAAACGGAGGGAAGTCTCTCCAAGTTAAGTTAATGGTTTCACCCGTCTTTAAACTTTCTAACAGTTAACAGTACAAAAAGAACCATTATAGAAATCATATGTTTGTGTAATATCCATTTACCCAGAATACATATCCGTCTGTTCTTTCCTGCTGAAACACCCACACTCTCAGAACATTGATCCATTTTATTTCATGGAGGATGAAATTCCTAGAAATGAAGCCAATCTCAATGTTCAGTTTACGGTCTGTCTCTTTAGATCTTAGTACAGTTTTGCAGAGCTAATTTTATTTGTTACAGGCATATGCCATTTAATCTCTACATAGAGTTTAATATGACATTCATTCATTCTGTTGGAAGACTTGTAAGACTATATCATGGAAAATGAATACATTTTATTCAAAATAGGCATTTGGGTTAGGTCACGATGTGCTCTTATGAAGCAATATTTATGAATATTATTACACACATCTCTTTTCTGAATACAAATGTGCTGAGTACATACAAGAAGCGATAGTGGGTCGAAGCGTGCTGAATGATCCTTGACAACAATTTGAGTATTTTCTTTTGAATTCTCATGGTTCCTTTGGATATCGGTCAGTGAACCGTACACATTGGTGTTTGTTTGTTTGTTTGATTTTTTCTTTGTTTCCTTATTCTTTGTTTTGCAAACCCATTAGGCCATGATTCTCTCCGTTTGCTTCAAATAGAGAGTCATATAAGCTGATTCACTTAATATAGTGTTGAAAATCACCTCTGTTTTCCTGCTTCCCTCTCCAATCTCTAGGGTTTTGATGTCCTCCTTGCCTTCTTCTTGTTTATTCTCTGCAACTCATGGCTCTTCTTGCATTTCCAATGATGGTTTTCTTATTTCCATTTCGTCTTGCTACGTTTCTATTCAGGGTAGAATTCTCAATCTTTCTTTTGGGATAAGTTTTGAACTGCTGAGTTCTTTTAAGTTTTGCTGGTCTGTGAAATTGTCTAGCTCTGTCGTTATTAGAAATGGCGGTCTTGTGACATACGCTTCCCTTGATTGCAGGTTTTTCTTATTCAGGTTATGGTCTGTTCCTGGCACTTCTACTTGTCGTGCAATATTTCTGTTGAGATAACAGCTGAAACCCCTCTGGAGGTTCTGTTGTGACTAAGGTGCTTTCCTCTAGGTTCATTTAAAATCACTGGATTAATCATGAACTTTGATGATTTGAATGATAATACAGCTGCTTGTAAGTCTACTGTGATTCCACATAATTTGGATTCTGTTTATTTCCTGGTTTCGTATAGATGATTGTTTATTGGCTTTCAGCAAGTTTCAGTCTGATTTTTCTCCAAATATCTTTTCAGACTTTTTTTTTATATCTTGCTTTTCCCTCTGGGACTCTTTTGAATCCTAGTCCTTCATGCTTTGTCTGACCCCAGGATTCAAAAGCAAGGTTTGCATTGGTTTTCACTTGCTTTTCTGTGTCATCATCTGATAGAGGGATTTCTGTTCTCCTGTGTTCACAGTCATTTACGAGTCCCTCTGCATTATCTAGTCTGCTTAGGACTGACTTTAGCACTGCTATTATCCCATACATTGAGTTTCCTGATTTTATTTTGGTCGTCTTTAAAGGTTCTCTTCACCTCTTCTGGTATTGTGCCTTTTGTGATTCTGAGACACTGTTGTTCTTCAGTGTTTCTCTCACCTCCGTTTTCAATAATTGCTCTGGGTGTGTTTCACAGTCTAGTTGATTGAGAGCTTTTTTGGGGCCTTCAATGTCTTTGGAAATGAAAATGTTACTTCCTGTTTCTTTTACTATAATTCTTTATCTCTGTTGGTCAATTACTATCTGGTATCTAATGTAGCCTTGCAGGGCTTGGTTAAGTGAAAGTTTTAGTCTCTTGGGTGTACGCAATTCCATGATACTTCTGTGAGGAGACTTTTTCCAAGACATTGATGCCATGTATGTTTCCTATGTGTGTTGTCTGGTATATCTCTAATTGCTGGTGATGCTTTTGTTGTGATGAACACACCATACTCTCATGGTTTTGTATATACTCATTTTCATTACACTTATGCCACAGTTCTGAAAGTGCACAGGACACTTCCTCTTGTAGAAATGAAGCATGAAAATGTTTTCAACTGTACAGGCTGTTGTATGTCATTTTGGTGTGTTTCCAATTCAGCATTGTGACAGTTCGCTTCTTCTTTCTATTTCCATGGGAATGTCCCAATGTTACCAGTTCTTCCCAGAGCTTCTCTGTCTACAGAAAAACCTGTGGAAACATATCAAAGGATGTCATGCATCAGGGCCTGCTGCCACTATTGCACAGCCCCACCTAGTTGTCCTCGGTGCCGTAACATGTCAGTGCCATCCAAAATGTAGCATCTGCATTTGGGAGATAATGGTGAAGGAAATGCTTCATCTTTTCACTCTGTGGACCGAGAACACTATTTTTTCTCTAATCCTTATGGCTTTTGACCATGAAGGAAACAACAGATCTGTCCCACATCCTCTGCCTGATACCTAAACTTAATCCTAGTCCAGGCGATGAATGTAGCTGATCCTAATGCTTTAGAAACTGATTTCAACCCCAAGGCCCCCTGGGTCACTCAGACAATATGCATGATTTCTCTGATTGAGCCCCACACGTGCTCTATTGGCAAAATACCAAATTGGTCTCTGGGCCTACAGATGCAGTGGTTGTGGCCAAGGGACATTTTGATAAACTCAACGTTTTGAGCCAGGGTGGTTGTTTTCTCATTGGTTTCCAAGGTCAGTTTCCTCTCTTGATAGGGCCATCCACAATCCACAACACACTCCAGATCCCTGAGACTCAGCATGTGCCACAATCCTTAGCCCTATAAATCATTTTCCGCAACCATTACTAGCTCAAACTTGGCAGTTCGAATGATGGACTCAGAGTCAATTGTGGGATTTTTTGGGGGGGATTTCTTTCAGTTTTGTCAGCCAAGCAACTGTTGTGCACTCTTAAAGCACTCAACGCATTGCTTTCATTCCCATGTGTCCTGTCCAATTGGGTGTGTGTATCCAAATAAATTAGAATATCACCTTTGCTTCTCCATCACCAGAGGTCAGGTCCTGCACTGATTTCCATTCTTAACCTTGCCTTCTCCTAATTCCAGGTATTCTGAGGCCTCATTCTTTCTTTGGAAGTAAGAGACCACTCTTCGGCAGTTGTCCTTATCCAAGTGTTGGTTGAGTGGATGCTTACTTTGCTCTGTGTATTGGAGGGAGTGAGTGTAAGTTGCACTGGTACTCTACCATCTGGGCATTGACAAATCAACACTTTCCATATATAACTCACAGAAATGTAATTCTTTTTTATCTCTTTTTTCTATACAGCTGTGTTTGGAGGGTTTGTCCGTAGACTACAGTTTTGACATTGTTTTGGTACCTCAGTTGCAGACTTTCAAAATGTTAATAGAATTGAATTACAAATTTTTACATTTATATGGAAATGAAATTAGTTTGTCAAACATACTAAATCTACTTACAAGCCAGACTTGTCAATTTCAGGTACCATTTTCTCAGCTCTAAGGGAAAAATAGACAGACACAATATAATACAGCAGTCCAAAATTATGAAGGGAACAGGTCAACTTTTTACTGTTGATGCATCCAACACCAACAGGAACCACGAAATAACTATTGGAACCATGAAATAACCCCCACCCTGGGCTTCCCTTGTGCTTGTAGTGCCCTTTCCTCCCAGTGAAACATACTGGCCAATGTTGTCATATCAAAGGTGTAACCTTTCCCTCTAAGAAAACTCAATGAATCCAAAACAAAATATTTCTATGTACACTTGGTTCCAAAAACACCTAGAGGCAATATAGCTATGAGAAAACATCTGCAGCTTTGCCTGGCTATTGAGAACCAGGTGCTCTTCTATTAACGATGAGAACACTAAATAGTCCGTTCATGTTGGGTTATGCAAATTAAACCAACCAAGTCTGCAACCTCATGATATAGTGCACCCAAGGCTTGAAAGAAGGGAAAAGACGGTCCACATAACATGTGTCCTTACATGTCTATGTCTACCTTTACAGTACACTTGAGTAACAAATTTATAATAATTACCTATAGTGTCTTGAAAAAATGAGGCCTAATACATATTCAAGATCACTCAAAGATTTCCCTCAGTTACCACACTCACTTCACACCAAAGAAGACGTAACACCAGTATTTGCTGAATCTAGGGGAAGGTCATCATTTCTTCGTGTAAGTTATGTATTCAACCCCTATCTATTATAGTGGAGAGTGTTTGACCTTTGAGGATTTCAGTGTTGTGCACAGAGTGTGAAGTTTGAGGAACACGGGTTCTAGGATTGGCTTGCTATTCCCCTACTGGCTTCATTGCTGCTCAGTTGCTGATCCTTTGAAATGAATGCCTGAGTGAAGGGGAGGGAAGGGCAAGTGCTTGATAGATAGGCCCAACCCTGGGTAAAAGCTTACCAGGGCTTCGTGCACTGTGGTCTGAGTGATTTGTAAATGCCTGTTGGGACGTTTGGAATCTCACAACCTCTTCCAAGAACATGAGCAGTTTTATCATCTCTGCCATCTCTTCTTTTTTCGACATCAGGTTTCTTGGACCAGTTCTTGGAGCAGAGAATTGAGTACCTTCCTCAAGTTCTTGTTGACCCTCCACAGGTTTCTGCCAGGATCAGCAAGGCTCAACATGTCTCATGAATGAGGTTTGAGCTTGCTATTCTCTAAAGACTTCTCCATGCCAGTATTCTCCACTGTAGAAGAACAACTCTCAATAATATGTTCGCATCTCTCCTCAATCCATGCAGCCAGCTTTTCTGCCAGCTTCTCTTAGTGTCTCCTTTAAAGTCGAATTCTACAAGACTAAGTCTGAAGGTACCTCGGAGCCACACCTGTAAGCTGATGATGGGCAGATCTTCCACTGTCTGCCTTTTCAGTTTCTAGAAGCTGACCCGTGATGTCAGGCCATTGGGCAGCAGCAGTATCTCGAACTTACACAGCTTCCCGAAAAATAGACATAAGCCAAGCTCCACAGAGGGAGGCAGCCCCTCCATGACACTGATCCACCCACAGAGCTCTGCTGTTACCTTGGATCCACCAGCCACAAGAAGCCTCGCAGAACACAAAAACATTCCACCTGGAATTCAAATGTTAACTGCCATCCCCAATGGTTGCTGCATCTCGTCAGTGTTGGGGGAGGGGCTGCATCAGACGAGAGATTCCTAAGGTAAATTTGATTGTCTGCATTTGCATCCCATGGTCCTTTATTTCCTACCCTCTTTCCTTAGGTTCAGATCTCTGTACACAGTACAAACGGAGGGAAGTGCGTCCATGTTAAGATTCTGGTTTCACACATCTCTAACCTAACAGTTAACAGTACACAAAGACCCCACTATAGGAATCTTATGCTTGTGCAGTATACATTCACCCAGAATACATATCCGTCTGTTTCTTTTCTGTTGAAACACCCACACTCTCAGAACATGGATCCATTTTTTTATGGGTGTTCAAATTCCTAGAAATGGAGCCAATTCCAATGTACACTTTACTGTATGTCACTTTTGCTCTTAGCACAGTTTTGTAGAGCTAGCTAACTTTGTTATAGACATATTCCATTTATTCTCTATGTGGTGTTGAATAATCCATTCATTCATCCTGTTGGAATACTAGTAAATCTATATCACGTAATATGAATCTATTTTATTCAAAATAGTCATTTTGGTAAGGTCACGATTTGTTCTTATGAATCAATATTTATGAATATTATTGCATGTATCTATTTTCTGAATACAAGTGTGTTGATTACATGCAAGCTTCCATATTGGGTCGAATCGTGCTGAATGAAACTTTGCAACACTTTGAGTATTTTCTCTTTAATTCTCATGCTTTCTTTGTATATATCTTAGCCAACCTTTCTCTTTGGTGTTTGTTTGTTTCTTTGATTTTTGTTTGTTTGCTTGTTCTTTGTTTTGGAAACACATTAAGCCATGCATCTCTCCGTTTTCTTCAAACAGAGAGTCATATAAGCTGATTCAATTAATATAGTGCTGTAAATCACCTCTGTTTTTCTGCTTCCCTCTCCCAACTTGAGTACTCTGATGTCCTCCTTCCTTTCTTCTTGTTTATCCTCTACAACTCATGGCTCTTCTTGCATTTCCAATGGTGGTTTTCTTATTTCCATTTCATCTTGCTACTTTTCTATTCAGGGTAGAATTCTCAATCTTCCTTTTGGGATAAGTTTTGAACTGCTGAATTATTTTAAGTTTTGCCGGTCTGTGAAATTTTCAAGCTGTGCCATTATTAGAAATGGCGGTGTTGTGGCATAGGCTTCCCTTGATTTCAGGTTTTTTCTCATTCAGGATTTGGTCTGTGTCCTGGCACTCCTTCCTGTCCTGCAATAGTTCTGTCGAGATATCAGCTGAAACCCCTCTGGTGGTTCTGTTGTGATTAAGTTGCTTTCCTCTAGGTTCATTTAAAATCACTGAGTTGATCATGAACGTTGATGAGTTGAATGATAATACAGCTGCTTGTAAATATATTAAGATTCCACATAATTTGGATGCTGTTTGCTCCTGGTTTCATATAGAAGATTGTTTCTTGGCTTTCAGCAAATTTCAGTCTGATTTTTTTCCAAATATATTTTCTGACTTTTTTTATATATTACATTTCCCTCTGGGACTCTTAGGAATCCTAGTCCTTCATGCATTGTCTTACCCCAAGATTCAACAGTAAGTTTTGCATTGGTTTTCACTTGTTTTTCTATGTAATCATCTGATAGAAGGATGTCTGTTCTCCTGTGTTCACAGACATTCATGAGTCCCTCTGCAATATCTAGTCTGCTTAGGACTGACTTTACCCTGCTATTTTCTTATCCATTGAGTTTAGTGATTTTATTTGTCTCATCTTTAGAGGTTCTCTTCCCGTTTTTTTATATTCTGCCTTTTGTATTCTGAGACACAATTGTTCTTCAGTGTTTCTCTCACTGAAATTTACAATAATTGCTCTGGTAGTGTTTTGCAGTCTTGTTGTTTCAAAGCTTTTCTTGGAGTCTTCAATGTCTTTGGAACTGAAAATGGTACTTCCTGTTTCTTTTACTATACTTCTTTATCTCTACTGGTCAAGTACTATCAGGTATCTAATGTAGCCTTGTAGGAATTGGTTAAGGGACAGTTTTAGTCTTTTCAGTGTATGCAATTCCAAGATATTAATGTGAGGACAATTTTTCCTAGACATTGATGCCATGTCGTTTTCCGGTGTGTGTTTTCTGGTATATCTCTAATTGCTGTTGATGCATTTGTTGTGATGAACACACCATAGTCTTGTGTTTTAGTATAAACTCATTTTTATTACACTTATGTCACATTTCTGAATGTGCACAGGACCCTACCTGTTGTGGAAATGAAGCATGTACATGTTTTCAGCTCTGCAGACAGTTGTGTGTCATTTTGGGGTGTTTTCAAAGCAGCATCGTGACAGTGCGCTAGTCCTTTCTATTTCTATGGAAATGTCCCAATGTTGCCTGTTCTTCCCAGAGATTCTCTGTCTACAGAATAACCTGTAGAAACATATCTAAGGATGTCATGCATCAGGGCCTGCTGCCATTATCACATAGACCCACCTAGTTGTCCTCAATGCCATAACATTTCAGTGCCATCCAAAATGAAGCATCTGCATTTGGGAGATAATGGTGAAGGAAATTCTTCATATTTTCATGCTGTGGACCTAGACCACGTTTCTTTGTTCTCTCATCCTTGTGGCTTTTGACCACAAAGACAACCACAGAGCTGTCCTGCATAATGTACCTTATGCCAAACCGTGGTCCCAGTCTAGGCTATGAATGTAGCTGATCCTAAGTCTTTGGAAACTGATTTCCACCACAAGGACCCCTGGATCCCTCAGACCACATGCATGGTTTCTCTCATTGAATCCAGCATGTGCTTTATTGGCAAACAGCCAAATTGGTCCCTGGGCCTGCAGATGCATTGGATGTGGCCCTGGGACATTTTGATAAAATTAAATTTGCACACAAGGGTCGTTGCTTTCTCATTGGGGTCCAAGGTCAGTTTCTTCTCTTGATAGGGCCATCCACAATCCACAACACACTGCAGATCCCTCAGACTCAGCGTGTGCCACCATCAATTGCCCTATCCTCATTTTCTGCAGCCATGGCGAGCTCAAATTTGGCCTCAGAATCAATTGTGGGGTTATTTTGTGTAAATTTCTTTGAGTTCTGTCTGCCAAGCATCTGCTGTGCACTCTTCTAACACTCAGCCCATCACTTTCAATCCCATGTTCCCTGTCTGCTTGAGAGTGTGCATCCAAGTACAACAGAGTTTCCCCTTTGCTACTCTATCCCCAGAGGTAAGGTCCTGCACTGATTTCCATTTTCTACTTTGCTTTCTCCTACTTCAAGGTTTTCTGAGGCCTCAATCTTTCTTGGGGAATAAGAGACCTCCCTCCATCAAGTGTCCTGAAGAAAGGGCTGGGTGAGTGGATGTTTATCTTGCTGTGTAAATGGGAGCGATGAGCATAGGTTGCACTGGTACTCTGCCAACTGGGCATCGATAAATCAACAATTCCCATACATAACTCACAGAAGTGTAATTCTTGTTTAGCTCTAGTTCCTATACAGACATGGTGGGAGTGTTTGTCCGTTGACTGCACTTTTGACATTGTGTTGATACCTCAGTTGCAGTCTTTCAAAATGTTAATAAAATTCATTTACATATGTTGGTATTTATATGAAAATGAAGTTAGATTTTGAAACATACTAAATCCACTTACAAGCCAGACTTGTCAATTTCAGGTAACATATTGTCAGGTATAAGGGAAAATTAAGCAGATAGTATGTAAAATAGCAGTCCAAAATGATGAAGGGGATAGGTCAACTCTTTAGTGTTGATGACACCAACACCAACAGGACCCATGAAATAATTATTGGAACCATGAAATAACCCCCAACCCGGGTTCCCCATGTGCATGTGGTGCCCTTTCTTCCCAGTGAAACATACTGGCCAATTTTGTCATATCCAAGTGGTAATATTACTCTCTAGGAAAACACAAGGAAACCGAAAGGACTTATTTTTATGTAGGCTTGGTTCCAAAAGCACCTAGAGGCATTATAGCTGTGAGATAACTGCCACAGCATTGCTAGGCTATTGAGAACCAGTTGCTCTTCTATCAACGATGTGAAAGCTTAACCATATGATCATGTTGGGTAATGCAATTTAACCCAACCAAGTCTGCTACCTCATGATATATTGCACCCAGGGCTTGAATGAAGGGAAAAGACGGTCCACATGTGTCCTTACATGTCTATGGCCACTTTTACAGTTCACTTCAATAACTGACTTATAATAGTTACCAATACTGTAATGAAAAATGAAGCCTAATATGTATTAAAGTTCAGTCAAAGATTCCCCTCACTTACCACACTCCCTTCACCACAAAGAAGACGTAAACACAGCACTTGCTGAATCAAGAGGAAGTTCATCATTTCTTTGTGTGAGCTAAGTATTGAATTCCTATCTATTATAATCGAGAGAATTTGAACATTGAGGAGTTCAGTGTTGTGCACAGAGTGTGAAGTTTGAGGAACATAGGTTCTAGGATTGGCTTGCTATACCTCAAATGGCTTCATTGCAGCTCAGGTGAAGATCCATCAAAACGGATGCCTGAGTGGAGGGGTGGGAAGAGCAAGTGATTGTTAGCTAGGCCACAAACTGGGAAAAGACTTACCTGGGCTTGGTGCATTTTGGTCTGAATTGTTTGGAAATGCCCCTTGGGACATGTGGATTCTCACGACCTCTTCCAAGAACGTGAGCGTTTTTTATCATTTCTGCCATCTCTTCTCTTTTAGACATCAGGGATCTTGGACCCATTCTTGGAGCAGTGAATTGAGTAACTTCCTCATGCCCACGTTGGCACTCAATATGCTTCTGCCATTATCAGCGAGGTTCAGTATGTCTCATGAATGTCTTTCGAGCCTGGTATTCTCTACAGATGTCTCCATGATAGTATTCTCCATTGTAGTAGAACATCCCTCATCAATATGTTTGCATCTCTCCTCAATCCTTGCAGCCAGCTTTTCTGCCAGCTTCTCTTCGTGTCTCCCGTAAAGTCGACTTCAACAGGACTGGGCAAGTCTGAAAGTATTTTGGAGCCACACCAGTAAGCTGATGACAGGCAGATCTTCCACTCTCTGCCCTTTCAGGTTCTGGAAACTGAGCCGTGAACTGAGGTTTTTGGCCAGCAGCAGTATCTCGAACTTACACAGCTTCCCGAACAAAAGACCTAAGCCAAGCTCCACAGAGGGCGGCAGCCCCTCCATCACACTGATCCACCCACAGAACTCTGCCCAGTTACCTAGGAACCACCAGCCAAAACAAGCCTCGTGGTACAAACCAACATTCCACCTGGAATCCAACCGGTAACTGCCATCCCCAATGGTTGCTGAATCTTGTCAGTGTTGGAGGATGGGCTGCATCAGTCAAGAGGTTCCTAAGGTAAATGTGATTCTATCCACTAGCGTCCCATGGGCTTTTATCTTACCTCTTTCCTTATGTTCAGATCTGTATGCGCAGTACAAACGGAGGGAAGTGTGTCCATATTTAGTTTATGATTTCACACGTTTTTAAACTTTCTAACAGTTAACAGTACAAAGAGACCCACTAAAGGAAACTTATGTTTCTGTAATATCCATACACCCAGAATACATATCCATCAGTTGACTTCTGCTGAAACACCCACACTCTAAGGACATGGATCCATTTATTACATGAGGGCTGAAATTCCAACAAATGTAACCAAACCCAATGTGCACTTTACTGTCTGTCTCTTTTGCTCTTAGTACAGTTTAGCAGAGCTACTTGTATTTGTTATAGGCTTATACCATTTCTTCTCTACATAGTGTAGAATAAGGCATTCATTCATCCTGTTGGTAGACTTGCAAGTCTATATCACGTACTATGAATCCATTTTATTCAAAATTGGCATTTGGGTTAGGTCACGATATGCTCTTATGAAACAATATTTATGAATATTAATGCACACATCTGTTTTCTGAATACAAGTTTGTTGAGTACATGCAAGCCATTATACTGATTCGATGCGTGCTGAATGAACCTTGACATCACCTTGAGTATTTTCTTTTCAATAATCATGGTTCCTTTGGTATATGTCAGCCAACCGTACCCTGTTGGTGCTTGTTTGTTTGTTTGATTGTTTGCTTCTTGTTTGTTTTGCAAACACATCAGGCCATGCATGTCTCCGTTTGCTTCAAACAGAGAGTCATATAAAATGATTCACCTAAGATAGTGCTTAAAATCACCTATGATTTCCTACTTCCCTCTCCCATCTTTAGGATTTTGATGTCTTCCTTGCCTTCTTCTTGTTTATTCTTTGCAACACATGCTATTCTTGCATTTCCAATAATGGTTTTCTTATTTCCATTTCATCTTGCTGCTTTTCTATTCAATGTAGCATTTTCAATCTTTCTTTTAGGATAAGTTTTGAACTGCTGAATTCTTTTTTTTTTTTTTGATTTATAATCATTTTAAAATGTTGTGTCAAATTCCAGTGTTCAGCACAATTTTTCAGTCATTCATGTACATATACACACTCATTGTCACATTTCTTTTTCTGTGATTTATCATAAAATTTTGTGTATATTTCCCTGTGCTATACAGTGTAATCTTGTTTATCTATTCTACAATTTTGAAATCCCAATCTATCCCTTCCCACCCTCCACCACCCTGGTAACCACAATTCTGTACTCTCTGTCCATGAGTCTATTTCGATCCTATATTTATGCTTTATTTTTGTTTGTTTGTTTTTGTTTCTGTTTTTTAGATTCCACAAAATACATCACATCAATAAGAGAAAGGACAAAAATGACATGATCATCTCAACTGATGTAGAAAAAGCTTTTGATAAAATTCAACATCCATTTATGCTGAATTCTTTTAAGATTTGCCGGTCTGTGGAATTCTCTAGTTCTGCCGTTATTAGAAATGGCAGTTATGTGGTATAGGCTACCCTAGATGACAGCTTTTTCCCATTCAGGTTATGATCTATGTCCTGGCACTCCTCCCTCCCTTGCAATATTGCTGTCGATATATCAGCTGGAACCCTCTGGAGGTTCTCTTGTGACTAGATTGCTTTCCTCCAAGTGCATTTTAAGTCACTGGGGTGCTCATGAACTTTGTTGATTTGAATCATACAGCTGCTGGTAGGTCTATTGGGATTCCACCTCCTTTGGACGCTGTGTACATTCTGAATTCGTAAAGCTGATTTTTTCCTGGCTTTCAGCAAGTTTCAGTCTGATTTTTCTACAGATAACGTTTCAGACATTTTTTTTATTTCTTGCTTTTCCATTTGGGACTCTTATGAATCCAAGTCGTTCATGCCTTGTTTTACCCCAGGATTCACCAGCTATATTATCATTGGTTTGCACTTGCTTTTCTATGTCTGCTTCAGATCCAGGGATTTCAGTTCCTCTGTCTTCACACTCATTCACGCGTCCCTCTGCATTATCTAGTCTGCTTATGAATGACTTTAGCCCTGTTATTATCTCATCCATTGAGTTTTCTGATATTGTTTGGCTCGTCTTTATACTTCTTCTTCCCCTTGTTTGGTGTTATGCCTTTTGTAATTCTGATACGCTGTTGTTCTTCAGTGTTTCACTCACTTCCATTTTCAATACATTCTATTGTAGCATTTTGCAGTCTAGTTGCTTGAAAGCTTTTCTTTTGGTCCTTCAATCTCTTTGGAACTGAAAATGGTACTTCCTGTTTCTTTTACTGTACTTCTTCATCTCTACTGGTCAAGAAATATCAGGGATCAAATACAGACTTATACGGCTTTGTTAAGTGAAAATTTTAGACTCTTTGCCTTATGCAATTCCATGGTATTTCTGTGAGAACAATTATTCCTAGACATTGTTGTCATGTCCTCTTCCTGTTTGTGTTGTCTGGTATATCTCCAATTGTTGGTGTTGCCTTTGTTGTGATGAAAACACCATACTATTTCAATTAGTATAACCACAATTTTATTACGCTAATCTCACAAAACTGAAAGTGCACAGGACACTTCCTCTTGTGGAAATGAAGCTTCTAAAAGTTCTCAGTTCTGCATTCTACTGCATGTCATTTTTGAGTGTTTCCAAAACAGCAAACTCATAGTGTGCTTGTGCTTTCTAGGGCCATGGGTATGTCCTAATGAAACCAGCTCTTCCCAGAGCTTCTCTGTCTACAGAAACACCAGTGGAAACATATCTATGGATGTCATACTTCAGGGCCTGCTGAATGATCCTGCAGACCAAACTTGGAGTCCTCTGTGCAGTACCATGTCAGTGCCATCCAAAATGTAGCAACTGCTTTAAGGAGATAATGCTGAAGGAAATGCTTCATCTTCTCACGCTGTGGACTTTGACCACTCTTCCTTGCTCTCTCATCTTGAGGCATGGGTACACGAAGTCAAGGGCAGAGCTGTTACACATCTTGTGCCTCAAACCAAACTATAATCCCAGCACAGGTTATGAATGTAGCAGATCCTAAAGCTTTTAATTCTGATTTCAATCCCAAGGCCCCCTGGATCCCTCAGACCACATGCACTATATCTCTGATTGAGCCCCACATGTGCTCTATTGGCAAAATTCCAAATTGCTCCCTGGTCCTGCAGATGCACTGGGGGTGGCCATGGGACATATCAATAAACTCAACCACGAACGCTAGTGTGGTTGCTTAATCATTGGGGTCACATGTCGGCTTCCTCCCTTGATAGGACCCACCACATCCCACAACAGAGTCCAGATCCCTGAGACTCTGCATGTGCCATCATCTGTAGCCCTGTCCCTCATTAAACGCTGCTTCATCTACCTCAAATTTGGCAGCTCCGATCTTGGTCTCAAAATCAAATGTGGGGATACTTTGTGCTAATTTCTTTGAGTTCTCTCAACCAAGCATCTGCTGTACACTCTTCTAACACTCAGCGCCTCACATTCAATCCCATGTCTCCTTTCGGCTTGAGAGTGTGCGTCCAAGTAAAACAGAGTTGCACCTTTTGCTGATCCATCACCAGGGGTCAGATCCTGCACTGGTTTCCATTATCTACTTTGTCTTATCCTGCTCCCAGTTTTTATGAGGCCTCATCCTGTCTTTGGAAGTAACAGACCTCTCTTCATCAACTGTACTGTGCCAATAGCTTGCTGAGTGGATGTTTATATTGCTGTGTACATGGGAGCAAGTGAGCGCAGATTGCACTGCTTCTCTGCCATTTGGGCATTGATTAATCAACACTTTCCAGATATATTTCAAAGAAAAGTGATTTTTGTTTAGCTCTTTTTTCTATACAACCATGGTGGGAGGGTATTTCCAAAGACACAAATTATGACAGTGTTTTGAAAACTCATTTGCTGTCTTTAAAAAGTTTAATAGATTTGATTTACATCTTTTGAGAGTTATACGAAAATGAAGTTAGTTTTTGAAACATACTAAATCTACCTGGAAGCCAGAGTTGTCAATTTTGTTAATATTTTGTCAGCTCTAAAGGAAATATAGACAGATATAATGCAAAATAGGAATCCATAATGTTAAAGGGGTCATGTCAACCCTTTACTGGTGAATCCTCCAAAACCAACAGGAACCATGAAATACCTGTTGGAAACATGAAATAACCCCCAACCTTGGTTTCACTTGTGCATGTGGTGCCCTTTACTCCCAATGACTCATACAGGCCAATGTTGGCAATTCAAGTGCTAACATCTCTCCCTAGGAAAATATAAGAAAAAACAAACAAAATATATATATTTAGGCTTTATTCCAAAAGCACCTAGAGGAATTATAGCTATAAGAATCCTGCTGCAGCTATGCTATGCTATTGAGAAACAGGTGTTCTTCTATCAGTGATGAGAAAGCTTAATCTTTTGATCATGTTGGGTAAAGCAATTTAACGCAATCAAGTGTGCACTCCCATGATATAGTACACCCGGGGCTTGACTGAAGTGAAAGACATTCCACAGAAGCAGTGTTTTAATGTCATTAGAGAATTTTACAGTTCAGTTCACTTTCTGACATAATATTTACCTATACTGTCTGGAAAAACTGAGGCCTAATTCATATTCAAGTTCAGTCAAAGTTTCCCCTCACTTACCACACTCCGTTCACCCCAAAGAAGACATAAACCCAGGATTTGCTGAATCTAGTGGAATGTCATCATTTCTTTGTGTGAGATAATTATTCATATCCTGTCTATTTCAGTCGAGACTTTTAGACCTTTAAGGAGTTCACTGTTGTTCACAGAGTGTAAAGCTGGAGGAACTCTGATTCGAGGAGGGGCTTGCCCTTCTCGTACTGGCTTCATTGCAGCTCAGGTACTGATCCTTCAAAATGGATTCCTGAGTGGAGGGGAGGGACGAGCAAGTGTTTGATAGCTAGGCGCTAACCTGGGAAAAGGCTTACCTTGGCTTGGTGCATTTTGGTCTGAATGGTTTTGAAATGCCCCTTGGGATGTGTGGATTCTCAATTCGTCTTCCAAGAACATGAGCGTTTTTATCATCTCTGCCATATCTTCTCTTTTAGACGTCAGGGATCTTGGTCCCGTTCTTCGAACAGAGAATTGAGTAACTTCCTCAAGTCCACGTTGGCACTCCATATGTTTCTGCCAGTATCAGCAGGGTTTAATATTTCTCATGAATGCCTTTTGAGCCTGGTATTCTCTACAGATGTCTCCATGTCAGTATTCTCCTTTGAAGCAGAACAACTCTCATTAATTTGTTCGCATCTCTCCTCAATCAGTGCAGCCAGCTTTTCTGAAGCATCTTTTCTTGTCTCCTATAAAGTCGACTTCAGCCAAACTGGGCAAGTCTGAAATTACCTCGGAGCCTCACCAGTAAGTTTATGACAGGCAGATCTTCCACTGTCTGAACTTACAGGTTCTGGAAACTGACCCGTGAACTCAGGTCTTTTGGCAGCAGCAGTATCTCGAATTTCCACAGCTTCACTTACAAAATAACTAAGCCAAGCTCCACAGAGTGTGGCAGCCCCTCCATCACACTGATCCACCCACAGAACTCTGCCCAGTTCCCTAGGATCCTCCAGCCAAAACAAGCCTCATGGTACACACCAACATTCCACCTGGAATCCAACCAGTTACTGACATCCCCAAAGATTGCTGTATTTTGTCAGTGTTGGTGGAGTGGCTGAATAAGAAGAGAGGTTCCCAAGGTAAATGTGATTCTAACCACTAGTGTCCCATGGGCCTTTTTTCTTCCCTCTTTCCTTTTGTTCTGAGCTGTATGCACAGTACAAATGGAGGGAAGTGTGCCCATTTTTAATTTATGGTTTCACACGTCTTTAAAATTTCTAAATGTTCACAGTACACAGAGACCCAGTAAAGGAAACCAATGTTTCTGTAATATCCATACACCCAGAATACATATCCGTCGGTTGATTTCTGCTGAAACACCCACAATCTCAGGACGTGGATCCATTTATTTCATGGGGGCTGAAATTTCTAGAAATGAAACCAATCCCAATGTACACTTAAATGTCCGTCTGTTTTGCTTTTAGTACAGTTTTGCAGAGCTACTTGTTTTTGTTATAAGCTTATGCCATTTCTTCTCTTCATAGGGTAGTTAATGGCATTCATTCAAGCTGTTGGAAGAACTGCAAGTCTATATCTCTGACTATGAATCCATTTTCTTCAAAATCGGCATTTGGGTTAGGTCACGATATGGTTTTATGAATCAATATGTATGGATATTAATGCACGCATCTCTTTTCTGAATACAAGTGTGTTCAGTACATGCAAGCCATGATACTGGGTTGATGTGTTTTGAATGATTGTTGAAAACACCTTGAGTATTTTCTTTTGAATAATCAAGTTTCCTTTGGTATATGTCAGCCAACTGTACCTTTTTGGTGCTTGTTTGATTGTTTCATTGTTTGTTTCCTTCTTGTTTGTTTTGCAAACTCATCAGTCCATGCATCTCTCCATTAGCTTCAGAGAGTCATATAAGCTGATTCACTTTAGACAGTGCTCAAATCACCAATGGTTTCCAGCTTCCCTCTCCCATCATTAGGGTTTTGATATCCTCCTTGCATTCTTCTTTTTATTCTTTGCAACTCATGCTCTTCCTGCATTTCCAATAATTGTTTTCTTATTTATATTTCATCTTGTTGCTTTTCTATTCAGGGTGAATTCTCAATCTTTTTTTAGGATAAGTTTCGCACTGCTGAATTCTTTTAAGATTTGCCGGTCTGTGGGATTCTCTAGCTCTGCTGTTATTAGAAATTGTGGTCATGTGTCACAGGCTACCCAACATGGCAGCTTTTTCCCATTCAGGTTATGGTCTATGTCCTGACACTCCTTCCTGTCCTGCAATATTGCTGTCGAGATATCAGCTGGAACCCCTCTGGAGGTTCTCCTGTGAGTATGTTGCTTTCCTCCAGGTGCAATTTAAATCACTGGGATGCTCATGAACTTTGTGGGTATGAATCATACCGCTGCTGTTAGGTCTATTGGGATTCCAACTCCTTTGGATGCTGTGTAAATCCTGATTCATATAGATGATTCTTTCCTGGCTTTCAGCAAGTTTCAGTCTGATTTCTCTACAGATATCTTTTCAGACTTTTTTTTTTAACTCATGCTTTTCCATCTGGGACTCTTATGAATCCTACTGTCTCATGCCTTTTCTTAACCCAGGATTCCACAGGAATGTTTTCATTGTCTTGCACTTACTTTTCTGTGCCTGCTTCTGATCGAGGGATTTCTGTTCCCGTCTTCACAGTCATTCATGCGTCCATCTGGATTATCTCGTCTGCTTAGTACCGAACTTTAGCCCTGTTATTATCACATCCATTGAGTTTTCTGATAGTATTTGGCTCGTCTTTAGAGTTTCTCTTCCCCTTTTCTGATATTCTGCCTTTTGTGATTCTGAGACACTGTTGTACTTCAGAGTTTCCCTCACCTGTGTTTTCCATACATGCTCTGGTAGCGTTTTGCTGTCTAGTTGTTTGAAAGCTTATCTTTTGGGCCTTCAATCTCTTTGGAACTGAAAATGTTGCTTCCTGTTTCTTTTACTGTACTTCTTCACCTCTACTGGTCAAGAATTATCAGGGATCTAACGTAGACTTATAGGGCTTTGTTAAGTGAAAATTTTAGACCCTTGGCTGTATGCAGTTCCATGGTATTTCTGTGAGGACAATTTTTCCTACACATTGATGAAAAGTCCTGTTCCTGTGTGTGTTCTCTGTTAAATCTCTATTTGCTGGTGTTGCCTCTGTAGTCGTGAACACACCATACTATTTCGATTAGTATTACCTCATTTTTATTATGCTTATCTCACAATTCTGAAAGTGCACATGACACTTCCTTTTGTGGAAATGTATCTCTAACTGTCTTCAGCTATGCATTCTGCTGTATGTCATTTTGGAGTGTTTCCAAAACAGCAAACTGATAGTGGGCTTGTGCTTTTTATTGCCATGGGAATGACCCAACGTTACCAGTTCTTCCCAGAGCTTCTTTGCCTACAGAAACACCAGTGGAAACATATCTATGGATGTCAAACATCAGGCCCTGCTGGAATGATCCCACAGCCCGACCTATGTGTCCTCAGTGCAGTACCATGTCAGTGCCATCCAAAATTAGCATCTGCTGTTGGGAGATAATGCTGAAGGAAATGCTTCATCTTGTCAGTCGGTGTACTTTGACCACCCCTCCTTATTTTCTCATCCTTGTGGCATGGGTGCACGAAGGCAACCTCAGAGCTGTTCTGCATCCTGCGCCTCAAACCAAATGGGAATCCCAGTCCAGTTTATGAACTTAGCAGATCCTAAAACTTTTTAATTTGATTTCAAACCCAAGACCCCCTGGATCCCTCAGACCAGATGGACGATATCTCTGCTTGATCCCCACATGTGCCCTATTTATAAAATGCCAAAATGGTCCCTTGTCCTGCAGATGCAGTGGATGCGGCCATGGGAAATATCGATAAACTCAACCTCGTTCATTAGTTTCATTGCTTTCTCATTGGGGTCACAGTTCCGTTTGCTCTCTTGATAGGACCCACCACAACCCACAATGCACTCCAAATCCCTGAGGCTCAGTGTGTGCCATCATCCGTAGCCATATCACTCATTTTCTGCTGCCTCTGCTACCTCTAATTTGACAGCACATATCATGGTCTCAGTAACAATTTGGGGGATATTTTGTGCTGATATCTTTGAGATCTGTCAGCCAAGAATCTGCTGTGCATTCTTCTAACACTCAGCGCATAACCTTCAACCCCAAGTGCACTGTCCGCTTGAGAGTGTGCGTCCAAATAAAACAGAGTTTCACCTTTGCTGCTCCATCACTAGAGGTCAGATTCTGCACTGGTTTCCATTCTCTACTTTGCCTTCTCCTTCTTCCAGATTTTCTGAGGCCTCATCCTGTCTTTGTAAGCAACAGACCACTCTTTGGGAATTGTCCTGTGCCAAGGGCTTGGTGAGGGTTTGTTTACATTGCTGTGTACATGGGAGCGAGTGAGCACAGGTTGCACTGGTTCTCTGCCAACTGGGCAATGACAAATCAACACTTTCCAGGTATAATTCACAGAAATGTAATTTTTGTTTAGCTCTTTTTTCTATACGGCCATGGTGAGAGGGTTTGTCCGAGGAATCCAGTGTTTGACATTGTGTTCATAACTCAGTTACAGACTTCTAAATTTTAATAGACTTCATTTGCATGTTTGGGATTTGTATTAAAATAAAGTTAGATTTTGAAGGATACTAAATCTACGTAGCAGCCAGACTTGTTAAATAATTTAACATTTTCTCAGCTCTAAGGAAAATGTAGACAGATATAATATAGAATAGCAGTCCAAAATGCTGAAAGGGACATGTCAACTCCTTACTGTTGAAGCCTCCAGCACCAACAGGAACCATGAAATAACCCTCAACCTGGGTTTCCCTTGTTCAGTTGGTGCCCTTTATTCCCAATGTCACATCCTGGACAATGTTGGAAATACAAGGGGTAACATTCCTCTCTAGGAAAATACAAGAAAAACCAAAGACAATGTATACATTTTGGCTTGATTCCAAAATCACCTAGAGGCATTATATCTCTGAGAAACCTGCTGCAGCTATGGTAGGCTATTGAGAACCAGGTGTTCTTTTATCAATGATGAGAATGCTTAATCATCCGATTATGTTTGGTAAAGCAATTTAACACAAACCAGTCTGCACCCACATGATATAGTGCACGTGGGGCTTGACTTAAGTGAATGACAGTCCACATAAGCTGTGTCTTTAATGTAATTGGTGACTTTTAAAGTTCAGTTCACTATCTGACATAATATCTTCCTCTACTGTCTTGAAATACTGAGGCCTAATACATATTAAAATTCATTCAAAGATTCCCCTCTCTTACCACACACCTTCATCCAAAAAGACAAAACCCCAGCATTTGCTGAATCTAGGGGAAGATTGTCATTTCTTTGTGTGTGCTAAGTATTGAATTCCTGTCTTTTATTCGAGAGTATTTGACGTTTGAGGATTTGTCTGTTGTTCACAGAGTGTGAAGTTGGAGGATCTCTGATTCTAGGAGGGGCTTGCTGTTCACCTACTGGCTTCATTTCAGCTCAGGTACTGATCCTTTAAAATGGATGCCTTAGTGGAGGGGAGGGAGGAGCAACTGCTTGATAGCTAGGCCCAAACCTGGGGAAATGCTTACCTGGGCTTTTTGCATTTTGGTCTGAATGGTTTCTAAATGCCCCTTGGGACGTGTGGATTCTCACCACCTCTTCCAAGAACATGAGTGGTTTTATCATCTCTGCCATCTCTTCTCTTTTTGACGTCGGGAATCTTGGACCCATTCTTGGAGCAGAGAATTGAGTAACTTCCTCAAGTCCACGTTGACACTCCGTATGTTTCTTTCAGTATCACCAAGGTTCAATATGTCTCATGAATGACTTTCGAGCCTGGTATTTTCTAAAGAAGTCTGCAAGGCAGTATTCTCCTTTGTAGCAGAACAACTCTCATCAATGTGTTTGCATCTCTCCTCAATTATTGCAGCCAGCTTATCTCCCGGCTTCTCTTCATGTCTCCCATAAAGTCAACTTCTAAAATACTGGGCAAGTCTGAAAGTACCTCGAGCCTCACGAGTATGCTGATGATGGGCAGATCTTCCACTGTTTGATTTTTCAGTTTCTAGAAACTGACCCATGATCTCAGGCCATTGGGCAGCAGCAGAATCTCTAACTTACAGATCTTCCCAAACAATAGACATAATCCAAGCTCCACAGAGGTTGACAGCCCCTCCATGACACTGATCCACCCACAGAACTCTGCCCAGTTTCTTTTGATCCACCAGTCACAACAAGCCTCTTGTAACACAGCAAAATTCCACCTGGAATCCAACCGGTATCTTCCATCCCCAATGGTTGCTGCATTTTGTCAGTGCTGGGGGAGGGGCTGCATCAGACAAGAGGTTCCTAAGTTAAAAGTGATTCTCTCCATTAGCGTCCCATGGTCCTTTTTTTCCTACCCTCTTTCCTTTAGTTCAGATCTCTATACACACTACAAAGAGAGGGCAGTGTGTCCATGTTAAGTTTATGGTTCCACATGCCTTTATCCTTTCTAACAGTTAACAGTACTCAACACCCCACTATAGGAATCTTATATTTGAGTAATAGCCATTCACCCAGAATACATATCATTCTGTTGCTTTTCTGCTGAAACTCCCACACTCTCAGAATATTTATCCAATTTTTTCATGGGGGGGTGAAATTCCTATGAATGAATCCAATCCCAGTGTACACTTTACTGTCTGTCTCTTTTGCCCTTAGTACAGTTTTATAGAGCTAATTATCTTTGTAAAAGGCGTATGCCTTTTATTCTCTACGTACGGTTGTATACGCCATTCATTCATCCTGTTGGAAGAGTAGGAAATCTGTATCACAGAATACGAATCGATTTTACTCAAATTAGGCATTTGGGTTAGGTCACGATTTACTCTTTTGATTCAGTATTTTTGAATATTATTGCACACAACTGTTTTCTGAATACAAGTGTGTTGAGTACATGCAAGAAGCTATAATGAGTCAATGTGTGCTGAAAGACACTTGACAAACCTTTGAGTATTTTTTTTTGAATTTTCATGGTTCCTTTGGATATATGTCAGCCAACCGTACCCTTTGGTGTTTGTTTGTTTGTTTTATTTTTTGTTTCTTTGCTTGTTGTTTGATTTGCAAACACATTAGGCCATGCATCTCTCCGTTTGCATCAGAGAGTCATGTAAGCTGTTTCACTAAGTAAAGTGTTGAAAATCACTTATATTTTCCTGCTTCCCTCTCCCATCTTTAGGGTTTTGCTGTCCTCCTTGCCTTCTTGTTTATTCTCTGCAACTCATTGCTCTTCTTGCATTTCCAATGATGTTTCTCTTATTTCCATTTCATCTTGCTGCTTTTCTATTCAGGGTAGAATTCTCAATCTCTTTTTAAGATAAGTTTTGAATTGCTGATTTCTTTTACATTTTGCTGGTCTATGAAATTGTCTAGATCTGCCGTTATCAGAAATGGCACTCTTGTGGCATAGGCTACCATAGATTGCAGCTTTTTCTCATTCAGGATTTGGTCTATGTCCTGGCACTCCTTCCTGTCCTGCAAAATTTCTGTCACGGAGTCAGCTGAAATCCCTCTGGAGGTTCTGTTGTTACTAAGTTGCTTTCCTCTAGGTGCAGTGAAAATCACTGGGTTGATCATGAACTTTGATGATTTGGATGATAATAGAGCTGCTTGTATGTCTATTGGGGTTCCACATAATTTGGATTCTGTTTGCTCCTGGTTTCGTTTAGATGATTGTTTCTTTGTTTTCAGCAAATTTCAGTCTGATTTTTCTCCAAATACCTTTTCATAATTTTTTTTTATATCTAGTTTCCCCCTCTGGGACCCTTATGAATCCTAATCTTTCATGCTTTGTCTTACCCCAGGATTCAAAAGCAATATTTGCATTGGTTTTCACTTGCTTTTCTATGGCATCTTCTGATAAATGGATTTCTGTTCCCCTCTTTTCACAAATATTCACTAGTCCCTCTGCATTATGTAGTCTGCTTAGGACTGACTTTAGAGCTGCTATTATCTCATACATTGAGTTTTCTAATTTTATTTGGCTCGTCTAAAAGGTTCTCTTCCCCTTTTCTGGTATTGTTCCTTTTGTGATTCTGAGACATTGTTGATCTTCAGTGTTTCTCTCACCTCCGTTTTCAATCATTGATCTGAAAATATTTCACAATCTAGTTGCTTGGAAGCTTTTTTGGGGGGCCTTCAATCACTTTAGAACTGAGAATGGTACTTCCTGCTTCTTTTTACTATTCTTCTTTATCTGTACTGGTCAGTACTATCAGGTATCTAATGTAGACTTTTAGGGCTTGGTTAACTGACAGTTTTAGTCTCTTGGGTGTATGCAATTCCATGATATTTCTGTGAGGAACATTTTTCCAAGAAATTGATGCCATGTCGTTTTCCTGTGTGTGTTGCCTGGTAATTCTCTTATTGCTGATGTTGCCCTTGTGGTGATTAGCTCACCATACTCTCATCGTTTAGAATAATCTCCTTTTAATTACTCTTATGTGAATTTTCTGAAAGTGCACAGGACCCTTCCTCTTGTGGAAATGGATCATGTAAATGTTTTCAGCTCTGTAGGCTGTTGTATGTCATTTTGAAGTCTTTTCAAAACAGCATATTGACAGTGCGCTTGTCCTTTCTATCTCCATGTGGAAGTCCCAATGTTACAAGTTCTTCCCAGATCTTCCCTGTCTACAGAAAAACCTGAGGAAACATATCTAAGAATGTCATGCATCATGGCCTGCTGCAGTTATCACGCAGCCCCACCTAGTTGTCCATGGTGTTGTAACATGTCAGTGCCATTCAAAATGTAGCATCTGCACTTGGGTGATAACGGTGAAGGAAATGCTTCATCTTCTCACGCTGCGGATCTAGACCACTCTTCTTTGCTCTCTCATCCTTGTTGCTTGGGACCATGGAGGCAACCACAGAGCTGATCTGCATCCTCTGCCTCGTAGCAAAACCTAATACCAGTCCTGCCTAAGACTGAGGCAGATCCTAAGGTTTTGGATTCTGATTTCAAACCCATGCCCCCTGGATCCCTCAAAACAGAATCAAAATGTCTCTGATAGAACCCCACATGTGCTCTATTGACAAAATGCCAAATTGGTCCCTGGGCCTGCAGAAGCATTGTATGTGGTCATGAGACATTTTGAAAAACTGAAACTTCCACACTAATGTGGTTGCTTTCTCATTGGTGTCCCAGGCCATTTTGCTGTCTTCATAGGACCAACCACAATCCACAACACCCTCCAGATCCCTGAGATTCAGTGTGTGCCATCATCCATAGCCCTATCCCTCATCTTCTGCAGCCTCTGCTAGCTCAAATTTTGTAGCATGGATCTTGGTCTTGGAATAATTTGTGCGAAATTTTGTGCTGATTTCTTTCAGTTCTGTCAGCCAAGAAGCTGCTGTGCTCTCTTGTAACACTCAGTGCATTGCTTTCAAAGCCATGTGTCCTGTCGGCCTGAGAGTGTGCATCCAAATAAAACAGAATTTCACCTTTGTTGCTCCAACACCAGAGGTCATGTCCTGCACTGGTTTCCATTCCCTAATTTGCCTTCTCCTCCTTCCAGGTTTTCTGAGGCCTCTTTATGTCTTTGGAAGTAAGAGACCACTCTTCTACAAGTGTCCAGATCCAAGGGCTGGGTCAGTGGATGTTTAACTTGCTGTGTATATGGGGGTGAGAAAACGAAGATTGCACTTGTTCTCTGCCAAACAAGCATTGATAAATCAACACTATCCAGACTTAACTCAAAGAGATGTGATTCTTGTTTAGCTTTTTTATCTGTACAACCATGCTGGGAGAGTTAGTCAGAAGAATCATATTTGACATTATGTTCTTACCTCAGTTGCAATCTTACAAATGTATAATGGAATTGACTTACATATTTTGGGATTTGTATGAAAATGAAGTTAATTTATAAAACATACTAAATCTAGCTACAAGCCAGACTTGTGAAGTTCAGGTACCAGTTTTTCAGCTCTAAAAAAAAATAGACAAAAAGAATGTAAAATAGCAGCACAAAGTGATTAAGGGGACAGGTCAACACTTTACTGTTGAGGCTTCCAACACATACAGGAACCATGAAATAACTATTGGAACCATGAAATATTCCCCACCCTATGTTTCCCTTATGCATGTGGCACCCTTTCATCTCAATGACACATAATGGCCAATGATGGCAATTCATGGTGCAACATTCCTCTCTAGAAAAAATAAAACAAGTTAAAACAACCAACATATTTATGTAGGCTTGATTCCAATAGGACCTAGGGGAATTATAGCTATGAGAACACTGCTTCAGGTTTGCTAGGCTATTGAGAACCAGGTGCAATTCTATCAAAGGCGAGATTATTTAATCATCCCATCATGTTGGGTAAAGCAATTTAACACAACCGAGTCTGCACCCCCATGATATAGTGCCCACGGGGGCTTGACTCAATGAAAGAAAGTCCACATAAGCTGTGTCTTTAATGTCATTGGCGACTTTTACAGTTCCGTTCACTATCTGACTTATAATATTTACCTATACTGTCTTGAAAAACTGAGGCCAAATACATATACAAGTTCAGTCAAAGATTCCCCTCACTTACCACACCCCCTTCTCCCCAAAGAAGACATATCCCCAGTATTTGCTGAATCTAGGTGAAGGTCATCATTTTGTGGTGTAAGCTAAGAATTCAATTCCAATCTATTTTAGTCGAGAGTAGTTGACCATGGAGAAATTCACTGTTGTGCACAGGATGTTAAAGAATTTTAACACTGATACAAGGAGGGGCTTTCTGTGCTCCTATTGGTTTGATTGCATCTCAGGTGCTGATCCGTTGGAATGGATGGCTGAGTGGAGGGGGGGGAGAGCAAGTGCTTGAGAGCTAGGCCCAACCCTGGGAAAAGGCTTACAAGGGCTTGTGGCTTGATGGTCTGACTGGTTTGTACATGCCCCTTATGACTTGCAGATTCTCTCAACCTCCTACAAGAAGATGAGAACTTTAATAATCTCTGCCATTTCTTCTGTTTCAGACTGCATGAATTTTGGACCAGTTCTAGAAGCAGAGAATTGAGTACCTTCATCAAGTGCATGTTGACCCTCCACAGGTTTCTGTCAGTTTCAGCAGAGCTCAAAATGTCCCATGAATATCTTTTGAGCCTGGTATTCTCTACAAATCCCTCCATGCCAGTATTCTCTATAGTAGCTGAACAACCCTCATCAATGTGTTCATAAATTTCCTCAATCTGTGCACCCAGCTTTTCTTAAGTCTGTCTTCGTGTCTCTCATTAGTAGAATTCTACAGTAATCGGCAAGCCTAAAAGTATCTCAGAGCCACAGCGGTAAGCTGATGACAGGAATATCTTCCACTGTCTGCCTTGTCAGATCTGGAAACTGACTAGTTAACTCAGCCCATTTGGCAGCAACAGTATCTCGAACTTACTAATCTTCCCGAACAAGAGACATAATCCAAGCTCCACAGATGTCAGCAGACCCTTCATGACACTGATCCACCCACAGAGCTCTGCCCAGTTATCTTGGATCCGCCAGCCACAACAAGCCTTGCAGAACACACCAACATTCTACCTGGAATCCAACCGGTAACTTCCATCCCCAATGGTTGCTGCATCTTGTCAGTGATGGGGGAGGGACTGAATCAGAAGAGAGGTTCCTAAGGTAAAAGTGATTCTCTCCATTAGCACCCCATGGTCCTTTTTTCCTACCCTCTTACCTTTAGTTCAGATCTCTATACACAGTACAAAGAGAGGGAAGTGTGCCCATGTAAGTTTATGGTTCCAAACGTCTTTAATCTTTCTAACACTTAACAGTAAACAAAGACCCCACTATAGGAATTTTTTGTTTGTGTAATATCCATTCACCCAGAATACATATCCATCTGTTGCTTTTTGGTTGAAACACCCACACTCTCAGTACATGGATCCATTTGTTTCATGGAGGCTGAAATTCCTAGAAATGAAGCCAATCCCAATGTACACTTTACTGTCTGTCTCTTTTGCTCTTAGTACAGTTTTGTAGAGCTAATTATTTTGTTATAAGCGTATGCCATCTATACTCTATGTAGGGTTGAACAAGCCATTCATTCATCCTGTTGGAAGACTAGTAAGTCCATATTATGGGATACTAATTGATCTTATTCAAAATAGGCATTTGGGTTAGGTCATGATGTGCTGATATGAATCAGTATATTTGAATATTTTTGCATACATCTGTATTCTGAATAACAGTGTGTTGAGTATATGCAAGCAGTGATACTGGGTCGATGCGTGCTGAATGATACTTGTTATCCGTTTGAGTATTTTCTTTAGAATTATTATGGTTCCTTTGGGTATATGTCAGTCAACCGTACTCTTTGGTGTTTGTTTGTTTGTTTAATTGTTTGTTTATTTGCTTGTTCTTTGTTTTGCAAACACATTAGGCCATGCATCTCTCCATTTGCTTCAGAGAGTCATATAAGCTGATTAACTTAGTATAGTGCTGAGAATCACCTATGTTTTCCTGCTTCCCTCTCCCATCATTAGGGTTTTGCTGTCCTCCTTGCCTTCTTCTTGTTTATTTCCTGCAACTCATTGCTCTTCTTTCATTTCTAAAGATGGTTTTCTTATTTCCATTTCATCTTGCTACTTTTCTCTTCAGGGTAGAATTCTCAATCTTAGTTTTATGATAAGTTTTGAACTGCTGACTTCTTTTACATTTTGCCGGTCTGTGAAATTGTCTAGCTCTGCCATTATCAGAAATGGCACTCTTGTGGCATAGGCTACCCTAGATGGCAGCTTTTTCTGATCCAGAATTTGGTCTATGTCCTGGCACTCCTTCCTGTCCTGCAAAATTTCTGTAGACGTATCAGTTGAAACCCCTCTGAAGGTTCTGTTCTGACTAAGTTGCTTTCTTTAGGTACATTTAAAATCACTGGGTTGATCATGAACTTTGATGATTTGAAAGATAATACAGCTGCTTTTAAGTCTACTGTGATTCCATATAATTTGGATGCTGTTTGCCCCTAGTTTTTTATAGATGATTGTTTCTTGGATTTCAGCAAGTTTCAGTCTGATTTTTCTACTAATATCTTTTCAGTTTTTTTTCTTTATATCTAGCTTTTCCTTCTGGGACTCTTATGAATCCTAGTCTTTCATGCTTTGTCTTACCCCAGGATTCAACAGCAATATTTGCATTGGTTTTCACTTGCTTTACTATGTCATCTTCTGATAGAGGGATTTCTGTTCCTCTGTGTTCACAGATATTCACAAGTCCCTCTGCATTATCTAGTTTGCTTAGGACTGACTTTTGCCCTGCTATTATCTCATCTGTTGAGCTTTCTGATTTTATATGGTTCGTCTTAGAGGTTCTCTTCCCCTTTTCTGATTTCTGCCTTTTGTGATTCTGAGACACTTTTTTTTAACATTTTTTATTGATTTTTAATCATTTAAAAATGTTGTGTCAAATTCCAGTGTTCAGCACAATTTTTCAGTCGTTCATATACATATACACACTCCTTGTCACTTTTTTTCCCTGTGAGTTATTATAACATTTTGTGTATATTTCCCTGTGCTATACAGTGTAATCTTGTTTATCTCTGCTACAATTTTAAAATCCCAGTCTATCCCTTCACACCCTCCACTCCCCTGGTAATCACAAGTCTGTATTCTCTGTGTGTGAGTCTATTTCTGTCCTGTATTTATGCTTTGTTTTTGTTTGTTTTTGTTTTTTAGATTCCACATATGAGTGACCTCATATGGTATTTTCCTTTCTCTTTCTGGCTTACTTCACTTAGAATGACATTCTCCAGGAGCATCCATGTTGCTTCAAAAGGCATTATGTTGTCGGGTTTTATGTCTGTATAGTATTCCATTGTATAAATACACCACATCTTCTTTATCTAGTCATCTGTTGATGGACATGTTGTTCTTTACTGTTTCTCTCACTTAAGTTTTCAATAATTGCTCTGGTAGTGTTTCTCAATCCAGTTGTTTGAAAGCTTTACTTAGGGCCTTCAATCTCTTTGGAACTGAGAATGGTACTTCCTGTTTCTTTTACTATACTTCTTTATCTCTACTGGTCAAGTAGTATCAGGTATCTAAAGTAGACTTGTAAGGCTTTGTTAAGTGAACGTTTTAGTCTCTTGTGTGTACGCAATTCCATAATATTTCTGTGAGGACAATATTTCCTACACATTGAGCCATGTCGTTTATGTGTGTGGGTTGTCTGGTATAACTCTAAATGCTGGTGATGCCTTTCTGTGTTGAACACACCTTACTCTCATCATTGAGAATAATTCCCTTTTTAATACGCTTATGTCACTTTTCTTAAAGTGGACATGACCATTCTTCTTGTGGAAACGAAGCATCTATAAGTTTCAGCTCTGCAGACAGCTTTATGTCATTTTGGAGTGTTTTCAAAACAGCATATTGACAGTGCCATTGACCTTTCTATTTCCATGTGAATGTCCCAATGTGCCCAGTTCTTCCCAGAGCTTCTCTGTCAACAGAAAAAGCTGTGGAAACATATCTAAGAATTTCATGCATCTGGGCCTGCTGTCATTATCACACAGAACCACTTAGTTGTCCTCGGTGGCATACCATGTCAGTGTCATCCAAAATGTAGCATCTGCATTTGGGATATAATGCAGAAGGAAATGCTTCATCTTCTCATGCTACGGACCTAGACCACTATTCTTTGTTCTCTCATCCCTGTGGCTTGGGACCACAAAGGCAACCACAGAGCTCTCCTGCATTCTCTGCCTCATACCAGACTGTAATCCCAGTCCAGGCTAGGAATTTAGCTGATCCTAAGGCTTTGGAAACTGATTTAAACCCCAAGGCCCTCCAGATCCCTCAGACAAGATGCATGATTTCTCTGATTGAGCCCCACATGTGCTCTATTGGCAAAATGACAAATTGGTCACTGGGCCTGCAGATACAGTGGATGTGGCAATGGGACATTTTGATAAACTCTACTTTGTGCCCCAGGGTTGTTGCTTTCTCACTGAGGTTCAAGCTCAGTATCCTCTCTTGGTAGGGCCAACCAAAATCCACAACTTACTCCAGAACCCTGAGACACAGTGTGTGCCATCATCCATAGCCTCGTTTTCTGCAGCCACGGCAAGCTCAAATTTGGCAGCTCGGTTCTTGTTCTCAGAATTAATTGTGGGGATATTTTGTGCTGATTTCTTTGAGTTCTGTCAGCCAAGCATCTGCTGTGCACTCTTCTAACAATCAGCACATTGCTTTCAATTCCATGTGTCCTCTCCGCTTGAGAGTGTGCATCCAAGAAAAACAGACTTTCACCTTTGCTGCTCCATCACCAGAGGTCAGGTCCTGCACTGATTTCCATTATCTACTTTGCCTTCTCCTGCTTCCAGGTTTTCTGAGGCCTCATTCTGTATTTGGAAATAAGGGACCACTCTTCAGGAAGTATCCTGAACCAAGGGCATGGTGAGTGGTTTTTTCTCTTGCTGTGTACATGGGAGTGAGTGAGTGTAGGTTGCACTGGTACCCTGCCAACTGGGCATCAATAAATCAACACTTTCCATATATAACTCACAGTAATGTGATTCTTGTTTATCTCTTTTTTCTATACAGCCATGGTGGAAGGGTTTGTCGGAAGATTCCAATTTTGACATTGTGTTGATACCTCAGTTGTAGTCTTTCAAAAGCTTAATAGAATTGATTTACAGATTTTGGGATTTATATGAAAATGAAGTTAGTTTTTGAAACATACTAAATATACATACAAGCCAGACTTGTCAATTTTGTTAACATTATTCAGGTCTAAGGAAAAAGTAGACAGATAGAATGTAAAAAAGCAGTCCAAAATGATAAAGAGGACAGGTCAACACTTTACTGCTGATACTTACCACACCAACAGGAACAATGAAATAACTATTGGAACCATGAAATAACCCCACCCTGGGTTTCCCTTGTGCATGTGGTGCTCTTTCTTCTCAATGACACATATTGGCCAATGTTGTCATTTCAAGGGGTAACATTTCTGTCTTGGAAAACCAAGGAAACCGAAACAAGCTATTTATATTTATTCTTGTTTCCAAAAGCACCTAGAGGCATTATAGCTTTGAGAAACCTGCTTCAGTTTTGCTAGGCTATTGAGAACCAGGTGTTCTTCTATCAACCATGAGAACACTTAATCATCCGATCATGTTGGGTAAAGCAGTTTAACCCAGCAAAGTCTGAACCCACATGATATACTGCACCCGGTGCTTGAATGAAGGGAAAAGTCAGTCCACATAACATGTGTCCTTACATGTATATGGCTACTTTTACAGTTCACTTCACTAACTGACTTATAATAGTTACCTATACTGTCTTGACAAACTGAGGCCTAATACATATACAAGTTCAGTCATATATTCCCCTCACTTACCACAATCAATTCACCCCAATGAAGATGTAACCATAGCATTTGCTA
The DNA here is from genome assembly GCF_048564905.1 of Vicugna pacos. Taxonomy (NCBI): domain Eukaryota; kingdom Metazoa; phylum Chordata; class Mammalia; order Artiodactyla; family Camelidae; genus Vicugna; species Vicugna pacos. The sequence continues at coordinate 3,255,236 of NW_027328737.1, forward strand.
AATCTAGGGGAAGGTCATTTCCTTGTGGGAGCTAAGTACTCCATTCCTATCTATTATAGACGAGAATATTTGACCGTTGAGGAGTTCAGTGTTGTGCACAGATTGTGAAGTTAGGAGGAACACTGGTTCTAGGAGGGGCTTGCTTTTCTCCTACTGGCTTCATTGCAGCTCAAGTGCTGATCCTTTGAAATGGATGCCTGAGTGGAGGGGAGGGAACAGCGAGTGCTTGATAGTTAGGCCCAACACCAGGATAAAGCTACCAGGGCTTTGTGCTCTGTGGTCTGTGTGATTTTTAAATGCCCCTTGGGACGTGTGGATTCTCACCACCTCTTCCAAGAACATGAGTGGTTTTATCATCTCTACCACCTCTTCTCTTTTAGACGTCAGTAATCTTGGACTACTTCTTGGAGCAGAGAATTGAGTACCTTCCTCAAGTTCATGTTGACCCTCCACAGCTTTCTGCTAGTATCAACAAGGCTCAACATGTCTCATGAATGTCTTTCAAGCCTGGTGTTCGCTAAAGAATTCTCCATGCCAGTATTCTCCATTGTAGCAGAACAAATCTCACCAATGTGTTTGCAACTCTCCTCAATCTGTGCAGCCAGCTTTTCTGCTGGCTTCTCTTTGTGTCTCCCATAAAGTCGACTTCTACACCACTGGGCAAGTCTGAAAGTACCTTGGAGCCTCACCAGTATGCTGATGATGGGCAGATCTTCCACTGTCTGATTTTCATTTTCTAAAAACTGACCCATGATCTCAGGCCATTGGGCAGCAGCCGTATCTCGAACTTACACAGCTTCCCGAAGAATACAACTAAACCAAACTCCACAGAGGGCTGCAGTCCCACCATGACACTGATCCACCCACAGAGCTCTGCCCAGTTACCTTGGATCCATCAGCCACAACAAGCCTTTCAGCACACACCAACATTCCACCTGGAATCCAAATTGTAATTGCCATCACCAATGGTTGCTGCATCATGACAGTGTTGGGGGAGGGGCTGCATCAGATGAGAGGATCCTAATTTAAAAGTGATTCACTCCATTAGCATCCCATGGTCCTTTTTTTCCTAACCTCTTTCCTTTAGTTCAGATCTCTATACTCAGTACAAACAGATGGAAGTGTGTCAATATTAAGTTTATGGTTACACATGTCTTTAAACTTTCTAACAGTTAACAGTACCCAGAGACCTCACTATAGGAATCTTATGTTTGTGTAATACCCATTCACCCAGAATACATATCTGACTGTTTCTTTTCTGCTGAAACACCCACACTCTCAGAACATGGATCCATTTTTTCATGGGGGCTGAAATTCCTAGATATGAAGCCAATTCCAATGTACACTTTACTGTCTGTCTCTTTTGCTCTTAGTATAGTTTTGTAGAGCTAATTGTCTTTGTTATAGGCGTATGCCATTTATTCTCTACGTGGGGTTGAATAGGCCATTCATTCATACTTTTGGAAGACTAGTAAATCTATATCATGGAATATGAATATACTTTACTCAAAATAGGCTTTTGGGTTAGGTCGAGATTTGGTCTTATGAATCAATACTTATGACTATTACTGTACGCATCTGTTTTCTGAATACAAGTGTGTTGTGTACATGCAAGTAGCGATACTGAGTCGATGCGTGATGAATGTTCTTTGACATCCCTTTGAGTACTTTCTTTTGAATTATCATGGTTCCTTTGGATATATTTCAGCCTACCGTACTCTTTGGTGTTTGTTTGTTTGCTTGATTTTTTGTTTCTTTGCTTGTTCTTTGTTTTGCAAACACATTAGTCAATGCATTGCTCCGTTTGCCACAAACACAGAGTCATATAATCTAATTCACTAAGTATAGTGCTGAAAATCACCTTTGTGTTCCTGCTTCCCTCTCCCATCTTTAGGGTTTTGATGTCCTCCTTAAAAACTTCTTTTCTATTCTGTGAAACTCATTGCTCTTCCTGCATTTCCAATGATGGTTTTCTAATTTCTGTTACTTGTTGCTACTTTTCTATTCAGGGTAGAATTCTCAATCTTCCTTTTAGGATAAGTTTCAAACTGCTGAATTCTTTTAACTTTTGCTGATCTGTGAAATTGTCTAGCTCTGTCGTTATAAGAAATGGCAGGCTTGTGACATATGCTACCCTAGATTGCAGCTCTTTCTCATTCAGGATTTGGTTTATGTCCTGGCACTCCTTCCTGTCCTGAAGTATTTCTGTTGATATATCAGCTGAAACCCCTCTGGAGTTTCTGTTGTGACTAAGTTGCTTTCCTCTAGGTGTATTTAAAATCAATGCGTTGATCATGAACTTTAATGACTTGAATGATAATACCGCTGCTTGTAGGTCTATTGGTATTCCACATAATTTGGGTGCTGTTTGCTCCTGGTTTCATATAGATGATTGTTTCTTGGCTTTCAGCAAGTTTCACTGTGTTTTTTCTACTAATATCTTTTCAGATTTTTTTTTTATATCATGCTTTTCCCTCTGAGACTCCTATGAATCGTAGTCTTTCATGCTTTATCTTACCCCAGGATTCAACAGCAATATTTTCATTGGTTTTCACTTGCTTTTCTATGTCATCTTCTGATAGCAGTATTTCTGTTCCCCTGTGTTCACAGACATTCACGAGTCCCTATGCATTATCTAGTCTGCTTAGGACTGAATTAACCCTGCTATTATCTCATCCATTGATTTTTCTGATTTTATTTAGCTCGCCCTAGAGATTTTCTCCCCCTTTTCTGATATTCTGCCTTTTGTGATTCTGAGACACTGTTTTTCTTTATTATTTCTCTCACCACCATTTTCAATAATTGCTCTGGTAGTGTTTTGCAATCTATTTATTTGAAAGCTATTTAGTTGGTCTTCAATGTCTTTGGAACTGAGAATGGTACTTCCTGTTTCTTTTACTATACATCTTTATCTCTACTGGTCAAGTACTCTCAGGTATCTAATGCAGATTTCTACTGCTTCACGAAGTGAAAATTATAGTCTCTTGGGTGTACACAATTCCATGATATTTCTGTGAGGACAATTTTTCCTAGACATTGATGCCATGTCAGTTTCCTCTGTGTGTTGTCTGGTATATCTTTAATTGCTTATGATGCTTTTGTTGTGATGAACATACCATGCCCTCGTGTTTTTTTATAACCTCATTTTTATTACACTTATGTCACATTTCTGAATTTTAACATGACACATCCTCTTGTGGAAATGAAGCATCTAAAAGTTTCAGCTCTGCAGACAGTTTTATGTCATTTTGGAGTGTTTCCAAAAGAGCATCTTGACAGTGCACTTTTCCTTTCTATTTCCATGGGAATATCCCAATGTTACCAGTTCTTCCCAGAGCTTCTCTGTCTGTAGAAAAACCTGTGGAAACATATCTAAGGATGTCATGCATCAGGACCTGCTAGCATTATCAAGCAGAACCACCTAGTTGTCCTTGGTGCCATACCATGTCAGTGCAATCCAAAATGTAGCATCTGCATTTGGGAGATAATGGTGAAGGAAATGCTTCATCTTCTCATGCTGTGCACCTAGAAAACTATTATTTGTTCTCTCATCCTTGTAGGTTTTGACCATGAAGGCAACCACAGAGCTGTCCCACATCCTCCACCTCATACCAATCCGTAATCACAATCCAGGCTAAGAATATAGCTGATCCTAAGGCTTTGGAAACTGATTTCAACCCCAAGGCCCCCTGGATCTCTCAGACCAGATGCATGATTTCTCTGATTGAGCCCCACATGTGCTCTATTGGCAAAATGCCAAATTGGTTCCTTGTCCTGCAGATATAGTGGATGTGATCATGGGACATTTTGATAAACTCAACTTTGCACACCAGGGTTGTTCCTTACTCATGGGTGTCCAAGGTCAGTTTCCTCTCTTGATAGGGTCAACCACAATCCACAACACACTCCACATCCCTGAGAAACAGCATGTGCCATCATCCATAACCTGATACCTCATTTTCTGCAGCCACTGCTAGCTCAAATTTGGCAGCTTGTTTCTTGTTCTCAGAATCAATTGTGGGGGTATTTTGTGCTAACTTCTTTGAGCTCTGTCAGCCAAGCATCTGCTGTGAACTCTTCTAACACTCAGTGCATTGCTTTCAATCCCATGTGTCCTGTCCACTTGAAAGTGTGTGTCCAAGTAAAATAGAGTTTCACTTTTGTTGCTCTATCACCAAAGGTCAGGTCCTGAACTGATATCCATTCTCTACTTTGCCTTCTCCTCCTTCCAGGATTTCTGATGCCTAATTCTGTATTTGTAAGTAAGAGACCACCCTTCGGCAAGTGTCCTGAACCAAGGGCAGGGTAGTGGATATTTCTCTTCCTGCATACATGGGAGCTAGTGATCGTTGTTTGCACTAGTACTCTGCCAACTGAGCCTCGATAAATCAACACTTTCCATATATAACTCAGAGAAATGTGATTCTTGTTTATCTCTAATTTCTATACAGCCATGGTGGGAGGGTTTGTCCAAATAACCCAGTTTTGATATTGTGTTGATTCCTCAGTTGCAGTCTTTCAAAATCTTAATAAAATTGACTTACATATTTTGGGATTTATATGAAAATGAAGTTAGTTTTTGAAACATACTAAATCTACTTACAAGCCAGACTTGTCAAATTCAGTTACCATTTTGTCAGCTCTAAGGGAAATGTAGACAGATAGAATGTAAAATAGAAGTCCAAAATGATGAAGGGTAAAGGTCAACTATTTACTGTTGATGACTCCAACACCAACAGGAGCCATGAAATAACCATTGGAACCATGAAATAACTCCCACCCTGAGTTTCCCTTGTGCCTGTGGTAAACTTTCCTCCCAGTGACACATACTGGATGATGTTTTCATATCAAAGTGGCAACATTTCTCCTTAGGAAAACACAAGGAAAATGAAACAACATATTTATATATAGGCTTGGCCCCAAAAGCACCTAAGAGCATTACAGCTATGAGTAAACTGCTGCAGCTTTGTGAGGCTATTGAGAACCAGGTTCTCTTCTATCAACCATGAGAACGCTTTATCTTCCGATCATGCAGGATAATGAAACTTACAACAAAGTCTGCAACCTCATAATATACTGCACCTGTGGCTGGAATGAAGGGAAAAGACGGTCCACATAACATGTGTCCTTACATGTCTATGGCAAATGTTACAGTTCTATTCACTAACTAACATAATATTTACCTATACTGTCTTTAAAAACAGGGACCTAATACATATTCAAGTTCAGTCAAAGATTCCGCTCACTTACCACACTCCCTTCACCCCAAAGAAGACATAAACCCAGCATTTGCTGAATCTAGGTGAAGGTCATCATTTTTTTGTGTGAGCTAATTATTAAAATCCTATCTATTTTAGTCAACAGTGTTTGACCATTGAGGTGTTCAGTGTTGTGCACAGAGTGTGAATTTGGAAGAATATTGGATCTAGGAGGGACTTGCTATTTTCCAACTGGCTTCATTGCAGCTTAGTTGCTGATCTTTTGAAATGGATGCCTGCATGGAGGGTAGGGAAGAGCAAGTCCTTGACAGTTAGTCCCAACAATGGGTAAAAGCTAACCAGGGCTTCATGTTCTGTAGCCCGTGTGATTTGTAAACAACCCTTAGGACGTGTAGATTCTCACGACCTCTTCCAAGAACATGAGCAGTTTTATCATATCTGCCATCTCTTCTCTTTTAGACGTCAGGAATCTTGGACCACTTCTTGAAGCAGAGAATTGAGTAACTTCCTGAAGTTCACGTTGGCCCTCCACAGGTTTCTGCTAGTATCAGAGAAACTAAACATGTCTCATGAATGTCTTTTGAGCCTGGTATTGTCTAAAGAAGACTCCATGCCAGTATTCTCCATTGTAGCAGAACAACTCCCATCAGTGTATTCACATCTCTCCTCAATCCGTGCAGCCAAGTTTTCTGCTGGCTACTCTTCGTGTCTCCCACAAAGTCAACTACTACATTACTGGGAATATCTGAAAGTACCTCAGAGTCTAAACAGTAAGGTGATGTCAGGCAGACCTTCCACTGTCTCTCTTTTCAATTTCTAGAAACTGACCCGTGATCTCAGGCCTTTGGGTAGCAGCAGTATCTCGAACTTACACAGCTTCCTGAACAATAGAACTAAGCCAAGCTCCACAGAGGATGGCAGCCCCTCCATGACAGTGATCCACCCACAGAGCTCTGCCCAGTTACCTAGGATCCACCAGTCATAACAATCCTCGAGGAACACACCAACAGTCCACCTGGAATCCAACCGGTAACTGCCATCCCCAATGGTTGCTGCATCTTGTCAGTGTTGGAGGAGGGGCTGCAACAGACGACACGTTCCTAAAATAAAAGTGATTCTCTCCATTAGCGTCCCATGGTCCTTCTGTTCCTACCCTCTATCCTTTGGTTCAGATCTCTATACACATTACAAATGGAGGGCATTTTGTCCATTTTAAATTTGTTGTTCCACATGTTTTTAATCTTTCTAACAGTTAAGAGTACACAAAGACCCCACAATTGCAATCTTATGCTTGTGTAATATCAATTCACCCAGAACACATATACGTCTGTTGATTTTCTGCTGAAACTCCCACACTCTCAGAACATGGATCCTTTTGTTTCATGGGGGCTGAAATTCCTAGAAATGAAACCAATCCCAATGTACACTTTACAGTCTGTCTCTTTTGCTATTAGTAGTGATTTGTAGAGCTACTTGTCTTTGTTATGGGCATATGCCATTTACTCTCTGGGATTGAATAGGCCATTCATTCATCCTGTTGGAAGACTAGTAAATCTATATCACAGAATTTGAATCAATTTTATTCAAAGTAGGCATTTGGGTTAGGTTACGATGTGCTCTTATGAATCAATATTTATGAATATTATTGCACACATCAGCTTTCTAAATACAAGTGTGTTGAATACATGCAAGCAGCGATACTGGGTCACTGCATGCTGAATAATCCTTGACATTCATTTGAGTATTTTTTTTTTAATTTTCTTGATTCCTTTAGTTATATGTCAGACAACCATACTCTTTGGTGTTTGTTTCTTCATTTGATTGTTTGTTTGTTTACTTCTTCTTTGTTTTGCAAACACATTAAGCCACTCAAATCTCCGTTTGCTTCAAAGAGAGTCGTATTAGCTGTTTCATTTAGTATAGTGCTGAAATTCTCCTATATTTTCCTGCTTCCCTCTCTCATCTATTGGATTTTGAAGTCCTCTTTGCCTTCTTCTGGTTTATTCATTGCAACTCATTGCTTTTCTTGCATTTCCAAAATGGTATTCTTCTTTCCATTTCATCTTGCTACTTTACTCTTCCGTGTAGTATTCTCAATCTTTCTTTTAGGATAGGATTCTATCTGCTGATTTCTTTTACGTTTTGCTGGTCTGTGAAATTGTCTAGCTCTGCCGTTATCAGAAATGGCGCTCTTGTGGCATAGGCTACCCAAGACTGCAGCTTTTTCTGATTCAGGATTTGGTCTATGTCTTAGCACTCCTTCCTGTCCTGCAGTATTTCTGTCGAGGTATCAGCTGAAACCTCTCTGGAGGTTCTGTTATGACTAAGTTGCTTTCCTCTAGGTGCATTTAAAATCACTGGGTTGATCATGAAATTTGATGATTTGAATGATAATACAGCTGCTTGTAGGTCTGTTGCGGTTCCACATAATTTGGATTCTGTTTGCTCCTGGTTTCGTATAGATGATTGTTTCTTGGCTTTCAGCAAGTTTCAGTTTGATTTTTCTACTAATATCTTTTCAGTTTTTTTTTTTATATCTAGGTTTTCCCTCTGGGACTCTTATAAATCCTAGTCTTTCATGCTTTGTCTTATCTCAGGATTCAACACAATATTTGCATTGGTTTTCACTTGCTTTTCTATATCATCTTCTGATAGAGGGATTTCTGTTTCCCTGTGTTCACAGATATTCACAAGTCCCTCTGCATTATCTAGTCTGCTTAGGACTGACTTTAGCCCTGTTATTATCTCATGCATTGAGTTTTCTAATTTCATTTGGCTCGTCTCAGAGGTTCTCTTCCCTTTTTCTGATATTTTGCCATTTGTGATTTTGAGACACTGTTGTACTTTATTGTTTCCCTCACCTCCGTTTTCAATAATTTCTCTGGTAGTGTTTCACTATCTAGTTGTTTGAAAGCTTTTTTGGGGGCCTTCAATGTCTTTTGAACTGAGAATGGTACTTCCTGTTTCTTTACTATACTTTATCTCTTCAGGTCAAGTACTATCAGATATCTAATATAGACTTGTAGGGTTTGGTTAAGTGGAAGTTTTAGTCTCTTGGGTGTACACAATTCCATATTTCTGCGAGGACATTATTTCCTATACATTGATGCCATGTCGTTTTCCTGTGTGTGTTGACTAGTATATCTCTAATTGCTGGTGATACATTTGTTATGATGAACACACCATACTCTCGTCATTCAGAATAATCTCATTCTTATTACGCTTATGTCACTTTTCTGAAAGTGCACAGGACCATTCCTCTTGTGGAAATGGAGCATCTAAATGTTTCCAGCTCTGCAGGCTATTGTATGTCATTTTGGACTGTTTTAAAAACAGCATATTGACAGTGCACTTGTCATTTCTATTTCCATGGGAATGTCTCAGTGTGACCAGTTATTCCCAGAGCTTCTCTGTCTACAGAAAAACTATTGGAAAAATATCTAAGGATGTCATGCATCAGGGCCTGCTGCCATTATCATGCAGCCCCACATAGTTTTCCTTGGTGCTGTACCATGTCAGTACCATCCAAATTGTAACATCTACATTTGGTAGATAATTGTGAAGGAAATGCTTCATCTTCTCACACTGCAGACCTAGACCAGTATTCTTTGTTCTCTCATCTTTGTGGCTTGGGACCACGAAGTCAACCGCACAGCTGTCCCGAATCGTCTGCCTCATATCAAACCGTAATCCCAGTCCAGACTAGGAATTTAGCTGATCCTAAGGCTTTGAAAACTGATTTCAACCCCAAGACCCCCTGGATCCCTCAGTCCAGATGCATGATTTCTCTGATTGAGCCCCACATATGTTCTATTGGCAAAATGCCAAATTGGTCCCTGGGCCTGCAGATGCAGTGGTTGTGGCCATGGGACATTTCGATAAACAACTTTGCACACCAGGGTGGCTGCTTTCTCATTGGGGTCCAAGCTTTGTTTCCTAATTGGTAGGGTGAACCACAATCCACAACACACTCCAGATCCCTGAGACACAGCGAGTGCCATCATCGATAGTCATATACCCCATTTTCCACAGCCACTGTGAGCTCAAATTTGGCATCTCGGATCTTGGCCCCAGAATCAATTGTGGGGATATTATGTGCTGATTTCTTTGAGTTCTGTCAGCCAAGCATCTGCTGTGCACTCTTCTAACACTCAGCGCATTGCTTTCAATCTCATGTGTCCTGTCCACTTGAGAGTGTGTGTCCAAGTGAAATAAAGTTTCACCTTTGCTGCTTCATCAACAGACGTCTGGTACTGCACTGATTTCCATTCTTTTCTTTGCCTTCTCCTACTTCTGGGTTTTCTGAGGCCTCATTCTGTTTTTGCAAGTAAACGAACACTCTACGGCAAGTGTCATGAACTAAGGGCTTGGTGAGTGTATGTTTATCTTGCTGTGTACTTGCAAGTGAGTGAGCGTACGTTGCACTTGTACCCTGCCAACTGGGCATTGATAAATCAACACTTTCCATATATAACTCACAGAAGTGTGATACATGTTTATCTCTTTTTCTATACAGCCATGGTGGGAGGGTTTTTCCGAAGACTCCAGTTTTGACATTGTGTTGATACCTCAGTTGCAATCTTTCAAAAGGTTAATAGAATTGATTTACATGTTTTGGGATTTATATATAAATGAAGTTAGTTTTTGAAACATACTAAATCTACTTACAGGCAGACTTGTCAATTTCAGGTACCATTTTGTCAGCTCTAAGGGAAAAATAGACAGATAGAATGTAAAATAGCAGTCCAAACTGATGAAGGGGATAGGTTAACCCTTTACTGTTGATACCTACATCACCAACAGGAACCCACGAAATAACTATTCGAACCATGGTATAACCCCCACCCTGGGTTTCCCTTGTGCATATGGGGCCCTTTCCTCCCAATGACACATACTGACCAATGTTGTCATTTCAAGGGGTAACATTTCTCTCTAGGAAATCACAAGGAAACCGAAAGAAGATATTTATATGTGAGCTTTGTTCCTAAAGCACATAGAGGCATTATAGCTATGAGAAAACTGCTGCAGCTTTGCTAAGCTATTGAGAACCAGGTGTTCTTCTATCAACCATGAGAACACTTAATTGTCTGATCATGTTGGGTAAAGCAGTTTAACCAAACAAAGTCTGCACCCACATGATATACTGCACCCGGGGCTTGAATGAATGGAAAAAACGATTCACATAACATGTGTCCTTACATGTCTATGGTGACTTTTTCAGTTTAATTCACTAACTGACTTATAATAATTTCCTATAGTGTCATGAAAAACTGAGGCCTAATACATATTCAAGTTCAATCAAAGATTCCCCTCACTTACCACACTCCCTTCACCCCAAAGAAGACGTAACCACAGCATATGCTGAATCTAGGTGAAGGTCATCATTTTTTCGTGTGAGCTAAGTATTCAATTCCTATCTTTTTTAGTCGAGAGCATTTGACCTTTAAGGAATTCATTGTTGTTAACAGAGTGTGAAAGTGGAGGAACTCTGTTTATAGGAGGGGCTTGCTCTTCTCCTACTGGCTTCATTGCAGCTGAGGTGCTGATCCTTTGAAAAGGATGCCTGAGTGGAGGGTAGGGAAAAGCAAGTGCTTCATAGGTAGGCCCAACCCCAGGTAAAAGATTACCAGGGCTTCGTGCTCTGTGGTCTGTGTGATTTTTAAATGCCCCTTGGGACGTGTGGATTCTCAGGACCTCTTCCAAGAACATGAGTGGTTTTATCATCTCTGCCATCTCTTCTCTTTTAGACGTCAGGAATCTTGGACCACTCCTTGGAGCAGAGAATTGAGTACCTTCCTCAAGTTAACGTTGACCCTCCACAGGTTTCTGCTAGTATCAGCGAGGCTGAACATTTCTTATGAATGTCTTTCGAGCCTGGTATGGTGTAAAGAATTCTCCATGCCAGTATTCTCCATTGTAGCAGAAAACTCACATCATTGTATTCACATCTCTCCTCAATCTGTGCAGCCAGCTTTTCTGCCAGCTTCTCTTCGTGTCTCCCATAAAGTCGACTTCTACAGGACTGGGCATATCTGAAAGTACATCGGAACCTCACCGGTAGGTTAATGACAGGCAGATCTTCTACTCTCTGCCCTTTCAGGTTCTGCAAACTGACCCATGAACTCAGGCCACTGGGGAGTAGCAGCATCTCAAACACACACAGCTTACCGAACAAGAGTCCTAAGCCAAACTCCACAGAGGGTGGCATCCCCTCTATGCCACTGATCCACCCTCATGGCTCTGCCCAGTTACATTGGATTCACCAGCCACAACAAGCCTCGTGGAACACACCAACATTCCACTTGGAATCCAAATGGTAACTGCCATCCCCAATGTTTGCTGCATTTTGTCAGTGTTGGGGGAGGGGCTGCTTCCTAAGCTAAATATGATTCTCTCCATTAGCGTCCCTTTCTCCTTTTTTCCCTTCTCTCTTTCCTTTTGTTCGTATCTCTATACACAGTACAATGGAGGGAATTGTGTCCATGTTAAATTTATATTTTCACACGTCTTTGTCCTTTCTAACATTTAACAGTACCCAAAGACCCACTATGAGAATCTTATGTTTGTTTAATATCCATTCACCCAGAATACATATCCATCTGTTTCTTTTCTGCAGAAACACCCACATTCTCATAAAATGGATCATTTTGTTTAATTGGGCCTGAATTTCAGAGAATTGAAACCAATCCCAATGTATACTTTACTGTCTCTTGCTCTTGGTACAGTTTTGAAGAGCTACTTGTCTTTGTTATAGGCTTATGCCATTTATTCTCTTCATAGGGTTGAATATGTCATTCGTTCCTCATGTTGAAAGGCTTGTAAGTATATGTCACGGACCTTGAATCCATTTTATTCAAAATATGCATTTCATCTAGGTAATGTTGTGCACTTATGAATCAATATTTATGAATATTAATGCATGCATCTGTTTTCTGAATACAAGTGTGTTGAGTACATGCAAGCAGTGATACTGTGTCAATGCATGCTGAATGAACCTTGATATCACTTTGAGTATTTTCTTTTGAATTATCCTGGTTCCTTTGGTTATATGTCAGTCAACCGTACTCTTTTGGTGTTTTGATTCTTTGGGTTTTTTTTTTTTTTTGCTTGCTTGCTTTTTGTTTGTTTTGCAAACACATGATGTCATGCATCTCTCCGTTTGCTTCAGAGAGTCATATATGCTGATTCACATAGTTAAGTGTTGAAAATCACCTGTTTTCCTGCTTCCCTCTCCCATCTTTAGGATTTTGATATCCTCTTTGCCTTCTTCTTGTTTATTCTTTGCAACTCATTGCACTTCTTTCATTTCCAGTGATGATTTTCTTATTTCCAGATCATCTTGCTTGTTTTATATTCAGGGCAGCATTCTCAATCTTACTTTTAAGATAAGTTTTGAACTGCCTGAATTCTTTTAAGTTTTGCTGGTCTGTGAATTTCTCTACTTCTGCCATTATTTTAAAGGGTGGTCTTGTGGCATAAGCTATGCTAGATTGCAGCTTTTTCTCATTCAGGATTTGATCTATTTCTTGGCACTCCTTCCTGTCCTTCAATGTTTCTGTCGGGATATCAGCTGCAACTCCTCTGGAGGTTCTGTTGTGACTAAGTTGCTTTACTCTAGGTGTATTTAAAATCATTGGGTTGATCATGAAATTTGATGATTTCAATGATAATACAGATGCTTGAAAGTCTATTGTAATTCCACCTGCTTTCGAAACTGTTTGTTTCCCGACTTAGTATAGATGATTGTTTCTTGGCTTTCAGCATATTTCAGTCTGATATTTTTCGAATACCTTTTCATCCCTTTATTTGTTTTTTTTTATCATCTTTCTTTTTCATCTGGTAATCCTATATGTCCTAACCTTGCATTTTTGTCTTTTCCCAGTTTTCAACAGCAATGTTTGCATTGGTTATCACTTGAATTTATATGTCATCTATTTACTGACAGTTTTTTGTTCTCGTGTCTTCTTACTTTGAAGTCCCTCTTCATTATCTAGTCTGCCAATTCCTGTCTTTAGCCATGCTATTATCTCATCCATTAAATTTTCTTTTTGTTTTTAACTTTTTATTGATTCATAATCACTTTACAATTTTGTTTCAAATTCCAGTGTAGAGCACTGTTTTTCTCTTATGCATGTGCATATATACATTCATTGTCACTTCTCTTCTTTGTTAGCTAGCAAAAAATCTTGCATATATTTCCCTGTGCTACACAGTAGAGTCTTGTGTATATTTTCTACATTTTAATATCCCAGTCCTTTCCCACCCCCATTCCCCTTTGACCAGAAATTTTTATTCTATGTCAATGAGCCTGTCTCTGTTTTATATATACATATATATATATATATATATCTCCACATAAAACTGATCTCATATGGTATTTTTCTTTTTTTTTCTGGCTTAATCCACTCAGAATAGTATTCTCCAGTAACCCATGTTGCTTCAATTGTCATTATGTTGTCAGATTTTATGTCTGAATAGTTTTCCATTTTATAAATATACCACATATGCTTTATCCAGTCATCTGTTGATTGACGTTTAGGCTCTTCCTATGTCTTGGCTATTGTAAATAGTTCTGCTATGAACATTGGGGTGCAAGTGTCATTTTGAAGTAGGGTTCCTTCTGTATATATTCCCAAGTGTGGTACACTGGGTCATATGTTTAGTCTAATCCTAATCTTTTTAAGAATCTCCATACTGTTTTCCACAGTGGCTGCACCAAACTGCATTCTCTCCAGCAGTGTAGGAGTGTTCCCTTTTCTCCACAGCCTCTCCAGCATTTGTCATTTGTGGACTTTTGAATGATGGCCATTCTGACTTGTTTGGGGGTGATACCTCATTTTAGTTTTGATTTTCATTTCTCTGATAATTTGTGATATTGAGCTTTTTATCATGTCCCTATTGATCATTTGCATGCCTCCTTTGGAGAATTGCTTATTTGAGTCTCCTATCCATTTTGGATTGGGTTGTTTGTTTTTATTCTTATTAAATTGTGTGAGATGCTTATATATTCTGCAGATCAAGCATTTGTCAATTTCATTTGTAAAAATTTTTTCCCATTCCCTAGGTTGTCATTTTCTTTTACTTATGTTTTCTTTTGCTGTGCAGAAGCTTGTAAATTTTTTAGGTACCATTTGTTTATTTTTTCATTTATTTCTATTGTTTGGGTTGACTGTTCTAGGAGAATATTTTTGAGATGTATGTCAGATAATGTTTTGCCTATATTTTCCTCTAGGAGGTTAATTGTATCGTGTCTTATATTTAAGTCTTTGATTCATTTTGAGTTTATTTTTTTGTGTGGTGTAAGGGAGTGTTCTAGCTTCATTGCTTTACATGCTGCTGTCCAGTTTTAACAACCCCATTTGCTGAAGAGACTCTCTTGTTTCCACTGAATATTCTTGCCTCCTTTGTTGAAGATTAGTAGACCAAAAGTTTGTGGTTTCATTTCAGGGCTCTCTATTCTATTCCAATGTTCCATATGTCTGTTTTTGTACCAATACCATGCTATCTTGATTAGTGTACCTCTGTAGTATTGTCTGAAGTCTCAGAGAGTTATTCCTCCAGCCTCTTTTCTTTTTCTTCAGCAATGCTTTGGCAATTCTAGGTCTTTTGTGGTTCCATATAATTTCTTATTTGAATTTAATAGATGCAGAAAAAGCATTTGATAAAATTCAGTGCCAATTTATGATAAAAATTCTCACCAAAGTGGGCTGATAGGGAACATATCTCAACATGATAAAAGCTATTTATGGCAAACCTACAGCCAGCATAGAACTCAATGGTGAAATGCAGAAAACCTTCCTACTAAAATCTGGGAAAAGGCAAAGTTGTCCACTCTCCCTATTTCTATTCAACATAAACTTGGAATTCCTAGCCACTACACTGAGTCAAGAAAAATAAATAAAAGAGATCCAAATTAGAAAAGAAGCAGAAGGATATAAAGATCCCTGTGCTATACAGAAGAAATTTGTTTTTTTCCATCCAGTATTTATATATAGTGGTCCACATTTGCAAATCACAAACTCCCAAATTTATCCCTTCCCATTTGCTTTCCCCCAGTAACCATAAGAATATTTACTTTGTTTGCAAGTCTGTTTCTACTTTGTAGATGAGTTCATTACTGTGTTCCTTTTCTTTCATTTCTTAGATTTCACATATCAGTGATACCATATATTTTCTTTCTCTTTCTTCCTTCCTTCACTTAAAAATGATCTCTAGATCCATCCATGTTATGATTTTATTCTTTTTTATCGCTAAATAGTATTCCATTGTATAAATATAACACTGCTTCTTTATAGTGTCATATGTCAATGGACATTTAGGCTGTTTCCACATCTTGGCTATTGTATATTTTGCTGTTATTGACATTTGGGTGCATGTATCTTTTCAATTTAGAGTTCCCTCTTGATATATGCCCAGGAGTTGGATTGCTAGATCATATGCTTGGTGTAGCCATTATGGAAAACATTTTGGATATGTCTCAAAAAACTAAAAATAGACTTACCACATTATCTACTCCTGGGCATATCTATTTCTGAATGATCTGAGTATAATTTATAGAAATCATGTCTCAAATTCAGTGACTATTTTTTAAGATATAGATTTTCTCTTATGCAATCACAATATTTTTATCAAAATCAGGATAATTAATACTGATTCAGTATTATTATGTATGACACAGTTCATATTCAAATTGTACCAACTGTTCTAATCATGTTCTTCTTAATAATATTTTTCTTGGTCCAAGTGCAATCCAGATATTTGTGGGAAGGTTTTCAGTTTTTCACCATTGAGTATTGTGCTGGCTGTTGGTTTGTCAAAAATAGCTTTTATTAAACAAGGTTATGTAAATTTTATTATGATTTGTTCTACTTCTGTGAAATATGTCCTGGGTAAATTGATAGGGATCACCTTAAATCTGTAGAGTGCCTTGGGAATATGACCATTTCAACAATATTGATTCTTCCAATCCAGGAGCATGGGATATCTTTCCATTTTTTTAAGTCTTATTTAATTTCCTTCATCAGTGTTTTATAGTTTTCTGTGTAGAAGTCTTTCACTTCCTTGGTTAGATTTACTTCTAGGTATTTTATTACTTTGGGGCTATTTTAAAGGGGATTGATTCTTTATTGTTTTTCTATTGATTCATCATTAGTGTAAAGAAATGAAATTTATTTTTGAATGCTAATCTTGTAACCTGCTACCTTGCAGAATTCTGCGATTATTTCTAGTAGTTTTTGGCTTTTCTATATATAATATCATGTCATCTGCATATGGTGACAATTTTACCTTTTCTTTTCCAATTTGGATCCCCTTTATTTCTCTCTCTTGCCTGATTTCTGTGGCTAGGACATTCAAGACTATGTTGAATAGGAGTGGTGATAGTGGGTAACCGTGTCTTGTTCCATATTTTAGTGGGAATATTTTGAGTTTTTCACCACTGAGTACTATGCTGGCTGTAGGATGTGTAGACGTATTTTTGATTTAGCGTTCCCTTTGGACAATTGCCCAGGAGTGGGATTGTTGCATCATAAGTTATTTGTATTTTTAGTCTTTTTAGGAATCTCCATACTGTTTTCCACAATGGCTGCAACAAACTGCATTGACACTAACAGTGCATTAGGGTTCCTTTTTCTCCACACCCCCTCCAACATTTCTCAATTGTAGACTTTTGAATGATGGCCATTCTGACTAGTGTGAGATAATATCTCATTGTAGTTTTGAGTTACATTTCTCTGATAATTAGTGATTTTAAGCATTTTTTCATGAGCCTATTGGGATTTATATGTCTTCATTGGAGAATTGCTTGTATAAGTCTTCTGTTCATTTTGGGATTGAATTGTTTGTTTTTCTTATTAAGTCATATGAGCTGTTTATATATTCTGGAGACCAAGCCATTCACTTTCATCTTTTGCAAATATTTTCTACCATTCCATAGGTTGCAGATTTGTTTTGTTTATGGTTTTCTTTGCTGTGCAAAAGCTTGTAAGTTTAATTATATCCCACTTGCTCAGTTTTGCTTATATTTCTATTGTTTGGGTTGACTGCCCTAGTAGAACATTGTTGAGATGCATGTGAGATAATGTTTTGCCTATGATTACTTCCAGGAAGTTTATTGTGTCTTGTCTTATGTTTCAGTCTTTAATCCATTTTGCATTTATTTTTGTGTATGGTGTAAAAGAGTAATCTAACTTCATTGATTTACATGCTGCTCTCCAGTTTCTCCAACACCATTTGCTGAAAAGACTCTGTTTATTCCATTGTATGTTCTTGTCAACTTTGTTGAAGATTAATTGACCAAAATTTTCTGGGTTTATTTCTGGGCTTTCTATCCTGTTCCATTGATCCATATTTCTGTTTCTGTACTAGTACTGTGCTGTTTTGATTACTGAAGCTTGTAGTATTTTCTGAAATCTGGGAGGGTTATTTCTCCAGCCTTATTGTTTTTCTTTAGCTATGCTTTGGCAAATTTGTGTCTTTTGTGATTCCATATAAAGTTTAATATGATTTGTTCTATTTCTGTACAGTATGTCCTAGTTAATTTAATATAGGTTGCATTAAATCTGTAAATTGCCTTGGGCAGTATGACCATTTTAACAATATATTTCTTCCAATCCAGGTGCATGGGATATCTTTCCATTTTTTCAGGTTTTCTTTAATCTCCTTAATCAATGTTTCATTGTCCTTCATTTATAAAAATTTCACCTCCTTGATTAAATTTATTATTAGATATTTTATTACTTTGGGTGCTATTTTAAAAGGGAGTGTTTCTTTACATTATTTTCCTGATGATTCATTATTAGTATAAAGAAATGCAACCGATTCTTGTCCATTAACCTTGTATCTGCTACCTTGCCAAATTCTTTTATTAGTTTTAGAATTTTTGTGTGAAACTTTCAAATTTTTCTGTATACAGTATCATGTCATCTGCATATAGTCACAATTTTACCTCTTCCTTTTCCTATTTGGATCCCTTTTATTTCTTTTTTCTTACCTGATTGCTGTGGATAGGGCTTCCAAGAATATATTGAATACAAGTGGTAAGAGTGACAACCTTGTCCTTTATGAAGATTATACTGTATAACACAGGAAATTATATACAAGATCTTGTGGAAGCTCCAGCAAAAAACAATGTGACAATGAATATATGTATTTTCATGTACAACTGAAAAATTGTGCTCTAAACTGGAATGTGACACAACATTGTAAAATGATTATAACTCAATTTTAAAAAGTTAAAAAAAGGTTTTATTTTGTTGAGATGTGTTTCCTCTATAACCACTTTGGTAATGTGTTTTATCATAAATTAGTGTTGAATTTTATCAAATGATTTTTCTGCATCAATTGAGATGATTGTGTGTGTGTTTTTGTTTCTTTCTCTTGTTGTGATGCATTACATTGATTGATTAATGTATGTTGCAGCATCCTTGTGTTCCTGGGATGAATCCAAATTGATCATGGTGTATGATCTCTTTTATGTGCTGTTGGACTCTGCTAATATTTTGATGAGGAATTTTGCATCTATGACCACCAGTGATATTAGTATGTAATGTTTTTTGTTAATATCTTTGTTTTTGATATCAGGCTAATGGTGGCTTCATAGAATGAGTTTGGGGGTACTCTCTCTTTTTCAGTCTACTGGAAGTGTTCGAGAAGGACTGTTATGAGTTCTTTGTATGTTTGGTCGAATTTCTCAGTGAAGCCTTCTGGTCCTGGAGTTTTGTTTCTAGGTAAGCCTTTTAATTCTTAATCAATTTGATTTCTCCTGATTGGTTTGTTCAAGTGGTCAATTTCTTCTTCATTCAGTCTTGGTGGATTCTATGTTTCCAGAAACTTGTCCATTTCTTCTAGGTTATCCATTTTATTTCCTTATAGTTGTTCATAGTATTCTCTTATGACATTTTGTATTTTGTGGTATTGTTTGTAATTTCTCTATTTTCCTTTCTTATTTTGTTTATTTCTCCTCTCTCTTTCTCTTCTTCATGAGCTTGGCCAGAGATGTGTCAATTTTGTTTACTCTTTCAGAAGACCAGTTCTCGGATTGATTGATTTTTTCCATTGTTTTTTAATCTTTATTTCCTCCATTATATTTCTTATTTTCTTTCTTCGGCTGACTTGCTTTTGTTTGCTCTTGGTTTTTCTAATTCTTTTAGCTAGTAGGTTAGCATGTTTATTTGAGATTGTTCTTCTTTTTTGAGGAAGTCTTGTATTACTATGAGCTTCCATCCTAGGACTGTTTTCCTGCAAAGCATAGATTCTCTGTGGTTATGACTAGTAAAACTTTAGATGTTTTCCAAGAGCAGTTTTATGTTCACATCAAAACTGAGAGGAAGGTACAGAGATTGCCCATATGCTCTGTCCCCATACTAGCACAGCCTTCCCTATTAGGCCACTCTGGTGGGGGACGTTTCTATCTGTTACTGTTGATGAACCAATAATGACACATTTTTATCACCTGAAGCTCATGGTTTTTATTAAGTTTCACTCTTGGTGTACATTCTGTGGATTTGGACAAATGCGTAATGACATACATCCATTAATATAGTATCAAGTGGAGTATTTTCACCAGCTTCAAAATCTTCATTGCTTGCCTATTCAACTCTCCCACCCAAAATCCCTGGCAACCACCAATCTTTTTACTGTCTATATGGTTTTGCCTTTTCTAGGATGTCACATAGTCGAAATCATACAATATGTAGCCTTTTCTGATTGGCTTCTTTCACTTAGTTATAGGCATTCAAAAAAAAAAACAGGCATTCAAATTTCTTCCATGTCTTTTCATACCTTGATTGCTCATTTGTTTTTAGCATAGAATATTATTCTGTTGTCCAGCTGTACCATAGTTTATTTACCCATTACTTAATGAAGAGCATCTTGGTTGCTTCCAAGATTTGGATATGATGGATAAAACTGCTCTAAACGTCTATATATTGTTTTTTGTGTGGACATAAATTTTCAACTCCTTTGGGTAAATACCAAGGAGTGCAACTGCTGGATTATATTGTGCATGAGTGTTTAGCTTTTTAAGAAGATACAAACTGTCTCCCTACCATCTTGCATTCCCATCAGCAGTGAGTAAGAAGTGCTATAGATCCACATCCTCACCAGGATTTGGTGTTGTCAGTGTCCTGAATTTCACGTGTTCTAATACGTTTGTTTCCATTTGCCTAATGACATATGATGCAGAACATTTTTTGATATGCTTATTTGCCCTCTGTGTATTTTCTTTGGTGAGATGTCTGTTAAAGAATTTTTGCTACATTTAATCAGGTATTTTTGTTTCACTGTTGATTTTTAAGTGTTTGGTGTATATTGAAGATAAAAGTCCTTTATCAGATGTGCCTTTTAAAATACTTTCTCCAAGTAAGTGTCTTCTCTGTCATTCTCTTGACATTATAATTTTTCTGGCAAGTTTTTAAATTCAGTTACACTTTTCAACTTCAGGTTTTCCATTCCTTTTTTTTAAAGTAAGTTCTCACATTATTTTCTATTGGATGAGACATTTGCATATCTTCCTTTAAAATTGTAATCATGATTTTTGTTCTTATAAGAGTTATAACATCTAATATTATATCTATAATATCTAATATCGGTGCTCAGATATTGAAAAATAGTATTAATTTGATTTATACTTTTATTCTCCTTTAGTACGGAACATTTTCAGCATTTCTTTTCTTTCATGATCTTATAATTTTTGAGGAATACATGTCATTAAATTTATAGTGTCCATTTTATATTTTTCTGATATTACCTCATGACTATTTCCATGTCATTTATTGTTAGCAGGAGCACAACAGGCATCAGTGATGCAATGTTCTTCCCAAGGTGTTATTTTAGATGGCAGAAGATGTCAGTTTTTCCATTTCTGGGTGATTGTAAGTTCATCAATTCATTAGGTGGTGCCTATTAGGTTTCTCCCCTATAAAGTTATTTTTTCCTTTGTGACTAATCAGTAACTTGAGATTACGTAAATATTCTGTTCTTCATCAAAATTTCACCCACTTTTTATAGCATCTATTAATTTGAGATTATGTAAATATTCTGATATTATGTAAATATTCTGTTTCTTTTTTAATACATTTTCAATTTCATTTCTAGTGATTGGTTTGTTCTAGTGGTCAATTTCTTCTTGATTCAGTCTTTGTGGACTGCATGTTTCCAGAAACTTGTCCATTTCTTCAAAGTTATTCATTTATTTTCCATAAAGTTGTTCACAGTATTCTCATATGATATTTGGAATTTCTGTTGTATTGGTTGTAATTTCTCCATTTTCCTTTCTTATTTTGAAAATTTGTGCTCTGTATTTTCTCTTCTTTGTGAGCTAGGCTTGAGGTTTGTCAATTCTATTTACTCTTTCAGAAAAAAAATCTCTTCATTTGATTGACTTTTTCTATTGTTTTATAAATCTCTATTTTATTTATTTCCTCCCTGATCTTTATTGTTTTCTTCCTTCTGCTGACTTTAGGTTTTGTTTGCTCTTCTTTTACTAATTCTTTTAGTTGGTTGGTTAGGTTGCTTATTTCAGATTGCTTATCTTTTTTGAGGAAGGCCTTTATTGCAATGAACTTCCTTCTTAGGACTGCTTTTGCTGTATCACATAGATTTTGTGTGGTTGTGATTTTTGTCATTTGTCTCAAAGTAATTTTTAATTTCTTCTTTTAATTTAACATTGACCCATTGGTTTCTTAGTATCATGTTGTTTAATCACTATGCTGTCTTTTTTTTTTCTCCTATGTTTTGCTGTAGTTGATTTCTAGTTTCACGGCATTGTGTTCAGACAAAGTGCTTAAAATAATTACTATCTTCTTAAAATTGTTGAGTATCCTTTAGTGCCCGAGTGCATAATCCATCCTAGAAAGTGTTCCACGGGCACTGGAAAGAATGTATATTGTAATTTGGGGGGATGTAATATTCTGAAAATATCAACCAAGTCTAATGGTTCTATTGTATCATTTAGCTGCTGTGTTGCCTTTATCTCTCTGTCAGGAAAACCTGTCAAGTGATGTGAATGGGGTGTTAAAATCTCCTACTATGATTGTGTTCTCATAGATTTCTTTCTTTATATTTGTTAGTATTCACTTTATGTATTTAGGTCCTCCTAAGTTTTCTTCTTATATGTTAACATGTATACTAATGTCATCTTTCACTTTGCCTTCAATCATTATATAGTGCCCTGTTTATCTTTATTTATGGCTTTAGTTTTAAAGTTATTTTGTCTGTAATCATTACTGCTAATCTTATTTTGTTTTTTTTTTTCCTATTTGCACGGAATATCGTCTTCAATCCTCTCATTCTCACTCTACGTCTCTTCTTCTCCCTAAAGTGTGTCTCTTGTATACAGCATATTGTGTGTTCTTGTTTTATTTTCCAATATACCATGCTGTCTTTTGATTGGAGCATTTAATCCATTGATATTTACAGTAATCATTGATAGACATGTATTTATTGCCATTTTGAACTTAGTTTTGCAGTTTATTTGATATTTCCTCTTTGTTTCTTTCTTTTTATTTTTGTGTTTTTTTTAAACATTTTTTATTGATTTATACTCATTTTACAATGTTGTGTCAAATTCCAGTGTTCAGTACAATTTTTTCAGTCATTCATGGACACATGCACACTCATTGTCACATTTTTTTCTCTGTGATTTATCATAACAATTTGTGTATATTTCCCTGTGCTATACAGTGTAATCTTGTTTATCTATTCTACAATTTTGAAATCCCAGTCTATCCCTTCCCACCCTCTACCCCCCTGGTAACCACAAGTCTGTATTCTCTGTCCATGAGTCTTTAGATTCCACATATGAGCGATCTCATATGGTATTTTTCTTTCTCTTTCTGGCTTACTTCACTTAGAATGACATTCTCTAGGAGCATCCATGTTGCTGCACTTGGCATTATGTTGTCAGTTTCTATGGCTGAGTAGTATTCCATTGTATAAATATACCACCTCTTCTTTATCCAGTCACCTGTTGATGGACACTTGGGCTATTTCCATGTTTTGGCTATCGTAAAGAGTGCTGCTATGAACACTGGGGTGCAGGTGTCATCCTGAAGTAGATTTCTTCTGGGTACAAGCCCAGGAGTGGGATTCCTGGGTCATATGGTAAGTCTATTCCTAGTCTTTTGAGGAATCTCCACACTGTTTTCCATAGTGGCTGCATCAAACTGCATTCCCACCAGCAGTGTAGGAGGGTTCCCCTTTCTCCACAGCCTCTCCAGCATTTGGCATTTGTGGATTTTTAAAAGGCGGCCATTCAGACTGGTGTGAGGTGATACCTCATTGTAGTTTTGATTTGCAATTCTCTGATTATTAGTGATATTGAGCATTTTTTCATGTGCTTTTTGATCATTTGTATGTCTCCCTTGGAGAATTGCTTATTTAGGTCTTCTGCCCATTTTTGGATTGGGTTGTTTATTTTTTTCTAATTGAG
The DNA here is from genome assembly GCF_048564905.1 of Vicugna pacos. Lineage (NCBI taxonomy): Eukaryota > Metazoa > Chordata > Mammalia > Artiodactyla > Camelidae > Vicugna > Vicugna pacos. Next base: position 3,278,885 of record NW_027328737.1, read on the forward strand.
TTGTATGTGCTGCTTATATATTTTAGAGATCAAGCTTTTGTCAGTTTAACTTGCAAAAATTTTCTTCCGTTCTGTAGATTTTATTCTTGTTTTATTTCTGGTTTCCTTTGCTCTGCAGAAGCTTGTAAGTTTCATTAGGTCCCATTTGTTTATTCTTGCTTTTATTTCTTCTAGGAGAAAATTTTTGAAATGTATGTCAGATAAAGTTTTGCCTATGTTTTCCTCTAGGAGGTTTATTGTATCTTGTCTTATGTTTAAGTCTTTAATCCATTTTCAGTTGATTTTTGTATATGGTGTAAGGGTGAGTTCTAGCTTCATTGTTTTACATGCTGCTGTCCAGTTTTCCCAACACCATTTGCTGAAGAGACTGTCTTTATTCCATTGTATATTCTTGCCTCCTTTGTCGAAGATGAGTTGACCAAAGGTTTGTGGGTTCATTTCTGGGTCGTTTATTCGGATCCATTGGTCCATATGTCTGTTTTGGTACAAATACCATGCTGTCTTGATGACTGTAGCTGTATAGTATTGTCTGAAGTCTGGGAGAGTTATTCCTCCAGCCTCTTCCTTTCTTTTCAGTAATGCTTTAGCAATTCTATGTCTTTGATGGTTCCATATAAATTTTATTATGATTTGTTCTAGTTCTGTGAAATATGTCCTGGGTAATTGTATAGGTATTGCATTAAATCTGTAGATTGCCTTGGGCAGTGTGAGCATTTTAACAATATTGATTCTTCCAATCCAGGAACATGGAATATCTTTCCATTTTTTAAAGTCTTCTTTAATTTCCTTCATCAATACTTTATAGTTTTCTGTGTATAATTCTTTCACCTCCTTGGTTAGATTTATTCCCAGATATTTTATTACTTTGGGTGCTATTTTAAAGGGGATTGTATCTTTAATTTCTTTTTCTGTTGATTTATTGTTAGTGTAAAGAAATGTAACTGAGTTTTGAACATTAATTTTGTAACTTGCTACCTTGCTGAATTTTTCGATCAGCTCTAGTAGCATTTGTGTGGACCTTTTAGGGTTTTCTATATATAGTAACATGTCGTCAGCATATAATGACACTTTTACCTCTTCTTTTCCAATTTGGATCCCTTTTATTTCTTTCTCTTGCCTGATTGCTGTGGCTAGGACTTCCAGGACTATGTTGAATAGGAGTGGTGATAGTGGGCATCCTTGTCTTGTCCCAGATTTTAGTGGGAAGCTTTTGAGTTTTTCACCATTGAGAACTATGCTGGCTATAGGTTTGTCATATATAGCTTTTATTATGTTGAGATATGTTCCCTCTATACCCACTTTGGTGAGACTTTTTATCATAAATGGGTGTTGAATTTTATCAAATGTTTTTCTGCATCAATTGAGATGATCATGTGGTTTTTTTCCTTTCTCTTGTTGATATGATGTATTACATTGATTGATTTGCATATGTTGAAACAGCCTTGTGTCCCTGGGATGAACCCCACTTGGTCATGTTGTATAATCTTTTTTATGTGCTGTTGGATTCTATTTGCTAAAATTTCGATGAGGATTTTGGCATCTATGTTCATCAGTGATATTGGCCTATAATTCTCTTTTTTTGTAGTGTCTTTGCCTGGTTTTGGTATCAGGGTGATGGTGGCTTCATAGAATGAGTTTGGGAGGATTCCCTCCTTTTCAATCGTCTGGAAGAGTTTGAGAAGGACTGGTATGAGTTCTTCTTTGTATGCTTTGTAGAATTCCATGGTGAAGCCGTCCAGTCCTGGACTTTTATTTGTAGGGAGGTTTTTAATTGCTATTTCTATTTCCTTTCTAGTGATCGGATTTTTCAAGTGTTCAGTTTCTTCTTGATTCAGTTTTGGTGGACAGTATTTTTCCAGAAACTTGTCCATCTCCTCTAGGTTATCCAGTTTGGTTCCATATAGTTTTTCATAATATTCTTGTATGATATTCTGTATTTCTATTTTGTTTGTTGTAATTTCTCCATTTTCCTTTCTTATTTTGCTAATTTGTGTTCTCTCTTTTTTCTTCTTTGTGAGTTTGGCCAGAGGTTTGTCGATTTTATTTACTTTTTCAAAAAACCAGATTTTGGTTTGGTTGATTTTTTCTATGGTCTTGTTAATCTCTATTGCATTTAATTCCTCTCTGATCTTTATTATTTCCTCCTTCTGCTGCTTTTTGGGGCTTTTTGTTCTTCTTTTTCTAATTGATTCAGGTGGTGGGTTAACTTGTTTATTTGAGATTGTTCTTCTTTTTTGAGGAAGGCCTGTATCGCTATAAACTTCCCTCTTAGCATTGCCCTTGCTGTGTCCCAAAGGTTTTGAGTGGTTGTGCTTTCATTATCATTTGTGTCAAGGTATTTTTTAATTTCAGCTTTCATTTCCTCATTGATCCATTTTTTTTTCAATAACATATTGTTTAATCTCCATGCTTTTCTTTTTTCTCCTTTTTTTCTCTGTTGATGATTTCAAGTTTCATGGCATTGTGGTCAGTAAAGATGCTTGAGATAATTTCTATCTTTTTAAATTTGTTGAGGTTTCTTTTGTATCCAAGTACATGATTGATCCTGGAAAATGTTCCATGTGCACTTGAAAATAAAGTGTATTCTATTTTGGGGGGATGTAATGCTCTGAAAATATCCACCAAATCTAGTTTTTCTATTGTAGTATTTAATTTCTCTGTTGTCTTGTTTATTTTCTGTCTGGAAGATCTGTCTAGTGATGTTAATGCAGTGTTACTATCTCCAATTATGATTGTATTCCCATCAATATTGCCCTTTATCTCTGATAGTAATTCTTGTATGTACTTAGGTGCTCCTATATTGGGTGCATATATATAAACGAGTGTAATGTCTTCATCTTGTATCACTCCTTTAATCATTATAAAATATCCCTGTTTATCTTCCATTATGGCCTTTGTTTTAAAGTCCATTTTGTTTGAAATCAGTAGTGCAACACCTGCGTTTTTGGGTTTTCCATTTGCATGGAATATCCTTTTCCTTCCTTTCACTCTCAATCTATATGTGTCCTTCTCCCTAAAGTGGGTCTCCTGTATGCAGCATGTTGAAAGTTCTTGCTTTATTATCCAGTCTGCCACCCTATGTGTTTTGACTGGAGCATTTAGTCCATTAACATTTACAGTAATTAATAATAGATGTATGTTTATTGCCATTTTGAACTTATCTTTGCAGTTGAATTGGTATATCCTCTTTGTTCCTTTCTTCTTCCTTTTGTGGTTTGGTAATTTTCCTTTGTATTATCATGGATTTTATTTAATTTTTGTGACTCCCTTGTTAACATGATCTCAAACCCATCCTACTGTTAAAAAAATTTAAAAAAGAAAGAAAAAAAATTCTATATTTCCCTGCCTCCCTCTCCCACTCTCAGTGATTTGTATGACTTCTTTTATAATTTTGTGTTTTTTTTGTAATTAATGAGTTATCACCTTTCCAGTTGTGAGTTTCTCATTTCTGTAGCATCCTGCTGTTTTTCTATTTAGAATATCCTTTTCAATATTTCTTTTAGCATGGGCTTAGTGTTGTCAAACTCCTGCAGCTTTTTTTTTTTTGTCTGTGAAACTCTTTATTTCTCCTTCTACCCTAAAGGATAGCCTTGCTGAATAAAGTATCCTAGGCTGCATCTTTTTTTCATTCAGGTTTTTGAATATATCTTGCCACTCCCTTCTGGCCTGTAGTGTTTGTGTAGAGAAATCAGCTGAGAGCCTTATGGGGGTTCCCTTGTAATTCACTCTTTGCTTTTCTCTTGCTGCCTTTAGAATCATTTCTTTATCCTTGACTCTGGCCATCTTGATTATGATATGTCTTGGTGTGGGTCTATTTGGATTCTTCCTGTTTGGGACCCTCTGAGCTTCCTGTACTTGGATATCTGATTCCTTCTTTAAGTTTGGGAAGTTTTCAGTCATGATTTCTTCTAAAACCATTTCAATCCCCTTTGATCCTTCTTCCTCTTCTGGGACCCCTATTATGCGATGATTGGGACGCTTTATATTATCCCATAGGTCCCTTATGCTATTATCATTATTGTTTATTTGCTTATCTTGTAGTTGTTCTGAATGGGTGCTTTCTATTGCCCTGTCTTCTAGATCACTAATTTGCTCCTCTGCATTAACTAGTCGGCTTTGCACAGCTATTAGATCATTCCTCATCTCTGTCAATGTGTTTACCCATTCTGCTTGGCCCTTCTTTATAGCTTCAATTTCATTTTTGACATATTTTATCTCTCTAAGCACTATCTCTTTTAATTCCTTCAGCAATTTGATCACTCCTTTTTTGAAATCTTGATCTAGTAGGCTATTGATGTCTATTTCATTGATCTTTCTTTCAGGGGATTCCTCTTTTTGTTTTAATTGGGAAAGGTTTCTCTGCTTCTTCATCTTGCTCATACCTCTTTGGCACTGTGGTTTATGATAAGTTGTCCATTTTGAATCTTAAGGATTTTATCTATCTAATGCCTATTTTTGAATAGAACTTAGGAAAAAAAGAAAGAAATAATAAGAGAGAGAGAAAGATTTTTAAAAGAAGGGAGACAGAGTGTTTGAAAACAGTGTATAATGAATAATAGAGCAAGTTGAAGCACAGTATTAATTGGGTTGAGATGTCCTTTTAAAACATTTAAAAAAAAGAAAAAGAAAAAAAGGGGTGGGGAGATAAATAGATGTATTTGAAGCCTGTGTCTAATCAATAACACTACAGCAAAACCCAAGAGAAATAAAAATTAATTAAGAAGTAAAAATTAAGAGAGTAATTGAAAATACAACAGGTAAAAACAGATTTAAGAACAAAACAAAAACAAAGAAACAGAAAAAACTAAAACAATAAACAAAACAAAAAATAAAGTGGTTGTCAGTGTCCTCCTGGAGTCTCTGTGCTTTTAATGTGAAGTCCTTCTGTCTTCTTCCTGTTTTGGAAGCTCAGCTTGTTTTCATAAGCCTTCCGTTGGCGCCCTCTTCTGTGCTGCTCCCAGCACCTGTCGGCAAGCAGATCGGGCCTCCTCCTAACACGGGGTCAGATGCAGCTCTCCTCTGCTGTGTGCGGGCGGGTCATTGCCCCTCCGAATGCCACAGTCAGATGTTGCAGACTGGCCAGGCAGGAGGGCGGGTCTTGTCCCCTCCCAGCACCTCGGTCAGGGGCTGTGTTCCTGCCCGACAGGCGGGGGGGCCGCTCTCCCTCTGCCTGCGCCGCCGGTAGCTCCGCTGCTCTGTGCAGCTGTGCGCTCCGCCCTGTCCGCGCTCCGCGGGTGGGCTCGGGGAAGACCGAGGGGCAGCCTCGTCCCTGCTCCGAGCCAAGACCCAGCTCCTTGTTTGTCTTTGTGGAGCAAGTTCTCTAAGGGACCAGGATGGAAGGATCCCTCCTGCCCAGGGCTGTAGGTCCGTCTCAGTCTGGCCCTTGAGGCTGCTGAGCCCTTCGGTGCGGATGCAGGTTCCGCCCCTGCCCCCGCCTGGGTGCTAAGTGCCAGAGAATATGGCGGCTGTGCCTGGGCCCTGCCTCTCTTTCCTTGAAAATTTTCTGTGGGTTTTCAGAGATGGGGGTATTCACCCTTCCCCGAGAGCACATCAACCTTGCTGTTTTATGGAGGGCCCAGGTTGTTCTGTCCTGTACACCCACAGCCACGGCGCCTAGCCCCTTGCAGTCCCCCGGAGCTGCCTCCGTGCAGCCGCCCCCGTCCTCCACCCGGCTTTTGCAGCCTGGCCCTGCCCGCCGCCGCCGGCCCGCGTATCAGGCTGGGTGTCGGGGGGATGCTCTGTGCCCGTTTAAATTAGTTCTGTCAGACAAGGGCTGCTCTGTACAGATCCGAGCCTTGGAGGCTCCCCCTCTGTCCTGCCGGCCTCTCAGCTGGAGAGGGGAGACCCAGTGAGCGAGCGCCAGTCCTTCTTTGCCGCTCCATCCCTGCGGGACCCGTCCTGCTCTGCTTTGCCTATTGTTCTATCTTTTTTCCTTTTCTCCTACCAGATTTTTTTCATCCCGATCTTTCGAAGAGGGCGATGTTCTGTCGGAGTTCTGCAGGTGCTCTGGTTGGCCGAGTGAGTCCGTAGATGTGGATCTTGGTGAATTTGTGGGAGAGGGTGACCTACAAGCGTCCTTCAACTCCGCCATTTTGCCTCCGATCTCTTTCTTTTTGTGGTTTGATAATTTTCCTTGTATTATCTCTGTTTTATTTTGTGTGTATCTCTGTTGTAAGTTTTGTCATGTGGTTACTCTGTTTTTAAAATATACTAACCCATTACTATATCTGTTTGTTTTAAACAGATAGTGATACAAGTTCAAACCATCATGCCAAAAACAAAAAATAAAAGAGAAAGAAAAAAAAAGTAGTCCTAATTTTCTTGCTCCCTTCTCGCACTCTTAATTATTTAGATGTCTCTCTTACAATTTCGTGTTTATCCTGTTGTAATTCATTGTCGTTATCACCTTTTCAATTGTTTTTTTTCTTTCAGTAGAAACCTGGCCATCCTAATTATAATATGTCTTGGTGTGATTATGTTTGGTTTCTTCTTGTTTTGGACCCTCTGTGCTTCCTGTACCTGGATATCTGATTGCTTCTTTAGGTTTGGGGAGTTTTCAGTTATTTTTTCTTTAAATGTTTTTTGAATCCCTTTTGCTCTTTCTTCTCCTTCTGAGACCCCAACTATGCATATATTGACACACTTTATTTTAAACCATAAGTCACATATCATTTTCATTATTTTTTTCTCTCTCTCTGCTGTTCTGATTGGGTGATTTTGTTTTCGTGTCTTCTAAGTCACTTATTTTTTCCTCTGCATTATCTAGCCCACTAGCTCTCATTTCAATAAATGGGTTTTCTAATTTTATGTGGCTCCTCTTTATAGTGTTAATTTCACTTTTTGACATATTCTCTGTCTCTATACAAAATTTGTTTTAGTTCCTTCAGAACTGTGATCAGTCATTTTTTGAAATAATGATGTAGTAGATTATCAAAGTCTATTTGATTATTCTTTCAGGGAATTTCTCTTGTTCTTTTAATTGGGAGTGATTCCTTGCTTCTTTATCCTGCTTATTTTTCTCTGGCACTATGGATTATGAAGTATCAGTTATCTACTCTGGTCCTGAAAGCTTTTATTTATTCATTTATTTATTTGAAGTGGATGCAGAAATAAAACTATGAAAAAGAAATGTAAAATAAAAAAATTGTAAACAGTGTATAATCAATAACAGAAGAATAAAACAGATAAAAATCATATTGAAATCAATTTAAAAAATTAATAAAAATATTTTAAAGAAAAAATTTAAGTTAATTAAGGAATAAATTATAAAAAAATTAAAGTAAAAATTAAAGAAAATATGGATATATTTCTCTATAGACTGTGTGCCCTTATAATTTTGTTGAGAGTTCTTTCTTACTTATGAGTAGTTGCCAAGTCTTCCTTCCTTCCCATTTGTCTGTTATTACTTTGGTTGGGGTTGTGGCCAGCGTTCTGGTGGCAAGAGAATGCCCTGGCTATTTAGTGGGGCCTCCTTTTTGTTCTGTTGTTGTCACGAACCCTATCCTCACCCTGCTTCCTGATTTCCACTCACTGGTTCTACAGGCCCACCAGTCATGTCCCTGGATCAGGGAAAATGGCCTCACTAGCCCTTGCCCCTGCTCTGTGTCAAATCTCTGCTCCTTATTCATTTGTCTTAGAAGCACGAGTCCACAGAGGCACCTTTGCAGAAAGTTTCCCTCAGCCTGGGGCTGTAAACAAATCTCAGTCTCACCTATGAGGTTGCCGAACCCTAGGTATAGCTTTAGGTTTCAACTCACTTTCACTTGGGAGCTGCACACTGGAGAATATGGTGGTTGTCATTAAGCCCTGCCTCTCTTCTCCCAAGGATACACCAATAATGGTGCCATGGGTCTACAGAGACAAATACTACAGTGCCCTTCTCCCTAGGGCACACCTGCAGTGTTGTTTTGTGTGTGTATGTGTGTATTTTATGAGGGACCCAGGCTTTTCTGATCTGTATATCCCCCTAGGTATGGCACACAGCTCACTGAAGTCCCCCAAGCTTGCCTTTGTACAGTTGGCCCATGTCCTTTTCCTGACTCAGGCAGCCTGTCCTGTCCCAACCCTGCTGGTTGATGTCTATGCCTGGGGATTACAGGGATCCTTTGTGCCCACTAAACTTAGTTCTTTCAGTCAAAGGCCATTCCACCTAGATCCAAGCCTTGGAAGTTCCCCCTCCATCCCACTGATATTTCCTCTGGAGTAAAGGAGACCCAGCAAATGAATGCTATTTCTCTTATGTCACTCTCTCCCTGCAGGACCAGTTCCCCACTATTTTCCTTTCTCTTCATTTTTTTCTTTTCTCTTACTCGATTGGCAATGTATTTTGTCTTTTGAAGAAGGCAATTTTCTGTCAAAGTTCAGCAATTGTTCTGATTGGATGGGTGGGTTCATGGATATCAGTCTTGGTGTATTTGTGGGAGAGGGTGAGCTACAAGTGTCCTTCTACTCCACTATCTTTGCCTTTCTCCTCTACTTATTTTTTATTTAGAGTAAACGTTTCATTATTTCTTTTAGCATAGGCTTAGTATTGATGAATTCTTTTAGTTTTTGCTCGTCTGTGAAATTCTTTCACTTTCTATTCTAAAGTACAGCCTTACTGCATAAATTATCCTAGGTTGCAGCTTTCTCTCATTCAGAACTTTTAATATATATTGCCACTCCCTTCTGGCCAGCAGTGTTGGTGAAGAGAAATCAACAGATAGCCTTATGGGGTTTTCCTTATAACTAACAATTCATTTTTCTCTTGCTGCTTTTAGTACCATTTCTTTATTTTTAACTTTCACCATCTTAATTTTAATATGTCTTGGTGTAGGTCTATTTGGGTTCTTCTCCTTGAGTACTCTCTGTGCTTCCTGTACTTGGATATTTGATTGCTTCTTTAGGTTTGGTATATTTTCAGTCATGATTTCTTCAAATCCCTTTTCAATCCCTTTTGCTTTTTCTTCTCCTTCTGTGACCCCTATTATGCAAATGTTGGAATGTTATATATTATCCCATAGATCCCTTATATTGTTTGATTGTTTTTTTTTCTTGCTTTTATGTCTTCTGTTCTGATTGGGTGACTTCTCTTACCATGTCTTCTAATTCACTTATTCATTCTTCTGCATTGTCTAGTCTGCTTTTGACTGCCTATAGCTTGGCTCTTTGCATAGCCATTGAGTATTATGTTTTTAATTATCTCCTCTTTATAGTTTCAATTTCCTTTTCATATTGTTCTCTCTCTCAATTTATAGTCTCTTTTATTTCTTTCAGTGCTTTCATCACTCCAGTTTTGAAGTCATGATCTAGTAGACTATTGAAATGTATTTCATTGACTGTTCTTTCTGGGGATTCCTATTGTTCTTTTAATTGAGAATCATTCCCCTCCTTCATTTTACTTATATCTCTCTGGCACTATGGATTATGATGTATTAGTTATCTTCTCTGGCCTTCAAGAGATTTTTTTTTTGAAGAGAATGTGTTCTTGTGTAGACTGTGCACCCTTAATAATTTTGTCGCTAGGTCTGTTTTTAGTCTGGATGGTAGCCACGTCTTTCTTCCATGTGTGCTTTCTGTTATCCTTTTCATTAGAGATGTCTGGTGTTGTGAACAGAGCCTTCTCTGGTTTTTTAGTGTGCTCTCCTTTTTATTCTGTGGCTGTCACAGCTCTGTCAGGGACTGTGTCTGTTTCCTTTTTCTTGGGAGTGAGGCTTCCAGACTTAGTTCTGAGCTCTGGTGCATTGTAGGTGGGGTTGGAGCACTTTAAGTACTTTTTCTTGACTCTGCCCTTGTCCTAGCTTTAGTCACAGGAATGTTAGTGTGATGCTCTGGTGTCCCCCAGGTTCTCTGCCCTCAGAAATACCAGTGCAATTCCACTGAATTCTGGGTCACACACTTGGTTGGTGATGCACTATCAGGTCAGTGACATCTCCAGCAGCAAACACTGCACCTGCACTTGCTCTGACACACAAACTCTGCTCACTTGTCTTAGATGCCTATGCCAGTAGGGCTTCCAGCACTCAGTGACTGCATTCATGCTACCAGATCAGCACCATGCCAAGTGCCAAATGCTACCCCTTCAATCATCCCACTTTGCAAACTCAGCTCACTCTTCCCAGAGGCCCACTGATCATGCAAATTAGTCAGAACTACTCTCAGTGCTGCATCCACTCAGGGTAGGTGGGCTCACAGAAAATGGCCACACCAGCACTCACCCTCACTCTGTGGCAGATCTCTAGTCCTTGCCCATTTGTCTTAGAGGTGTGGGTCCACAAAGGCACCTGCATAGCAAAATGGTCCCCTTTGCTTGGTGTTGTAAACAAATTTCAGTCCTGCCTGTGAAGTAGTGGAGCCTCTGGGTATCAATACATGTTTCAAATCCACCTCTGCCTGGGAGCTGAACACTAAGGGATATGGTGGTTTTGGTGGAGCCCTGTCTCTCTTCTCCTAAGAACACACCAGCAATGGTGCCACAGGCCTGTGTAGACAAAGGCTATGTCCCAGCCACATTGTGCTCCTCCCTGCAATGCACACCAGCAGTATTGCTTTCTTTTTTTTTACTTTTATGGGGAACTCAGGCTGTTCTGTTCTCTATACCCTCCCAGACATAGTTCATAGCATACTTCAGCCCCCTGAGATTGCCTCTGTGCAGTTGGCCCCAGACCACCACTTGGCTCTGGCAGCCATTCCCAGCCCACCCCCTGTTGGTTTGTGTCTAGGGCTGAGGTCACAGGGAAATTTAGTGCTCATTTTACTTATTGTTTTGTGGACCAAGGGCTACTTTGCACAGATACAAGACTTGTAGTCCCCCCCATCCAGTTTAAGAGTGTGAATCCTTCTTTTTCACTCCCACACTGTTGGATTCATCCCATACTATTTTCGTTTTACTTTTTTCCTACCAGATTTGTGGTGAATTTTGTTTTTCGAAGAAGGTGATGTTCTGTCAATGTTCAGTAGGTGTTCTGAGTGAATGGGTGGGTCCCAAGGTGTCTCTTTTGGTGTATTTGTGGGAAAGGGTGAGCTACAAGTGTCTTTCTACTCCACCATCTTGGCTGCTCCTGAATTCTCTTCTTAGATTTGATGCTGAAATTACTAATAATTATCCAGAATTCTTAAACAATGTTTCCATGATCTATTCAGACATATATTGTATACCTGTCTGAAAATTAACATGACATTTCTTATTTTTAAAAAAAAATTGACAGCACATTCTTTAGGGAATAAGTAAATATAAGTGTACTCTTATGAATTTTCAATAAAAGAATGAACCGATGGAAAGTCTGGTAGCCATGTACAGTGAACATCAGTTATCTCTTTTCTACCTTCCTTGATAATGCCTTTTTCTGTGGTACTAATTCCTTCTCTTCCCTCTACTGATCAAAACTTCTCCACTCAAAGGCATTGGTGGTATAGTGGTGAGCATAGCTGCCTTCCAAAACTTCTCCACTCTCCACTGTGAACCAAATTTGAAACTAAAATATCTTAGCCAGACATCCAAAGTCAAACATAGTTTTATCTTAATGCCACTCCCCCACAATTCATATAATTCTAGGAAATAAAGGTGAACATGTCAGTCTAATACTGGAAGACACTGCACTTCTTTTGAAAGTCTATTGGTGGATGTCTAATATCAGTTTTAGATTTTTTTCCTCTTGGGCTAAATCTAATTCCCCAAAAGTAAATATTTAAGTTGTTTCTCTGCTGGGTTTAAGCCTTACAAGTTATTTATTATTATAGACTAGAATCATCCTTGCATTATGAGATAATGTAATACAAAATACATTTCAAATTGCTTCTCCACTCACTCCCCTCTTTCTTTTAGAGAATAAAAGTTTATTGTTGAATTTTAATGCATAGTTAAAATATATCTATATATACTTATTTATATTTATTTATTGAAGTATAGTCAATTTACAATTTTATGTCAATTTCTGGTATAAAGCATAATGCTTCAGTCATACATTAACATACATATGTTCTTTTTCATATTCTTTTTGACCATAAGTTACTACAAGATATTGAATCTAGTTCTCTGTGCTATACAGTATGCAATTGTTGTTTATATATTATATATATATTATTATCTGCAAATCTCAAGCTCTCAATTTAGCCCTTCCCACTCTCCTTCTCCCTCTGGAAACCATAAGTTTGTTTTCTATATCTATGAGTCTTTTTTTAAATAATTTCATCTATTTTTTAGATGTTACATATAAGTGATATCATATGGCATTTTTCTTTCTCTTTCTGACTTCGCTTAGAATGATATATCCCAGGTCCATTCATATTGCTTTAAATGGCATCATTTAATTTTTTTATGGATGTGCATTATTCCATTGTGTAAATATACAACTTCTTTATCCAGTCATCTGTCCTCTTGTTAATCTTACTGGAGAAGCCAAATCTTACTGGAGAGACCAACGCTCACTGCCTAGGTCACAAGTGGAATACTCAATTTGTTTTGGCTTGCTTTGAACTGAAAATTGTTGTGTTAGAGGATTTCATTTCCTATGATGATGCCTTTTTCCACACAGTAATGTCCCCACTGTTTAATCATACCTTTCCTGAATCTCCCTACATGGACAGAAATGTCAAGTTTCACCATGAGAGACACAAGCTCATGAACTTTATACTTCCAGAATGATTCAAGAGTTGGATGTAAGACTGAGGTTAGAATCAATGCATTAAGTTGTTCAACAAATTACACAGACTTAGTATATGCCAACCTCAGACACTGGCTGCAACTGGAGTCAGGGTATTCACAAACCAGAATGCATCACTGAATTTGATGTCCAGAGTTTTTACTTGGGCTTTATAATTTATTAAATCCCTGGACACGTGATTAATCTCCATCTCCAGCACCATCTCCTCCCATCTTCCCAGAGTCCAGCATGTCCCAAATTTTCAGCTCTCTTATTATGTGATTGGTCTTTCTGGGATTAGCCCTCATGCTGAAGTTAATTTGGGGCCCACTACCATGAGTCACCTCATTAGCATAATAGACACTATTCTCACTCAGGACATTCCAAGTGTTTTGAAGTTCTGTGTCTGGTACCGGAAATAAAGGGCAGATATTTTATTTATTATACCACTGATAATAACTCTAAAAATATGGTATGCTTGAGAACTACAAAAGAGATTGTTTAAAATTTTACCCTTTGTAGAACTGAATTGAGGCTCAGAACTTCCTAACTTTCAGGAGCACATAAAGAATGCTACATTGCTGATGAGACATGTAAATTGGTACAATCACCTGAGAAGCAAATATCTGTCAGTGTCCACTTCAACCTGAACATACAGATAACCCTATTCCAGCAATTCTGCTTCTAGGTAAACACCTAATAAAAGTGGCCACTGTCAGGAAAAACTGAAATATTTTGAAACACACACTCACCCACACAAAAGATTACATGGTGTCTGTCTTGCTCACCCTTTGAATATTTCAAATTCAATAATACTGAGCTATTTTCTAACTCTGTAGGTAGTAGGAAACATACAGTACTATAAATTATTATTTTTCTGTAGAAATGCTAATGTACTTAATCTTGTGGAATGCAACTGCTGGGTACCATTTCCTCAGTGTGTTGTGGTTTGTCTAGATTTCTTCTTTAAAGGAAACCTTCATCTCCTCTCTAAGTCACCATTTCTAAGAGGGTCAACACTTAAATTGGTGTGAAATACAAGACATAAAATATGATAGCACATCTTAATTTGACCTTCAAGGCCTTTTACATTCTGACTTCAAGCATCATTTCCAAATGTACCTTTTTATTCCCCTTTCTCAACTCATACAAAGACTGTTACTGACACTTCAACCATCTTGCATGATGTCTTCATTCATTACCCGATTCCTCTCCCAGAATGCATGCTCACACACACAAACACACACAAACAGGACCAATTCCACCTGCCTTCCTTTCCTCTTTGAACATTTTGAGCACTACTGTGAGCCATTCACTTCAATTTCAATTAATCATCTTGCATAATTACCTTAGTGCATACCAATCTCTCTTTTTGCTTGGCAAGTTCTGAACGCTTATCCTTCTTGTTATTAACTGATTTGTTATCTGGTCCTGGGGTGAAGCCTTTTATGGATATGAGTTGAAAGAGAAGCAGTCAAGGGAATGGTTGATGAAGAAGCATAAAAATTGCCATGTAGGAAAATCTAGGACAGCAAAAAGAAACAAACAAAAATAATTGATCATGCAGAGAAACTGTGAAATCAATTATCTTTATGCTTTACATCCAGGATTACCTCCCTGCCTAGTTCATTGGAATTCAAACCAAGGAATTTGCCCATGTGGTCCCACACCATCTCCACTTTCTGCTACTGCTATTCATTCTTGTGGAATTTTCTGTATGACATCTGCCTTCAGCCTGTCTTTGTCTTCTGGTTTCTGCTCATGTCCCTTCATCCCAGTTCTTAGTGACTTGTCAGATGTCACTGAGATCACAGCCATGAAGTTCCTTATAACATGCCTGGTGCAGGGTAGGTGCTCAGTGAGGATTTTCCTTCTTCTTCAAGTAGCTCAGATTTGTTATGCTTCCCGTGGAAGTGAGAAAAGGTCTTTTATTAAATTAGGAAATAAAAGCAACCTGTGTTGTTTCTTGGTCAAAGATGTCAGCCTGAGTCAGAATTCCAAGTTGGATGCTTGGAGAGTCTGTGGGAGCACCACAAGACCCTCCCCTTCCTTGTCTCTCTTGAAGGATTCACTTGCTCATTGTCCTTTATGGGCTTAAGGAGCAAGTCTGAACTCACAGCTCCTTGTTCACATCAGAGGCTGCCATCCAACCACTGTTGCCCTGACTCCATCCTCTCCTCCAGCAGCACCAGCTCAGCACCAGAGTAGAAGCTGAGAGCAGTGTCTGTAGATCAGAGTCCAGACAGCTAGCTCTTCCTGCATAAAGTGGGGTGCCCCTGCACTGAGCTGTGTTGAATGGCAGCAAACATCCACTTGTTAGCAGGTAGGTCTTCCCCCTTCCCCACTCTCTCAGCCTTTGAGTCTCTTCCCCGACTCCCCTTCTTCCTCTCCATCCTTCTCTAACACACCCTTGAATGGATGAGGCTGGCTTGCAGCTGTTAACTTAGTTCCTTTTTATAAACACAGTAGTTTATTTCAAAGAAGAAATTTTGGGCTTACTGGACAAAACACTACTACAATTGTCACTTATACAGACACTAGACTACTGTACATTTAAAAAAAGAAAAAATCATGAAGGGCCAAAGTGGTGGAGAAGAATGACACTCTTTGCTCACCCTCTCCCACAAATGCACCAAGACTGATATCCACTGACCCACCTACCCAAACATGAAGTCTGCTGAACTTTGACAGAACCTCTCCTTCATCAAAAGGCAAAACACACAATTAATCTGGTAGGAGAAAAGGAAAATAAAAGGAAGAAAAAGGGAAATAATGAAGCCCAGTCCCATGGGGAGGGAGCAGCAAAGGTGGTATTGTGCTCATTTGCTGGGTCTCTCCCACTCCAGTGAAGAGGTCAGCTGGATGGACAGGGAACCTCTGAGGCTTGAAATTGTATAGAATAGCTCTTGACTGACAGAACAAAGTTAAATGAACAAAAAGGGTCCTCATGATCCCCAGGCTTAGACCTGGGTTCTAAGCAGGCGTGGGATGAAACAGACCACATGAGCCTGATGGAGGACTCGGGCCAACTGTACAGAGGCAACGTCAGGAGATTTCAATGTGCTGTGTGCCATCACTGGAAAGGTATACAGAGCAGAACAACATGAATCCCCTGTGAAATATGGAAAAAAAAAGGCATAGCAACACTGCTGGTGTTCCTTGGGGGGAGGGGTGTCATATCTTTTGTCTTTGAAGACTTGTGGCATCATTTCTGGTGCCTTTTCTGGAGAAGAGAGGTGGGACTCAACCACACCCACCATATACTCTAATGCACACCCAGGTGGATGCAGGGTTGAAATTTCAATCCCTACCTAGGGGCTCTGCAACCTCATAGGTGAAACTCAGATTTGTTTACAGCCCCAGGCAAATAGGAAAGTTCTGCTGCAGTACCTCTGTGAACTCATGCTTCTAAGACAAATGAACAAGGAGCAGAGTTCTGGCACAGAGCAGGGGTGATGGCTGGTATGGCCATTTTATCCAAATCCACCTAAAAAGCACTGAAATGAAGTGAAGTTGGGCGGGGCAATGACAGGCAGAGTGACCCAACCACCTACCATGCACAAGTGCACCACCACAATGCACCATTTGGAGGAGCCATGACACATGGCACTAGGAGAAGCACAACTGGAGGGCCTCTGGAACCATGCAACATGGTAAGAACAGGAGCAGCAACAAACACAAAATAAAAAGGAGATCTCATTTAATAGCCAGGGAAGACTCTTGCTACCAGATCACAGGCAAAATCCCCAACAGAAAGGATAGCAGGCAAAAGACAGGAAGACATAGTAACCACTCATAGTTCAGAGCTATCAACAAAATTAAGAGCACATAGTGCCAACAAGAACACATTCACATTTTTTCACTTTTTTCTTTTACTTTTTAAATTTTTACTTTTAGAAGATTTTTGTTTCTATGTTTAACCCCTTTTAAAATTGGACTTTAAAATATTTTACATTGTTTTTAGTTTGTCTCAATTTCATTTTTATTTCTCTTTGCTTTATTCTTCTATTATCAATTAGACTTTGTTCTCAAATTTTTTTCTTCTTTTAAGCTTTTTAAATTTCTCACAATTTGCTTTTTATCTATTTGTTTTGTTCTCCTAATTATTATAATCAGTTTTCAGATATTATTTTCTTATTTTAAGAATTTTAAAATATGTCTCAACTCAATTTTTATTTCTCTTTGACTTGTTCTCTTATTGTTCACAATCTGTTTTCAAATCTTATTCTCTTCTTTTAAATTTATTTTTTAGCTTTATTTCTGCATCTGTTTTATGTAAATAAGTAAAAAGAAAAACTTTAGAAACAGAAAAGATAACTGATGCTCCATAATTAATAGTGCAGAAGAGATATAATTAAAATAAAGAAGTAGAGGGACAACTCTCATTTAAAAGAACAGGTAAAATCTCCTGAAAGAATGATCAATGAAATAGATCTTGATAATCTATTAAATCATGATTTCACAAAAGAAGAGAAAAGTACTAAAGACACAAAAAGAGATTGTGTATAGAGGCAAAGAATACATCAAATAGGAAATTGAAACTTTATTAAGAGGAGTGAATTAAAATAGGAAAACTCATTTGCTGAGATAAGACCTGAGTTAAAAGATGTAAAAAGAAAAGTAGGCTAATTAATGCAGAGGAATTAATAAGTGGTTTAGAATGCAGGACAACAGAAATCAACTAATCAGAACAGAAGAGAGGAAAACAAACAAAAACAAATGAAAGAACAAAATTCGATGAAAACATTTATCCTATTAGATAATATAAAGCTTGCCAAAACCTATGCATAACATGGGTCTCAGAAGGAAAAGAAAAAGCAAAAGGGTTTGAAAAGGTATTTGAAGAAATAATAATTAAGAACTCTTGAAAGATAAAGAAGCAATCAGATATACCAATACAGGAAGTACAAAGGGACCCAAACAAGAAGAAACCAAACAGACACATTAAGATATATTATAATCAGCATTGCCAGGGTTAAAGATAAAGAAATGATTCTAAAGGCATAAAGAGAAATACAGAGTTAGTTACAAAGGAAACTTCATAAGGTTTTCAGCTGATTTCTCTACACAAACACTACAAGCCAGAAGGGAGTGGCAAGATATATTCAAAGTCCTGAATGAAAAACAAACAAACAAAAAAGGTTCAGACTAGGATAATTAATCCAGCAAGTCTATTCTTTAGAATAGAAGGATACATAAATATCTTCACAGACAAGCAAAAATAAAAGAATTTAGCCACACTAAATCTATACTAAAAGAAATATTGAACGGTATACTCTAAATCAAAAAGAAGCAGGTTGCTTTTGAAAGGAGAAAACCATAATTGGAAAGGTGATGACTACCATGAATTACAACAGAATAAACATAGAATTGTAAAAGAAGACATATAAATCATTAAGAGTGGGAGAGGGGAGCAAGAAAATATAGAGTTTTCTTCATTCTTTAATTTTTTCATTCTCGGTAGGATGGGTTTGAGCTAATATTACTATATATTTACAATAAACAGATACAGTAATGGGTTACTATGTACAAAATTGGGTAACCATAAGACAAAAACTTACAAGAGAGTCTGAAAAACTAAAAATTAACCAAGATAATAGAAAGAAAAACTTAACAAAAAAAAACACAACAAAAAAAGAAAGGAACAAGGGAAAAAATGCCAAATCAACTGCAAAATTATGTTCGAAATGGCAATAAACCAAAGTTTATCAGAAATTACTTTAAATTTCAATAGGTTAAATGCTCTAATGAAAAGACATAGAGTGACACACTGGATAATAAAACAAGAGCCTACAATATGCCACATAAAAGAGACCCACCTTTGGGAAAAGGACACAAATAGACTGTGAGAGAGAAATTTGAACAAGATATTAAACACAAACAGAAGTGAAAAGAAAGCAGGAGTAGCAATACTGATTTCACACATCATGAACTTTAAAAGAAAGACCATAAAGAAAGATGAAGAACGTTTCATGATTTAAGGAGCAATACAAGATGAGGATATTACATCCATTAACATAACTACAACCAATGTAGGAGCAACTAAATACATAAAGCAAATACTAACAGATATAAAAGGAGAAATTGCTGGGAATAAAATAATGGTAGGAAATTTAAACATCTTATTATCCTCACTGGAAGATCTTCCAGATGCAAATTTAATAATGCAGCAGAAATTAAATGATACAATATACAAATTATACATGGCTGATATTTCAGAGCATTACATCAAAAAAAAGACAATATATATTCTTCGTAAGTGCACATGGAACATTTTCTAGGATGGATCATGTACTTGGGCATAAAGAAGACTCAACAATTTTAAGACAAGTAATTATTTTAAGCATTTATTCTGAACACAATGCATGAAACTAGAAATCAACTACAGAAAACAAAAGAGAAAGAAATGACGACATGATAATTAAACAAGATGATACTAAGAAACCAATGTGTCAATAATAAAATCAAAGAAGAAATTAAAAAACACTTTGAGACAAATGACAAAAATCATAACCACACAAAATCTATGGGATGCAGCGAAAGCATTCCTAAGAAGAAATTTCATTGCAATAAATATCTTCCTTAAAAAAGATGAACAATCTGAAATAAACAACAAATCAACTAAAAGAATTAGAAAAAGAAGAGCAAACAAAACCTAAAGTCAGCAGAAGGAAGAAAACAATAAAGATCAAGGAGGAAATAAATAAAATAGAGATTTAAAATAAATAGAAAAAGTCAATCAAAGAGCTGTTTTTTTTTAAAGAGTAAATAAAATTGACAAACTTCAGGCCTAGCTCACAAAGAGGAGAAAAGACAGAGCACAATCAAAATAAGAAAGGAAAATGGAGAAATTACAACCAATACCACAGAAATTCAAAATATCTTATGAGAATACTGTGAACAACTTTATGGAAAATAAATGAATAACCTTGAAGAAATGGACAAGTTTCTGGAAATATACAGTCCACATGACTGAATCAAGAAGAAGTTGACCACTAGAACAAACCAATCACTAGAAATGAAATTGAATAAGCATAAAAAAAACAAACTCCCAATGAACAAATGTCCAGGACTGCATGGCTTCAATGGGGAATTCTATCATACATACAAAGAAGAACTCATCCCCATATTTCTCAAAATCTTCCAGAAGATTGAAAAGGAGGGGGTACTCGCAAATTCATTCTATGAAGCCACCATCACCCTGATACAAAAACCAAAGACACTACCAAAAAAGAAACTCACAGATCAATATCACTGAGGAAACATAGGTACAAATTTTCTCAACATAGTATTAGCAAACAGAATCCAACAGCACATAAAAAAGTTCATACACCATGATCAAATCTGGTTCATCCCAGGACCACAAGGATGTTTCAACATATGCAAATCAATCAATGTAATACACCCCAACAACAAGAGAAAGGACAAAAACCACATGATCATCTTAATAGATGCAGAAAAAAGCATTTGATAAGATTCAATCCCATTATGATAAAAATCCTCACCAAAGTAGGTAGAGAGGGGACATATCTCAACATAAGAAAAGCTGTTTATGACAAAACTACAGCCAGCATAGAACTCAATGGTGAAAAGCTGAAAACCTTCCTACTAAAATCTGGCAAAAGGCAAGATTCTCCACTCTCACCATTTCTATTCAACATAATCTTGGAAGTCCTAGCCACTGCAATCAGGCAAGAAAAAGAAATAAAAGAGATCCAAATTGGAAAAGAAGTTAAAAAACCGTCACTATATGCAGATGACATGATACTATATAGAGAAAACCCTAAAAGTTCCACGCAAAAACTACACAAAATAATGAAAGAATTTGGCAAGGTACAAGGATACAAGGTTAATGTACAAAAATCAGTTGCATTTCTTTACACTAATCATGAATAAACAGGAAAAGGAAGTAAAGAAACAATCCCTTTTAAAATTACACCTAAAGTAATAAAATATCTAGGAGTAAATATAACCAAGGAAGTGGAAAATTTATACATGGAGAACTACAAGGAAATTAAAGGAGACTTTAAAAAATGGAAAGATATCACATGCCCCTGGATCAGAAGAATCAGTATTGTTAAAATGGCCACATTTCCCAAGACAATCTAAAGATTTAATGCAATCCCTATTCAAATTACTAAGGACATATTTCACAGAACTGGAACAAATAATTATAAAATTTTTACAGAATCAGAAAAGACCCAGAATTGCCAAAACATAACTAAAGGAAAAGAATGAGGCTGGAGGAAACACCCTTCCAGACTTCAGACCATACTACAGAGCTACATTAATCAAAACAGCATGGTATTGATACAAAACAGACATATGGATCAATGGAACAAAGTAGCCCAGCAATGAACCCACAATCTTTTGGTCAATTAATCTTCAAAGGAGGCAAGAAGATACAATGGAAAAAAGACAGTCTCTTCAGCAAATGGTGTTGGGAAAACTGGACAGCAGCATGTAAATCAATGAAGTTAAAATACTCCCTCTCACCATACACAAAACTAAACTCAAAATGGATTAAAGACTTAAACATAAGACAAGTCACAATAAACCTTAGAAGAAAACCCAAGCAGAACATTATCTCACATACATCTCAGCAATGTTCCCCAGGGCAGTCTACCAAAGAAATAGATATAAAAGTAGAAGTAAACAAATGGGACCTAATTAAACTTACAAGCCTTTGCACAGCAAAGGAAACCATAGGCAAAACAAAATGGCAACCTATGGAATAGGAGAAAATATGTGCAAAAGATGAAACTGACAATGCTTAATCTCCAGAATATATAAACATCTCATAGGACTTAATAAGAAAAAGACAAACAACCCGATCCAAAAATGGGCAAAACACCTAAACAAGCAATTCTCCCATGAAGACATACAAATGGCCAAAGGCATATGAGAAAATGCTCAATACCACTAATTATCAGAGAAATGCAAATTAAAACTACAATGAGGTTTCACCTCATACCAGTCAGAATGACCATCATTCAGAAGTCTATAAATGACAAATGCTGGAAAGGGTGTTGTTCAAAAGGGACCCTCCTACACTGTTGGTGGGAATGTAGTTTGGTGTAGCCATTGTGGAAAACAGTATGGAGATTCCTCAAAAGACCAAAAGTAGACTTAACATATGATACAGTGTTCCCACTACTGGGCAAATATACAGAATAATCCTTAATTCAGAAAGACACCTGCACTCTAATGTTCATAGCAGCACTATTTATAATAGCCAAGACACGGAAGCAACCTAAATTTTCACTGACAGATGACTGGATAAAGAAGTGGTGGTATATTTATACAATGGAATACTACTCGGCCATGAAAATTGAGAGCATATTGCCATTTGTAGCCACGTGGATGTCCCTGGAGAATGTCATTCTAAGTGAATAAAGCCAGAAAGAGAAAGAAATGTACCACACATCACTTATATGTGGACTCTAAAAAATAAGACAAATGAAATTATAGGTAAAACAGAAATAGACACACTGACATATAATACAAACTTGTGGTTGCCAGGGGATAGGGGATTTGGAAAGGATAAAATGGGAATTTGAGATT
This sequence comes from Vicugna pacos, assembly GCF_048564905.1. NCBI lineage: Eukaryota > Metazoa > Chordata > Mammalia > Artiodactyla > Camelidae > Vicugna > Vicugna pacos. The sequence goes on from NW_027328737.1 coordinate 3,301,069, forward strand.
TGCAGATACTGAGTGACATATATAAAAAAGTAAACAAGTTTTACTCTATAGCACAGGGAATTATATTCAATAACTTGTGGTAGCCAATTTTTTTAAAATGAACATGAAAATTAATATATGTATATTAATGTATCACTGAAGAATTGTGCTGTTCACCAGAAATTGAGGCATTGTAAACTAACTATAACTCAATTTTAAAAAGTAAAAACAAAAAGTTGTCATTAAATGTGCTCAGAGAGCACATACAGATGAACCTACTGCCACTGTCAAAATGAAATCACAGTGCGTTAGGAGGAAACTTGCACTGATTTTGAGAAAAACAGGCAATGAGCCCAAACCAAATTTAATATCTTCCACTCTTCATTTTTCCCTTTGGGCTTCATTCTTATGGAAATCCGACATGGAAGGGAAGTGTTAGGGACTTCAGGATAGCTGATGCTCACTCCATGTTCTCTAATCAGCCATCTTAGCTGCGACAGGGAAGCAAGTGTCTCACTCGAAGTGGAAGAACACAGCACCAAGGCAGTGGGGGACATCAAATACATCCACAGCAAAAAGAAACAGTTTCTCAAAACATTTTGAGATATATGTCTACCAATCAGCATCATCAAAATATTCACTTGTATCTACTGCTTAAGAAGCCATCACTATGGTCTCTGAGGATACTAGAATTACAAGGGTTTACAAGATCTGACAAATAACATAATGAGTTTTTCTTCTGTCTTTAAAATTTAAAGGAACTGAAAACATTATTTTGGTGGGCTAGCTGCCCCTATTGAGAAAAATTTAAAGAAGCACAGCTATATATATAAATATCAAATCAAGCTCGGTCTCTGTACTGATCATTAGTCCCTGGCAGACACAAGATGGAAATGTGTAGCTCAAGTTCTTGGCATGAATTACTTGCTATTAATTTGTCATTAACAGTAGATTCTGTGAAACTTAAATTTAATCATATTGATTTGTTTTCTAAAATAAAGACCTCTCACTTAAAAAATAAAAAAAACCATAAAAATCTTCAAAACCTAATAAAAATGGGCAACTTGCTATAGCCTGGTTTATATTAGACATTAGGAAGGTCTCCCATTGACATCTTATTTACACTTTCATGTGCAATAAAGAAAAATCAGGATGCAGTTTAATCTAGTTCTTTTAAAAGATCTCTGAAGCCACCATAGCAAGATAGATAGGTTGATTCACACACTAGCTTCTCCAAAGTTCAGATGATTTTTACAAGTGTCATTTATTCCAAATTTGGAAACACCCTGGAGGAAGGTAGGGACAAATGGTGGTAGGAGACACACTGTAACTATAGGAAGGACCTTACCTCTTCCCTGAACATGTAGAACAGCAGAGTGAGTCATGCTTGTGGGGAGTGGAGAGGAACTGAGTGCAGATTCCACTGTGGACCTACTGAGGGTAGGGTTGGTGGGGTGCTGTTGATGAGCATGTGCTCCAAGGAAAGGTGGGGTCAGGGAGTCCAGAATCACTGGAAATGTTTTCCTGGGACATGTGTCTAGGACCGGATGGCCTGGAATGGAACTAGCATGAACAGAATTCCACAGTCCCACAAAGGTAGATTCCCAGGTCCATGAACAACCAGGACTACAGGTGTGGGGGAGATGAAGGCCACTGTCTGAGAAAGTGGAAACAGGCCATTAACAGCAGTGAGAGTGTACGTGTCAGGGCTGGGAGGTTGGGTAATTCTTAAATCTTAGTTCACATGTAGACTACAAGAGACTGGGTGTGGAGAAGCCAAAGTCAGGGTGAAGAAAAGTAGTGGGGTATATTTTTAGAAGGACACACTGAGGCTTGTTGATGTGTTAAAAGTGGGAGAGTACTCCTGGTTTTCTGTTTGGGGAGGCTAAAACCGACAGCAGTGGAATGAGAGGTGAATTCGAGGAGAGAAAGGACATGGTGATGAAGTGAAGACAATTTTCTGGGGAGGTGAAGAGGCTGGAACAGAAGTAAAATGTCTGTTTTCTCCAAAGTGATCCTCAAAAGCACAGAGATTTCAGAAGCCCCCCATTCTGCTCCCATTAGCAGTTGCCTTCAGGGACTCCGTGAGGGATAGGGAAACCACCTGCTTGATTATCACAGTAGAGAGCATCCTAGGTAGAGTGAAGAAACTTAAAAATTATATTTGAAATTATATTTTCCGAAGGCATACATTTAAGAGGTTGCCAATGGGATTCTTTTTTGAGAAGACTTGGACTTACAAATAAGTGAAAAGTATCCATTGAGATCTGCCCTGTCCAAAGTGGCAGCTGCTAGGGGGAGGGTATAGCTATGTGATAGAACATGTACTCAGCATGCACGAGGTCCAGGTTTCACTCCCCAGTACCTCCATTAAATATAAATCAATAAAAACCTAATTACACTTACAAACAAACAAAACAAAAACCAAAAAATGCACAGAAAAACAAAGTGGCAGCCGCTAGCCACATGTAACTATTGCTTGCTTGATACATAGCCAGCTGAAGTTGAGATGCATGGTACGTGTAAAATGGACTTAAATTTTGAAGGTCTAGTATGAATAAAAGCATGTGAAATATCTCATATTTTTTTCTGTTGATTATAAGCAGCAGTGATAATATTTTGGCTCTATTGGATTAAATATAAATATATTGCTAAAATCAATTCCACCTTTTTTTTTTACTTCTTTAAAAATAGTTGGGGAGGCTTCTGGAAAATTTAAAATTACATGAGTTGTTTGCATTATAATTGGTCATCCCCTGAGTTGATTTACCGGAAACATACTTTTGCCAGTCCTGTTTATTTTATGAAGTTTTATTTAATTATTAGAATTACGTTTTCATGCTGTAACCTTTACCAGCTTTCTGTTTGAAATCAAGTAGTAAGGAGCTGGCATTTTTGTTTTCCTTTGTGAATTTGATGAATGACTGCATTACTGTTTTGTGTTTTCTTTTCCAAAATTTAATTGTGTGCTGGTTAATTCCAGGAAGGTGATGTCTGAAATTTTTTGTTTTTTGTTTTTTCTCTTTCCCTTTTTAAAGGTAAAATTGCACCATCCTGGAAATAGTTATCTCAGAGTATTAGGAATTATTTTTTAAATCATTCACCTTTCAAAATTCCTTCACTGGGCCTGGCAGCTCACACCATGACTGTATTGCTCTTTACAGCTGCATTTTCAAAACATTTTATTGATGTATATTTGATTTACAGTGTTGTGTTAGTTTCAGGTGTACAGCAGGGTGATTCAGTATATATATATATTTTTTTCTTTTTCAGATTCTTTTCCACTGTAGGTTATTACAAGAAATTGAATAAAGTTCCTTGTGATATACAGTAGGTCCTTGTGCTTATCTATTTTATATATAATGGTGTGTATCTGTTAATATAGCCTCTTTTTAGATGCAAACAACATAGGTTGGGGCTCGGGGCCTTGAAAAACAAACACTACTAAGGCCATTCGCCCAGGCTTTGGGGGCTTTCTGAGTTTGCCCCTCTAGGGGAAGGGAATGGCTCCTGTCATGGGATGTGATGGTGCTTGGGCATCAGGGCTCTTTCCTGTAGCCATGGCTGGGTGTCGTCAGTGAGCAGGGCATAAAAATTGATGCCTATGCTGAACTGGACAGGAGGTTCTGTGGAAAGTGTTTTCTCACAATATTATCTTTTTCTGAGTGGCAGGGGATAATTATTTGACAACTTCTGTGTGATGATAAGAAATGTGTGTGGTAGAGTAGCCTTTCACATCTTACCTCTTAAAGCAGTCACTTTCCCTCCCTTTTAGTTACAAAAGAATTTATGTTGTTGGGAAAACTACTCATTAAGTGGACTTACCATAGTCACAGCCTTATGTCACTTAAAATATTTTCTTCTTGTGCTTTGCGGAACATTATAAAGCTGATAGAAAGAAAACAAGCAGGAAGGAATACTCCTAAACTCATTCTATGAAGCCACCATCAGTCTGAAATCAAAAACAGGCAAAGACACCATGAGAAAAGCGAATTAAAGACCAATATAACAGAAGAACATAGATGCAAAAAATCTTCAAGAAAATACTACCAAGTAGAATGCAACAGCACATAGAAAAGATCATACATCATGATCAAGTGGGGTTCATCCCAGGGACACAAGTGTGGTTCAACACATGCAAATCAAAAACACAACAACAAGAGAAAGGACTAAGATCACATGATAATCTCAATAGATGCAGAAAACACACTTAATAAAACTCAATGGAGAGCTATAAAACATTGATGAAGGAAATTAAAGAAGTTTCTGAAAAATGGAAAGATACCCCATGCTCCTGTGTTGGAAGAATCAATATTGTTAAAATGGTCATACTGCCCAAAGCAACCTACAGATTTATTGTGATCTCTATCAGGTTACACAGGACATTTTTTATAGAATTTGAACAAATAATCTTAAATTTATATGGAATCACAGAAGACCCAGAATTGCCAAAGCAATATTGAAGAAAAAGAATGAAGCTGGAGGTATAACCCTCCCAGACTTCAAACAATAATACAGAACTACAGTCATCAGAACAGAATGGTATTGACATAAACACAGGCATATGGATCAATGGAACAGACTAGAAAGCCCAGAAATAAACCCGCAGACCTGCAGTCAATTAGTCTTTGACAAAGATAGGCAAGAAAATACAGTGAGCAAAGACAGTCTCTTCAGCAAATGGTGTTGGGAACACTGGACAACAGCATATAAATCAATGAAGTTAGAACAACCCCCACACACCATACACAAAAATAAATTCAAAATGGCTTAAAGAATTAAATATTAGACAAGACACTGTAAATCTCCAAGAAGAAAACATAGGTAAAACATTCTCTGACATAAATCTTAGCAATGTCCACGTAGGGCAGTCTACCCAAACAATAGAACCCTTAGACACCTCTTCAATCCACGATTCCACAGTGTTCAAAAGAGTAATTCACTTGTGCAGCTGGATAATAAGCCACAGATGCCAGACCACTGGGCTTTTCTAGATTTCTTGTAATGTCAAAGAAATTCAGAAAAGTCATTAGCTATTTGAAGAAATCTTTGGTGTCTCATTTTACAGTTAAAATTTTTTATTCCATTTTTCTAAAATTCAAAACTTCTGATTATATTAATGCATAATCATACAGACACCATTTTCAGGTGTACACACTACACTTTTTTCTCATCATTATAAACAAAGTTCAATTAATCAAGAAGTTACAATGACTTACAAATTATGTCCTAGGAAATGAAGCAGATACAAAACATGTGAAAAAGAGCAATCTTATGATAGTTTGGAATCTAGCTGGAGACATAAGTACTATGTTGTGCCATCAAACAATTACTTGGTTTTGTGTTACATTCCAGATATATAAAAGAAGTTCCAAGAGAAGAAAACTTTTGTGACTTGAAACATGACATAGCTTTGCACCTGAAGGACACTCAGTAAATACTAAAGGAGGGAACACATGAATGAACAAGAAAAACCAGCATAGCTGTGCAGATACATAGGCTTGAGCAGGGTTTTCAGCAACCAGCAACACAAAATCTGCTCCTCACCAAGGAAGAGCCCTCAAGTCTAAATACACACCTGAAATATTTCATTGAGTCTAAAGGCACATATTTGTTTTCATGTCTCAGCTTCTCAGAAATTGATGAGATGCCATAATTTAAAGAGTAGCATTTTTTCTTTCTAATAGTTAAAATAAATGTGTATTTCAAGCTTCTTAAATTTGATCAAACATATTGATTGACTCTAAACAAATGTTATTGTATGTAATATAATTTCAAAATTAATCATTTAATACATGTAAATTTATATACCTAATTATAAATTTTATTATACATAACAGCTCAAAAATGTAATGAAAGCCAATGAAAACTTGTGATGTCAAATCCTGTGAGTTCTAATTCTTAAAGTTTCAAAACATAAGACAACAAAATTACAACCACTACAAACTCATACAGCACATCTTAAAATCTAGAGCATGCAGAATTTGCAATGTTACTTCAAATGGTGCTGTGAGGTAAATAACTGCAGATACTGTAAACAAACCTGTTATAGAAACATGGCAGATATTCTTTCCACTTTATACTAAAAGGTGGAAAGCTAGGGAAAAGAAAATAATTTTGTTGCTATAATTTTATCTATAAATAAAAGAATAAAATACTGACCATCTTAACATGTAGAAGTTTTACTGAAAAAGAAATAGAAATAGTCTACTGGAAAAGTGCAAACAGGCATGAATTAAACTGCTGACACAACCTTAGTACAGCAGCCTAGTCTAATTAGTATAGGAAGTTACGTCAAGGAAAGAGCTTCCCTACAAATTTTTTTTTATCATTATCAGCCTCAATATCTGAATAGAAAAGGATATGAACTAGTGAAACATTAATCAATTAAGGGAAGAATAAACCTTAAATCTGTAGGAGAAGCTGCATTTATCTATTCACCTACAGGCATGTATGTGTGTATAGGAATTTCTCATAAGAATTACATAGTGAATCTGACTTTTGCTATGTACCGGGGTAACAAGTCACTTAGTATTTTTAGCCTTAAGATTCATCACTATAAAATGAAATAGCACTATATGAGTTTCTGTAATATGCCCATCACTGTGCTAGATGTTTTGTGTAAATTATCTCAATCTCCAAAAGATTCCTACCAGATAATTAGTATTTACTTCACATAACCAAAACTCAGTCACCTAAATTTGATTTCATTGGCCAAGTCAGGCAAACTCCAAAGCCCTTTTCCTTTACTAAATGGTACTATGTATATATAAACATGAATATGCACAAATACAGTCCACTACATGAATCAAGACATAGCAATGGGACAGCTAGAGACTACTGTCTAATTTTTTCTACATAACACACTTCTGCAATGAGAATTAGTTCAATCATTCATCATTAAGTGATGAGGTCAGTATAATGAGAAAGTCACATTGGTCCAGAAAAAATTATTTCCAGCATAGTAATGTTTTAAACCCGTGAGGGATCAGCTTTCTCACAGAGTTTTAGCAATATATGATGACATTAAGGAAAACACATGACCATCCTGTGGAAGACGGTGAACAGAGGCCAGTTAATGGCTTCAAGAACTGCTAAGATTTCTACAATATTAGACTATCTGGATGAGCTGTGAATACAAATAAGCCATGAAAATATTTCCCCATGTTTACTTAAAAAAAAATAAGAGGGGAGTATCTAAAGAAGAAAGTCTACATCCTGGATCAGAATTTTTAATTTTGACAATTTATCTTTAACAGAATTGAATGCCCTCATGGTACTACATTTCAAAGAAGACTAACTGATGTTGGGTGCAAATGTTCAGCTATACTAGAATTTTATGAGAACTGTTACCAGTTTTGCTAGTACAGAGATTACAAGGCTGCATAATTCTGAGTTGCTTGTCCATATTTTTAGGGTATAATTTTGCAGAACTTTAGTTTTTTTTTCCAGAGACACATATATTGCTTTACAAGAGAACTGCCTGTATTATGGTATGTAGAAAACCTAGTTTCACCACCAGCTTTATTCAGACCTAGTCTAAGTTCTTCAGTATTTGCTGCTACAGAGTAAAACCAATCTACACTGAGAGGTTAAATAAACTTTATTGCTGCTAAACAATTAAGAATTACTTTGTCAAACCAAATCATTGCCCATTTTTATTTTTACTTTAAGAAATAAAAAGAGTTGGAGTGAAATATTTGAAATAAACAAAAATAGAAGATAACATTTTAAAATACAGATTATGTAAACAGAAGTATAATATATGATTTCAAAATTCTCAAAATTATGCTAAATTAAATGTAAATTCTAGTATATACTATGTATTAAAAATATTTTGTCAGTTAAAAAAAATTTTTAATTCTACAAGGAAGATGACATTTGTTACAATAATAATATAGGTTTTTCCCTTAGAAGTAGTCTACAGACAGCATACTTGAGATTATTTTCCTTATGAAAATATCAAATTATTAAGGAGAAAACAATATTTACCAATACTTGTCACAGAAAATACACTTTACTAAGTTGGATTCTTCATTTAAATCTCTCTCTGTAACGTGTCTCAGACATCACTAATACTTTAAGAATGTCAAACCCTAATCAAATTTTAACTCTGGTAAAGTAAGTTACTAAAAATGATCACTATTGAAAGTTATTAAATTTCCACTGTGATAAAACAAAATAGGAATCAAAATTGAACAGTCCTACATAAAATAAAATGTTTATTTAACAACTAGAGCTTACATTGCTCAGTAAGTGTTTTACTCTCCTCATCGAGATAATTGAAACTTTCAGAGCTAGGCTTCTGTCAATTTGCTACCTCTCAATCTCAGAAGGCTTTTGTTTCTTGATTTCTCCTTCCTTCCTTCCTGTCTGTGAAGAAAAGAGTGATCCCTATCATTCCCAAGACTAATATCTGTCCTTTTGATTTTGTCTACCCCACATCTCCTCCAGAAACTTGTTCTTTAAATCATCTCCCTCCTGCTTAAAAGTTCAATTGCTTTAATCTCATTTATCTCTCTTTCCATGAACATTATTCTTCCTAAGTTTAAGAGATAATGTTGTTCCATGAAACTTGCCTGTGTTTTGTGTATTCAGATACACTGCTGTAAAATGTACCTCTTACTATGACTCACAGTGAAAAAAAAAAAAAGCTTGAAAGTTACTTAACTAATCTTGTGCCTTCATTTCATAGATGTGAACATTGAACCCACGGATCTGATCTATCAAAATTCACTCACTTAGTAATAGAATCCTTGACTTTTCAATTCCCTCTATGGACAGAGCTTTTCTTTACTTTTCAAACTATGTCATGACATGGTGTCATTTAGTGACGACCCCTTGTCATTATCTTAAAGTTATCTGTCAATAGATGCTTTATATTAATATTAACTGAAAACTCAAGTTACTGGTTCCAAGTAAGGTCAGAATTCTGGACCAAAATTATTAATATCCCCATTTTGTTCATGTGCATCTCTTTTATAGTAGGTCCATGAAGTGCCTTTTTATTTCAGTCACTTTTTCCCTTTCTAGGTCATACCTCAGATAATGCTGTCTGCCTTGGAAATCAGACCATCTTATCTTGGGTGTCTGACTGTAGAGGAGAAGGCAAATATGTGTATTTTCCCAGTTTTCTAGGATGTTCTGTGTCCTCTGGGGTGACATATTGGAGATACTTTACAAAAATGTGCGCTGTTGGGAAAGTAACACGACTTGCTTTACCCTATGTGCAGGCTGGAAATGAAGGTCAGTGGTGGGCTTGGCAGTGGCAGCCGCATAGTCTTACTGAGCCGTCCTCCAGCAGGGGGCAGCACTTCCTTTACTGCTACTGGAAGGGCGGGAGAGAGTGTTTGGTTGTGTCTGGGTGGCCTTCCAGTACCTTTCCAATAACTGTAGTATGTGCTTTACTATGTTAAGGAGCTCCTCCTTTCACTCTTGAAATAATTTGATTTCTTTGAAGTTGATTTTTGAATAAAGATTTACAGAATTAATTTAGTTGTATTCAAAGAAGTTTAAAAACCCTCCCATCTTTAGTAACAACTTTACCATGATTTATCATCATGTTTGTATAAGGACCATTTAACATTGTTTTTGTAATAGAAGAAAAAACATTTTAACTTTCAAAAATAAATTTATTATTTTCTAATTGTGCATTTATTACATTTATTTTGAAGTAAAACCTGTAATCTTTAATCATCTAGAATAATCACTGTTAACATTTATCTATGTGCAATTTTTAAATGTATAAATAAATTTTTTAAATATACAGCTAGGCTGAAGCAATATGTTGTCTACCAGAAATTTACACAACATTGTAAACTAACTTTGCTTCAATTAAAAATAAATCTCCTAGAAGAAAACATAGGCAACACATTCTCTGAAATAAATCTTACCAATGTTCTCCTAGGGCAGTAAACCCAGGCAATAGAAACAAAAGCAAAAGTAAACAAATGAGACCTAATTGAACTTACAATCTTTGCACAGCAAAGAAAACAATACACAAAACAAAATGACAACCTATAGAATGGGAGAAACTATTTGCAAATGATGAATCTGAATACTGCTTAATTCCCAGAATATTAAAAAAATCAGCTGATACAACATTATAACAACAACAATAAAAAAAACAGTCCTATCCAAAAATGGGCAGAAGATCTAAACATGTAATTCTCCCATGAAGACAAACAAATGGCCAATAGGCACATGAGAAAATGCTCAGTTTTGCTAATTATCAGAGAAATGCAAATTAAAACTACAATGAGATATCATCTCACCAGTCAGAATGGTCATCACTCAAAAGTCCACAAATGATAAATGCTGGAGGGAGTGTGGAAAAAGAGAACCCTCCTACAGTGCTGGTGGGAATGTAGTTTGTTGCAGCTATTATGAAAAGCAGTATGGAGATTCCTTAAAAAACTAAAACAGACCTAACAGATGATCCAGCAATCCCACTCCTGGACATACATCTGGAGGGAACTCTAATTCAAAAAGCCACATGAACCCCAAAGTTCATAGCAGCACTATGTACTATAACCAACCTAAAATGTCTATCAAAAGATAACTGGATAAACAAGCTGTGGTATATTTATATGATGAAATACTACTCAGCCATAAAAAGAATAAAATAATATCATTTGCAGCAACATGGATGGACTTGGAGATCATCAGTCTAAGTAAAGGCACTCAGACTGAGAAAGAAAAATTCCATATAATATCACTCACATGTAGAATCTAAAAAAAGAAAAAAGACACTGATGTACTCATCTACAAGACAGAAAGAGACTTGCAGACATAGTAAACAATCTTATGGTTACTGGGGGAAAGGGGATGGGGAGGGAAAAATTGATAGTTTGAGATATGCAAACATTAACTACTGTATATAAAAATAGATTAGAAAACAAATTTCTTCTGTATAGCACAGGGAAATATACTCAATATCTTGTAGTAATCTATAATAAAAAATGTGAAAATGAATATATTTCTGTATATGTATGACTGAAACGTTATGCTGATCACTAGAAATTGACAAATTGTAACGGTATAATTTTAGAAAATCTTAATTGACCAAAAAAAAAGTCAAGAAGAAAAAAAATATATATATATATGTGTATTCAACTAGATTCTTAGTCGTATCACTTAACGTGTAATTTGGATGATAATTTTACCTCTGCCACCTTCTTACAGATTGATGCATTGGGAGTCTCCCTGGGCCTCTCCATCACCTCTCAGTGTGGAGACTGTCCGCACTTCCTGCTAGAACTTTGGTGTTCTTGTGGCTTTAGTTACTGTCTCTATGTTGGGATCCAAATCTGCATCTCTAGTCCCTAAGGCTTTTTTATATTCTTCTAACTGCCTGTCAGAAATTTTCAACTGGATGTTTTATAGGCACCTCTTCATGTAAATCTTTACTCTCCCCTGGGGCTCTTAGCGTGACTTACAAACTTTTTGCAATCACGTTGGTGTATTTCTCTCCTGTCGCCTTACTGTTCTACTTAGTTACCTCCCACCCATTCTGGGCTGGTTTCCTAGCTTCTGAACATCTCCTTCCTTCAACTTGGCCTGGCTACTCAGACATCAGGTTTCAGAGCCTGATTTCTGGGAAATGTTTTTGAACTCCTCTTTGACCTCCTTAAGACTGGGTCAAGTGCTTCAATGTACCCTGTGATACCTTTTTCCACCATAGCATTTGTCACTTCATATAGTATTATTTTTGCCTGTTTATGAGATATAAACTTATTATTCACAATTTCCTAACATCTAGTCTGGGGCCTGGCACTTAGTAGGGATATAATAAAAATTGTTTGGATAAATGAGCAGTATTATAAAATGTCCCCAGTCTAATTAGCTGTAATTAGTCTTCTACATTATTTTTAATGTCTTTCATGGTATTGGCATTTAATTGCACTAAGGTTCACCCAGTGTTTGGACATTTTCCTTTCTTCTTTTCTTTTAAGTACAGCACGAATGGGTTTTCATAGTTCAGTGTTCAGAAGAAGCCTCCCCTTTATTTTCTCATGGGAGACTCAGCTGAGCTTAACATGCCTGAGTGGTGCATTTGATTAGGATTAAAGAACCGGAGCTATCACCCAGCTCTGCTGTGTCCTGCTTTATTGCCCTATTCAGCTGCTTATATGGCTCTTATGAGAACTTCATAGAGGCTTCTGATTATTTTTTAACTTGCCTGCCCTCAGACTCAATGGAGGTTAATTTAACAGTCTCTTCCTCTCCCTACAGGGTGCTGTTAGCTAATAATATATTTGAAAAGAATTCTCTAACCTAACAACTTCCCCATATCTGTTTAAACTTTGTTACTGAGACATTTGTGGAGCTGGCTCTTTTCTATGATTTCCTCTTAGTATTTTGCTAATGCCATGGCAAGGAATTGGCCCTAGTGAACAGAATGAGTTACTTTTCTTTTGGTGGTTTCTGATCAGCTGGCAGTATCTGGCCCATAAAAAGCGGACCTTACCCCTACTTCACACTTCTCTAGCCATTCCTTTCCTGGTTCTCTTATTTCCTGAATATGTATTTCCCAGGTGCTATTTTGGGCCTTGTCTTCTCTACATCTTCATGTTAATTGCAAAGATTATTGACAAATTTTACTTTTTGTTTATCATCTCAGATTGCAGTTGCTTCTTGCATATCCCATAAACCTGAGAGTGAGGCTTAGATAACTCAGGTACCTTATACGTCAACTGATTAAGCAGGGCTCTTTCCCCTTCCTTCACTGAAGTTCTGAGTTGCTCCTGTATTTGTAGTTTTTGAAGACTGTCACTATCACTGCTGTCATCTGGGCTCTGAACCTGGCCAGAACATATCAGTTCTATTTCCCATAACACCTCCTGAATCTCTCTATGATGCACACCCTACCATGGTCAGTTCAGGAATGAATTTTCTCTGACCTGCTCACTGCTCTTCCATCTGGCCTCATCCTCCAATTCCTTGTGAAGGTGCACATTCACAGGGAGCCTCGGGTGCTTGTCTTTTCTAGCTCTGCAATGCTAACCACCTGTTGCAAATTGCATAGCCCTTAACATTAATATCAGTTCTGCCCCTCTTTATCAGGATCTGGCAGTGCCTTTTCATGTGAATTCTCTGATTGTACAACTTAAGCACCAGATGAAGATTTTCTGTAACTTTCTTTAAAAATTGTTCCAAGTTTAAATAGACCCTTGGCTTTCAGCTTTTATCTGCTGTTTAAAAGCAGTGCAGTGTTTTTTGACAGGGGACCATGGGCTCTTAAATACTGGTGCACCTCTAGGAAGATCCAAGAATCATTTGGAATTGCTGTGACCTTATTGACAGTCTTAAGTGAGTAGGCCATGGGACCACGGTCAAAGTCCACAATAACTTGCATGTGTGTGAGGTGGGAAGTAAATATATGCATGTGCCAATAGCATGAGAAATTATTATGAACAATATGCATGCGTGGGCATAATAAAAGGGCAAGTGCATATGCCCGAGGATGGGCTTCACCCGCTTGTAATGCAATAAACTGTTGTTTTGCTCCATGTCAGCTCTTCACGCATTATGTCAGCTCCTTGTGCATTTTTTCCAGTTGGGCAGCTCACCTCCTCGCATTCCCTCTCCAGCCTCCCACTGCTGACAGACCTAAACCATTATTTCTCATTATTTCTAAGGCTGTAGATTTGCTCAAGCTACTTCCCTGTACCCCAAAAATATTTGGATTCCCTCCACTTTCAGAATGTTTACATAAGTTCCAGATAGCCTGGCATTCTGAGTGTATTACATAATGGCTTAGAACTACGTTTCCAGTCTCATAACCTGCTCTTTTACACCATATTCCTGGTATACCTCCTGTCAGAGCTAGATAGGTGTATCTGAGGCCCGCTGGCCTGGGGCACCCTGTTAATTCCCTCCCCCACACCCTTCATCCTCTACATCATAAACTCTTCAGTTCCAGCTCAATCATAAGCCTTCTCTGGCATGCTCAGATGAAAATAATACCACACTTATCACCACTAACACCTAAAACTTTGTACAATGGAATGATAGTTTTTTCTAAGCACTGCTCCTACTCACTGGATGTTCCCACAGCAGGACATTATATCCCTACAGCACCCAGCACATAATTAGCACTTGCTATTTTTTTGATGAAAAAATTGTCACTCTATCAGTTGCCACCTGTGATCCACCTGTTTGTAAGTTGAGAGTACTGTGGATTCATTGGTTTAGCTCCACACTATGAAAGTCTTCTTTGTGAAGAAACTTGTTCATAAAGGTGAAATTTCCCTTAGCTCACCATGATTCTGTTCTGCTAAACTTTTAACTCATTTTGAAGTTTACAGGTAGGGCATGAGAGTCAAAGTGAGCCTGTGGGCATATATATTTTTACTTGATAAGTGTAGAAATTTATTGTTATATTGAGAAGATGATCAGACTAGGACTCAGAATACAGACCTAAATTTGAGTTCTACATTTCCACCTAAGCTTAGATAATTCATTTAAAATCTCTTGGTCTTAGTTTCCTCTATAAGGGAAAAGTTGCATAAGATAGTTTCAGGTGTCAGTTTGGAATGAAAAAGCCTATATAAGTGTTTTTGAACAGGAGGCTGCAAACTTTTTCTTTAAAGGACCAGATAGTATTTTAGGCTTTGCTTGCCATAGACTGTTGCAGCTCCTCGACTCTGCTATTAGTAGCTTGAAAGTGGCCATAAACAATATGTAAACAAGAATTTCAGTATTTTATTTATGAGAACATTACTATATAGTTTCATTTTTATGAAATTATAAAACAGCAATACTTATCTGTGCTTGAAAAAAAGCTCAAAATTATGTCTGCCTCTAGGATGGTTGGTGTTGGGATTGACTGGGTATGGACATAAGAGACATTTATAGGGTGATGGTAATGTTCTCTATCTTGATAGTGGCTTGGATCATATAGGTTGAACTCAAGTAATGATACATTGGAGGTTTGTGCATTTCACTGAATATAATTTGCTTTCTCAATTTTAGTTAATATGCATGGAGTGTTTAAGGGTAAAGTGTATGGACATCTGCAACATGAAATGTATTAAAAACAGATGGTGAATAGATATAAGATAAATATAGTAGACTACTGTAAAATCTAGGTGGGTTTATGGATGTTCACTTACATTTCTTCTAACCTTTCTATGTATTTGCAAATATTCCTAATTAAATGTTGCAAAAAAAGTAATAAATGAATATACTGATGTTTTCCTTGACTGCCTTCTACGAGTCACGGATTCTTTCCTGCAGATAATGATTGCTTGCCAGTTTTTCTACCAGTGCTTTTCCAACACGATTATGTACGTCTGTCTGTATATGTCTGTATGTGTGTGTGTATATATGGGTCTATGTGGAATATGTAGGAATCATTTTCTTTTCCACTTTTACATGAGTAATAGGAAGAATATATGTTCTTGAACTTATATTTTCCCACTTAATGTGTTGATTGTGTTTCCTCGTCTCTCTCTATATATAGTATGCATGTATATCTCCTTTGAATCATCGCAAAATATTCCACAGTGGAGTGATATATATCCAAGTTTATACATATATATATTTCTTGGTGATATATATTTAGATTTTTCCATTTTTCTCTTACAAATTGCTGCAGTGCAATTTGTAAAAGATAAAAGCTATTTTTCTAGGGTAGACACTGAGAAATGGAATCACCAGTTTGTAGTATGTGTTTATTTTTATATTAAAAGATTGTCCTCCTTTAAAGCTGTACCAGTAGTTCCTCCTGCAGAGATTAAATTACCTTTTTATTTTCAATTTTCTGAACATTGATTATCACTTTAATTTCTTTTTTTTGCTAATATGATAGGATGCTGGTATCTGGTTTGGTTAATTTGCAGTGTCTCTGGTGACTGCAACTGAGCATATTTTGCTTACACTATTTCCATTCCTTTACACTCATGTGTTCATCATCTTGCTATCTTCTGTCTTGTAATTCCTTTATTTTAGAAATTGTACTTGTTTTAAATTAATATTTTCATTTTTATGGGCTTTTCCTAATCATTTATCCCAAAATATATTGCATAATCTTGCATTCTTCACCATTTCAATTGCCAACAGTGTTACATGCAAAACTCCATTTTATATGGATCCTTTCCTAGACAATGTTCTGTTTTGTTAATTTCTACCTGGGTACTGTGCTATTATCATACTGTGTTATGTAAGCTCTATGTAAGTGTAAAATAAAATAAATGTGTGAAGATTGTGTGAGTACAGTCTCTCCAGTTTTGGCATCTGTATATTATTAGCCTTATAAAAACCATCTAGGTAAAATTGCAGAAAAGGAAAATATGTGTAGAAAAATGTATTTCTCGAAAATTGGGAGAACAATCTAAAGGCATTTGGACATGAGAGATAGAGCTGTATTTATTTTTTCTAAGAACTTCTGATTTGAAAATATTAACCAGCTCTTACTTAGGCATTACCAGTAGGTCTTACTGGTTTCTCTTCTCACCGTTGCTTTATATGATTTTCTTGTCTCAGATTTTTTAAAAGAAAATTTTAAAAAATGAAAAATATACAATTATATTAAATTTATGGAATTTAGTCCATGCGATTTGTCCTTTTTCTCATGTTAGACATATAATATATAAGAAAATTTTCTCCCCAACCAAAAAAAAAACAAAAAAAATTATGCCTCTAGAGGGCAGAATTCCTCATACAAGTATGACAAATATAAAAGAATTCCACTGTCCAAGACGTTTAAGAGACAAAAGATAAATAAGTTTTTACAAGTTTCTTTCTTGTAAGATGTCTCAGAAACTTTAACCTACCATTGTGCTTTATGAATCATCAATAGGCCACTATTATGGTACACAGTGTTTCTTCAAACTTAATCACAGAAAACTTTCTTCAAGGGCCATCTCTAGTGACTACTCCTACAGAATGCATTTGGAAACAATCTAGTAGACAAATTCTCTAGTTGACAAGTTTCAATTCCTTTTTTTATTCATAGACTTGCTCCTCTGATTTTTAAAATTGATATTTAGACATCCCCTTCTATTCGCAGATCACAGCTGAGACTGGAATAAATATTTACACTCATTTATTTTGGGCAAATCAGAAACATGGAGAACTTACTGCTTGGCTTGCTCAAAGGACAACAGTGAAAGAAAGAAAAGAAGGCAAAATAAAAAGCAAGAAAGAAAGAGAGAGTGAGAGAAAGGCTGGTACTATAACTAGTTGAGAGACCCCTAGCTTTTAAAATCACAAAGCAGTTGAAGTGTGCATAAAAAAATATTTTCATACTTACCCAAACTCAGAATATTAAATGCTTGAACTTCATTAACCTCTTTCCACAGTCCATGTCAGCTGAAATTAAACTTCCTAATTTAAACATCTGTTGTAAGCCTGATGAGATATCTATTGATCTCTATAGATGAGATGTTCTTAAATTTTAACTTGTGAGAGAGTGCTTAAACAAAATTACTCCCCTCTTTTGTTGACATTTGGTCTTTCACTGAAAGGATGAAAGCAGTTTTAGAATATAGACATGCCCCCACTCCCCAAGTACTCCTGCAGAATACTTGGAGAATAATGGAGGATGAGCCATGACTTCAAATATAATACATGAATCCAAATGTTTGATTCCTAAATAGACTTTATCCATAAACAGTGTTTGAAATGTTTTTTTCTTTTTAATTTTCCATGACTATGAGGCATGTCACAAAGACAATGCAAGTACAGGCATACCTTGGAAACACTACAGGCTCAATTCCAGGCTACCACAATGAAGTCAATGTTGCAACAAAGCAAGTCACAGGAGTTTTGGGGTTTCCTAGTACAGGTAAACTTATAGTTACAATATATTATAACCTACTAAGTGCACAATAACATTATGTCTAAAAAATATACATACCTTAATCAAAAAATACTTTATTGTTAAAAAATGCTAATCATCCACTGAGCTGACAGTGAGCTGTCATGTTTCTGCTGGTGGAGGATCTTGCCTCCATGTTGGTGGCGGCTGACTGACCAGGGCGGTGGTTGCTGGAAGCTGGGGTGGCTGTGGTAATTTCTAAAAATTAAGCAGTGAAGCTTGCTGCATCAATTGGCTCTTGCTTTTACAAGTGATTTGCCTCTAATGTGTAATGCTGTTTGATAACACTCTATCCGCAGTAAAACTTTTTTCAAATCTGGACTCAATTCTCTCAAACCCTATTGCCACTTAATCAAGTTTATGTAATATTCTAAATTCTTTTTGGTCATTTCAACAATCTTCATAACATCTTCACCAAGAGTAGATTTCATCTCAAGCATAAATGTCTTTGTTCATCCATAAGGAGCAGCTCTTCACCCATTTACATTTTATCCAGAGATTGCAGCTAATTCAGTCACATCTTCATGTTCCAATTCTGATTCTTATTATCTTGCTATTTCCACCACATCTGTAATTCATTCCTCCACTGAAGGTTTGAACTCAAAAAGTCTTCCAGGAGGATTGGAGTCAATGTCTTTCAAACTCCTGTTAATGTTGATACTTTGACCTCTTCCCACAAGTCACAAATGTTCTTAATGGCATCTAGAATGGGGAACCCTTTCCGGGAGGTTTTCATTTTACTTGACACAGATTCATCTGAGGAATTTCTACCTATGACAGCTGTAACCTTGCAAAATATATCTTAAATAATATGACTTGACAGTTGTAGTCACTCTATCCATGAGCTGCAGAACATATGTTTTGTTAGCAGGCACATAACGTTAATCTCCATCAGAGCTCTTGGTTAATCAGCTGCATTGCCAATGAGCAATAATATTTTGAGAGGAGTCTTTTTGTTTTTGTTCTGAGGTCTCAACTGTGAGCTTAAAATATTCAATAAGCCGTGTTGTCAATAGATGTGTTCTCATCTGGGCTTTGTTGTTCCATTCATAGAACACAGGAGAGCAGACTGAACATAATTCTTCAGGGCCTGATGGTTTTCAGAATGGTAGATAAGTACTGGCTTCAACTTAAACTAACCAGCAATGTTAGATCCGAATGAACGTCCTAGATGGCATCTTCCAATATAAGGGTGTTCCATCAACACTGAAAATCTGTCATTTAGTGTGGACACCAAATTGAATTACCTTATTGAGATCTTGAGGCTGACTTGCTGCACTTTCTCCATCAGCCTTTATTATTTCCCCTTGTACTTTTGTGTTATGGAGATTGTGTCTTTCCTTAAACCTCATCAGCCAACCTCTGCTAGCTTCAGACTTTTCTTCTGCAGATTTCTCAACTCTCTCAGCCTTCAGGGAATTAAAGAGAATTAGGGCCTTGCTCTGGATTAGGTTTTGGATTAAGGGAATGTTGTGGCTGATTAGATTTTTTATCTAGAACAATAAAGCTTTCTCCGTATCAGCAATTAGCCTGTTTCACTTTCTTATTATTAGTGTATTCACTGGAGTAGCACTGTTACTTTCCTTCAAGAACTTTCCTTTGCTCACAATTTGGCTCATTTGCACAAGAGGCCTAGTTTTCAGTCTATCTCAGCTTTGGCATGTCTTCCTCACTGCACTTAATTGTTTCTAGCTTTTGTCTAAATTGAGAGACATGCAACTCTTATTTTCACTTGAACACTGGGACCACTGAAGTGTTACTAATTACCCTGATTACAATATTGTTGTGTATTAAGGAACAGGGAGGTCTGAAGAGAGGGAGACAGATGGGGGAATGACAAATTGGTGGAGCAGCCGGAACACACAGCATTTAACAATTATGTTTGACATCTTAAATGGGTGTGGATTTGGCACCCAAAAATAATTACCATAGTAACATCAAGGATTACTGATCACAGATTACCACAACAAGTACAATAATAATGAAAAATTTTGAAATATTGCAAGAATTGCTAAAATGTAACACAAAGACATGAATTGAGCAAATGCTGTGATAGAGCTGCCACCAGCACAGTGAAGTGAGACTAGAAGAAAACATTGCACCAATTTTAACATGAATAATAATCACAATTATCTCTGGTAAAGCAAAATTTTAAAACTATTACTTATATAAAAATATAAAAAAATGAACTTATATAAAAATATTTTAAACAAAAAAAGTAGACAATATTAAGAGACATTTTCAGAAAATACATAGTAAATTTTCATAAGAAGTTTCCTAAGTCAAAAGAGAAGCAACAAACTTATTCACCTGAGATCAGAATTAATTGTCCAACAAACATTTTTAAAAGATTTTTAAAGGATCTGGGCTTATTACTCTAGTGAGCTATAAAATGGTATGGATTCTTGCAAAAAGATAGAGAGGGAGGGAGAGATAGATGAAAGAAAGAAAGGAAGGATGGAAGGAAGGAAGGATGGAAGGAAGGAAAGAGGAAAGAAACCACATTTAAGTAGAGAGATGGTAAATAAATTATTTCAATTATAGATATTTTAATAGAAAATTATGAGGAATACTAAAACAGATATTATAGAAAAAGTAGAAGGCCTTCAATTAAGCCACCAAACAACTCTCCATCATAGTCTAACAGTATCAAAAATCAGTAGATTCAAAATATGAGAAATTAATTTTCTTTTAGCTTTAGATAAGCCATATGATACAAGAGACACTACCAAAGTACAACTTTAGACGCATTTTGTTTGAAAGAACTTCCAAACTTAACAATAAATGTCAATATGTACCTTAAAAAAATCAAAATTATAGCATGGATTACTTTTCATCTTTTACTCGGCCAAAGACGTTCAGCTATATATTAAAATATTAGTCTCTGTCTCAATAGACAGCTCCAGCCATGTTAGGTTAAAAAGCTACACTTATTGGATTTTTAAAAGGAGAAACTGATATTCCTCTTATTGCTCTGCTCCACTATATGATATACATAGAGTAGATTTGTGAGGGGGCGAGTATAGCTCAGCAATAGAGTGTGTGCCTATCATGCACAAGGTCCTGTGTTCAATCCCCAGTGCCATCATCAAAAACAAACATACAAATATACCTAATTACCTCCCCCTCAAAAAATAGAAGGAAAAAATATTTGTGCCCAGCATTCTAAAGCTATGAAAACTAGCATGAATTAAGTTGTTAAAACTGATAAGTATGTTCATGAAAATAATAAGAATCCTAGCCAGCTTGCAAAACTATTGGAAAAATAGAAAGAAAAATACATTTAAGAATCTTGTGTATCTTGCTCAATGGTTGAGTAGAAGAAGAAGTTCACAAAGATTTACTGTATTATTAACTCTGATCAAGAAAGTATTTTTTCAATATTCAATAATCAAAGACAAAAATAGCATTGCTTATGTTTTCTCACTGGTATCTCAGTACAGGTAAGCAAGCATGGCATGAAGTACCAAAGAAAGAAAAATTGTACCTATGACCTAGTTACAGAGGTACAGACATTTATGTTGAAATTGAAAGTTCTCATATTTGTGGGAGCCCATGATGGGTTAACAAATTGTAACAGATCCCAGCTGCTTATCTCCTTTAAGAAGATGTGCTTAGTAACTGCCTTGAGGTTTTAGCAATGACCAAGGCCCCTGGCTATAAACGCTGGGCGTGCCTGCTGTTAGTCTTCTATCCCCAAAACAGCCTTGGGCTGGAATGGTTAAAAGCTGCATACTCAGAGGTGAGAAGGCTGGTTAGCCAATGACCGGAAAGATCCCCTGAGGGGGGCAACCTAAGACAGGCACAGCAGCGGGAGTCCAAATTTTTAAGCAGCTGATTCTCAACGTTCCACCCTGATAAGCTGAAAGGCTCAACACAAACATGATTCACCAAAAACAGTCTTCTGACCTTGAGCCAAACCCCAACTATAAACAAAGCCTTTGTGCTAATTGTGATCCCAACCTATCCTTTCCTAAATTCCTGCATTCCTCCTTTGACTGTACTCAACAATTGTGGGAGATTTTAGAGGCTCCAGGTTCCTAAATCCCTCTTGCTCTCTTGACTTTTCCACAGTCTTGAGTAATTAATTCCGTCTCAGTGGGACTTCCGCTGGCCAGAACCTACAACTTGTGATGAACCCACAATAATATGAATTGATAATAAAGATTCTACATTTTTCCTAACATGAATCAATATACGGAATATTTTGTTTACAATGCAGAGTAAAAATTGGCTGAAAAAATAATCAGAAATTGTTAAACAGTTTGTTGTTTTGACCGAATTTAAGGTTGTTGTTCAACATATGCAATATCCTTAGGAAATGATGTTAATAACACTAAGTTGACACAAAAGTTAGTGAATTTGCTTAATTTAAGTAGCACAGATGTGAAACTGTTAAACTTTTGCTTAAAATTCTAAAAAACATGAACAAGTTTTATCAAATTAGGTAAAAATACTAAAAGAAAAAATTGGGGCACTTAATTCAAATATTGAAAAGTATAAGTTTCTTTGGAGCAACTTAGTCATGTGAATCTGCATTTTCAACCATAAATTGTTTGAAGTCTAAACTAAGATCAAGCATTTTGATGCAAATTTGGTGATCCAATCAAGATGGAAATGATCTACTAGTGTGAAGGAAAAGCCGGGCTGGTCTAACAAGATAACTCACAAATCTAAGTATCGGTATACTGATCTCAGTTCTGCTGGACTAACTTGTAAATCTAAGTTAATTAGTGTTGGTTTGCTGTTCATTTTTTTTCCTAGCCAGCTGGGTTTTCGAAGATACATATCTGGTTTTGGAATGGTGGTTTGCTGCCTCCTCACCTCCACTTCTGTGATGATAATGCTGCTAAAGCTGTTCCATGCCTATTGGCCGAATACCCCAAGCTTGCACTTTACCGTATAAAATCTCAAGCACACGTCTTGGAGGTGCTCAGAGCTTTGGAGCAGAAGCCCCTCTGAGCCCACTGGCATAGTATATCCGAGTACTCCAACCCTTCGAGTGGTGCTTGTTTCTTGACTGTCCTGTCGTTTCCATAACACTCTGGGAAGACAGAACTTGAAACTGGTCTTGAGGGCAGAGCTGTGCTCCCCTGGCCTTCCATGCTTCATGTTATACACAGGGCTTCGGGGAAGTGAAATGGCCCCGGCCAAGTAAGACCTCCAGTGCACCCACCTCAGTCCTGTCTCTGAGGCAGAAAGACTGGCTCCCAGCCTCAAGGCCAAGTTTGGGCAGCTGAATGTTCCCTTGGAGGCATCCCATCAGTTCTCAGGAAGAAGTCTGGCTGCTTCCACCCCATGGCCCTCCCTCCCACGGTGCTGGCCTCAGGAAGTTTCCTTATTTGGGGAAGGAGGCAGCCCATCTCCTACCCCACCCCTCGGCGTGCTCTCACCCATGCTGGTGCTTTCTCTGCCAGTCAGATTCTGGAAAGCCATCCCTCTTCAGTTATGTCTCTTCTGAGATGGACTTGCTTCCACTCAATTCTAGGCGAGGATGCACCACGGAATGCACTAGGGAAGAGAACCAAAATTTATAGTTTCTTCTGTGAGGTTTTCTGTTAATCTACTGGGGCTGGGCTGTGTGTAGTTTGCTACAGCTATTGGTGTGAGAGGCTAAAGCCACCTGTGTGTCCTTGTTTGCATCTCCCCATTGTCTTTGGGTCTTCCCTAGCACTGCTGAGACATTTACTTCTTTTAGTTTTATTCCTGTTATCACACAGGGGCCCTAATGACATGGAGGTAAGGTTTTGGGGTAGCGGGACAGAGCAGGGCATCTGTAGTCCTGTGATTAGTTCTCATTGAGCCTGTGTCCTGAGCTGTGACCTCCACAAGTGTGTCTCTTTCCCCCACCCCAATTTGGGTGACACAGAAGGTATTTCCCTTCCCCCAAGTTGGTTAGGCTCTGGTAAAATAATTTCTCATTAAAAAAAATTCACAACCCCCCACAATGGAACAGAATGTTCTGGGTGTGTTTCAATAGAGCTATTTTCTCCTTTCCTGGCAGGAAGCATGAGGGGTTCTTCTCTGATCTTCACTCTGAGAACAGGACATGGTCCTGGAGGTAAATGCATGAAAAAGAGCAGGGGGCCCCTCTGACTGGCCCCCTAGAGTTGTCACACTCAGACTTCCCCACGCTGAGCCTCCTGATGGTCTCAGGGAGATCTGAAATCTGCCCGCCCCAGAGGTTCTTACAGCAGCAGGTTCTGCCCATTGAGATGTGACTCTCCAAGCCCGCTCGGCTGCCTCTCTGGGTTGGGAGCAGCTTTTCCCCTCAGTTTTCTGGTGGATCTAAGAAGAGCAGTGGGTTTTCAGCTTCGTCAGCTCTGGTGTTGTTTTCAGGACAGAAGGAGCAACTTCTGAGCTCCTCAAAAGCTGGACCAGAGGCTGGAAGCCTCCCCTCCTCTCCCTCCATACAGACAATCAGTGGCTGTGGTTCTAGCCGAGTTTCTGAAGATGTGGATTTAAACACACACATCCCAGCCCCCACAGGAGCACACAATCCCATAAACCCCTACAATATCCACTGGTAAATACGGAGCTGATGGGGACACGGGTTTCGGGGCTGCAGAGGCCTAACTGCACGACTTGTTCCGTGGCTTATTTACGTGGTTGTTCTGGGCCTTGTCTGAAGTGGCTTGCTTACCACACCTGGTACATGGGAAATCTAAAATAAGTACTAGAACCTCCACTTTTACTCCCTCCAGGGCCTTCCAACATAAAAAGTAATAAGTGAACTCAGACGGCCTAGTCACCACAATCAGGTCCGACCAGCCTGGCTCTCCTGAGTGATGGGCACTGACTTGCACATTAACTCGGAACCGTAGGGGAACCACCTTCCCCTAACTGGGCATCTCCCCACACCAGGCACGCCCTCAGCTGAGAAGAGGTCAACTTCCCCATTGAGGTGTGTGCTGGTGGCTTTAGTGTGACCAGGCCTTGCCGGGACATGAACCTGCAGTGGGTGAGGTGGAGGGTCAGGAGGAGGGGGTCCATGCTGGGGCAGCAGGGGGCCCAGTAGCACCCTGCCCAGCCTGGTACCTGGGGCTCCCAACAGCTCCCACGGCCCCCGGGTCGGCTCTGGTCCGGGCCACTCCACGCACTCTCCCAGTATCTTTTCATTAAGTCCCTTTTTTGCTTTTATCAGCCAGAGGTGGCTTCTGTTGCTTGTTCAGTGAAACAGTGCACCGGGAAACCAGACTATTTCTAACATCAGTAAAATACCAACCTCGGTCAGCTCGCCAGGCAGACCGTGCGGCACAAATTCCCGCACAGGGCTGGGCAAATGGCTTACGTGAAGGGTCCTCATCATCTGTCTTCAGAGATACAGAAGCTGGTGGTTCAGGTAAAACCTCAGGGAGGGATTGAGGAATCGAAAGCTGATTGGTGTCAAAGACTAACCAGTCAGAACAGACCCCTGAGCTGTGGTCAGAATCCTGGCTCAATGTCATGCAGACTCAGTGCCCAAAGTGCCAAGTGGTGCCGGTGCTGTTCCCTTTTCAGGCTTTCTTTGGGGAGTCACTGTAGCCCCTAATACGCAGCAGGGAATCCAGCCCCCTTAGCCCCCACCCTGAGTGTTCCATGACACAAATCCTGGGAGTGTTTAATTTTCATCTTTGTTTAGGAGGATGATGGTGGGGCAAGAGGAGACATAAATTCACACTTACTGACACCAAGTCACAGCCAGTACCTCCTCCTTGGAGAAATATGTGCTCCCACAGAGGTGGCTGGGGGCTGGGCAGAGACCCTCCGCTGGTCACGGACTCACTCCTCTGGCTGCAACTGACGGGTTGGAAAACCAATCCAGAGGGGACAGAACATCTTTCCTGGGAATTTGGAACTGACACTCAGAAATCAAGTTCACTCATCTGGGGATTTGGAGGAGGGTGGAAATCAAATGAAACCAGAGCAGGAGAGAAAGTTACAAGTGAATGAGAGAGAGAGACAGAGAGACTGAGCTTGTGAAAGCAAACAGTGAGAAGGAAGGAAAACAATCAGGGGACAGAGGAATGCCAACTCCTGACTGTCTAGTCTGTCCCAGCCCATCAACAACCCTGCGGGATTGTTAACATCATTCCAGTTTTTCAGATTAGGAAACAGGCTGAAAGAGATGGGGGTTGGCTTCGGGTGCACAGTTAATTTAAGTGCCACTGGACCCCTCACTTCTCACTGTCTGAAGGCACCATGATCCTCACAGGGACCCTGCTGTGCTGATAGCCCAGCACCCTGATCAAAGGGCCTCTGCAGGAGTGGGAACCCCTCTGAGTGTGGAGAGTCCCCTCCACTGAAATTCCATGCATCAGCCGGCTCCCGCTCACTCCAGGTTAACATCTCCCCAGCTGTGCAGTCTCCCGAACAGCTTCCCTCCCTGCCAGGCACCCCCGTCCTTACCACCGAGTGTACTGCAGGAATTCAAGCACAGCGATGCCCAAAGCAACATGAGCCCACTGGCTGTACAAACAGCGGACTCCCAGCCCCAACTGGGCTCCATGGGGATAGTAGGTGTCCTCAACTTTCATGTATCTAAGGCAATCTGCTTCTTCAGCTGGAGGCTATAGAGAAAAATAAAAGGTCCAAAACAACATTCAGTGAGGAATTCCTCCAAGTACCTGACTCCAGATTCTACAACCAGGTGTGCTGGCAGCTCTTACCCCCAGACTTGGGGTGAAATGATCAACACAACCCCCGGTGGCCCAGCTCCTTGGCTTGGCTGCCCAGAGGGGGCTGGGGGAATAGGTAAGGCCAGGGCACTCAGGAAGAGCACAGAGACCTTGTCTTCACCCCTCCGCACTTGTAAGCCCTTCCCCAAATATCAAGGCATCGGACAGAGAGCAGCCACCACAATAAGGAGATGCTCCCATCTCTTCACTCACTCCTGTCTGTTCACTTACGTGCTGAGCATCCACTGGGTCACAGGACATGACACACAGAATGGCCGATGGAACAGGCTTGGTCCTCCCCCCGGACCCTGTTCAATCTGATGGAAGAATGATCACTCATAAACGGTTTCTCAAAAGGATCCATAGACCGAAGACAAACTGCAGAGTGAATCAAATTTTAAAATATATATAAAAATCCCCCAGTCTCCCCGCCTAAGTTTAACAGCATAAAGCAAAATGATCTTGCCTTTGATCACCAAGGAAGTGGTCACCCCCTCTCAGGAGGAAAGGAGAGTTATTCTTTGAGCAGGAAACAGAAGTGCTCCATCGGATTGGACCCGGGCCTCTGCATTCATTGAGCAAATCTGTATAAGCTCCTACTACGTATGGGAATCTAGTAACTAGACCCGTTCCCAAGGCTCTTGGGCTTTATTAGTCAACAAAATAGACACGACTCCTCATTACTGGGGGCTCAGAGTTTTAGCAGAAGAAACAGGCAACATGTTGGGGGTAGCAAGAGCTTGGGGAATAAAAGAGTAATATGAGCAAACTCAGGTGATGGCAGTGGGTTGGGAGGCAGGCAGGAGGGAATAAGGCAATCCTGGCAAATCTCACGGAGTAACGAACTTGAAGCAGAATAGATCTGGAGGAAGAAGGAAGAGCCGGAGCCAGAGACCCCCAGAGTGAGGGGGAAAGTGTGGGTAGAGGGGCAGAGCACACAGGGTCCTGGAAGCCTTTGTGACCACTTTGACTCTTAATGAAATGGTGACCCTTTTAGTAAGTTTTGAGGGGATGAGTGATCTAGTCCAATTTATGCTTTTGTTTTGTTTTTTTTGGGGGGGAGAGTAATTTATTTATTTTAATGAAGGCGCTGGGGATTGAACCCAGGATCTCATGCATGCTAAGCATGCGCTTTACCACTGAGCTACACTCACGCCCTCAATGTATGCTTTTAAAGGCTCCCTCTGACTCTGTGTGGATGAGAGATTGTAGAAAAACAAAATGGAAGAGACTATTTGGTGTCCAGGAAGGGGCTGAAGGTGGCTCCTATGAGGGCAGGGAGAAGGGAGTAGGTGGTTAATGAAGACAGAGCAGCCAGAATTTTCTAACAAGCTGGATTTGCTATGTGTGTGTGTAAGAGAAAGAGAGAGAAAGAACATGGTTCCAACATCTGGACCTGGACAATGGGAGGGATGTCCTCTCCATCCACAGGGGATGGGACAAGTTGAGGCTGAGTAGGTGGAAAAGGGCTGGAATCAGCTCAGTTATTCAATGTCATGGTTAAGGGGTCTATTAGATATTGCCACAGAAATGCCTAATAGGTAGAGTAGTCTGGGTTTTTTTTTCTTTCTTTTTAACATTAAAAAATATAATTTAAATGTATTAATTGTATTATGTGAATGAATCTGGAATTTTATTTCATGCCAAGGTATATGTTATATATAGCCAAATGGAAAATATATCAGTAAAGGGGAAAAATGATGGCTTTCACATAAATTGACTGTCCATAATGTAGGTAACATTTCAATAAAACCAGTCCTAAGTGCAAAAACCTCATCTCAGTGTTACATAAAAATAAATGAAAAAGGACTATGTTGAGTTATCATTATTTCATATTATGTAATTGCCCAAAACACACTGTTTAACTATGAGGCTTGTAGAAATAGTATTCGCTTTATTCCCATAAATACAGAAATGCAGAAATGTTCTAAGGTAAAATAAGCATCTTAGTGGTAATAATAGATATCTGAGCATTTTACATGATGTGTATGGACTGATTCAAAATTTGGAAAAGTAATTTACATAGTAGAACATATGTATGAATGTGAAAGCAAGATGAATGAAAGAAAAAGAATATAAGTATTAGGGAGAGAGTTCCAAATGGAAAGGGCAAATCAGGGAGTTTTGGACAAATCGAGAAATTGATGGCATGTCAATTTCCAAGTCTGGTTGCTTCCACCAAAGGTATAACAGACAGATAGAGGAGAGACCCAGGACCCAACTCCAGGGAACATTTGCAGTAAATGTTTGGAAAAAGAGAGGAGACTTTGGCAAAAAGACCAGCCAGTGGGTCAAAAGCAGAGCAATGGGCTGGAGGCCAAGTAAAGCAGGAACACGGGGGAAAAGAGGTGGAAGAGCTGGGTCAAATGCTGCCAAAGGGCCACACATGATGAAGACTAAAAACTGACCACTTTATTTAGCAACTTGGGGTTACTGATGGCCTTGACAGAGCAGTTTCCATACAGCGAGGGCTCAGGGGAAAAGCCAGAGTGGGTGTAAAAGGGGATGGCTCAAGAGAATTGCAGACAGTGAGTTTAAAATACTCCTTAAAGATTTGCTGCAGACACAGGGTGGCAATTGGTGGGGATGGATTATGGTCAAGGAGTGCTGTTTGTTTCTTTTAAGAGGATGGACGTTCATATACTGATAGGAGCCAAGTAACAGGAGAATAAAATAGATGAGTTAGTGAAAGAGAGGATGGTTTTGGGAGTGACAACCCAGAGAAGATGGGAGGGATGGGGCCCCGGGGACTTTTGGAGGAACTGGCTTTCGATGTCACCTGTAATAAGAGGTGGGGCAGCGAGAGTGAGGTCACAGACATCAGAAGACAAACGGATGTGCTGGGAGTTGCTGGTGAAGTTTCCCTTCTCTTGGCTTGTTTTCTTGTTCAAAGTAGAAAAGTAAACTTACCAGCTGAGGAACAAGGAGGAAGAAAGAGTTACTGGAGCCATGAGCAGAAGATAAGAAAGAGTCTTCAGGGAGAAAGGGACAGTGAAAAAGCAGAGGGAGACGGGGGAGTGCGCTCCCAGAAAGTTACATTTTATCTTTGACACCCCCAAAAGTGTGATGTGTGATTAACCTTCCTGCTGTCTATGAAATAAAAATTAAGTACTGTTCAGAGGAAATGCTATTTCATTCTAACGGGCTGCGTGTTTCTCAGGAATGCTCATCTTAAACTGCAAACATTACAAAAAATGTTGAAAAGATGAACTTGTATAATTTAAATCCCCTATTTTCTATTAATCTGGTTACTATTTAGTTCCCCTATGAATAACACATAACCAATACTGCCAGGATGGAGGTACATCGATGCTTAAAAGGAAATGAGATCTGTATCCTTTTCCTAAATTCCATGGCTTCCTTAATATCCAGTTCCCCTTGGAATTTAGGAATGTCTGGTATAAGAAGTGAGAAACAGTTTGAGAAAATCCCGACTCAGAATTACACAGCAAAACCTCAGCTCAGAAGTATAGACAGCCGTAAAAAATTTTAGAAGCTAAACTCTGTAACTTCTCTTAAAGAATTTTGCGAACCTTGGCATGCCCAGATGTTTCCAAAGTGGAAAGGAACTCCAATCACTTGCCTGGTTCCGGGACCAGAGGCTGGCCAGCCTTTTCTGTAAAAGCAAGAGAGTAGATATTTTCTGTTTTGCAGATCATTTTGTTGTAACCATACAGGTCTGCAATAAGAAAGCTAAGAGCATTGGGAGACAGGGAACAACTGGGTATGCCCACATCCTCCCTTCCACTCAGGGCAGCTTCTCTGTGGTAGGGAGCTTTGCCACAATCACTTGCTTCTTTGTTTCCATTGGTTTCTTTGTTCCCACCTTACTGCTCAAGCTCAGAGCTTCAGGTTGGCCTGGTCCTTCAGCATCCATGCTGAGAGAAGGCTGAGCGGGGGTGAGGATCCCCTCCACGTGATGGAGAAGAGAGATTGCTGGGTGGGACACTGTGGTGGCCACCATGACACGAGACAATCATACCTTCTGGGGTGAAAGGGAACAAAGACAAGGGAGGGACACAGCAGTGGGAACCCTAGATCGCCTGTTGGGTTTGCTCTCCCTCCACGGCCACCCTGGGGACCTGGGGAGTGTTGGGCATCAGCTATAGTGATGAGGCTGAAGGAACTCAATATAAAGGACCCTCCATTTCCTCACTAGGTTCCAAACGAAGCCCCTGTAAGTCCACCCTCGGAGTTTCTGGAACTCAGCTGGAAGAATATATGATCAGGCCAGACCCAGAGCCCAAGCCAAACATGACAGGTGTCACGTGGCTCAGTGGTCAGGGTCTCCTTGCAAATCTGCAGAAATCCCTGCTCTGCCTCATTCCTGGGAGAAACCCCAGATCTCCTGCTCTGTCTGTTCTTCTCTTAAGGCTATTGTCCTGGAGGGATGCGGTGTCCTTGAACCTGGCCCTCCAAACGTACATAAGCAGCCTGTTCAATAAAACAAATTATGCACTTTTTCACATTTGCCAGTTTTTTGATTCCAGAAAGGCTGCGGGACTCATTCTCACTGTCTCCTGTGCCCCCACCACTTGGTGGCCCTCTGCTCATGGAAACACAATTTCCCACAACAGCACCCTGCCTTCCAGCTGTTCAGAGAGGAGTGTCCCACAAAGACACAGGTGTTTGTGAGGATCCTGTCCCCCAGCAGAAATCCCAATCCTGGAGCCACGGACAGGGACCTGGCCTCCTGAGCCGCTCAGCTCTAATTCAAAGCTTAAACTAGGGACCCCGAACATTGCTGAATGACATTCTGAGTCACCTGGGCTGGAGGGGCCTGATATTTCTTTCCAGGAATGGATGTAGTGCAGCTTTCATTTTCAGGGCTGACATTGATGATGTATCTATTTCCCTCCACTGCACCACAGGAAGGAGAGTCCCTTCCATCCCACAGCTTGGAAACCCAGCCCAGGGGAGTTCTGAAGTAGTACATCACTGCCAGGTCCAGCATCCCTGCACAGTGGCCTCTGCCCCTGAATGATCCCCTTCCCTGGGCCTTCCCTGCCCCAATACGACCACACCCGAGGCTGTGCCAGATCTCCAGGGCTCTGCGTGTCCAGGGAACACAGGTGGGACCTGAGCCAGGTGTCCCCTGGGCCTCAAGGGGGAGAGGTCTGCCTCTGCATCAGGGGAAGGTGACCCCACATGGCTGGCAGGACACTGTCACTAAGGACCTCCGGGAACCCTGGGAGCAGTTTCCCAGCAGGTGTTAGCAGCCATTATCAGGAGGACAGGCCCTTCTTTGGGTAGACCATCCCACTGTGCTGGGCCCACGTGCTGACAACAGAAATCTACATGTCCCCAGGAAACCCCAGGTAGCCTCACAACTTGGTCACTTGGTGGCCTGGGTACAACGGGCTTATTGGCCATCCCATGAGGGTGGTCCTGGCAGGCATGGTCTCCAGGTGCTCACGGTAAGAAATCCCCCTGGGTTTCTGTGATCACAGAGCCCACACCAGAAGATTCTAGTCCTGCAGTGACCCCCACATCAGTCAGCTCCCCTGTGCATGTACAGGGACAAATGACAGAAATTTATTTCCAGGAACCATGATGAACAAGTGGGTGGGATTCCATACTAAGTTCAGGATCCTGGTAACTCTACACCCCAAAAAGCATCCATGAGAAATGTGTGTATTGGGATATCTGTGCCCCTTGAAGAGCTGTTCCTGAGGGGTCTTGGGACCCTCCAGCCCCTCTCAAGGTTCTCAGAGCCTGGGTCTAAATTTCTATCTCCATCCTGTGTCTCGTGGTCATGGGTCAATTTATTACATGACTTGGCATGTTCTTAGTGCTTGTCCTCCACGCCTGCACTGGACTCCCAAGATGTTCCCACTGACCCTTGGCTCCCTGTGTGTGTCAGGGGCCCTAAGACTGACCCCTTCACTCTCCTCCTCTGCCCCAACCCCTGGGTCCACCACTAGGTGGACTGGGAGGTGTTTGTAAATGAGTCTTACACGAGGACATGACTGAACAAAGCAGGGCCCCACCCCTAGAAAGCACACCTGCTCCCTCCTCTGAAGAGGACCCCACAGCCCCACACTGCCTCCCAGGGGTCTACTCAGGACACAGTCCCCCAGTTCTGGGCAAGGCATCTCCCTGGAATCCTTGCTTCCAGAAAGAGTTTCTCTGTCCTTCTTCAGAGTTTAGAGTTGTTCCCATGTCCCTGACCACCAGGGTGCCCAGCAAGGACCCTTCAGTGACTTGGAGAGAGAAGGAAGATATGTGGCCACAGGTCTCACAGGACACACCTGCTGGGACCCCAGGCCAAAGGGCCGTCCTCCTCCCTTCTCAGGTGTGGATCTCATGGTAACTTTTTGCAGTGGGCCCAAATGGGGAGTGGGTCCCAAAGAAGATCATGGGGCTCTCTGGGCAGGGAAGGCTTGGGCCAGGCGGCCTTTCCTGGTTTCCATGCTGGGCCACTCTGAAAACCTCCAGTTCCTCTGGCTGTGGATGGAGGCCCCCAAAACCTCAGGGTGGGGCCCTTTCTCTTAGCCTCCACTGCCTCCAAAACCACGCTGGCGCTGGCGTGGGGAAAGAGCTTTCTTGCCCTCTCGTGGCTAAGTTGCCACAGGTGGATGCTGCGGGGAGCTGGATAGAGAGGTCGCACTTGCTCAGATGTGAGTGGTTAGGCAACGTGACACCCTGTCAACTAGCCTTAAACATTGGAAAAAGGACTTTCCCGGGAATGCTGGAAGTTACTTTTAGTAATTTGTCTAAAGATTTCTTTTTCTTCGCTTATATACTCATAAAACCTCTCCCAGGTCAGTCCTGTTAAGGACCATTATCCAGGGATCAATCAGGAAATGCAGGAGGAGAGGGGTGGGGGTGGGGGAGAGGGGAGGGGAGATCAGAGCCCATGGAGAGGAGATGCCCCTACCAGGGCTACACGCTGGGCAGTGGCTGTTGGCATCCAGCTCTCCTGTTCTCAGGCCCATTTCATCTGCGGGGTGATTCCAAAAGAAACAATGGTGGAAGGGCCATGGAGGACACCTAGACCTCCCAGAATGGACAGAGGGAGCAGAGTCACCATGCTGGCCCTGGGCTTGGAGCCAGACCTGCAGTGGAGACCACAGGTCTTCTGAGAAGCCAGCTTCAAAATAAAGGCAGTATGTTCTGGAATACCCAGTTCGAGCGAGTGCTTCATCATAGACATGAAATTTACATAGTTCTTCTCACCATGAAACTCTGTGTTCCCAACACGCTACATGAATGACAGCTTCAACACACATTCATTTCTGAGATGTGAACAAGTGTAGAGCCGCTCTTTCATCCAGCATAATGGGCATGGTTACACCTAGGAACGCTTACCAAGATTTCTCAGCAAGAGCCAGTTTCGAAATAAAGGCACTTTGCGCAGGAAAACCCTGTTGGAGCGAGGGCTTCCCCATATACATGTAAGTTACATAGTTCCCCTCACTATCAAACTCTGTGTTCCCAACATGCTACATGCATGAAGGCTTCGACAGTTCTAAGACGTTAGCATGTGGAGAGCCGCTCTTTCATCTAGCATAAAAGGCAAGGTTACACCCAGGAAGACTTACCCAGATTTCTCAGCTGGTTCCTTCACCCAGATTCAAAATAAAGGCAGTTTGTGCTGGAAAAGCCTGTTGGAGCATGTTCAGAGCTGTTTTGGGCTCTGTCCCAGCTGGAGGGTGCAAACCCCAACCTCCAGAAAGAGGGGCCAGGTCCCCCACCCGCCAGATGGTGTTGCCTTTGTTGGGGAACAGTGATCTTTGGTTGTGAGATGTTTTGCAGCTCTCTCTAAAAACTGCTTTGACTTAAGTTTGCATCCAAGTCACCAGTTCCAGGGCAACAGAAAAAGCATACCCTACATCCCTTTGAATGCAAATTATCCCAAAAGAGCAAATATTTGCCCATGAAAATACCAGCTGCTCTTCTAAGGCCCCCTAAATACCCAGCAGTGTGGGTGGTGCACTCTTGATCAGGGACAGGAGGAGAGGGACCAGCAGTACTCCGGCAGGCTTGGCCCGGTGTGGAAGCTGTGCTGTGGGTGCGTGGTGGGGAGGTCCCTGCAGGGAATCCTGTTTGAGGGGCCTCTGTACACGCCTGCATTATGGTCTGAGGTTTCATACAAAGGCTCCAGGCATCCTAACTGGTCAGATACAGCCCCCACCCTCGGGCTGGAGCCACCAGGAGCTCAGTACTTGTAACAGGGACAGTGCCCGGTGTGGACAGAGGTCATGGGACACTCCGGGTGCAGGGGCGGTGGTGCTGGGGAAGGCAGGGGATGCAGTGAATGATGGAGGGAACAGGGTCCCTTGCTCGGGGTGAGAGTTCTTGGGGAGAACACAGAGTATGACACACACCATCCCCACCGCATACCACAAACTCCTAGCCCCGCCAACACAGGGGCCGCTCTGCACCCTCTCACCGTGGCTCTCCTGTGAGACCGCACCCAACCCGGCATCTGGCACCCCTGCCTTACCTCCCCTCTTGGGACAGACACTGTCTTCTTGGATACTGCCCAGCAACGCGAATTCAAGGCCGGCAGCGGGCCTGGTGGATCTGCACTTCAGGTGCCCTACCTGGCCAGCCGTGCGTGCCTGGGCTCAGTTCTCTATCTTGCCCACCGGCAGCCTGGGTTCACGTCCGGTGCAAGTGGAGGCCAAGGAGCCCAGGCTGAGCCCTGCACACAGACAGGTCAGGGTGCCCCCGCCCCGCTGCCCTGCTGCCCCGTCCACTGGTGGCAGCACCGCCCCAGCCTTCGGCCACCTGCAGGTGACGACTTCCGTGCGGCACCGTCCACCCGGCCCCGCCCAGCTGTCCCATAAGCCTCCCCCCACCCCCGTCCTGGCCGCGCCCTGGCTCCCATTGTCTCCGCAAATTCTGTCCTCGCACATCTAGCCTCGGGAGGATGCACGACACAAACGCTAAGGGACGGCCCCGCGGCGTTGCCATGGCTACAGGCGCCGTGCTGCATGTGGGCTGGCCTCCGCTTCTGGGGTGGGCAGCGGGCTCCAGAAATGCGTAGCTGCCAGGGACCGTGGCGGTGCTTGCTGCTGGGGAAGGTGGCTTGCTCGGCCGGGCGACTAATTCTGGCCTGGTCAGTCGTCGGCGGCCGACTTCCTGTCTGGGGCGGCATCCCACAGGCGGTAAACGACTATCCACTCTGTCGGCGGGGCCGGTGGACATGAACTGGGGTGGGATCGGGTTTGGGGTGGTGGCCGGGGAGGGGCTGTGGTGCCGGGGAGCAGGTTGGGGAGGGGGGACAGGGCTGGGGCCCAGCCTCAGGCTTTCCTCCCCCTCAGGCCCAAGGGCTGGGGCCACGAGTCTGGGTCACCCTGGGTGGCCCCGGCCTCCCAGAACCCCCGGGAAGGACAGGGGGAGGACCCCTCTTAGATGAAGAGGGGCCTTACCCGGGTTTTGAAGAGCCCCAGAATCAGATGTTGGAATGGGGTGGTTTATCAGCCTTGTTTATCTGCAGGGAAATTTCAGTTCCATCCAGATGTTGGTTCCTTCAGTCAACCTCAGGAATTAGACACAAGGGTCAGTGCTGATTAGCAGTTATCTAGGGCTTGACTCAAAATCCAAAATCGACTGTGCATGGTGTAGGGATGGTAGATGGGACCCTCCCTCTTGAAGTTAGCAGTCTTCTGGGATTAGAGGCCCCAGTTGAGGATTACATCCTCATCTGCAATAATGGATGTTGTGAGAAACACACAGAGAAGGGAGGGGTGTGGTGGCGGTAACTCATTAAAAAGTCCAGGACCCTTGCCTTGCTCTTGTGTAGAAGAGTCTCGCCTAGGGTAGGGCAGCAGTTTTCAAAATGTATCCAAGGCCCCTGAGGTGCAAGACCATTTTCATAGGAAGACTGGGATGTCACCTGCCTTTTGCACACTCTTGCTCTCCCGAGTTCCTGTGGGGTTTTCCAGGGAAAACCTGGCCTGTGATATCACAAAACAGGGAATGCAGAGGCAGATAGGAGAATTCAGCTCTCACCAGTCCAAAAGAGATTTTCACAAACTAAAATCACTGCTATACTTCTCACTGATTTTTGTTTTGAAAAATAGACTAATTTTTTGTTTAAGTGTATTAATGGTAACATATAGTAGATTGTTAATATTTTTAAGTGAATTCATACGCTTTTTCTAAATTCTTATTTAACTTCTAACACAGGACCTATTGATAAATTTAACTCACATGAATAGCAGCCTTTTGGAGTGCTCAGTAATTGTTAAGAGTGTATAGGGTTCTGTAGAACAAGAAGTTTGAGTGTCCCTGGAGAATGTGTGCTCAGGTGCTAGTCAGGTGCTTAGCGGTGTTAGATGGATGCCAAGATGTCTTCCGCAACTTCTCCCGGACTAGAAGTAATTGGCCACATGGAGATGGGTGGGCAGTGCCTCCACTTTACAAACCAGAAGCTGCTGAATGTGTCTGGAGTCTAGGCCATGGACTGTGCAGGGATTCCTGTTCAATCTGTTCTATCTAAGCTGGGATTCCTGTGCAGAGGCCTGGTCCTGAAGACCCGCTCTCCTTTGCTCCCTGCCAGGTACCTTCTGTGTGAAGTCAACCCTCCAGAGGGCTTCAGCCTCCATAGGAACATCAGCATCCACGTTGCCTTCCTCCTGAAGACCCTGCTGAAGATGTAGGAGTCAGTACTGTTGCTACCCTCTTGGGGCCACCTCTACTGCTGGCAGAGCCCCAACATCAAACAGGTCTGAATTCTCTGGTCCGACTTCTTTGATCTCCCAAGTCTGAACAGAAATACCCCTGACATTGAGTACAAGCAGTTCATTGCAGGTGAGGTGGTGGGCATTTAACTCGGGCCAGGTGGTCGTTGTTCTGGCACCGATCTGAACATCAGGCCACCTTACTTTGGGCTTGTTGGTCTGGTTAGGGGCCTTGCTCATGTTTCCCACACTGCAGGTGAATCTGGTCTTTCCATAGTTTTTCTCAGGTAATCGATTTGAAGTGTATGAGCTCCATGTTCCCTCACATCTGAAAACCCTGGCCTCCTAGTGAGATGGAGCGGTGACAAGGAGGCCATTGCCACAGAGGCCTTGTCCCAGCAGGACTCACTCCCTGTTCAGCCAGGGCCATTCTTACCTGTAGGAAAACACGATGTGTGTGCAGCATGGGCCACGTGCTGGAGAAGATATGTAACTGCCCATCCAGTACAATTTGGTCCTTCTCAAGCTTCCCATTTTAAGTTTTGTAAGAGGGAAGAGTTGAAGATTTTCTTTGAATAAAGGTATTTAGAGCTTATCATTTTTTTAAATTGAAATGTGGTTTATTTACAATGTTTTTTAGTTTCAGATATAAAGCTCTTTTGTTAGTTTCAGGTATACAACATAGTGATTCATTTGTACATATACATAGTCTATTCTTTTTCAGTTTCTTTTCCATTATAGGTTGCAACATACTGAATATTGTTCCCTGTGTTCTACAGTGAATCCTTGTTGTTTGTCTGTTTTACATATAGTAATTTGTATCTGTTAATCCCACATTCCTAAGTTTGTTTTCTAAGTATGTGAGTCTGTTTTTGTTTTATAAATAAGTTCATTTGTATCATTTTTTAAAATTCCACATAAAAATGATATCATATGATGCTTGTCTTTGGCTTATTTCACTTAGTGTGATAATCTCCAGGTCCATCCATTTTGCTGTAAATGTCATTATTTCCTTCTTTGTTATGACTGAGTATTATTCTGTTATATCTAAATACCACGTCTTTATCCAGTCATCTGTCAGTGGACGTTTAGGTTGCTTCTATGTCTTGGCCATTGCAAACAGTGCTGCTGTGAACATTGGGGTGCAGGTATCTTTTGTAATGAAGGTTCCCTCTGGATATATGCCCAGGAGTGGGATTGCTGGATGAAGTGATGTCTTTTTTTTTTTTTTTTGGCTTTTGAGGAATCTCCATACTGTTTGCCACAGTGGCTGCACCAAACTACATTCCCACCAACAATGTAGGAGGGTTTCCTTTTCTCCACAGCCTTCCCAGCATTTATGGTTTGTGGACTTTTGAATGATGGCCATTCTGACTGGTGTGAGATGATAACTTATTGTAGTTTTGAGCTGCATTTCTCTGATAATTGAGTGATACTGAGCATTTTTTTTATATGCCTATTTGCCATTTGTGTGTCTTCATTGGAGAATTGCTTGTTTAGTTGTTCTGCCCATTTTTGGATTTGGTTGTTTATTTTTTTCTTATTAAGTTGTATGAACTATTTATATAGTCTAGAAATTAAGCCATGTTCAGTCTCACCTTTTGCAAATATTTTCTCCCATTCCATATGTTGTCTTTTTGTTTTGCTTATGGTTTCTATTGCTGTGCAAACGTTTATAAGTTTAATTATGTCTCATTTGTTTATTTTGGCTTTTATTCCTGTTGCTTGGGTTGCTTAGATTGCCCTAGGAAAACACTGCTGAGATGTATGTCAAATAATGTTTTGCCAGTGTTTTCTTGTGAGAAGTTTATAGTGTCTTGTCTAATGTTTAAGTCTTTAAACCATTTTGAGTTTGTTTCTTTTTGGGTTTTTGTGATTCTATTGTATGCTTTTGATTTGTGGTTACCTTATTTTTGAACTATATCAACCCATTACTATATCTATTTCCTTTAGACTGATAATCACGTAGTTTCCAACACATCCTAAGCATAATGAAGAAAAATAAGAAAGAAAAAAATCTATATTTTCTTGCTCCCCTCTCCCATTCCCACCTTTTTTATTTTGATGTCCTTTTTCTTTTTTATATCTTCATGTTTAATCTCTTGTAACTCGTTATTGCAATTCCAACTATGGTTTTCCTGTTTCTATAGCATCCTGCTTCTTTCTGTTTTGAGTAGAACCTTTTAATGTCTCTGTTAGGTTCAATATTGCTGAGTTACCTCCCCTCCCCTCCCCCACACATGCCTCTGAATCCTCAGTCCAGGAAAGCCAAACCATTCTAGCCTTCATCGGTTCTGCGAAAGCAATCTTCAGAGTGGGAAAAATATTTAAAAATCATATTCTGTGTGTTGCTTTCTACTCTTGACCAGAGATGAGAAACATCTGAAGGTGGAGGAAAAAAGGTGGAGGTGGGGAACACAAAGTCTTTTCTCCTTATGCTACTGAAGAAATGATTGCTTTGGTAATTAATGATGTTGCCCTTTAAATTGTTGAGGTCGAGATTCCACAGCTTCAGCGCCTGTGAATAACCAGATGGGAGAAAGCTACCCAGGGCCCCTGCAGTGGGAAAGGCAGCCCCTCTGAGCACCTGTTGTTCTGTATTCTTCCTGCCTCCACACAGTTTCGGTAGGCACTGTGTAGGACGTTGCAGGTACCCGAGGTGGAGGACGGGGAGACCCCTGCTGGGTGGTGAGCCACAGGAGCCCTCACTTGAAGGGCAAAGTGAAGAGTAGTGGGGCGGTCATAGAAACAGAGGATGGTTGAGACCCAGGATGGTGTTCTGGAGTCCAACAGGCGAGTCTGGCAGGGCAGATGGGGCCCTGAGACATGGGCAGTCCTTGAGGGATCTAAAGCAAAGATAGGAACCGAGACTGGATTCATGTGGGGGTACGGCATCTCATGGAGGCAGCGGGGCAGTGCAGCGAGCCCAGGGGGAACGGGCACTTCCCCAAAGCTGGGTTGACAGGTCATAACCAACTCACTGGGGACCAAGAGTCACTGAGTTATTTTTAACTTTTTGTCCCTCTTCCTGGAAAAGAAACTGCTGTCTGTTGAATAGCCTGTGTCGTTAGTGAGAATTAAAGACATGAAGCAAGATTGCCTCAAAAGTCATCCATTGTGTACTTGTTAATAAGGGTCAAATGCAAACTTGAATAGATGAAATGAAACATTCATCATAGGATTTTAAAATCCTTTAAAATAAAAATTCTTGCTACATTTGTTCTTCATTTCAGGGTTCAATTGGTGATAATAATAGCAACCAAATCAACAGCAAACCCTTACAGAACTCTGTCCTTCTGTTCCAGGAACCCTGTGTTCACCACAAACCAATGAGTTGGCACCACTATGAGTTCCACTTTACAGGTAAGGGTATTCATTAATCACACGGCTAGTAAATGGCAGAGTTTGGACTTGAACCCAAGCTGTCTGGCCCCAGAGTCCCCTCTGAGCCCCTTCACTGCAGCTCATCACTTGGCATGCCCGACACAGGCCAGCATTTAAGAGCAGCGTGTCCTTGCCCAAGGCTGCTTCACCGCTTGGTCTCTGTTTCCTGATCTGTAGAATGGGGGTGTGGGCAGTGAACTCTGTGAGCTCAGTGGTCACTTCTTCCAGCTCTGATATTCTATTGCTTTGAGTTGGTTAGTAAGTATCCGAGACCCTACATGGCCCACACATGGGCTGGCAATTTGCTAGGCCCTGGGTTACAGAGAAAAGGAAGATCAACCTGTTTCCCCAAGGAGCCTGTGTCCCTCCACGGGGAACAGCTGCGAGGCCCAGGCTCCATCACTGGCAGTCGGGTGCTGAGCAGGAATGTCTGACAGGAGAAAATGGATGCAGAGCCCCTCCAGGAACAGTGGTTGCCACACAGCTCTCAGGAGCGGGAGCCTCTGTCCAGGCTGCAGAGAGGGGAGTCCTCATGAGGACAGTAGCCCCCCCCAACATAAGCCCTCAGTACAAAGATCCAGCCATCCCCGCAGTGTCACCATGGAGCCAGTCCATCTCATCACCGTGCCTCTGTGCTCCTGGGGCTTCTTTTCCCCCTACACCCAGAAAACTCTTCTTCCTCTCTGAGTGTCCCCTCACTTCACCCATGGTCCCTGCTTCCTGGGCAACTATCTCTGGAGTTGACGCTTTGCCCCCTCACACCCTCCCGTTTGATCAGGAGGCTGGGTTGACCTCCTTGTGCTCACTTTCCACCTTCAGATCATTGCTCCTCCTCTCTTGGGAGCACCTGGAAAAACTCAGATCCTTTCCTAGCAGTGCCTGCCACCCTGGCGTCCCTGCTCAACAGCCTCAGTCAGAAGCACCTGGACCACCAGCCCTGTATTGCCTCACCTCCTACCAGCAAGACTTCAAAGTTGATTCTCCCTCCACCACCCAGTATGGTCATTGTAGGGTCTTCTCCGTCAGCCTGAGCCAGCCACCATCCATTCACCCTGCCCCTGGGCTCATACTTGGGAGTGTCTCCACCCCATTTCCAGCCTCTCTCCTTTAAGTGCCCACTTCTAGCCATCCAGCTGCTTCTCCACCAGCCTCCCAGGCCCTTCTTTACCCTCACTGGGGCATCAAGCACTGACTCCTCTGCTTTCCTGTCTGTCCACGTTCCTCTTACTTCCACTTCCCCACCTTCCATCTCTGCATCCACAGTCAGCACTCTCTTTATGATGAACAAAACTCCCTTGACCCTTGATCTTTTCAGTTCCTCACCAGGACGATTTCCATCTCGGCTCACCCAGCTCTATTTGTTCTGAGCCTGCAGGCATCAGACTCTCCCAGCACAGATTTCTAAGACTATAAATCAATGCCCACCATGTTGCCACTGCCAGGCAATTCTCCAGGATTTCTCTAGTGAGCACTTTTCCCCACTTATCACTCAGTGGTGTCAACATTCTCTGCTCTCTGCACATCTCTAAGCTTCGATCTGTCTCTTCCCTGACTCCCAGCAGATGGCCTTGCCTCCTGCTTCAGAGAGAATGACATGTTACTGTAAAGGAACTCGCTCACCTGCAGCAAATCTGCTCACCTCACCTTTTATCTGTCCCTCTCCCACCTGGACTCTAGCTGTAGTTGTTCTTAAATTGGTGAGCTTAGTTTACATATATACACAGTTAAAAGCATACCACACTATAGGCTGCCTTCTAGGGCTTACTTTTTCAATTTAACATAGAGTGTATGATTCATCCATTTCATTGCATGTACCTGCAGTTCATTTGTTTTAACTGATCTTAAATGTTGTGTGTGTGAAAATAACACAAGAGAAGGGTAAGCCAGGATTCTGAATGCTGGTTACTTCCTGTGAGAAGAGGCCAAGAGCAGGATAGGGAAAGAGGACACAGTATGTCACTGTCAATTGTCCTGTTCTGATACTGGGTGATACGTTCACAACTGTTTCTTATAATATTAATTTAAATACAGAAATCCCTCTGACAGGGACCTAAGATGAGATTGTGTCATGAACCAAGACATACAATGGGTAATATTACATCATTATTGTTATGTA
Organism: Vicugna pacos; assembly: GCF_048564905.1. Classification (NCBI taxonomy): domain Eukaryota; kingdom Metazoa; phylum Chordata; class Mammalia; order Artiodactyla; family Camelidae; genus Vicugna; species Vicugna pacos. The sequence continues at coordinate 3,343,663 of NW_027328737.1, forward strand.
ATCTTGTTATAAAATATATTAATCATAATCTTACATTATGTGTTATGTGTTATATTTTATATACATGCATGAATTATATATTATGTATATGAACACCTACATATACATTATATACTATCTGCTAATAAACAGAACATAATATGCTAGTATATCTACTATTATGTATTATTTAATAAATAATAACATACTCTATCCTGTTATATGACATGGCACATAATCTTTAATAAAATAAGAAATCTGTCACTATATATAATAGTAATTAATAAAATTAAATAAAAACGCCCGCAGCTTTTAATGCCAACACCGCTCCAGCTGTCACTGTCTTTTCTCTTCCCTTTCATGGTCGAGGTCCTCACAGTGCTATCCGTTCCCCCTTTCATCTCCTTATCCTGAACCTTCTTCCTCCTCCCATCCCATGCTGCCTTCTGCCCCATGGTCCCTGTAGTCACCAGCGGCCTCTGGGGCACTGATTTCCGGGCATGGTCTCAGGCCCCAGCTCATCTGCCTGTCTGCCGCCTCTGCCACCACTGGTGGGGCGGGCTGGGGGTCAGAGTGCACCTCTTTTCCTGGAAGAGAACACAGCACAGACTCAGTGATCAGCAGCAGGTGTGGCCAGGACCTGCAGGACTGATGGGAGAGCCAGGCTGTCTGCATCCAGACCTGGGGCACTTGGGGTGTGAAGAAGCCCAGTCCTCACTCTCCCTGAAGTGAGGAAAACACCCTCAGGTGAGTTAAAGTGCTTATGACCCAGGTCTGTAGGCTGGAAAGGACAAACGGGCCCCTAAGGGGAGGGTACTTGATTTTCCAGTCCCCACCAAGGCCCTAAGGGCTGGCAGGGAACCAGGCTGGACACTCCTCTGGACCCAGTGCCCCCTCGGGGGTGGGGCCTTCGGAAACAAGCAAAAAGCCCTCAGTCTGTGGGGTGAATGGGGCAGTCAGGGAGCATCCCTGCAGCGAGTCAATTGACGTCAGGGCCTGTGGGATCCGTTTTTATGGCCACATTGAGCCTCAGCAGAAGCCACAGCAGGAATGGATTCGTGTCTCTCCAGCTGTCATCCTCATGTCTGATTGCCAGGATTCAGAACCAATCCCTGGGGTGCTAGGACAGTTATAGACAGAGGCGGCTGGGGGAGGCCTCAAGAGGGAAGTACTGGCCTTCCTGCCAACATGATTACATGAAGATCAAACAATCCATCGATTGGAAGAAAATAAGAACCATGGTCACATCTGGACCCCAAGCTTAGACGTGGTGCTTGGGTGACATTTATCGACATTCAAGCGAGGTTCTGGCCAGAGCTAGAGGCCAGGGTAGCAAGCCGAGAGTGGCACTAAGGAGCATCTTGGTGCAGAGGCTGGACTGAGAGCCTGCAGGCTCCTCCCAGTAGGAGCCTCAGTGTTTGGGAGGTGGCTCACATGCCTCCTTCGTGTCACCAGCAAGTGATTCCACCTGTGGAAAATCAGCTGTAATCCTGAGCCGGGTCAGCACTGGGTGATGTGATAAAGGCTCCTACAAGTAGGGGCACCAGATGAACAGTGAACCAACCAACAGGCTGATGATTTCCCCGCCTGTGTTTATCGTGCTTTCATAGCCAAGAATGAGGAGAAAGCTGAATGGCTCATCAGGAAGATTCTAACAACTTGAGAGGGTTCTGTGTCTCACTGCATTTCAGTGTCACCTGGAGGAATTCAGGCAGTGTTTAGACCCAGGGGAGGCTAACGGCCTCTCGGTTCCTCATCAACCTGGCAAACCCACCAGCCCTCTATGGCCAGAACTTGGCAAGTGCCTTCCCTTGTTATAACAAAACCCTTCCCACTCACACCTGTGGTGAGCTTTTGTTTTTTAATTAATGGGAAGATATCTTACAGTCTCCTCAGGCCTTTCCTTAGGGCTTCTCGCCTTAGACCCTGGCAAGGGGGCCCACTGCCCTGGGTCCTGAACTACAGAGGGTCCCCCTGGTCCTGACACTTCCTCTGGCCATGCCTTCCATGGGGTGGTGTCAGCAGGGCCAAGGGGACACTGTCATTGGCTCCATCCCATGCTCTGGAAACCCAGGACCCCGAATGCCCTGCCTCAGCAGTCCCTGACCCATTTCTAGTGCGTGCACCAGCTCTCTCCGGATTTCAGATTCCCAGGACTCACAGAGAGGCCAAAGGGCGGCTGTTTGCATGGAGGGTATGAGCAGAGCCCGGATGTGAGGTCTGAGTGTCACCCTGTGCACATCCAAGGCCCCTTGTGGCAAGGGATGGATCCAGCATTGGGAAGAAAAGGGTCAGGCTAGTGATCAGAGACTGGGAATCAGCTTTCCCCACATGCTCAGCTTCTTTGTCGGATTCCCCTGTGTCTGGGAATTCTGAATTTCAACCTGGCAGTCCCCCTTTTAATGAATGTATATTTGTAAAGGCAGGAGTTTAGAACCTGCTGCACTTAAAATGTTTACATGTATAGGATGTGAGCTCCCAGGTATGCTCTGGCCGTGCACTTCCAAAGGTCCAGAGCAGTTATGTTGGCTCTTCTGAGACTGTAAGTGGCAAAGACCGTCTCCAGAGAGGAGGGGCTCCTGCTTCAAGCTCCGAAGTCAGGATCTTCTGAGTGGATAAAACAATGGACACTGAGACCCTCAATTGTATATTGATTTAGAATAACGCCAAAGTATGTATGATGTGTGCGTGCGCATGCGAGCACCTGGGCACGGGTGTGGTACATGAGTGTGACTGTGTGTATGTGCACGCATGTGCGCCTGGGAATGTATGTGGTTCTCTATGTTATGTGTGTGTGTGTATGGTATGTGTGTGTGTCTGTGCATGGGGATGTATGTGGAGCAAAGCCAGTGTGCCTGCACGTGTGTTTGTGTGTACGTGCATGCATTAGTTTTAATAGTAGAAGCTGTCCTTTAGAATTATGAAGTAGTAAAAATTGTATGATGTCCTTAGCTGTATAATTCAAAATTAAAATAATCTTCAATCACCAGAAATTTAGTCCCCATCAAATTCTGATTTTTTATTCCATATTGATTATGTCTTCATTTTACTGATGAGGAAACTGTAGCTTAGAGATGTTAACTAACTCAACCAAGGGCATGAAGCACACGAGCCCAGGACCAGGACACAGTCCAAGCCGCGCTGCTCCAGAGGCCTGGAGCCCTGCTCACGTTCACGCGTGGACTCTTGGTGGGGGAACAGAATCTGATGGGCTGTGGCCAGCATGTACGCTGCCCAAGCCGCAGATTCGGGAAACTGGGAGGAGAGTACCAGACAGCAGACAAGATTGAAAGGCTGCTCAGAAAACAGATAGATTTCTAGGTCTTGGATGAGGAAGGAGTCTCACTGCACATCCTTGATCCCTTTGCTGGTGCCTAAAAGGGACCAAGGCCAATGAGAGCACTTCTGGGAGCTGCCTGCCAAAACCTGGAAAAGGACTGCTTAGGACTGGCTCTGCAGTAGGAGCAGAGGAAGGAAATGTCGCCTCCTGGTGGACATTCTTGGTGATGGCAGTAGGAGGCCTAGCAGCCTTATAATGGAGGTGGCAGGACAGGGTCCTAGTGGAGGATATTTTTCACGTGGTATAAAAATCATTGCTTCATATATTGTATTCAATTCGTGGTTTATTTTAGGATGGTAAATATTGTCTCTGTTACGCCACATTAGCTGGATTGATTACATTTTTATTGTTAATTTTCTCTTCAATGATTTGGAAGCTATATTGCCTTTTAATGAAAATTCTCTCTAAACTTTATAAATCATCTCTAAGTTCATAACTTTATATGTAATTTGACCAGTATTTCTTTAACAGTGTCAAAAATGAAATATTCTATTACATCCTGTTCCTCAATAATGATAAATTTAGCATATTTTACCTCTTTGCTGTTCCAGATTGTGTGTGTGTGTGTGTGTTCTCCAGTTACTACTTCTTAGACAGTTGCTTTCAGTTTGTTATGTTAACAATGAAAATATAGGTATAAACTTCTTGGATTTCATTGCTCACTACCACTATTTAATCCCATGTCTTTCCCACTTCTGAGTTATTTTCTTATAGGGGTTTTCAAATCAACTGGACACATGATTGGCTAAGTTTTTTCAAGCAGTGGACTTGGAACCCTTACATGTCTATTTGCAGCTTTATGTTCTCCTCCTCAAAAACTCTCAGCGTGTTATTGATGGCCCAAGCCTTGTTTTAAAATATGGCATTGTTTTTTATCACCAAAAATGAAAAAACTTTTCTTGATTTAAAGTGCTATCTTTTTATGACTGGCTAATCTTGTCTGGTGAATAAAAATTTCCTTAACCTTCCTCCTTCTTCTCACCATAACTCGGATTCATTGAGATACATATTTTTACCATTTCTCAGATGGGCTTCCACTTTGACTTCCACTTTAAACCATCACCCCACTCTTTTTCTCCATGCTTATTCCTGAATAAGTGAGTTCTCTATCGGATTAAAGATGGTTCCAGTCAGAGATGTGTGGCTCCCTGTCCGAAGGTCCAAAGGAAAAGGAAAGGAAAGATTCCTGTTTCTGGTGGTTACATTTTGTCAGTTTAGAGATCTAGTTATCTGTGTGGCTGCGGTGGAATCTGCAATATCTTGGCTCAGAGTTTCCTTTTTCTGGCTTACTAGGGGAACCGCATTAGCTGGGGTCATGGCGCTGTGGCCGATGTCAGGATCCCGGGGCTGAGGCAGCCCCTCTCCCCCCTTGTTATTTTGATCTTGCAAACTGGGTCCCAGCTATGTGAACCCTCCACCTGGCGGCCAGGTTCACCCCCATGAGACGTGTCCCCAGTTCCTCGGCGTCCCTCACTGCTATCAGCTAGCTCCAATAAGGGTACAAGATGGCTGCCACTATGGTCCTTCCTCCTTTGTCTCCAGGCAGGGCCTCCTTTCCCACTAGTTGGCCATAAACCTTTTCTCCTTCGCTACATATGCTGAAGGAGTTCCTCAGCGTTTCCAGCAGGTAGATGGGGCTCTTCTGTTTGGACCCCTTCAGTGCTTGCAGTGGAAATTTAGGAAGTGGAAAGGAAGAGCTTGGGGGTTCTCGATGTCTAGGGGCTCCCTATCCAGCAGATTCAACTAACTGTGTATTGAAAATATTCGGGAAAAAACAGAAAGTTTCAAAAAGCAACACTTGATTTTGCCATTCACTGGCAACTACTTACATAGCATTCATGTTGTATTAGATACTATGAATAATCTAGAGATGATTTAAAGTACACAGGAGGACACAGCAAAAGAGAATGTGACAAGAAATGTACGTGAATATTCATGTATAACTGAAAAATTGTGCTCTACGCTGGAATTTGATGCAACAATGTAAAATGGCTATAACTCCATTACAAAAAAGTTTGTATATATATATATAGAAAATGTACTTGGAAGGGTGCACATAAGTTCCATGCAACTCCTATGCCATTTTATACGAGGTGTTAGCATCCATGGATGTTGACGCCGGGGGGGTAGTCCTGGAAACAGTACCCCATAGTTACCAATGGATGACTGGAAGTCCAGGCTCCTTATCCCAGCCTGTCAGATCCCCACGTGATCTGAATGCTACCTGTACCACACTCTCCCTGTCACTCTCCTCCAGCCCTGCCAGACTGCCCTCTGATTCTTCAACAGGCCACACTCACTGCATTTCATGTCTGGCCCCTAGAAATACCCGTTACTTTCTGAGCATGGCTCTGCTTTAATAAAATGGGCTGCATTGTCACTAGAGAAGACAGTGTGGAGCTTCATTTAAAAACTGAAAATGGACTTAACTCATGATACAGCCTTCCCACTCCCAGGCATATGTCAGGAGAAAACTCTAATTCAAAAAGTCACATGTACCTCAATGCTCACAGCAGCACTATTTATAATAGCCAGGACATGGCAACAACCCAAATGTGCATCGACAGGTTACTGGATACAGAAGTAGTAGTATATTTATACAAAGGAATACTACTCAGCCATTAGAAAGAACAAAATAATGCCATTTGCTGCAACATGGATGGACGTAGAGATAGTCATTCTCAGTGAAGTAAGCCAGAAAAAGAGAAAAATGCCATATGATATCACTTATATCTGGAATCTAAAAAGAGACATAAATGAACTTAACTACAAAAGAGAAACAGATCCACAGACATAGAGATACAAACTTACGGTTATGAGGGAGAGAAGGGGATGGGAAGGGATAAATACGGGAATTCAAATAGTGCCTCTCTTGGTGAGTGATGGGAATGTTAGCTATCTTGATTATGGTGATGGTCTCCTGGGTGTAGACATCTATCAAATTCATCAAATAGTACATGTGAAATATGTGTAATGTACAGTACAGGAATCATACCACAATAAAGGTGCCTGTAAAAAAAAAAAAAGATTGGCAGCACTGTGTCCTACGTTTTTATGTGTCTTCAGTGAGTGGGTCTTCAAGTTTCTGGTCTGCCATATCTTCTGAACCTAAAGTGCCCTCCTTCCCTTTTCTTTGATAAACTGTCAGTGGGTGGCACTTATTCCCGTGGCTTCAACTGCTCTCTGTCCACTGATTAACTGTCAAATATTTTCCAGCATGGACATCTAATTTCAGTCCCAGAAATATACTTGTAATTGACAAGTAGACATTCCCACATGATTAGCCCATAAAAATCTCAAGCTCTCTATGTTTGAATTTACACTCGCTCAGAACTAGGTTTACTTTTTCAAACAATGACATCATGATCCCATCTGTTTTCTGTGCCATACATCTGGGAGTTTTCCTTTACTTTTCCACTCCCTCACCCCCATAAGTATGACAATTCTATTCCTTAATGTCCCCCAGCTAAGTCCCTGCCCCTCGCTCCCCACTGCATTAACTCATACCCCTTGCTAGTCTCCCCAGAGCTGCTCTTTAGAGTGAACAATCCACTTTGCTCACTTTTAATAACTAATCTGTCACTCTCCTCCTTAAAACCCCAAAGAATTCCCAGCTGTGTATGTGAGGAAGTCCACGCTCCCTGATTTAAAGTTGCATGTTCTCATCAGCTAGTTGCTGCTTTTTTCAGACTAAGCTTCCGTTAGGTCCTCATAGCCTATAGCCTCACTGACCTTCCTTCCCTAAGTGCAAAGAGCTCTTAGACACGACCTGTGCACTACACACGCAAGCTGCCGAGAATCCCATCCCCACCACAGACTCCCCTGGTCTAGAGATTTGCTGGAATCCTTCAGATGTCAGTGCAGAAAGCATTTCCTCTCTGACACCTTCCCTGAATTCTAGAACCCTGCACCAGGCAGTGCAAGATCCCCTCTGAATATACAGTATATATGATGCCAAGTGACTCTTACCATATTGTTTTGAAAACCTATTTAAATTTGTCTCTTCCATGACACATTGTGATCTCCTTGAGGGATGGGGGGCTGTGTGGTATTTGTCTAGACAGCTAATGTCTGGCACATACCCTGGGCCATTGGAAACAGTCTGCTGACTCATCAAGAAGAATTGTCATCTTTGCGATGTAAGAAAGACTATATGATTTCTGATCTTACACCATCCAGCAAGGGTCAAAATAATTTCACATAGAACTACACAGGCAAAATATGTGTATGCCTTTCATGTTTGTGAGCCCAAGATCATAGGCATCCTGGGAAGAAGGTGTCACTCTAAGCTGTGTGTCCCCTAGGTTGTCACGTCCAGCTTCAACATATATTTTAGAAGTTGTAGGGATACGTGTACATCACCCCATCTTAGAGCAAATGGCGCTTCATCCTGACCCAGTTTAATGTTCATATAAATATCATAAATCTTCCAAACTGAAGCCTGAGGAAACATTCCCCTTCTATCCTTCCAGTATGTCTGCCATCTGCATCCCACATCCCCACTGCTCACCTGTGTCAGACCACCTTCCATCTAGCAACATTTTCGGTGGGACACTTGAATGAGAACTAATTACAGCAGTAATGAAATTGGTCCCATGAACATAGGCTCTGCACAACAAGGATGCTTTGATCGAAGGCCTCAGCTGTGGCCTGCAGGATCTGTTCATGTGTTCTGCCTGGCTTCATTGCAGACGTTGTGCAGAAAATCAAGCCTGTAGTTAAAGTCATAGAAGGCCCAAAAAATCCAAAAAATAGGTGAGATTCATCTCCTTGGGAATATTTTTGAAAACCTTACACTAACAGGAAAAAGAGTTTTAAGATGTTCGTTTCAGAGTATGATGTCCAACTGCAGGTGAGTCAGATTTGTTATTGTTGCCCACTAGTTGTCTTTCTGCTGCTTCTAACACGCCTCTGTTTAGAGAAGTGGCCTGAGTTGGCCCTCAGAGCAGAAAGGTGAGCTGGGAATTGTGAGAGCCTAGCTCCTTTGCTGTGTAACAACCCACCGAGAAGGAAGGGAAGGCCCAAGGCTTCCTCTGACTCTCTCCCTCAGTTATAAACTCTATGAAGGGAAAATGGAACAAAAAATCTTAATTCAATCTGGAATTGTCAAAGTATAAAAATAATTGTCTTTGGAGGGGATGGTATATTTCAAGGGGTAGAGTACGTGCTGGGTTCAATTTGCAGTACCTCAATGTAAAAAAAAATAAGAATAATTTTTTAAAAAAAAGAAAAAGAGCAAAGAAGAAAAGAGATCTCAAACAACCCAAGTTTAAAAAGAAAAAAAAAGTCTTTTAATAATAGTAATCAGCTCGGTCTTTTGCTAGATTAGGAGTTTGGGATTAACAGATACACACTACAATGTATAAAATAAATAACCAACTCCCAGGTCCTTAATAACCTAGTTCAACCTGAATCCTTTCTCTTTTTTCCCCTAAGCAACCCATGGAAGCCACTTAAATTCTTATTTTGTAAAAGAATTCATTTAAAGGCAGTTTGAAAGTTACTGGTTAAAACAGTTATATGTGCTTCCATGAATATAGGTCTAGTAAGAAAAATAGACAATAAACCAGTAAGCAAATAAATATATGATGTACTGCCAGGAACTAATAATTGTCACAAAGAAACATAAAGCATATTAGGAGAGAAAATGATTGAATAGGAAATATGTGCATGCTGTTATAAGTAATGTGGTCAGATAAGTCCTCTCTGAGTGTAAAATAATTTGAACAAACTCCTGAATGAAGCAAAAGAATAAGCCACGTAGGTAACAGACAAGAAAATCCTCCCAGGCCAGAAGAAGTGTAAGTACAAGACTTGGAGTTACAAACACAGCTGTCCTTGTGGGGACCATCTGGGCGGTGAAGATGGGCTGGAGCAGAACAGTGAGAACTGAGGCTTCAGAGATGGGTGAGGGACCAGATCACACAGGGCCTTGGTAAGGACTCTGGATATCCTTCTGAATACAATGGAAAATCAAGAGAGTATTTTGCAAAGCAGAACAAATTGATCTGAGTCATACTTTAATAAGACCATGTGGGTAATATATGGGGAATAAACAATGGAAGCAGGGCAAGGTAAGCTGATGGGAAGCCAGTGGGAAGAGTGCTGCTGACCTGGAGAGAGACACCGAGGTTGGGCTTGGATGATGGCCGGAGACGGGCTGAAAGGGGGACACTATTTGACAGTAACGGTCACAGGCATTAATGTTCGAGTTGCACACAGACACAGATTGGTTCAGGGTGATGGGTATGTGATATTTGGGGCTGAGTTACAGTTTTTGTGCAGAGACCTGACAGGAGAATAAAGTGGGGACGTTAACGTCGGTAAGAAGTGTTGGTGGGTGTTTAATTCCCCCTAGAGCCGCGTCTCTGTTTCTCTGTAGATGAAGTCAGCAGAGCAGGGATGGGTGTTCCTATTTCTGCAGAGAATTGCGTGTCTTTCTCATTGACAAATTCGAGAGGCCGACCTGCCCATCCAATTGCAGCATCTTGAATCTGCTTCTTTCTATCCAGGAGGAGAATTTCAAATAAGATGCCAGTCAAAAATTCCCGTTTCGAGAGTTAGAGCTGTGTGTCTTTGGGATGATCTCAGAGATGCCTCCACAGAGGTTCAGTGTGCTCTCTCTCCCTCAGAGCACACAGTTCCCTTTGGTCCGGTGGGTCTCAGCAGAGAAGATTTCACAAATAGACCTTCTCAGACCCTGGGGACCAACCTCCCGCTTGGCTGAGCTCTGAAAATGAGCACGAGTAAAGACCTTCTCCAGGGCGCCATCTGGCAGATTACATGAGGAAAGTGTACAAAAGAGTGGGAGGGTTGATGGTATAAATGTATTTTAATTTTTTCTCTGAATCTGATTCTGTCCTTCTGTTTTGTTAAGGAAGTTTTCTTAGACCAGACATGATTCTCATTTCTTCTTTCTATTTGATCTTCCAAGAGGTTTAGATAGGGTTTTTGTTTTAGAGTAAGAATCTTTAAAAAAAGAACAAAAAACCTTGCAAATAGCATCTTGTTAGGCATTTGGGCAAGACAACTAGTAAATTCTCCCAGCAGTATTGAACCCCCTTGTTCCTCCAGAGGGTCTCCAAATGTATACAGGTTCCAAATCTGACCCAAAACCAATGAGCCTTTTCTTTTTTTTAAGCACTTCACCATGGACAAAAGATGTCACTAAAGAAGGTGAGAAAAGAGCAGGTCCCCATCATCCAGAGTCCCTCCCAAAGGGCCCACAGAAGTAAAGAGGAGACAAACGAGAGAAAAGTTTTATTTATACACACACAGGAGCCAACCAGAAAAGTAAATACCATGTTAAATGGCAAAAGTTAAAGTCTTTTTATCAACCTAACTTAATAGGGCAAAGAGAGAGGAGAGAATTGGCTTCCATGACAGATTTTCTTCTACATCTTTTGGATCTCAAGTTTCTTCAGCTTAAAGTGCTTTTGTATTAACCGTGGGTTCCATCTGACTTTCCATTCCTCGAACTTTGTTCTTCTTTTTCAAGATACACTCATGTATTCTGAGCACCAGGGTTTTCCACGTGAATTTTAGATTGATTGTCAGTTCCTTCAAAACAGCACCTGGGATTTGGGTATGCATTCTTTGAATCCTTAGATCTATTCATGGACTATTGTCATCTTAGTAGAACGAAGCCTTCTGCTCCATGAATATGGGATTATTCTCTGTGAATGTTGGTCTTAATTTCTCTCCACAGTATCTCTATTCTACTGTAGTCTTCAGTGCCCAAGTCTGGTACTTCTTCCTCAACCCTATTGGATGGTGATTCAGAAGAGACACGACCTCCTGGAGAACCTCTGCTGCCACGGAGCTGACATGGAACTGAGTCTTAAGAAGGCCTTAAATTCTTTTAAAAATAGGATTAGTGTACAATTACTCCATGGATGAGTAATGAATGGGTCACAATAACATAGGACTTTAATCCTTTAGAATTAGTAGAGTAATAAAGACACATTAGAAAACATTAAAATATTGCCTAAAAGAGAAGAGATTTGTAATTCTCACCCACAGAGGTGACTGTCATGAATGATTTGGTGCTTATGTCTCAGTCTCTGTGTCTCTCAGTATGTCTCTTTCCATCTCTGTGTCTCACACACTCACAATCAGATCAATTTACATCTATGTTGATTTCATACATATGTGGTCGTGCAGATGGGACCCTGGGTGCAGACAGTGAGTCTGCATACTTCCACCCTGAGGCCTCCCTTGACATTGGATTGAGACCAGGCACCCACTTTTCCAACTGCACAGCATTCATTCACCCACATGAACCAGAACGAATGGATCCCATCCCCTTTCCATCAACAACAGTGTTGCTTTAATTTCGACTGTTTCACCCAGTGCTGTGATGAACACCCTTGAAAAGGCATCTTTGAATAGGTGTGTAAGGATTTTAGTGGGATTAACTGTAAGGATCAGAACTTCTGGGGAAGAGATGCATCTGTGGCCCTTTGATGCGTCCTGCACCCTGTTCTCCTGAAGAGGAGAGTCCCTTCACTCTTCCCTCCAGGGGATCTGCTGGAACCTCTGCCTGCTTACATTGTCACCAGGGCTGGTTTTCACCTGACTAAAGACCCGCCAGTGTGATGGTGACTGGTGCTGTCTCTGCAGTGTTTCTGTCTGCCTGTGTTCTCACCTGAGAGGTCAAGCATCTCTAACACACACTGGCCAACTGCATTGCCTCTCATTGGAACTGCCCATGTCTGTTCTGTTTCTGTTTAGAACACTGGGTTTTGAAAGGTTTTTGGACTACAGGGATGGGAAACCCTTCACCTACCTTGGGTTATGAGGAATGCTTTTTCCAGGTTGTGGTTTGTCTTTCAAGCAGTTTTTCTTGGCTTTTGCTAATTTTTTTTATTTGTCTGGTTTTGTTTTTGCCACAGGAATAGCTAAGCATCTCCCTTATGTCTTCTGGCTGTGGTGTTACAGGGGAACAGCAGTGTCTACACTGAGATTATGCACAGTGTTACTAAAAGGGCTTCATTTTGTACATCACATTTTTAATCCCCCTGGATATACCCTTAAAATAATAAAAATGCCGTTTCAAGTGAAAACAAAAAAAATCACCAGCCCCAGCTTAAAACATTTGGGCAGGGACAAAAAACAAGTTTTTTAAAGTTTCATTGATAGGGAACACCCAGGAGAGTTAAAGACACGTAGAGAGAAAGAGGATTTGGGGTTGTTAAGGGCTGGGTGAGGAGGGAGGGGACTGCGCTCTCTGGATCCATGGTTTCACTTTGAGGAAAGAAATAGTGTGAAACTAGATGGTAGTGATGGTCGCACAACATTGTGAATGCCCCTAATATTCCTGAATTGCACAATTTAAAAGGGGAAAAAATCTATATTTTATTACATGAAACTCTAAAAAGAAAAATAAAGGATGCCATAAATGATGTGAAACAAACAAAGGAAACTAAAGAAAAACAAACAAAAACATCTCCACGGAAGGGATGTCAAGTTTGGGAGGGGGAGCGGGAGGGGAATGACGGTGGGATTTTGGAGAACATTTTGGAGGAGAAGGTGTGGGTGGGTGCAGAGGGGGCTCTGCCCCAGGGGTTGGTGATGCCTGAACTTGTTCTCCGTTGCCCAGCAGTCCAAGTGCAGATGCAGCTTCAGGAGGAGCAGCAGGAGTGGCAGAAGGGATCTCGGGGTTTCCTGCTGGATCCAGATTGTCCTTTTTTTGGCCTCTAACATCTTCCTCTGCCCCTGCCTCGTCTGTAACTATTGGATGTGGAGAAAGTTTTAAGTCTTGTGGAAGAGCTCATGCTGTGAGAGAGGAAAAATTTACCCACCTGCCTCCCTTTCCATGTGCCTCTTCAAGGACAGAAACCTTCCCAGAGCTTTCCAGACAGCTCCCACCCAGAAAGTGCCCACGGGATATGTTCTGTGACTGAATTTTTCCAGATAGGTGGTCTGAGGCCATTCTTTGCTCTGGTCCCAACAGTGGCCTCTAGGGACACCTCCCTGTGTGGCACAGCCTTCGCCCCTGCCTCACCTACACACATGCACCAGCCCTGCCTTTCTGACCTACAGGCTGTGCTTCGGGGGATCCTGGTCCTCCACCTGACTTGCAGCGAGGTGGGCACGGTGCTCCAGGTCAGAGCCGGGTGTGCTGAGCTACCCATCAGCCCTGGGCAGGTCACTGGGGAGAGCCCTGGGTGATGTCTGGGTCGGAGGCCTGCCCCACTGATTTCTGGGCCATGGTGGTGGGGACCCCTCCATATCCAGACCCACCTGGAGCCTGCGCTGGCCCTCAGAAGAGTGGCACACCAGCCCTTCACTTAGGGGAGGGGGCGTTGGTGTTCTTATTCATCAGCTTCTGTTCAATATGTGGTATCTGGCTCTGCAATGACAGTGATCAGCAGCTGACCTGGTCTGGAATTCTCAGAGCCCTGCCCGGCCAGGAACACTCCTGATTCTGTCCATTCGACCCTCTGCTGCCCGATCAGACTGGGACCTTGCTCAGCTCAGACACCCGGGAGGGAACAGACGTATCCAGGGAGCATGGGCTCCACCTCGGGCAGCAGGACCCTTCACCGGCTCTCCACATCCAAGCCAGCCAGCCAGCTTTGACCTGGGCTGTGGATGTGACAGGCCCCCCAGACCTCTGACCTGCTCTTGCTTGAGGCAGAAACCCATCCCCAACATGACTTCTCCACATTCACGTGTCAGGAAGGGGCCGTGGGGCTACCTGGGTAGGATCTGAGTGGTGGCTTGGCCTGGGCGGGCCTGCCCTGGGCCTCCCTGTGTTACCTTTGTGTCTCTCTGGCCAAAAGGCCAGAGGCGCCTTGGGTGAGACCTGACCCAGCGCCGGCAACATTGGTACAGCCCCTCGCTGCAGGCTTTCCGGAGGCTGCAGCCTCGGGATATTGGGATGCAGCAGAACATGCCTCTGTCTCCAACCAAGTGAGCTGAGTAGGGACTTCTCTACAGAGTGGGTGCCTGGTGACTTTGGTTCCAAGTTCTGTTGGGCTCTATTGCCAGGGAAGTGAGGTCACTTCCTGGGGTCCACTTATCCAAGCTTCCTCCTGACACAAAGCTCCCCAAGGGACTTTCTGGGCTGCCGATCTCTCATTTCTCACTCCATGCCATGTCCACACAGAGTGACACCAACTCAGCCCCCCCATATCCCTGGGGAGGCCTGGATGCAGCCAGCCCCACATCTCTGAAGACACAGCTTGGTTCAGACCTGGCTCTCCCCACTCAGCAGTGCTCTCACACTGGACAGGCCACGTGCCTCTCAAGGTCTCCCCAATCCCCCATCGGCACAGTGGGGATCATTGCGGCCTCTGCTTCCTAGAGAAGCCATCCTGTCTCTAGACCTAGAAAAACCTACTGCATCTGTCACCCCCATGGGCTGGCATCACAGGGAGCTCGTGCACAGACTCAGTAAAGGAAGGACCCCACAGAGGGCTGGCAGAGCTCAGAGTACATGCCACACAGGCCGGGGTCTGCCCTGGTGTCTGGAGAAAGTCTCTTTCCTTGCTACTTGCTTCCCAGCTCCCAGTCGTGAGACTGAAATTAAATACAACTCTGACATCATCCGCTCTGGCATACAACCTCTTAGGTCAATCTGTCATGTTGACATACAGGTCCAGTGTCCCATCTCAGCCTCTGCGGTGGGCTGCCCCACAATGGTTTCCTATTTTTTACCTTCTGTTCCCACGCCATTGCGTGATCCCCACACCCTCCCCTGGAGGGTAGATGGACTTTGGGACCAGGTTCTGACATGTAGACTGACTTGTGAAAATGTGCATGAGTTCCACTCATTACCAGCTCCAGTGTTCCTTCTCTCTGTCTCTGTCTCTCAGTGCCTCTCCCTCTGACTTGTCTCTCTCTCTGTTTCCCTGTCTCCCCCTGCTTCTCTGTGTTTCAGTCTGTCTCTTTTCCTGTGTGTATTTGTGTATATATTTATGTGTATATGTGTGTATTTATGTGTGTGTATTATTCGGGCCCACGGCAGGTCACTTCTGAAAACCCCTTGATGACACATTGATTATTTTGAATTCATGTTACTGAAGAAAAATTATCTTTGAAAACTGTGCAAGAACTTTGGTGGGATCTTCTCTAAGGATCAGCACTGCTAGGGAAAGAATGCATCTGTGGCACTTTAATGTATCCTACAACTTGTTCTGCCAGAGAGGGGCGTCCACTTGCTCTTCCCTCCAGGGGACCTCCTGGGGCCTCTTCCTGCTCAGGTTGTCAGCAGGGCTTGTTGTCACCGGACTAAAGACCTGCCAGTGTGATGGTGGCCAATGCTGTCTCTGCAGTCTGTTCATCTGCCTGTGTCCTCACCTGAGAGGTCGAGCATCTCTAGCACACACTGGCCACCTGCACTACGTCTAATTGGAACTGCCTGTGTGTGTTTTGTTTCTTTTCAGAACACTGGGCTTCAAGAGGTTTTTGGACCACAGGGATGTGAAGCTTTTCTCTGACCTTGGGTCATGTGGAATGCTTTTTCCAGGCTGTGGTTTGTCTTTCCAGCTGTCTTTCTTGGCCTTTGTTTTCTTCTTTTGTTTGGTTTTATTTTGCCACAAGAAAAGCTAAGCATCTCCCTTCTGGATCTGGTTTCACACTTAGAACAGCAGTGCCTACCCTGAGATTATGCACAGAGTTACTAAAGGGGCTTCATTTGGTAGTCTCATCTTTAATCCATCTGGATTTTCCTCTCAAAATACAAAAATGCTAATTCACGTGAAAACAAACAAAAGATTCACCCATCCCTATGTAAGATATGTGGGCAGACAAAAAAAAATAAAAGCCACTCTTTATATGATTTCATTGATAGGGAACCTCCAGGATAGGTAAAGACATAGAGAGAGAAAGGGGATTAGGGCTTGTCATGGGCTGGGGGAGGTAGGATGTGGGCTGTGCTTTGTATACAAGCTTTTACTTTGAGGAAGGAAATAGTCTGAAACCAGTGGTGTTGGTCTCACAGCATTGTGAATGCACTTACTGCTCCTTAAAATTGCACAATTTAAAATGAGAAAAGGCTAAACTTTATTCTTATAAACTTAAAACAAAAATAGAATATACTGTAATAGAAAAGAAAAAAATCTGACGCCATAGAAGATCTGTTCTTTTGGCTTTAACCCTGTGCCCTCTTTTCTAGGCTTAGTCTTGCTAGCTCTGCACCTTTTGTACAACAATGTTGCTTTTAGCCTGAAATATAAAGGAGAGCCTATTTTCAAGGCTCTGATCTTTAAGGATATTAACACTTTTGCACTTATATAAAGACAACAAGTTGCAGAATAGAAAATAACTTTTCTTTTGTTAGAGGTTTTACAGAGAAACTATGACCTGGTCTACATAGACAGCTGTAGACCAAGATAATGGCAGACAAATATCTTGGAGAACCATCTTCCCCATGTCAGACTTCAGGCTCCTTTCTACTAAAAATTGGAGGGGCTGTGGTTGGTTGTTGCAAACTTCTTGGTGTAGGATTTATTGTTTTTGGAATCCTTTGCAGCTGTCCACATGGGTCAGATCATGGTGTTCCTGTAAAACCTGCAACAAAACAAACTTTTTCTATTCTGCAACTTGTTATCTTTATAGGAGTGCAAAAGTGTAAATATCCTTAAAGGTCAGAGTTTTGAGACTAGGTTCTCCTGTTTATTTCAGGCTAAAGGCAACATTGTTTTATAAAAGGTGCACAGCTAGCAAGACTAAACCTAGAAAACAGGGCAGAGGGTTAAAGGAAAAGGAACAGATCCAATATGGAGTCAGATTTGTTCTTCTCGATTACAGAGCCTTTAGGTGAGAGCTAACAGGATGATTCCTGGGTGGGCCCTCCACTGTCCCAGGCTGGAATTCAGGCAGGATCCCTGCCAGATTCACCATGACTTTGGACCTGAACTCCCCCAGAAAAAGTGACAATTTTTGGATTAAAATTACCTGTCAAAATCCCTTCAATTGCCTGTAAACTATACCATAGCAGGGGATGTCTCATTGGCCAGTCAACTACCAGTCTCCCCTGATGCAAGGGGCCAGCATCGTGGCAGGCTCCATGGTGGCCTGGCCAGTGCACCTTCTTACTTTGCTCTCCAGCCTTGGCTTCCTAACTTTGACGTTTTAAAAGCTCCCATCCCTCTTCCCTATGGCCTGGTGTGAATGAACAAGGTCGCTGCACCCACCTGGGCTGAGCCCAGGACACGCACACAGCCCCATGCACACAGCCCACCATTTGCTGTCAATCCTTGGGCTCAAGTGCACCCTCTGAACTCCCCCACCCCAAAGGTCCACGTGCACAATTCCTCTGCCCCAGAGGTCCAGATCACCATCAGGACCATCAACCACCCAAGGCCCACAGGCCAGTGGCTGGCAGCCGGCGACCACCATGACCCATCAGGTCAGTTGAGGCACAGGGTGCAGGGATCAGGGTGCCAGGGCGGGAATTGGAACATTCTTCAGCCCACCCTGCCTCACCCTGTAGCTTCAGACATTAAATATGAAGGTGCACACTTGGCTGGATACCCCACTGGTGGCAGTAGTCATCATTACTGGAGCCCGTATTTCCCCACCACAACCACAGGGTGAGGGGTGAGGGAGTGAGCTCAGGGTAGTGGTGCACTCAGAGTGAAGGGGATCCCACTGTGAGGGGGTACAGGTTGAGGGGTTTGGGGCCCACTCAAAGTGGAACTGACCTGGCTGAGAGGTGAGGGGGTCAATTTCAGGATGTTGAGTGTCCTGTGTTGAGGCATAAGGGGTAAGCTTGTGGGTGTAGGGGCCATAGTTTAGGACCTAGCAGGATGGAGTGTCAGGGCAGGGACCTCGGTGCGAGAAGGAGCACTGTCTTCAAGGTCTGGTGGAAGACTGGGCCTGGCCAGGGGTGGGAGGTTAGTAATAGGTAGGGGAAAATGAGCAGGGGAAGTGGGGCTGGTTCTAGTTCAGTGCCAGGGCCCAGTTGGTGGCGGGGTGAAGGCTCTGGGAATGTAGACCTGGTGAGACGAGCAGGAGGGGCCCCACCTGGCTCCTCCCGGCCCCGGTGGCCAGGTCCAGTAAAGCAGGAGACACACCCGAGCAGAATGCGTTGCAGGCGGGAGGAGAAGGGGTGCGCACGCGCAGACGGACAGACACATGGATGCCGGAACCCGCCATGAACGGGTGGAAGCTGGCGGGAGCCAGTTGCTCCTGGATCAGCTCCTGGAAGAGGAACACGGCCTGGGGTCTGGGCTGCCGCTTGCCCTAGGCTCGGCTGCCACTGCTGGGCAGTTAAAGGGGCGCTGGTGGGGGCGTGCTGCTCCGGGAGCCGGCGGGTAACCCCTGGGCCATGCAGCTAAGGAGGAGCCCAGGGAGGGGTGTGGAGGTGAGGTCCAAGCCACGTGTCCCGTTAGGACCCTGAGGCGGGTCCAAGCCGCTGCTGTGGTTCGTGGTAACCCCGCTAATAGTAGTTCCTGAACCCCGCGTTTTTGCCACTGCTTATACCCGGGTTTAGGAGATCAGGTACAGCACTGGGAGGTGGGAGGGTGCCGCATGGCTCCAGAGCATCTCCAACTGGCCCTCAGACCATGGCCTGCTCCTGGGAGGTGGGTGCAGTGTGGTCGCAGGGCCTTGGATGAAATGGTGGCTGCCCCATGAGAGCCCCTGGATTTGCTCCCATCTTCCCCGTGGCCTGAACTTGGGGGCGGCCTCCAAAGCCCCAGGTTCGTGGGACTCAGGTTACAGGTCAGTATGTTCCTGGGAGGTGGGTGTGGTGCGGTCAGTGTGTGGGGATGGCTGCAGCAACAGCGGGAAATTGTCGCAACCCCTGTACTCTTACAAGGCAGCCCCAATCCCGCCATCACAGCCGCCGCCATCCCCTGACAACAGCACCCACCTTCCAGGAGCAGGCTGACCTGTAACCTGAGTTCCAGGAACCTGGGGCAGCAGAGGCCAAACCCAGGCCATGTACTGGGGAGTTTGAAGCAAATCCATAGTCTTCCATGTGCAAATCCCATAATCCGCCACTGCCTTCGACCACAATGTGCCATCCTCCCGGGAGCAGGCTGACCTGGGGACGGTGCCTGGAACAGCAGAGGCCAAGCCCAGGACAGGCCATGGGGGAGATGGGGGCAAATCGACCAACATGCCAGGTCGCTGCCCATCTCCCCGCTGCTGCCCCAGGTTCGTGGATCACTCATTTTCACGTCAGTGTGTTCCTGAGAGGCAGGTGCGGTGCGGTCTGGAGGCGGGGGCTGCGGGGATGGGTGCTGCCCCAGGGGGAGTAGGTGGACTTTCTTCCATCTCCCTAGGGCCAGACCTGGGGACAGCCTCTTCTGCCCCATGTTTGCAGGACGCATGACATGTCAGCCTGTCCCTGGGAGGAGGGCTCAGTGTATTCGGGTCAGACTCAGTGGCTGACAAGGACTTTAGAGATGGGCTCTAGCACAGCATAACTAAATCTCCTTTCTTCTCTTGCTTCCTCAGTTGGTGGCTGTATCGTCTTTTTCATTATAGTTTATTTCTGGATAATGAACATAGATTTCTGTGTTATATAGAAGAAACTTCACTTAAAATCTATCTTTATATATAGTGGCTAACATTTGTAAATCTAAACTCCCAATTTATCCCTTCCCGCCCCCTTTCCCTGGTAACCTTAAGATTGTTTACTAAGTCTGCAAGTCTGTTTCTGTTTGTAGATGAGTTCAGAGTGTCTTTTTCTCTCTTTTTTTAGATTGTGCATATGAGTGGTATCATTTACTATTTTTCTGTTTCTGACTTTCATTTAGAATGACAGTCTCTAGGTTCATCCATGTTGCTGCAAATGGTTTTATTTTGTCCTTTTCACAGTAGAGTAGTTTTCCAGTGTATAAATATACCACAACTTCTTTATCCAGTCTTCTGTTGATACATTTAGCTTGCCTCCATGTCTCGGCTATTGTATACAGTGGTGCTATGAATACTGGGGTACAGGTATCTTTTCACACTGAAGTTCCTTCCAGTTATATACCCAGAAGTGAGATGGCTGAGTTTTAGGGTAAGTTTACTCTTAGTTTTTTGAGGGATTTCCGTGCTTTCCATAATGACTACACTAAACTGGGTTCCCACCAGCAGTGTAAGAGGGTTCCCTTCATTTACAGCCTCTCTAGCATTTATCATTCATGAACTTCTGAGCCATGTCCATTCTGACTAGTGTGAGCTGATACCACATTGTAGTTTTGATTTTCATTTCTCTGTTTATTAGTGATATTGAGCATTTTTTCATGTGACAATTGGCCATTAGTGTCTTCATTGGAGAAATGCTTGTTTAGGTCTTCTGCCCATTTTTGATTAAGTTGTTTGTTTCTTTGGTATTAAGTTGTATGGGCTGTTTATATATTCTGAAAATTAAGCCTTTGTTAGTCGTATCATTTGCAAGTATTTTCTCCCATTCGTAGGTTGTTGTTTTATTTTACTCATGGTTGCCTTTGCTGTGCAGAAATTCATGAGTTTGTTTATGTCCCATTTGTTTATTTTTGCTTTTATTTCCATTGCCTAGGTAGATTTTCCTAGAAGAACGTTGCTAAGATTTATGTCAGATAATGTTTTGCCTATGTTTTCTTTCAGGAGATTTATTATGTCTTGTCCATCTTCATCTAAAGCCTGTACTCTACATCTGTGCTTCAGTTTTGAATTTTGAGCTTCTTAGAGAAAACCTACTCTTAGCTCATATGTCAGATTCAACATGTCTAAAGCTGGTTTCATAATCTTTTCTTGCAACGTCTCCACATTCAGTGGGGCAATCATTCTTTCGGTCTTGAATACCCAAAGGCTTGGAATGGTCAGTGATTTATATTTCTCTCACCACCCTCAACATTTTGTCAGCTTCTGGAACTGTATGTTTTTGGTTTCAAGTGTCTATTCTGATTGCTGATACTCTGATGAAGAGCTTTCATCTCTGATACATGAATTTTTCCTTCTGTTAAATTCTTGGATATTCTCTCCCCCTTTTTCTGTCAACCTACAATTTTGACCCTCCAACATCTAGAGTTAAGTCAAAGACTTACCACAACCAGATCTCAGCCAGGTAGTCTTGACCCTCCATCATTTTGACCTTACC
Source organism: Vicugna pacos (assembly GCF_048564905.1). Classification (NCBI taxonomy): domain Eukaryota; kingdom Metazoa; phylum Chordata; class Mammalia; order Artiodactyla; family Camelidae; genus Vicugna; species Vicugna pacos. Next base: position 3,365,010 of record NW_027328737.1, read on the forward strand.
TTATGTGTTCCAATCATTATGTGCCTTAGCCCCCTAGGGTAACCTGTGCCTTATCAAAAGCCAGGAGTCTCCAGCCTTTTCCTTTCCAGTCCTGAGTTAAAACAGCTTAGAATTGCCCTGAGAACTAGTTGGAGCCCCACCCCCTTCATAGAGTCTTCCCTATTTACTCCAAATACTTCTAGCTCCTCTTTATATTCCTGCACTGTTTATGATCATTAGCCCGTAATCTTGGCTTTGAGTACTGACTTGGTACCATTCCCGGGTGGTTTCCAATGTGTCTCCTCACTTAGCTGGTAACTGGAGAAGACTCCCTTGTTCAGCCTCCTTTATACCCCTCACCCTGCTTAGCATTGGGCAATAGCAGGCATCCAGGCAGTGCTTAACTACTTTATTAATTCACAGGGGTGCTGGTGTAGAGTAGAGTTAATAACTATTAATTCAGTGTTGCAATTAAAAAAGAAAGCCAAGAAAATCCGTAAAACTTTATCTCCATTTTCAGTTTAGTGCTTTACCTCAACAGTTTTCTTAACTCTGTGTTTACATTCATATAATGTTCAGTGCTTGTACAGTTCTCTGAGGCAAGCAGGTGAGATGTTATTATGTTTGACTTTCATGTTACATTTCATATTGTATATATTTGCAGAATGACAAAACCTTCTTTTATAAGTAAACAGCTGGAAGTCCAGAGAGACAAAGAGCCTAACCCAGGGTCACCTGGTTAGTGTTGGGCACAGGCCAGGACCACGATTCACATCTTCCAGCTGATCCTTTTCCAGTGCCTTTTCATTCCAGTGCTGGGAAATGTAGCCCCATCAGCCAAACGGCCAAGTCACATTGCTGCCCCTTTACCTGCCAGTGATGGCAGTGCTGCAAAAAGTGACAAAGGAAAGGTCAGAAATAGGAGTGATAAAAGACATGGAAGTGCTGGAAATGGATCCTCAACCTCCTCCTCCCTACTTGAGAGCCTCACAAGTGTCCCAACCTGACAGTGCTTTTCATTGTTTATAGCATGGTCTTTAAAATCAGACTGATTTTTTATAGGGCATGCTTTTATCCTGGTCCCTTTCCTGCTAGTAGTCACCATCATGGGCAGAAAGTGCCTGACTGTGCTCTGTTTGTCACATAGGTTGCAGGGAAAGTGGGAGAGGGAGCAGGTTGAACTGAAGCTGAGCTTTTTACAGCTCTGTTGTTCTAGGACCAGAGCAGTTTCACTCTTGCTTTCATCACCTCTCCACCTCCGAGTCCCAGCCACCCACTCCTGCCTGCTTCCCCACATGCCACATCCTGGGAGAGGAGAGGGTGGTGGGCAATGCACCCTCTGTCCTCCACTCTGGGAGGTGCAGGAGTCTGCTTTAACTTTTGAGCTGTTTTGGTAATTGGGCTTTTCCAGGTTTTCTAGACATCTCCTTTCCAGCTCTGAGAAAGTGGAGATGTAACTTAACCATACATGTAATCTACTAATGTATTCAGTGGCATTAATGTGATGTTGTCTGTGAGGTGATCTGTGACTGGATAGGAGGTTTTTTATCTCACAGGATGCTTCACATGCAATCTAAAGGCCTACAGGATGCAGGTGTAATTCAAGTTATTACATGTCTGTTGGGCAGACAGGAAAATTATTTGGTACTATGACCATATGTTCATAGATTACAGTTAGTCTGCTGCCTCTGTATCTAATAAAAGTTTAAATTCCAAACACTTGAAGGAAATTTGCAGAACATGTCTTTTTGCCTGTAACTAGTTGCAAAAACTGAAATCAAACTCTGCCACAAGCCACAGTGTTCCCAGAGGAGAAAGCCCTCTACTTTTACAACCTCTAAGAGATGCGATGGTTCTTTGGGTGAGATGAGGGATGCCAGAGTATTTTGTTGGGAAACTAGAGCGGCATGACAAGTGTTCTCGGACTGGTTACAGTTGAATCTCTACTTCTTAAATCCTGGACTGATTACAGAGGCAATGTTAGTGTTATAACCAGCTTATGAATGCAAGTGTAGCTAGGAAGACAACAGAGAAAATAGAAGGGATGTAAAGTAATGGAGGAACTTCAGAGCAGTACAAATGGTGACTTTGATAACACCAGCTGCTGACGTGAACTTGGCAGGAATTTGTGAAAAGCGGTGGGTGTCAATGCAAGCAGGGGAGTCCTGCAGCTTTTGGGGTGAACAGGCAAAGGGGAGAGCAGGTATGGTAGCCACCTGGGGGCTGAGTTTTTGTGTCCTGAATGTGAAAATATATGGTCCCCTATTCAATTTTGCAGCCACAATTTCACATGACTCACCCAGGGCATTATTTCCACAAGAAAACCATAAAAGCATAAACTTTGTTTCCTAAAGTGTTTGTTCTCGATCTGAGATGATTGTCTGTGGTGGGAGGTAAGTGGGTGGTGGGGCCTATTACATCACCCCCTTTCACTAAAAGTCTACCTAGCTGCTTTTCAAACTTCTCCTAGAGGTGCTCTCATTCTGTTATACATGGACCTGTAAAAAGGGCTAGCCTGAATCCTCATGTGAAGAGAGGTGGTTATGTGCAGTTTTAAAAATTGCTTGGGTCATGTGGTCCTTTGTTCCCTCCAATGGAAATCACTATTCCAGAGCAAATAGTATGCACCTATAGAAACTGTATTATTTGTAAGCTGTCTTCAGAAGTTTTGCAGTAGGTTTAAATATTTGCTTCATGATAGCATCTTGATTGTTTGAAGAAGGCAGCCCTCATTAAGGGTTTTATTTTCTTCCTGTCTGAGAGTTTCTTTACTGGCAGTAGAGTGTTCATAGGCAGAGTTGGAAAGTTACCTGGTCTGAGAAGCTGACCTTGCCTGCAGCTGGGAATTGGCAGAAGAGTCCATTATGGATGGAAGTCTTTAGGATTATCTGGTAGCAGAGTTCTGGGATCCAAACCCTGGGAAATCTCAGCTCTTGTAGAGCATGTTCTGTAACAATAGGCTATTGGATAATTTTAATACTGGTTATGGGATGTAGAGTTGGGGAAAGACTTAAAAGTGAAAGAACCTTAAAGAAGAATCTCCAAATATTTTAAAGAAGACAGTTCTCAGAATGAGAGCTTTTCTGGAAAAGACTAGTTCTTCACTTCACAGGGGAAGCAGGGAGAAGGTGTAACTGGACTTATGGTAACTTAAAATGTAAACCTTTTCCTCCCACTTAGCTGTTTCCTGGTGTAAGTTCATCTTCCACATCTGTAGTTTTAGACGTGATGTGTCATTTTCTGTTACTCCATTCTGCTTCTGAGTGAGAGACTGACACAAAGTCACATAGCAATTGAAAAATTGCACAAAGGACTTTATTGTTAAAAATGTAGATCTGTGGCAGGGTGCTGCATTTGTAAGTGTGTCTCAGTACAGAGAAAACTTAAAAGAATGTCGTGTTATTTCTTCTTTATTCCTTTAAGACGTTGAATAGAAGATTTTCTTTGCAGAGTTTCTGGAGTACATCAGAAAAAGAGGGAACTAAAAAAAGAGCTTTAAGAAAACACCAGTATAGATGTTGCTTGTTGTATCGTATCTGTCTTAAAGTTAATTCTTTATAGCAGGAAGTTGTAACTCTCAATTTCTTAAGCAAATACAGACATTCTTGATTCTTAATGACATTCTTTGTAGGGCAGAGCTGCTTTTGCTTTCATTGTGAGCATTGAAAGGCCTTCTATGATAGTTCTACCAGTCCTTAATATTTTATTTTCCCTCTATTCTGAAGTTAGATTATTAAACTTGAAGCAGATATAAATATCTCTAACTTGCTACATATGTAGATATTCAGTGTTACATGGTCAGAAAGTTTGTGTATGTCACAAGTATCTACATAATCCACCCCCTTTCCAATTGTGTTCCTGATGAAACGATGGTGGGAAATGGCATTATGGGGATATGTCTTACTGTACACAGTGTTTCCCCTGTTCCCTCTACCAGATCTGGATGTTCTTTCATCTTTTGGCTTCAAGAATTAGTAGCTCTTATTCTTAAGTCAGGTGTAACTCATCCCCCTGCACACACACACATGTGTACATGCACACAAACACACACACACACACACACATACACACATGGCTGTAGGGATTAGCGTGCACCAACCCATTCTCCCACTCTAGCTCTGGACCCACCCACTGGAGGCAGTGTCTTGCACTAATTCATTTGTAAGTTCTCTTTAAAAACTGGAATGTTGGGAAACAGGACTGATATCCACATGTAATAGGCAGACCCTCAAGGGATCAGGTGTCTCTCAATTAGTGTTGATTCTGGGACTGGGGACACGAGCAAGGATAACATCTATGGTTAATGCCAGGTTATCTTAATGTTTGAGTGCCTGGGTTTCGTGGCCTCCTGTACCACCTGTGTGACCCATGATTCCCACATTTCTGTCTCCCACTAGACATTTTTCCTCCAAATCTGGACAGTTATAATTTTCTGCTGATTTGACATCTTCACTTGGAACTCTGATATCTTAAAACAAACATGTGTATAAACTGAGCTCTTTGTCCTCCTATCCCTCAAACCTCTGCAGACTCCCCCATTCAGTTAGTGGAAACTTAATCCTTCCAGCTGCTCAGGTCAAAAAACTTAGATTTATTCTGACTCTCACTGACATACTACATGCATTCTGTCTACAGGTCTTGTTAACACTGCCTTTAAAACATACCCAGAACCCAGCCACTTCTCACCATGGCTCCTGCATCCACTGCTGCTTCCATGACCTGAGCCACTGTCCTCTCCTGTGCAGCCCTCCTAAGTGTCTTCCCTCCTTTTATCTCTGATCCACATTGACTATTCTCAACTGGCAGTTATGTGAGCCTTTGAAAACCTGTTAGACTGTGTCGTCCTTCTGCAGTGCCTCCCCATTTCACTCCGAGTAAAAGCCACAGTACTTACAACGTCCTCCAAGGCCTTACAGGATCTGCATTGACTCTTTCCCACAGCCTGAGCCCTGTTCCCATCCTGGAACACGCGAGGTGCATGCTGGCCTCAGCACTGGTTATTCCGTCCGCCTGGGCCTTCTCACCTCCTAGCCCTTTTTCTAACCTCAGTCCTCAGTTTGGCCTGCTTTGATATTTAATAGACCATCACCCTCATCCAATACTCTCAACTCTCTTTACCTTGCCCATTTTTCTTTATTCCATGGTTCCTCTTTCCTCACATGCCACCTCATCTGCTGCTCTGTTGTGAGAATTGTCATCTCCACCCACCGACCCAGCTAGACTCCAAGCTCCGTGAGGTCTGGGCTTTTGTTTTGTTTAATGATCTATTCAAAGTGCCTAGACTAGTCCTGGGTACATAGTTGGCAGTCAAAAATTATTTGCTGAATAAATTAAAAGACTATTTTAAAAATGAATCATCCTTTCAGAAACAGGTAAGGATGGAAGCTGCATGAAGGGAAATGGTGCAGTAAATAATGATGTTTGCCTTTTGTTCTTTGTGTTATTTTATACACACACACACACACACACACGGCTTAATTTGGTATCCCAGTTTCTTAATTTAATAGCTGTATTAAGGTATAATTTACAGGTCATAAAATTCACACATTATAATTGTACAAGTCAGCCATTTTAGCTATTTCTAGAGTTGTGCAACTGTGTCCTCAAAAATTCCCCTTGTTTCCGTCCATATACAGTTTGCCCTCCCCACAGTGGCACCCTGATTTTATTTGTTTTTGGTTTTTTGACAACCACATCTCAAAAGAATAATTTGCACAGCAGAACTAATACAGATTTGCACTTTTAGAAATTGCCCACTTAAATATGAAATCAACTGTCATTGCTGAATGTAGGTAGTGGTATTAGACATCGGTGAGAAGAATGGACTTGAGTGTTAGGCTGGCTGCAGTCTTACCCAGCTCCACCATCTACCAAGTTACCCAAATTATTTTCTGCCTCAAGCTCTTTATCTGTTATATGGGGGTAATAATAGCAGCTTACAGAGTTGTTGTCAGGATTAAGCAAACAGGGAAACAAAATTTAGTACAATGGCCAGCTTATGTTATTACCTAAGAACTAGACTTGTAAGTAGAGAGCAAAATTCGAATTAGTTTCTAAGTTTCTAAAGTATGTGTAAAATATGATCCAGTTCCTGCCTGGTTTGTAAATATGTATGCCTACTGCGGAATGTAAAAGCAGGTTAACTTCCAGCAGAAAAGACCATTTCTCAGCATTTCTTTTGAAGGTAGTTGCAAAACCATTTTTACTAAATTTTCTGTGCCCATCTCTGACAGAGCTTTGACACCAGGGTGGTAATTATCTACTTGTTTGTTAAAATCATGCTAACCATCAGAAAGTGTTCTGAATTATATTTTAGCCTTTATGTTGGGAAATACTATGAGACTTCCTCTAAATGAATGGGCGGGAGGGGCATTCATTGCAGCTCTTGTAGCCTGATAAGCCTGCACTAAATTATCTTTTTTTAAATTTTAATTAAAGTAATTAATTAATTTTTTGCAGGGGGTGGTAATTAGGTTTTTATTTATTTATTTTATTTTTAGAGGAAGTACTGGGGATTGAACCCAGGCCCTTGTGCATACTAAGCATATGCTCTTTGACTTGTGCTTTATCCTCCCTCCTAAGTTATCTTTAATAAGGTCTTTTTCTCTGTTTTGTTATTTTGTTTTATGTGCAGATGCACAAAGCAGGGTCATCAGAAACCTCTAAATGCCAAAGATGATAATACTGAAAAACATTGCCCAGTGACAGTGAATCCCTGGCATATGAAGAAAAACTGTAAAGTCTTGAATGAATTAAGAAGATATTGTTACATTAACATACATGTAATCATGGCTCTGTTAACTTTCTTTTTCACTTTGTAATAAAGATATTCCCCACCCATCAAGGTTGCTTTGCTTGAGATAGGGAACATCTAAAGCCTTTTCTGCAAGTAAGAGAGCAGGTAAATTATCAGATGTGTGAATGGTGTAATCTGCTCTGTCTAGTATGGTAGCCACCAGTCACATGTGGCTGTTGTGAATTGAGATGTTGTATAAGTGGAAAATACATAATGGATTTTCAAGACTTAGTACAACATAAAAATGTAAAATATTTATTAATAAGTTTTAAAAATGTTAATCACACTTTTGAAATGGTAGTATACTGGATATTTTGGGATAAATACAAATATCACTGGAATTAATTTCACTTGTTTATATTTATTTTCTAAATGGAATTACCAGAAAATTGTGACTTGTATTATGTTTCTATTGGACAGTGCTGGCTTCTAACTTATTGCAAATAATATGAAAAGAAAACCTTTATTAAAAAATTTGTAATCGAGTAGTTGATTTTTATCATATTAGTTTCAGATGTACAACAAAGAGATTCAACATTTTTATATATTATATTCCACTTAAAGTCACCATAAAATAATGACTATATTTCCCTGTGCAGTATGATACAGCTCTCTAAACTATCCATTTTATTTTATTATTTTTTTCACATTTTAAACTTTTTTTTAATGTCGTATAGTCAGTTTACAATTTCTGGTATACAGTATGATGTGATCGTTCACTCTTTTTTTAACATTTTCTATTAATTTATAAACACTTTACAATGTTGTGTCAAATTCCAATGTTCAGCACAATTTTTCAGTTATACATGAACATATATATATTCACTGTCACATTTTTTTCTCTACCATAAGATCTTGTGTATATTTCCCTGTGCTTTACAGTATAATCTTGTTTATCTGATCTACAATTATACAGTCCCATCTATCCCTCCCCACCCTCCACCCTCTTGGCAACCACAAGTTTGTATTCTATGTCTATGAATCTATATCTGTTTTGTATTTATGCTTTGTTTTTTTTTTAATTTTTGTGTTTTAGATTCCACATATGAGCAATCTCATATGGTATTTTTCTTTCTCTTGCTGGCTTACTTCACTTAGAATGACATTTTCTAGGAGCATCCATGTTATTGCAAATGGCATTATATTGTAGGTTTTTATGGCAGAATAGTATTCCATTGCATAAATATACCACATCTTCTTTATCCAGTCATCTGCTGATGGACATTTAGGCTGTTTCCATGTCTTGGCTATTGTAAATAGTGCTGCTATGAATATTGGATGAAGGTGTCATCCTGAAGAAGGATTCCTTCTGGATATAAGCCCAGGAGTGGAATTCCTATGTCATATATTATGTCTATTCCTAGTCTTTTGAGGAATCTCCATACTGTTTTCCATAGTGGCTGCACCAAACTACATTCCCACCAACAGTGTAGGAGGGTTCCCCTTTCTCCACAGCCTCTCCAGCATTTGTCATTTGTGGATTCTTGAATGATGGCCATTCTGACTGGTGTGAGGTGATACCTCATTGTAGTTTTGATTTGCATTTCTCTGATTATTAATGATATTAAACATTTTTTATATGCCTATTGATCATGTCTATGTCTTCCTTGGAAAATTGCTTCTTCAGATCTATTGCCCATCTTTGTATTCGGTTGTCTGGTTGTTTCTTATTAAGTCATATGTGCTGCTTATATATTCTGTAAATCAAGCCTTTGTCGGTATCATTTGCAAAAATTTTCTCCCATTCCTTAGGTTGTTTTTTTGTTTTACTTATGGTTTCCTTTGCTGTGGAAAAGCTTGTAAGTTTCACTAGGACTAATTTGTTTATTCTTGCATTTATTTCTTCTAGGAAAAAATTTTTGCGATATATGTTAGATAATGATTTGCCTATATTTTCCTCTAGGAGTTTTATTGTATTTTGTCTGATGTTTAAGTCTTTGATCCATTTTGAGTTTACTTTTGTGCATGGTGTAAGGGAGTGTTCTAGCTTCATTGTTTTACTTGCTGCTGTCCAGTTTTCCCAACACCACTTGCTGAAGAGACTGTCTTTATTCCATTGTATATTCTTGCCTCCTTTGCTGAAGATGAGTTGACCAAATGTTTGTGAGTTCATTTCTAGGCTTTCTTTTCTGTTCCATTGGTCTATATGTCTGTTTTTGTACCAATACCATGATGTCTTGATGACTGCAGCTCTGTAGTATCGTCTGAGGTCTGGGAGAGTTATTCCTTCAGCCTCTTTCTTTCTCTTCAGTAATGCTTTGGCAATTCTAGGTCTTTGATGAATCCATATAAATTTTATTATGATTTGTTCTAATTCTGTGAAATATGTCCTGGGTAATTTGATTGGGATTGCATTAAATCTGTAGATTGCTTTGGGCAGTGTGACCATTTTCACAATATTGATTCTTCCAATCCAAGAGCATGGGATATCTCTCCATTTTTAAGTCTTCTTTAATTTCTTTCATCAATGGTTTATAGATTTCTGTGTTTAATACTTTCACCTCCTCGGTTAGATTTATTCCCAGATATTTTATTACTTTGGGTGCAATTTTAAAGAGGATTGTTTCTTTAGTTTCTTTTTCTGTTGATTCATCGTTAGTGTAAAGAAATGCAACTGATTTTTTAATGTTAATCTTGCAGCCTGCTACCTTGCTAAATTCTTCGATCAGCTCTAGTAGCTTTTGTATGGACCTTTTAGGTTTTTCTGTATATAGTAACATATCATTGGCAGATAGTGACACTTTTATGCCTTCTTTTCCAATTTGGATCCCTTATACTTCTCTCTCTTGCCTGATTGCTGTGGGCAGGACTTCCAAGACTATATTGAATAGGAATGGTGATGTTGCACAGCCTTGTCTTGTCCCAGATTTTAGTGGGAAGCTTTTGTGTTTTTCACCACTGAGTACTATGCTGGCTGTAGGTTTGTCATATATAGCTTTTATTATGTTGAGTTATGTTCCCTCTATACCCACTTGGGTACGAGTTTTTATCATAAATGGATATTGAGTTTTATCATAAGATCTTTCTGCATCTTTTGAGATGATCATGTGGTTTTTGTCCTTTGTCTTGTTGATGTGAAGTATTACATTTATTGGTTTGCATATGTTGAAACATCCTTATGTCCCTGGGATGAACCCCACTTGACCATGATGTATAATCTTTCTTATGTGCTGTTGGATTCTATTTGCTAGTATTTTGGTAAGGATTTTTGCATCTGTGTTCATCAGTGATACTGGTCTATAATTCTACTTTTTTGTGGTTTTGATATCAGGGTAATGATGGTTTTGATATCAGGTTAATGGTGACTTCATAGAATGAGTTTAGGAGTTTTCCCTGTTTTTCAATCTTCTAGAAGAGTTTGAGAAGGACTGGTTTGAGTTCTTCTTTGTACGTGTGGTAGAATTCCCTGGTGAAGCCTTCTGGTCCTGGACTTTTATTTGTAGGGAGGTTTTCTATTGCTAATATGATTTCTTTCCTAGTGATTATTTTGTTCAAGTGTTTAGTTTCTTCTTGATTCAGTCTTGGTGGACTGTATGTTTCCAGAAACTTGTCCATCTCTTGTATGTTATCCATTTTGGTTCCATATATTTTTTCATTATATTGTATGATATTCTGTATTTCTATGTTATTTTTTGTAATTTCTCCATTTTCCTTTCTTATTTTGCTTATTTGTGCTCTTTGTTTTTTCTTTGTGAGTTTGGCCAGAGGTTTGTGGATTTTATTTACTCTTTCGAAATAGCAGCTTTTGTTTTGATTGATATTTTTCTGCATTTTTATCTCTATTTTATTTATTTCCTCCCTGATCTTTATTATTTCCATCCTTCTGCTGACTTTCAGGTGTTTTTGCTCTTCTTTTTCTAGCTCTTTTAACTGGTGGGTTAGATTGTTTATTCTTCTTTTTTGAGGAAGGCTTGCATCATCCTAAACTTCCCTCTTAGCACTGACACTGCTGCATCCCATAAGTTTTGTTTGATTGTGTGTTCATTTTCATTTGTCTCAAGGTATTTTTTAATTTCAAATTTGATTTCCTCATTGACCCATTGTTTTTTTAATAGCATGTTGTTTTATCTCCATGCTTTCCTTTTTTTCTTCTTTCTTTCTCTGTACTTGATTTCTAGTTTCATGGCATTGTGCTCAGTAAAGATGCTTGAGATAATTTCTATCTTCTTAAAATTCTTGAGGCTTCTTTTGTGTTCAATACATGATCAATCCTAGAAAATGTTTCATGCACACTTGAAAAGAATGTATATCCTATTGTTGGGGGCGTAATGCTCTGAAAATATCCACTAAATCTAATTTTTCTATTGTACCTTTTAATTTCTCTGTTACCTTATTTATTTTCTGTCTGGAAGATCTGTCTTGTGATGTTAATGCAGTGTTAAAATCTCTGACAATGATTGTACTCCCATCAATTTCCTCCCTTATCTCTGTTAGTAGTTCTTTTAAGTACTTAGGTTCTCCTAAGTTGGGTGCACATATATTGATGATTATAATATCCTCAACTTGTATTACTTCTTTAATCATTTTAAAATGTCCTTATTTACCTTTATGCCCCTTGTTTTAAAGTCTATATTGTCTGAAATTAGTACTGCTACACCTGCTCTTTTGGCTTTTCCATTTGCATGGAATATCCTGTTCCATCCTTTCACTCTCAATCTATATGTGTCCTTCTCCCTAAAGTGGGCCTCTTGTATGCAGCATATTGAAGGTTCTTGCTTTATTATCCTGTCTGCCACTCTACATCTTTTGACTGGAGAATTTAGTTCATTAACGTTTACTGTAATTAATAATAGATCAGTGTTTATTGGTATTTTGAACTTATTTTTGCATTTGATTTGGTATTTCCTCTTTGCTCCTTTCTTCTTCCTTTTGTGTTTTGGTAATTTTCCTTTGTATTATCTTGGATTGTGTTTAGTTTTTGTGACTCCATTGTAAGTTTTTGGCTTGTGGTTACACTTTTTTTAAGTCTATTAACCTATTACTGTAACTGTGTGTACTAAACAGATAGTAATATAATCTCAAACCCATCCTACAGAGATTAAAAGAAAATTTACACAAAAGAAGAAAGAAAAGTAAATACTTTATATTTTCTTGCTTCCCTTTCCCACTTTTAAAGATTTAGAAGTCCTCTTTTACAATTTTGTTTTTATTGTATTTGTAATGCATGGTGGTTATCACCTTTCTGGTTATGAGTTTCTCATTTTTGTAGCATCCTGCTCTTTTCTATTTAGAGCAGACTTGTCAAATTTTTTTTATCATGGGTTTAGTGTTGCTAAACTGTTTTAGTTTTTGCTTGTCTGTGAAGATCTTTATTTCTCCTTCTACTCTAAAGGATAGCTTTGCTGGATAGAGTATTCTAGGCTGCATTTCTTTTCTTTTCATTCAGGACTTACAATATATCTTGCCACTCCCTCCTGACCTGTAGTGTTTGTGTAGAAAAATCCGCTAAGAACCTTACGGGGATTCCATTGTAACTCTCTGTTTTTCTCTTGCCTAAAGGCATTTAGGATCATTTCTTTATCCTTGACTCTGGCCATCTTGATTAGGATATGTCTTGGTGTGGGTCTGTTTGTGTTCTTCCTGTTTGGCACCCTCTGATCCTCCTGTACTTGGATATCTGATTCCTTCTTTAGGTTTGGGAAGTTTTCAGTCATGCTTTCTTCAAATACCTTTTCAATCCCCTTTGTTCTTTCTTCCCCTTTGGAACCCCTATTATGTATAGTTTTTTTTTAACATTTTTATTGATTTATAATCATTTTGCAATGTGGTGTCAAATTTCAGTGTTCAGCACAATTTTTCAGTCATTCATGGACATATACACACTCATTGTCACATTTTTTTCTCTGTGAGTTATCATAACATTTTATGTATATTTCCCTGTGCTATACGGTGTAATCTTGTTTGCCTATTCTACAGTTTTGAAATCCCAGTCTATCCCTTCCCACCCTTCACCCCCTGTCAACCACAAATCTGTATTCTCTGTCAGTGAGTCTATTTCTGTCCTGTATTTACGCTTTGTTTTTGTTTGTTTTCGTTTTTGTTTTTTAGATTCCACATATGAGCAATCTCATATGGTATTTTTCTTTCTCTTCCTGGCTTACTTCACTTAGAATGACATTCTCCAGGAGCATCCATGTCCTATTATGTATACATTGGCACATTTTATATTATCCCATAGGTCTCTTATATTGTTTTCAATTTGTTTTTCTCTCAGCTATTCTGATTGGGTGCTTTTTGTTGTCCTGTCTTCTAGGTCACTTATTCGTTCCTCTGTATGATCTAGCCTTCTTTGGATAGCCTTTAGACCAGTTCTCATTTCAGCCAGTGAGTGTACCAATTCTACTTGGCTCTTCTTTTTAGCTTCAATTACGCTTTTGATGTATTTTGTATCTCTAAACACTATCTCTTCTAGTTCCTTCAGTAATTGGATTGCTCCTTTTTTGAAATCTTGACCTATCCGGCCATCAATGTCTATTTCATTGATCATGTTTCAGGGAATTTTTCCTGCTCTTTTAATTGGGAGTGGTTCCTCTGCTTTTTCATATTACTCATATCTCTCTGGTGCTGTTGCTTAATGAGTATCAGTTATCTATTGTGGCCCTTAAGGAGTTTATTTATTTATCTATCTAATGCCTATGCAGGAATAAGACTTAAAAAAAGAGAGAGACAGAATTTTAAAAGAATGAAGAAAAAGAGGTTTGAAAACAGTGTATAATCAAAAATAGAAGAGCAATTTGAAGCAGAATAGAAATCATTTAGATGTCTTTTAGATACCTTAATAAAAAGAAGGAAAATATAAAAACACAATATTTGAAACCTGTGAATAATCAATAACAGGATATCAAAACCAGAGAATTAAAAATGAAATGAGGTGGATTTTTCAAAAGGTATTAAATTTGTGAACATATACAACTGTTTAAAAAGTAAAGATTAAAAAGGTTATGGAAAATAAAACAGATATAAAAAAATTAGAAAAAAAATATGTGTTCTCTTAGAGACTGTGTGCTCTTAATGGTTTTTTTGAGAAGTCTTTCTGTCATCTCCCTGTTTTGCAAACTCAGCTTGCTGTTTCCAGAGGCCCTCTGTTGGCATTTTCATCTGTGCTGCTCACAGTGCCTGTCAGCAAGAAGATAGCGCCCCTCCAACACTGGGACAGGTCCTGCTCACCTTCGTGTTGGGCAGGTGGGTCACTCCCCCTCCAGATGCCTAAGTCAATGCTGTGCCAGGTGCTCTGTAGGCAGGCTCAACTTCAGTAACAGCTTTATGGAGATCCAACTCACATATCATAAAATGCAGCCTTTGAAATTGTACATTAGGGGTTTTAAGTACATTTCAGAGTTGTGCAGCCACCACCCCCAAAAGGAACCAGTACCCTTTAGTAAGTCACTCCCTAACCTGACTTTCCCTTAGCCCCTGGCAGCTGCCACTCTTTCTGCCTCTACAGATTTGCCTGTTCTGGGCATTTCATATAAGTAGAACCGTACAGTATGCTACCTTTTGTGATTGTTGTCTTTCATTTTGTGTGACGTTGTCAAGGCTTATCCATGGTGTAGCATATATAAGTACCCCATTCCTTTTTGCATTCACATAATACACCATTTTTATAGATACACCACATTGCTTACCCATCTATCAGTTGATGAGGAATAATTTTGCTACAAATGCTCATGGACAAGTTTTTGTGTGAACACATATTTTCAGTACTCTTGAGACTATAACAAAAGATGGAATTGCTGCAGTTTATTCTACTTTCAATATTTTGAGGAATTGCTAAAGTGTTTTTGAAAGTGACTGCACCATTTTACATTTCCAGTAGTAATGTGTGAGGAATCCAGTTTCTCCACATCCTCATCAACACTTTTTATTACCAGGTATATATTTATATACCATATATCATATATATTTGTCATCCTATTTGGTATGAAGCATGTAATTGTGCTTTTGATTTCTGTTTCCCTAATGCCTACAGATGTTGAACATCTTTTCCTGTGCTTATTTGCCATTCATATTTCTTCTTTGGAGAAACATATATTCAAATTTTTTGCTCATTTTAATTGTATTTGTCTTTGTATTGTCACGTTTTAAGTCTTCTTTTTTCTGGATAAAAGTCCCTTATCAGGGAAAATATTGGAAATATTTTCACCCATTATGTGAATTGTCTTCTTACTTTCTTTATGAAGTCCTTTGAAGCACAAAAGTTTTTAATTTTACTGAAGTCCAGTTTACTTGATTTTTTCTTTTGTTTTTTGTGCTTTTGCTGTCATAACTTAGAATTATTTGTAATCCAAATTCCTGAAGATTTTCTCAATGTTCATTTTCTAAAAGTTTTATAGTTTCAGGTCTGTGATTTATTTTTAGTTAATTTTCATAAATGGTGTAAGATAAAGGTTCAATTTTCTTTCTTTTCATGTGTATGTTCAGGTGTCCCAGCATCATTTTTGTAAAGATTACTTTTTTCCCCATTGGATTCTCTTGGCACCTTTGTCAAAAATTAACTGGCTGCGTGTAAGAGTTTGTATATGAACTCTCACTTCTTTTCTATCAATCTATTGTCTGTCCTTTATGCAAGTACCACACTGTATGGATTACACTTTTGTTAGTGAGTTTTGAATTTGGAAACTTCAAAACTTTGTTCTTTTTCAAGATTATTTTGACTATTCTGGGTATCTTGAATTTTCATATTAAATTTAGGATCAGCTTGTTCTTTTCTGCAAAAAAGCCAGAGTTGCAACATATCTATAGGTCATTTTGAGGACGATTGCCATCCTAACAATAATAAGGCTTCTGATCCATGAACACAGAGAAGCTTTCCATTTATTTTAGGTCATCCTTAACTTCTTTTCGTATTATTTTATGGTTTTCAGTATACAAGTTTCACATATTTTTCTCAGTATTCCACACATTTTTCTTAATATTCCTAAGTATTTTATTCTTTTTGATGATATTATAAATTCAAATGTTTCCTTCATTTTATTTTTAGATTATTCACTGCTGTTGTACAGAAATATAATTACTTTTTTATATATTGATTTGTGTCTTACAACTTTGGTTGGACTGGCTTATTTTAATAGTATTTTAGTGGATTCCTTATGATTTTAATATATAATATCATGTCACCTGGAATAGAAATAATTTTATTTCTTTCTTTCTAATCTAGATTCTTTATTTTCTTTGGTTGCTTTAACTAGAACCTCTAATACAATGTTGATCTTGGGAGGAAAGAATTCAGTCTTTAACGATTAAGTATGATATTTGCTCTAGGTTACTCATAGATGTTCTTTGTCAATTTGAGGAAGTTCTCTTCAATTCCTTGTTTTTATCCATTATTCTATTAATATGGCATATTACATGAATTGATTTTTGTATATTGAACTAGTTTTGCATACCTGGATATATCACACTTGATTGTGTTCTGTTTTTTATGTTACTGGATTGGATTTGCTTGTATTCTGTTGAGGATTTTTGCATTTATATTCATAAGCGATAGTCTGTATTTTTCTTGTGATACCTTTGTCTGGTTTTGGTATCAGTATAATACTAGTCTCATTGAATGAATTGGGAAACGTTCCCACCTCTTTATTTTTAGATGAGTTTGTTAAGCATTGTTTTCATTTTTGTTTATGTTTTTGTTTTTGTTTTCCTTTAAGTAGTTGATAGAATTCACCAGGAAATCCATATGGGCCTAGCGTTTCCTTGTGGGAAAGTTTTGGATTACTATTTCAGTCACTACTTATTGTAGGTCTATACGAGTTTTCTATTTCTCCTTAATTAGCTTCAGTCACTTATGTCCTTCTAGGTATTTATCCATTTCATCTAGATTATCTCATTTGTTGGCTATATAATTATTCATGGTATTCCCTTATATTCCTTGTTATTTTTGTAACGGCAGTAGTGACATCTTTCCTTTCATTTCTGATTTTAGTAATTTGAATCTTCTCTCTTTTTTCTTCAATACTAACTAAAATTTTGTCAATTTTGTTGATCTTTTCAAAGAATCAACTTTTTTCGTTGATTATTCTCTGTTGTTCATCTATTCTCTGTTCCATTTATGTCTGCCTTTTGTATTTTGATTGGAATGTTTAATTCATTTACATTAATGTAGTTTCTTATCAGGTTGAAGTTACATCTGCTATCTACTTTCTATGTCTTTTTCCCCCATTCTTCTATTACTACAGTTTTTGTGCAAAGTAAGTATTTCCTAGTGTGCCATTTTACTTTGTTGTTTATTTTAACTTCTCCTCTTCCCCTTCCCCTCCCCCTCCTCCTCCTCCTCTCCTTCTTCAGTTGTCCTGGAGATTATAATTAACATCTTGTTTTAAAGCAATCTAGTTCTTATTAATGCCAACTTAATTTAATAGTACACAGAAAGCTTTGCTTTGGTATCAATCTTTCCCTCCCCCTCCTCATTCTGTCACTATCATAAAAATTACATCTTTATGCATTTATAAGCCCATCTACACAGTTTCATAAGTATTGTTTTATGCAGTTGTCTTTTACATCAAATAGAAGAAAACACTTACATGTAATACTCTATACTGTTTTATTTTTTTACTCATGTAGTTGTCTCTACTAGTGCTCTTTATTTTTCAGGTGAGTGTCCTTTCATTTACACCTACTGGACTATCCTTAGTATTTCTTGTAGGACAGGCCTGCTAGCAATGTATTCATTCAGATTTTGTTTTTGTAGGAGTGTCTTAATTTCTCCTTTAATTTTTTTGAAGAATCATTTTGCTGGATATAAAATATGTGGAGATAGTCTTTTCTTTTTATCACTATGACGATACCATCCCACTGCCTTCTGGTCTCCATGGTTTTTGATGAGAAATCAACTGTTTGTCTTGCTGAGGAGCCTTTGTATATGTTGAGCCACTTTTCTCTTTCTGCTGTCAGTGTTCTTTGTTCTTGTCTTTGACACACTGAATCTGATGTGCCTATGTTTAGATGTCTCTATGTTTATTCCATGTGGAGTTTGTTGAGCTGCTGGGAGGTACAAATTAATGTTTTCATCAAATTTGGGAAGTTTTCAGTCATTATTTCTGTTATATTCTTTCTGCCCCTTTTTTCCTCTCCTTCTTCCTGGTGCTCCCATTTTGTGTTTATTGGTATAATTGACGGTGTCCCACCTATCTCTGACACTGTGTTCATTTTTTTTACATTCCTCTTTGTTTCTGTTCCACAGATTGTGTAATCTCAATAGTTTTAAGCTAATTGACGTTTTCTTCAACCAGTTCATATCAACAGAGAAAACTCTTTAGTGAATTTTTCATTTTAGTCATTATATTTGTATCTCTAGAATTTCCAGTTGGTTTTTAAAATTAATTTTACCTATTGATATTCTCTGTACAATGAGATGTTCACATATTTTAGTTCTTTAGGCATGGTTTCTGTTAGCTCTTTGAACATATGTGTAATTGCTCATTTATGTCATTCTCTAGTAAGTGCAGTGGCTGGGCTTCCTCAGGGAGTTTCTATTGACTACTTCTCCCCCTGTGTTATGGCGAAAATTTTCTGTTTCTTTGTGCATCTTGTAATTTTCTGTTGAAAACTGGACATTTAAATATTACAATGTGTCAGATCTGACAGCCAGATTTTCCTAATCTCCAGGGTTTATCATTGCTTCCATTGTCATTGCTAGTGCTGCTATTTATTTAGTTACTTTCCTGAACAAATTCTGTAAAGTCTGTATTCTTTATCATGCATGGCCATGAGATCAGTATGTGTGCAGACAGCCTAGTTGTCATCACTGTAATAATGATTGGACAGTGATTTCTTTCAATGCTGGAGCCAGTCACTTGAGCTGTTGCCAGGTGGCTGTGTGTCTTCGTGCTGAGGGAGGCCCTCAGCACCGGCAGGCATTCTGCAGCTCTTCCGTAGCCTTTAGTTTTTGCTTATGCAGAACCTCAAGTTCCGCCAGAGTTGAAGGCCTAAGATTTTCTCAGCTCTTTCCTTACCTTGTGCCACAAATGTGTACGGCCTTCCACAATTCTCAGAATTTTTTGGAGCTTTTTAACCCTACCTCCACCCCCAAAAAGTCTCATTACTCAATTTTGCCTTCTAAGTTTCCTAGTCAGCATCTAGTTAGCCTCTACTGGTAACACTGCCTCAGGCAGTTGTAATGTTAAATACTCACTGCTGATTGTTTTCCACAAACACTCTGGGGATAGGCTGTTTGCACAGCAAGAGTTTGAGATAGATAAAATATTGACAGCTCTCTGGGGATGGGCTTTTTGGGTAACTTCAAACCACTTCTGCCCCTACCTTGATTGTGAGACTGTTGCTTTTAAAGGCCACCATTTAGGTGAGGATATGGTGATGGGGTAGATCAAGTTACAATGCCACAAAACTCACTATCTTTATGGAGATTTAGCTGTTTTTTTCTCAAATAAACACTCCCGAGATAGCTGAAGCGTTTGTTTAATTTCCAGTGTTCTGCAGAGGTTAATTTTGACAAATTTTGCCATTGTCATTGCTTCACAGAGGAGTAAGTTTTCCCAGATTTTTACTCAGATATTCTAGAATTGTATCCCATGTGCATTTGTTTTTAATTGAGTTACTTGCAAGACCAACTAATTCTACAGCTCCAGCCCCATTCACATAAGAGTCCATCTGCATGGCTTCTCCTACAGGGAGTAGTGTGCAACCTGTTGTCAGTGTGTTGTTTTACTTTTTTTTTTTTTTTACATTTTTATTGATTCATAATCATTTTACAGTGTTGTGTCAAATTCCAGTGTTCAGTACAATTTTTCAGTCATACATGGACATATACACACTCATTGTCACATTTTTTTCTCTGTGATTTATCATAACATTTTGTGTATTGTTTTTCTTATTAAAGTGTAGGAGTTTTTATAACTATGCTCATGAATAGCCCTCTGTCATTTTTACATGTTACAAAACATCCAGTAGTCTGTGGCTGTTTTTTCCCTCTCTTTTCGTTGCTTTAATGAAGTTCTCACTTTTAAGAATTTTCAGTATATCAATATGTGGGTGCAGATCACAAAGGCGAGACATTTAACTACTGTCTAAACCTCAGTCTACTCTGATTCACTGTCTAGAACATCTGAACACATCTACTAAACCCCATATACCAATGGATGCTGACAGCCCTAATTTAAAAAAAATGTTTTTAAGTAAAGCAAAAAGTATTAACTTTGACACTGGAAAAGAGAAATCTCATATTTCCTAGCTGATCTTGCTTTCTGTGATAATTAGCTACATCATGTTTATAGAGCCGACAGGCATATTGAGCTACTGATTTTATTTCATTGGATTTTAGAATGCAGAACACATTTCAGGCCTACTTATAGCACCACATGTGTATCTTTAAGGATATGTATGATGTCTTTATTTTAAGAACCTTATTTTAAGTACCTACTGCTGTTCACCTCATTAAGGAAATCTTGGAACTGCAGAACTGAAATTTTTCATACCACCATCATCCCGTAACATCTCTTTACACTTAGACCTTATGTGGCAGAGTATTTTTCTGCTCCCTAGAAATGATCAATGTTGAAGAGGAAAAAGAAAAAAAAACTCTTCTAATAAATATAGTCCAAATCACACACTTACCTGAACAATGGCCCCCCTTTTAGTCCACACCAATCCATCTACTCATACTGACTCAGAGCCACTCTGGAGGTTCCACAGTGTCTTCTGCTCACAGTGTTTCCCCCAATTCTTTTCACCTCATTTATTCAAATAGGATCAGTGGTTTAGGACTCTTCAGGGTCTGATTAAGAGACCAGATCAAGGCACTAAGAATTCTAAAATTTTCCAGGAGTAACAACCAAAGTAATATGTCTAAGAATAGCCTAAAAGGATAGTAGGAACTATCAAAATAAATAAATAAATAAATGCATAAATGCATAAATACATACATACTACTGAAAGACATAAAAGATACATTAAACACATGATTCTAGATTAAAAGACCATATCTCCAAAATACCAGAACTTATAAAATGGACTTGGGGTTTATTCTGAATAAAATCATATTAGTAATATAATAATTAATAAGATAATGAGAGTTTCACTAGCTCAAGAATAGCCAAATTAGAGAATAAGACAGGAAGTCCAGATATGGGCTCTGATATCAATAATAATTTAATATACAAGATGGAAGGCATTACAAATCAAGGAGGTAAATAAAGGTTATTCAATAAATGGAATACTTGTTAGCTATTTGGGGGGAAAAGTAAATATTGAAATCATACAGTGAATCATATATTGTGATAAATTCCAGAAACATTTAAAAATTAACACAATTAGAAAACAACTAGAAATAATTATGGATGAATATACAACCTCTAGGTGTGCAATAAAATTCAGAGGAAAATATATAAAGATTTCCATGCCTCAGAAGCATCCTAAGTTTAAACAAAACACCAGAGGATGTCATTTGTTAACAAATCAAACAAGGGGCTAATTCCTTCAATACATAGAGAGTTCAGATCACATCAAAGATAACACCAAAAAATCTCAGAAGCAGCGAAGTCAAAGATGAACACACATTAACAAAGGAAAAAAATAGATGTCAGGCTCCAATGGTAATTCAGTCAGTGCACATCAAAATGAAATAGTTTTCCACCTCTCAAGTGACACAGCTCTGTTTGAGGATGAAGTGCCAGTGATCACCAATCCCATGCCTAGGCTACTGGATATTTTTTGTGAAGTATGGTTGATTTGCAGTGCTGCATTAGTTTCTGGTGTACTCCTCCAGCCTTCTTAGAAAGCAGTCTGGCAGTTCATCTCAAGAGTCAAAAATATTCATATGCTTTAATCCACTAATTCAGCTTTGAAAAATTTTTAGTCAGGAAGTATTTCAAAATGGCAGGGAAAAGTCAGTATGGATGTAAGTCACAGGCATATTTTTATATGTATATATATATAAAATCTCAGCCAAAATATTCTTCCAACCCTTCACATAGTAGAATATTATGCAGCCATGAAAAATGTGTCCATGGATATATTTTATGACATGTCAAAGTGTTATGTTTATGTTAGGCTTGAGAAAAAAATTAATATATAAAATTGATTTTTGATATACAAGCAGTGAACAGTCCTGAAGGAATTATGTCTATATGTAGAAGAATTTTTCTTATTTTATTTTTTATTCATTTTCAGAGTTGGAGTCTTTTGATTGTATATGACAAAATCAATCTCCAATGTATTTAAACAACAACCAAAAAATGGGATGAATGGGATTTATTAGTTCCTGTAAATGAAAACCTCAGGTCTGAGGTCTGGCTTCAGTCAAGGAGAGATACTGTAATCCCAGATGATGTCAAGGGCTTGTTTTGTCCTGTCTTCATTCTGTGTCCAAAGGTGTCTCAGCATGCTGATTCTAGGCACTGAGCATCCCAGATCACACATCCATCCAAGTAAAGAGAGGTCTCATTTGGCAGCTTCCTGTCTTGATAGAGGAAGCTCATCATTCAAATGGGCACCAGCATGTATCTCCTGACATAACAGTGGCTCTTACTTGGTTATTTGCCAATTCTCAAATCATGTGCGAAGCCAATAGAATGAGGGATATTATTTGTCTAAAACCAACTAATATCTACCTCTGTTGCTTCAGAAAGAGTGGGTCAATCGAGCTTAAATCACAGGACTAAAGATAGAAGGGAGGTTATTTATCCTAAAACAAAATCTGGGTCCTCTTCTAAGACTGGGGACAGATCCAGGACAGCAGTTCTGTCCACTACTGAGTACATTCAAATTTTCTTTAATGAGCAAACATTAAAGTTATGATCAGAATAGAGGATATGTAAGAAGAAACTTGAGGACAGAGAATGGAAAGCTTTCCTGTTTCTTAAGAAATATTGAACCCTTTAAGTACTTGGAAAAAAAATGGAAATGTGTCCAGTTTGTAAATGTTCTGAAATGAATCAGAATTTATTTCACACACCATGTAGGAGGCAGTGCTATATAGTTAGTGTGCCTTTGGGCTCTTTGAGTATTTCAGTTCTTTCATTTAATAGTTGCTTCATTTGGGGCAAATTGCATCATCTCCATGTGGCTCTATTTCCTCATCTGTAAAAGAGATATAACATTAACTTCCCCACAGGGTGATTGTGAGGATTTAGAAAAATAGATGTGTGCTGAAGCAATAGTAATCATTTAAAGAATCTTAACTATTATGATTACTTAATACATAATTAAAAAATTTATTATGCAGACTTTTTAAAAATGCATAGTATTTAAATGGCCTATATGTGCTGTACAAGAGAGGAAGGCTTAATATACCGTCTATAATACATTTTTCTCAGCCTTAACTAATTTTCACACTTAATCACACACACAAAAAAAAAAGTTATTCCTTTCACAAGCATGAAGCCTTAACTGTGAAGAAAAGGATAATGAAAGAGAGTAGAGGAGGAAATAAAATGCTTTATCTACAAACTCATGGCTTAACAACTAAGAAAAACACCTTTTTAAGACTCTGGTCATCATATTAATAGCTAATACTTAGGTAGAGTTTTTCACATGCCTGTGGTTAATATTCTAATTGTTTTCACAATTAGTAAATCACTGACTCATCACAATAATCCTATAAATTGCTATTATTACCCCCCATTATATGGGTGAGGAGATTGAAGCCCCTAGAAGTTAAGAAATTTGCACAAGTCCCCACAGCTAGCATTGGAGCTGGGATCCAGATGCAGGAGTGTGTCTCCAGGAGGGGTTGTAAACACTCCCTCTGCTCTCCCCTGCAGGTGCAAGCCAGCCTCCCGCTGTTACTGTAAATAACATGATGTGGTTCACTTAGTCTTGAAATTCACATTCTTTGTAGCTTTCTCTCTGGGGAAGCCACCAGGAGCAGCCAGGGACAGTGAGTACACGCTTCTGGACTGTGACCAAGAAGGTAGATGGAAGGAAATCAGTTTAAAAACGGGATCTTTAATGTGCATTCTTCAGTGGTCAGAAAAATCCTGCCTAGTGAGGAACTGAAACCCTATCAGCCACGTGCAAATTATGCTTCAGACACCCCCGTTGCCCTTGGGTCCACACAGTCAGAACTACAATGGATCAGGGACATGAATCTTGTGCAAATGCAGGGAGTAGGAATACCTGCCATTTTAAGATCTCAAGGAGTATGAAAAGCATGTGAAGCTTTCATCAACAGAGACCTGTTGTCACTACCATTATTTCCCTCATGGCATGTCCGCAGCTTCACTGGTCCTTTTCAGAATGAAGACGACAGCTAGCACCTGCTGACCCCTGAATCAGTGATAGGTTCTCCCTTGAAAGGAAGCATATCCCCTTCATGTGTTACAACTAGTTCATAACCTAAGTAATTCTATAGATGTAGAAGGGATATTTTCATTGGTTCTGCTATCACAGAATTGTCTCCAAAAGAACATGCCACCAGTTACTCCATTTTCACCAATTTAAATATATACTTAACAGGCTTCCTTCTTTAGTGCAGTTTTAGGTTTGCAGAAAAATTCACAGAAAGTGGAGTTCCAATATACTCCCTATGCCCTGCACACAGCTGCTCCTGAGTCAGCATGTTACATTAATGGATGCACTCATTCTTTTTGACATCCTTCATTCCTCCTCCCCTAAAGTTTAACATGCCTGATATTCACGTCTCTTGTGACATTTATGTGTGATTTACATCACTTCTCACGTTTATATGAGGTTTACAGCACATGCATGTTGTCTGTTCAAGCATGGGTTGGGGGCAAGTTTTCTGTGTAAAAATACGATCATTAGTGAGTCTCATGCTGCTGGGTTTTTGGGTTGTCAGGTCCTGTTGGCCATTGCTTGAGTTATTGGGATCATTGTCTATGGACTCTCAGTGTTCATTGTAATTTCTGCAAACTTCCCAAGAACCTGAATGGGAGAAACCCAACCCAGTAGTAGCTAACTGTGCAGAATGGCCATGCCCATCACTGCTTCCCTCATCAGTTTTATCATCGTCATAACCCTAATCACCATATATGAGAAAGTGGCAATCACGATGACTGACTCTGGTAAGCTCCTCCTGCAGCTGAGGTCATGTCTACACCAGTTTTAGAACCAGGTCAAAACAGAGACTGTATCGTTTAGGCACTTCAATTCCAGTACATTACAATCTTTAGAAAACTTCAAGTGTAAACGTATTTCTCTAGCCTATATGAGAAGTTAACTAGCTCCAGCTTTGCATTAGTAAAAGGACAAAGGAAGCATTAGAATGTCCAAGCTCTGTGTAAACAGGTCAGTGCTGATAATAATAATTTCAATTACATTAGATCACATACCCTACAGTTGAAAATAAATAGTCCCTTTATTGCAAATAAGTGGTAGAGGGTCGTGGATCCAGTGGCAGATTTGTTTGTGCGTTACGGAGAGGACAAGTAATCACAGTGTTATTTGTCTTCCCCCCAATGCTGTTCCTGTTAGTGTAGCTCCATTCTCATCATCTATAGCTTGCATAATAAATGTTTCTTCTCTCTGGCTTGTATCCCAGCCAGCAGCTTAGTGGCCCAAGTGCTTCCCACACATGGCACATGGCTGGGTTGTTCTCCTAGTGGTTTGCTCAGTAGTCATCTTCTGAAAACACTAAGACCAATTCAATTTCTGAACTAGGAGGATGACCCATGTTATGTTCCTCAAATTTTTCTAGCAAGTTGCCCGTATTTTGTTTGTTTTCTTCAATAGTCCTACCTTCCTGCCCTTCAGGGTGACAAGAAAATATCATTTAGCAGGATGTTCAAAACTAGTTTTCTGTCAACTTACACCTGACAGAGGACAGTTCTTGCCCATTGGATACTTTTGTACTTATAAATTTTAAGGAACAGCTGACTTTTTTTTTTGCCTTGTGGGATATTGCATTCACAGTGGGAGAAACTCTTACAACAGTGTGTACACTTGGAATTAACATAGTAGCTATGTTAAGAAATTCAAAACAGCTTAAATGAAAACAGTGTGAACTGTGTATATATATGCATATTTACCATGTTAACTCATGTGTCTGTGGCTTTGATTAGGGTATCAAAGCCATTCACAGTTTTACAGACTTAACTTTTCTTTATTCTAGTTGCAGAGCTCCCCAGGACCAGACTGACTATGAGAACAGCCTAGCCATGAAGGTGTTCTTGTTCCAGTTTATCAACTATTACTCTTCATGTTTCTACATCGCATTCTTTAAGGGCAGATTTGTGACTTATCCGGGAGCTCCGGTATATTGGCTGTGAAAATACAGAAATGAAGAGGTGTGAATACAGCTTTGTGTTCTGACATTCTAACCTGTTTCATGTTTTCTCTTAGTTGCCCAGTGAAGAGTGTCTTCACTGTCTGTTCCTTAGATTTTATTTAGGCATAAAATAATGACTTTATTTAATGTTAGAGCTATCTAAAATTTAAATGAGATTTTCTTTCTAATATTCCAGTGTGACCCAGGTGGCTGTCTCCTTGAACTGATGACACAGCTGACAATAATCGTGGGAGGACAGTCAATCTGGAATAACATACAAGAGGTATTACTTCCATGAGTACTAAGTCATGTGATCTTGGGGTGAGAATGGCCCAACCATCCAAGTCATTTTCCTGTGTGCCCATCTCTAAAACAGGGGAGACTCTCTGTTTATTAAAACTCTCCAGATAAGATGATCCAGCCAACAGTGTAAACGTACCTGCTGTTTAATAATTATGCTTAAATATCTTCCTTTTTATGTTTAACTTAAATTCCCAAGTGCTATAGTTTCTACTTATTAGCTTATCACTGGGGGCTGACTGATCAGAGTCCTTTGAAAGATGGCCCTTGTTAGGGCCGTGAACTAAGTTTTTCCACAACTTCCCACAAATTTCTCCTCCTTTTATACATGCATTTAAAATACCATAAGAGGAATTTGTTGAGTGCCTACTATGTGTTAGTCACTGTATTAAATGTTGTACATATATGTGTGTGTGCGTGTGTGTGTACAATTTAATTACTCAAACAATCCTTATTCATATCTCCCTTTTGCAAATAAAGATCCTGTGGCTTAAAGAGGGTAAATGATTTGCCCAATCTCTCATTGCCAATAAGACCACTGTGGGACTCAGATGTAAGACCCTATCTCTCTGAATCCATGTTCTTCTAAGAACAGAGGCTCTCTTGGGGTCCTAAGGCACAGGGTTACATAATGTTTTAAGAGACACTTGTCTAAAATAATAACTACAGAGGTTTTGACTTACTGTTCTCTTCCTAAAGATGAGAAAAGCAGATGTTAGCTAAGGTCACACTGTCCTTTTGATTTTCACATAAGCCCAATCCCATGTCAAAGTGGACATTCCAGTGTTATCGGCAATTTCTGCACAATTCAAGCAGCTTGCTGTATTTGCTTTATGTTGCTGCTGTAACAAGTATCCCCAAACATCATGGTAGTAGGAAGAAAAAAGAAAAAGTCTCCACTAAACAACACAAATTTAACCTCATAGGGTTCTTGAATGCAGAAGCCTGCTGAAGACAAAATGTTGGCAGGGCTGTTTCTGAAGGCCCCAAGGGAACCTGTATCTTTGCCTTTTCTAGCTTTCAGAGGCCACCTGTGTCTCTTGTCCTGTGACCTCTTTTCTATCTCTCAAGGTCAGCACGGTTGTGTGCCTCTGACTCTGATTCTGTGGTCATATCTCCTCACCTCTCTCTCCTCTCTCCCCCCTTCTGCCTCCCCATTCCTCCTTTAACATCCTTGGTGATTACACTGGGCCCACCTCTATAATCCAGCTCATCTCTCATAGAGTTGGCTGGTTAGCAAACGTAACCACATCTGCAAACATAGGCCCCCTTTGCCAGGGAAACGGACCTCTTCATATGTTCTGGGGATTTGGAAATACACATCTTGGGGGGGATCATTTTTCTGCCTACCACACTAAACTTTTTAAGATATTTTCTGTCTTTAAGTTCCTGTTCTCATGAAACTGTTGGTCTCTCTTCTGTCTTGCCTTCCACACCAGCATTCTGTTCCTGGCCAACCTAACGGCGGAGCTCACCCCTCTCTGCGGTGTCCCCCAAAACCACTTACACAAGCAGGCTTTACTGATGTTTGGAGCATGGAGGAGAAACTCAATCAACTTGAATTTTGAAATAAAAAACCTCCATCATTTTAAAATTTTCCATGCCACTATAAAAAAATTAATTTTTTAACTTCGTTTTTTAATTTTTAAATTATTTTAAACTTTGTTACTTTTTAAAAACTTTTGTTTTTTCTTATCATTCTTCATTGTAGGCTCCAGAAACCTGCGATTCTGCTCACTGCATCCAACTTCCTTTTCATTGTTTTTCTCCTTTCCCTAACCTTCCTTCTTTCTCCCTTATTACCAAGTTTCTGTCCATTCTCCTTATATGGCAGTTAAATTCTTCTTTCTTTCTTTCTATTTTTGCAGAGTGAACACCTTTGGATGTCAGTGTGTCCTTCACATTTCTTCACAAGGGATTCATCTTTCAGCTTCAGTATGGATTACCGGGTTCTGTCTCTAAAAAAGGCATTTCCCTTGTCCCCCAGCTCACCATGCCCATCAAAAAAAGATTCTGATCTTCACTGTGAAATGAATCTTTTTTTTCCCTACTGTTCAGTAAACAAATCTTACCCTGAGTTCACAGTCGGATTTTTCCAGAGGAGTAAAAGTATGTTATGTGCAAATAATACTATTTTTCTGTGTGAAAAGAAATAGATCAGATAGAGGAAATACTTAACTCAGGTTACTCAAAAGCATTTCCTGAAGGAAATAGGTTAATTAGTTAACACTAAATTTTGTTGAATCTGGTTGTCAGTGAGCTATTTTAACCAATCAAGGAGAAGGATATATTTCCTAAATTAGTACTGAGAAATTCATGTGAAATGAAACTTGCTCACATGGACTAGTTTAAAGTAAAGGATGCATTAGAGTATCTATGGTCTGTTTATACCTTCGCTTAAGTAAGTACATTGTTGTAGGTTCCAGTGAGCTGAACTTTGCCTCCATGTATTTCTACTATGGGCTAAAATATTTAGGGAATATGTTTTGAATTGTGTTTCCCTTGATTGAAAACCAGGAATTCTGAATGGTAGCCAAGTTCGAGGGTGGCTTGTGCTTTCCTCACTGCCTCTTCTCTTTGTATAAGGTGCCAGTTCCCTTCTTACTTTTTCATATAAAATCCTAACATACCAAAGATCTATCAGTTACTCTTGCTATGCCAAATCTATACCCATACTCAAAAATACATAGGAAGGGAAAAGAAAACTTAGTCAAATTTAGCTACTATTTTCATGCTATTTAAATATGTCCAAAGGAACATAACGAAATGAATTTCACCATAACTCACCTGCCTCCACCCCGCAAATCCATGTGGCATTCTTGAGCAGGATTCTGGGAGCAAATGAAGAAGGACAGTGATGCCATGATCCAGGCTCCCTCTGCGGTCTCCCCAGCACTTGGAATGGCACCTGGTGTATAGTAGGTCTCAGTCCGAGCCAGCTGAGTGATTGAGTGACTCACAGTCATCGAATGCATAACATCAGTGAATTAACAGTATTCTTTGTAGGACTCAGAGAATAAGCTGAGAGCCCTGTGGCCTTCCCAGCCTCACATACTATTTTGATATTGGGTTCATTTCTGGAAATGTTATTCTGTACTCGACAAAAAGCTAGTACAATTCCAGGGTTAAGCAACTTGCCCTGGAGAAATTTTATGATAAAGTATTAAGAAAAATAGTTAAATGCCCAAAATGGCATAGCATTGTCCTTTGGTGTTTAGACAATGTATGGCTGTAATTTTCTTACTTTATATGTTTTCTACATTTTCCACTGTGGGTATGCACTACTATATAATAAGGAAAAGAAAATCTCTCTTTTCCAGATACGATTTGGTTAGAGGATGAGTCAGAGACATATAATAAGAGAATCTTAAATACATGTGTCCCTAATTCACTCTTTAAATTCAGGAACAGGAAACTCAGGAATGAAATAGGTTCAGAGAATCAAAGATGCTTGTATTCAAGATTAGCAAGTGGGAGTGTCCTCAACAGAAATGGTGATAATCTATAATGCAGGGATTAAATGTGATATTGCAGGTACAAAGACAACATGAAGTAGAAAATTCCATGTGGCAAGCACTGAGTAAAGGGCAATTTACTATGATTATGCTAATATGTGTGGTCAATTCCCAAGCAAATGATTGTGTAACCCCTGCTAGAGGGAGAAAGCTTCCAGCCTTGGCTGGAGAAGGGGGAAGATTCAGTGTCTGTATTTTTTAAAATGTCTACAGGTTCTTCTCATGTGCAAATTGATATCCCTGCACAAGAACCATAACCCAACAGAAAACCCAAAAGACCGAGGACCATGATGGGTAGACGACAGCCCAGGTTTTTTGCCACAGATTAGTGGTTCCACTCAGGAAGACTGAGCAAGAGGCTCAGAGTCTTAGCTAAGGACAAGCAAGTCGGGACTTCTAATATGACCTAATGCCATCGGTGGGGAGGGCAGTTCAGCACAAGAAGGGAGCGCCAGATGAGTTAGCATGGAATTTTCATCCTGGATCCAAACCGTGATGGATTTGGGTCCCAGAGGGTAAAAGCCCTGCTTCACTGGGACATGGACCGGATTCCACAACAAGCTGAGACAGGAAGTATGAGGCAGAGAAAACTTCCCCCAGGACACTCCCGAGTCTGGGTGCAAGGAAGGGTGATGGACAAGCGTGGTCCCAGTGCCACCTGCACCACAGGTCTCGAGTGGCTGTGGAGCTGCAAGCTCCTGGCCAAACCTCAGACCTGAATGCAGCACTCTGGGCTGCAGCCTGGGGAACGGCTTCAGCAGCAGGCTGTACCCGTCATTCTTGTAGGTGCTGCAGTGACTCCCAAACCTGTGGCCACGGTGTCCCCAAGCCCAGGGTCTAAGTGACTTCAGCCCTATTTACAGGTGGCCACAGCCGGTTAGCCTGTGCTGCTCAAAAGGAAGATCCCACATGGGGTTTTGATATATTAGGGGATTTGCTAATACTTGGCCTACTTTGAATCGTTTCATCCTGACAGCAGCCTGGGCACTGGAAGTTTCATCTTCCAATTTTATTTCAACTTTTTTTGTTGAAAGTATAGTTGGTTTACAATATTGTGTTAATTCTTGGTGTACAGCATAGTGATTCAGTTATACAAACATATATATATGTATATATGTATATATATATATATTCCTTTTCATATTCTTTTTCACTATAGGCTATTAAAACTTATTGAGTGTAGTTCCTTGTACTATACAGTAGGACCTTGATTTTGATGCAAAAATTACTAAAGTATTTGCAGACTAAACCTAGCCATGTATATGACAGAGTTGATTTTATCTCAGGATTTATATGTGGTTTTGATCTCCAGGATCTCTTTATCAATTTATCATAAGTAAAGAGCCTGTGGACCACTTCTCAGAAAAATGTTTTAAAATCATAAGATTTAGAGAATAAAGAAGGAAGATGATTATACTTAAAAGCAGATATCAAAATATAGAAGTGGGCATTTGTGATACAGTAATACCTGAATTATTGGAAGAACGTTTTGAATAAGAGGATCCAGTGGTCGGTCTGCTTACCACAACATTCTGCCATAGCAGTGAGTGTAAATCATCTTCTGAGATCTGCAATAATTGCATTTTGAATGTAAATAAAGTTAAATAACAAATAAGCCATGAAGTGTGGATACATATTCAGGGGTATCTCGAGTCCATATCCCCAACACTTCCCAGAGCTCCCTGCTCTTCCCCTAACGTCATTGAAAGAAGTGGGGAAAGATTGTGAAGGGAAGGGCATGTTCCATTGGAAAGAAATCTCGTAGCAAACCTGGGAGCATGGCCAGTGAAAGGTTAACACTGAGAACAGAGGTAGTGGGAAACCTAGCAGGGGCAGCTCTTTACAATTCACATTGTATACTCTGTGTGTGTCTGCATGTGTGTGCATAGAGATGAGTGTGCATGAAAGGTGTATACACCTGCCTTTCGTGTGAAGCCACCTCACTGTCCAAATTTGAAATCCATCCAAATGTGCAGTGCAGTCAGCCGAAGCTCAGCCAGATGCTAAGTTGTCTGTTGTTGCTCTGTCTCTTCTGCTGAACTCCACAAGTAAACCACGTGCCAGCTGTTGCTTTCGGGGACAACAGCTCTGTAGGCTACAGGTCCATGCCTTGTTTCACTGAAAACTCCGATTTCATTTCAGGACAAATTGCCATTTGAAAAAGGGAGAAGCATTCAGTTGACCCACAAGCCTCTGAGTGAGGGAAAAAGATAACCTTAGAGACAGGTCTGTGGGACAGCATCCAGGAGGGAGCAGAGCACTGGGCTGTGAGTCGAGGCTGTGTTTCTTTCAAACTCTGCACTGACTTTGAGGTGACAAGTCACTTCTTTGGCTCTTGATTTGTTCAGCTTAAATTAGGGTCTTGGACCTGTTTGATCCAAAGTTAGAGTATCACTTTTCTGCTCGGTGACCCTCCATGGCTCCTCAATTCCTTCAAGGGGAAAAATACCCACATCCTCACTGCAGTCTCTTAGGCTCCACCCCCAAAATCACCACTTATTTCCTATTCACTCTGGCCCACACCAGTCTCCATGCTGTCTGTCCAGCATGAGGGACCTCTAGGCCTGTGATCACTCTTCCCTCTGCCCCTCCTCTGCCCACCCCTTTGCCTTATTCAAATGTCAGTGCCCCATCCCCACTCCTCCCTACCAAAAATTCCTCACCCTCCTTTTTCCTCCACAGCACTTATCACCAGCTCACAGACCCTGTATTTATTTCTTTTATTTATTTTCTCTGATGATTTTCAGACTGGAAAGGCCATGGTGGATAATATCAGAGAAATGGGGGGAAAAAAGGCAAATGAGGGAAGGTATCTTCTAACAGCTAAAATGCCTGCCTGAACAAGAGGTAGGAGATAAAGTAGTAGTGGTTACAGTTTTGGTTAACCCAAGGTACGTAGTCAGGATTAGCTTTCACAATATTTGGGGGTAGGGAGGCAGCAATAAAAAGAAATTTATCCTGAAAACAAGAAATTAAATTCTTGGGAAGATCACGTGCTCAGATTGAAATGTCAGTAATGTTTTTATGACCTTGGTCTGATAATATGCTGCCTTATAATTTGATCTGTTTGGCAGCTGGGTCATGAATCTAATGGTGCTGCAGTTTTGGAAGCAGAACAGACCACCCCACAATGGGAACAGGACAACCATCAAAAGCCCATGGGCAAACTGGGGTTGTTTCATGAATACCTTGAAATGAGTAAGTCAGCAGTGGAGACTTTGGTGCTGTCGGTTATACTAGAGTATGTTTTGGGTCTCAGAAATATCAGTTACCAAGCCAAACAATGACCTAGCGTAACAAAACGGAGCCTGCTTTTCTCCATTAGAAATAATTATGCAATCAGGCTTCCAAATAAGGTGACTGTGTGTATCTTAGTCAATATTTATGTTGTACAAAGCTGAAGATTTACTACCAAGGAATGAAATGGAATATTCAGGTATATCTCCACCATTAATTCTCAGAGCCTTCTGGTCATGTTGTCTAAGGATGAACTCAGAACCATTACTAGATGTGACTCAGCTCGGGCTGTAGCCCGTGTGTCACAGCAGTTGGCTGATATCCTTCTAAACAAAGTAATGTGAGCCAGCCAGACTGTGCAGAAAGCCTGCAAGAGCATCCTGTCTCATGGCAGCAAGGTTCACAGGGTCACCCCTACCACATCTCACACCTGCCTTTGACATTGTTCCTATTTCCTCTAGCTGATGGTTTCTACCTTGTTCCTTGAGTAATCTCATGGCACATCACTGGCTTGAATTCAGGATGAATTATCTGATCTGGAATATCAGTTGAGCACAGATCCCCTCTTTCTCCAATGTCTGTGTCCATTTCTGTACATTTGCTTGGGCTCTGTTTCTCTTTGGTTGAACTTGGTTTTGAGCTCTCAATTTCCTTTAAATGGTTGCATCTCAAAATAGATTTCCATAGGAAACGTCATCTTTTCTATTATGCATGGCACACTTTTATCTACTAGAAGGCTGTTGATGTGCACGTTTTGTATCTGAGCCCTTTCAGCTCACCACTGCCTTGAATTAGTTTTTTTTTTAAACTTAGGAGAACAGGAAAGGATTTTGGTCAATAGGCTTTGCATTTATGCATGGGGGTTCATGTTTGCAAAGGCACCCCTTTGTGCTTCCTGTTTATAAGTCTACAGATAGAGAGAGTTTTTCTTTTTCCTAAATCACATTCTATATGTAAAATAATTGCTTTTAAAAATATACATTATATATGGAAACATATCTAGTTCCTTCGATGAGTGAAAAGTCATCTTGTGGTATCTTCAGTCAACGATGCTTTGTGGCTTGGTGTCTGATTTGAGTTTCATTTTTGCTTTTGTTGTGTTTTATGACCAGGTTCCATTAAGGGTGCAGCTGCAGTCCCTGGTGTAGAAGTTATGCTCGTTTATTTTGCTTATTTTCAAAAGGACTATAAGCCAATGTCCTGTTCTACCAAAATGAGTCATAATTGTAAATATTTCTTATTGGGGCTAATATCAACATTAATAATAACAACAACATTCTGGGGGCAGCATATCATTTGTCATTTTAACACACACACAAAAAGCCTTGGAAAAAATTTATTGTTCTAGTTAAGTCAAATAAAGGGCATTGAAAGGATAAATTGTATGCTTGGGGGAGAAATTGATAGGACTTTTATTTTTTTAAAACATTTTTTATTGATTTATACTCATTTTATAGTGTTGTGTCAAATTCCAGTGTTCAGCACAATTTTTCAGTCATTCATGGACATATACACACTCATAATCACATTTTTTCTCTGTGATTTATCATAACATTTTGTGTATATTTCCCTGTGCTGTACAGTGTAATCTTGTTTATCTATTCTACAATTTTGGAATCCCAGTCAACCCTTCACACCCTCTACCCCCTGGTAACCACAAGTCTGATAGGACTTTTAGATCTTTACAGTCTCATTAAAATACCAATTAAATAATTCAGCCTCCACCTGCCCTGCAAAAAAGGATGGAGTAACAGCTATTCTAGAGATTTTTCAGACTTCTTAGTTTTCTTATTATCTAAATATTCCCTAATGAATTAGAAAAATTAATCAATTTCTGAGAGTAGGCAGTCTGTTATTCTGTATTCAATGCTAGATTGAAACCTATTTTTTGTTCTTTTGGTTCATGAGAGAGAGAATTTCCAAGTGTTTTTTGAATTATTTTTGTTCCTCTAAAATAAAGTGACTTTGGTGGTGATCTCCTGACCAGAGTTTCCTCCTCCCAGTTTTCCCCATGT
Organism: Vicugna pacos; assembly: GCF_048564905.1. Classification (NCBI taxonomy): domain Eukaryota; kingdom Metazoa; phylum Chordata; class Mammalia; order Artiodactyla; family Camelidae; genus Vicugna; species Vicugna pacos. The sequence continues at coordinate 3,400,032 of NW_027328737.1, forward strand.
TCATTAATGACACCCAACTTGTCTTTTTACTTATGTCTCTTAGCTACTGAAGGGGAGCAATTTCTGACAGATGACCCTGGAGCCCTCCACCCGTGCTTCATTAGTCCTCGCACCCAGCCACCCACCCTAGACTCCTTTGCCTGAAGTATCTTTCTCTGCTTTTCTGCCTGTAAGTATTCTTGCCACGCCTTGGCAGGAACCTCTCCAATGTTTACAGATTTTCTGCTCTCCTCTCTAGGCATTAATTGCACTTGATTCTTGTCTTGATGGTGTTTGATCATGTCTGTGTCCACTGTGCTTCCCAGCTGGACTGATCCTGTCGGAGACAGTAGTCAGGCTTTGCATCTTCCCATCCATGTCTGGAGCATCACAGCCTGGACCCTGGTTCTCATACATGATTAAGTGACTTAAGCTTGGAGTTTCAACACACTCACATACAACTGTTAGATGAGTTGGCGCTAACATTGCCCCCACGGCCCCCACAAGTTTCTACATGACATATGTGTTTTTCTGAGTTAAATTTCTCTTTTATTTGTTTTAGTGAATTTCCCATCATCCTCTGAGATTATTAGAGTAACCCTGAGTTGTTAACCACAATAGCTCTCCCCCTACCAGTGAATGATCCTGCCATCTGGGAACTCAGACATGGGATATAAGAGAAATAATCTATCAGTCTTAAAATCTGGAAGTCATAAGATACGATTTTGTATTTAGAGCACCCACAGCACAAACACCAGTCTGTCAAGAATTTGACGATGCCTTCCCAGAGGGCGGGTGCCATAAGTGAAATGCAGTGAGAGATGAAATGAGAGCTCTTTGTCTCTGGTACTTCCTCTTCCATCCGTGCTGTGTTAACTTCATCTTCCCTTCGTATAATATTTTCTCCTTTTAATTTACTGCAGTTAATATCAGTTTTTCTTCAACGTCTCTTTGAACCCATCCGCTTCATTCCCACTCTCTCCAGTGCTATCCCACCCATGACTCTCCTACGCTCTCCAGGACAAGGCCTGTCTCCCCCATGCCCTCACCTCTGCTCTGTCTGCCCACCACCTGCACTGACATTTCCTTAACTCCATAGAATGAACTTTCCAAAATGTCAGCTGAGTAACTGGGGGGATTGTAGACCTCTCATCTCTTTACTCACGCATTCATTTATCCACCAAACAAACATTGAGCACCTGCTATGCCAAACACTGTATCAACTGCTGGGGAGACCAATACAGGTAAGACTTGGTGTCTGCACTCTCCAGGCCAAATGAGACATGGCGAGTAGTTGATGGATTGCTAAGCAGGTGAACACAAATTGGACTTCCTACAGCTGTAGATAGTTGAACTGAATTTTGAAAGGTGAGTGGAAGTTAGCTCTCTAACATGTGGTAGAGGGAGTGGACACTTCATGCAGAGAGGTAGAGACATATAAGAGTACACGGTATGAAACAGCTTGGCCAGACTGAAGAACAAGTAGGGCTAGAACAAAGTATCCACAGGTGGGAATATCAGGTGCCCAAGGCCTCTGTCATGATGGGTCTTGTCTGCTTAGACTTGAATGTATCCTTACAGAAACAGGGATGTATTGTAATATTTGTAAGCAAAAGAATTGCATAATGTTTATGTTGAAGAAGATCTGTTTATTCTGGCAGAAGAATGGAAGATAATACTTTGGGGGCAGGCCTATATTTGGGGGAAAGGATATTTCAGGGGGTCACCCCATGTAACCCAGACTAGTGGCACACGCCTGCAGAGAGGCCCTGGGCAAAGGGATAGAGATGAGGGCGGCAGATGTGGTAAGTGCTGCAGAGGTTACTGCGAGGTGGGGGGGCACAGAGCTGCTCAGATGACATTCCAGTGACCCATCCAGAGAGCAGATCTGCTAGATGAGTGTAAGGGGAGGAGCTGGTTTCAAGGAGATGGTTCTGTGTGTGGCATTTTGAGTGTGAAGTATCTATGGGACATCTGAAGGGTGATGTCTGCTGTTAAGTTGGATTCACCAGTCAGGAGCTCAGAGGAGCTGTGGGTGAGGCCGACTCAGTCCTGCCAAGGGGAGGGTTGAAGATGACGCCCTGAGGAAAAGTACCATGTACATGGCAAATGGGAAAAGAGGAATCCACCAAGAGAAAGAAGAATAGCAGAGCAGTTGGGAGAAAACTAGTTGAGGCAACACAGAGAAGTCTGTAACCTGCCTTAAGAGGGATTTGAACACTGACTAAAAGGAGCATTGTGAGAAAGGTGGTTGTGCGGGGCAAAAAAGCAAGAGCTAAAGCCCACCTTTAATTGCCAAGACTGGGGAAACAGAGGAGGAGAACTACACTTAGGTAGCCTTTAAAAAACAGATCTGTGTATTTCTGCCTGGGCTTTTTAATTTTATTTAAGTAAAACAAATATCAAGGGGAAGGAACATTCCACAGAGAGGAAAATATTTGTCCACGGCAAAAGCTACCTGGTAATCAAATAAACAGGGACTGAAAATGCCCACTGGTTTGGAACTTGCAGCCACCGAAAGTGCAACTCCTTCTCAGTGCCACAGTGAGGGCTGTGGGGGATACAGAGCTCTGAGACCTGGAGGAGTTATCAGGGCAGGCACTTCTCCAAGAAACTGGACTTTAAAGGGAAGAAGAAAGTGTATAAAGTATCAGAGAGCAATACAGGGCCGTGAGAGAGGGTCAGGTGAGGGTTAGTTTTGTTTTACAGTGGGCTTTTCTGACCTTGCTGAGTTGCTAGGCCTTTGTTGTTGTTGCTCTTTGTTCCAAAAGCTTTTTAGAAAGTTCTTCTCGCTTGAATATCTGAACAGATTAAATCATGTTGGAGTTTTTTCTGGTGTTTTATTTTTTAATTAAAAAAAGTTATCTGCAATTTATTTTAATGTCAAAAGTGAGGACACTGTACGAGGACTTCCAGTGATTTAGCTAATTACTCCAGTAGTTGAATCCACTGATTTGAAGTGTCAGTTTTATAATATTACTAAAATCTCATAAATATCCACATCTGTTCTTGAAATATATTCTATTTCATTCATAATCTCTGTGCAACATTTTGAAACTGTTTCCATGACCATAGATTAATACTTCCTAGAGTTGGTCCTACTTTATCCTTTTACAGAAGGTCCCTAATATTACCAATTCAACCATCCCTCCTCATTATTTTACTTGTATATTTGTGTATATCTCTGGAAGAATTTTAGGATCACCTTTCAGATGTTTTCTTAAATCCATTTGGGATTATTAACTAAATTTGCATTCAGATTCTAAATTTATTTTGGAGAAAAAGTGTGCTATGCCCCCAAACTTGAGTCTGCCCAATGAAGAGAATGGTGCATTCTACTGTTCGTTCAATCATCTTTTTTTTTTAACTCATTTATCAGAACTATCAACATTTTTCACTAATTTATTTGTAAATAGTCTGTGCCTTTGTTTTCATTATAAATGATTTCTGGGATTTGAACTGGGTTGATTGCTAATAAAGTCTTAATTTCTGGCTTCTCTTGAATGAGAAGATCTGAAAGTGTGGGGCCCTCTTTCCAGTATGGTGATTGTGAGCAGTGCATTTCATTAGGATATCCACTTGCCACGTTGCCAGTAACTGCACCCACTCCACACATTTCTGTTACTTACCTGGCCCCTGTAGGCAGATGAGTTCATGTAGGGTTAGCTGGGTTATGGACACAGATACTGACATCACTGCTGCCACGCTGCTGACTCTGTGGCATCACTAACTCTGGTTCTTGCCTCTCTGACCTCCCTGAATATGACAGCTTCTTGGCTGTGGAGCTGCTACATCTTTCCAACACTGTCTGCTTTTCTGCAACACATCCCGTGCCTCTCAGGTCAGAAGCAAATGTCAGCTCCTCCTACCCATCCACCCCATCCACGGTCTTGCCGTTCCTGGCCAAAGTGCTCCCTATCCCTTGACTGAGCAGTAACACTAAAGGGACCATAAATTTGCCTCTCATCCACTGTCTTAGTTACATAGCTGTGCTAGTTTACTTTAAAGGTCTGCCAGTTAGGAGGGGAGGGACTAAAAGTCTTTTAGATCTCTGGCCTTATCATTTCTAACTGCTCCCCCACCCCATGGAACAGCTTACCACAGGTCTCTGCTGCCCCATCTGTAGCAACGCCGTGTAAATTACAGACAAACAGAAAAGAACTTCCAAGCCACCACCATAATTTTCACTTCCTGTGACCACACAGACCATAGAAATATCAATATAAAAATTCCTGAAGAAGGATATTTTGCTTATTAAGACACTTTAATTGCATACGTTTCTGTGACTTGTAATAATTTCATATACTCTCTGAATGTGCTGCACTCACCTTCCCAGACTCAAGGGAGCTTGCTCACTTGCCTATTTGCAACATATTTCCTCCAACATTATCTATGCATAGCTTTCCCAAAGGTACATTTCTTATTTCTATTTAAATTGTTAGATACTTCTACAATATTCTTTTTTATCCTCAATTACAAATCATCTTCCAAGATTGTATTATTTCAACACTGAAAATGAATAATATGCTTCAAGTTTCTGGAGTTTATTATCAGCAAGTAACTATGGTTGGTTAAAGATTTTTAAGTATGTTATTCCTATTAAGGGTATATATGTGAAAGAAACAGGTTGTAATTGGTCTTCTTCCCAGAGATTTTATATTTGTCTTTTGTTTGAATTCTTTCACTATTGAACATTATTATTACCTTGACTGTCTTTTCTCTTTAGGATTTAGTTCATCATTTGCCTCCCTCTGTTTACAGGAGTAAAGGAATTTATGTTGTCCGTCCATCCATCCACCACTCCAGGTTTTGTGTCCATTCCTTCAACAGGTATTCAGCTTGGATTCACCATCTTATTTGTGGCCTCTTTTCTACTGGCCCCTCTGTTGGCTCTGGGTAACAATATATTGGAAATCAGAGTGGACACGTGGAAACTTGACTACCCAGTAGAGATACATGGTGCCATAAAAAGCCCAGGACATTGGATCGTGGCTGCCCATCATGCAAGGAACAGCAATTCTGGCTGTGGTGGACCAATGTGAGTAAAAAGGCTTCACAGGGTGAAGACTTTGAAAAGTCCAAAAATGCATTAGCAGTGCTTTCTAAGGAATCCAGTATTGGGTATTGTTTAATATGAGAGGGAGATGCTAACACTATCATCGTTATAAACAACATAGTTGTTGTAACTGTAATTATTATTTTTAATATATTTTCTTTATAATTATTATTTGTGACTTACAAGACCTCTTAAAGAGGCAGTTGTTAAGAAGTGTGACCACTATACTGTTGCTGAAGTGTTAATTCAGTAGAAGCATGGTAATAGTATTAATAAGTACTCACTCTTTTGATCCTCACATGACTATAAAGGTTACCCAGCAGTGCTTGTATAATGGAGATATAAATCTTTCCATTTAAGAGTTTGTAGAAATTAAAATAAGAGCAGTCATTCCACCGTATTTTACCATATATTCCAGACTATCAGTTTAAAGTGGGAACTACCTGATGAGGCCATATAAACACTTTATGCATCCCCAAACATTCATTACCTTCCTGGTCCCCTGGGGCAGAGGTTCTTCCAAGGGGTGGTCCCATCTCTCCTCCCCACACCATTCTTGGCCTTTACTACCCACTGTTGTTCATAAGCTAAGCATCCTCATGCCCTGAATGTGTCTGAGCTGTGAGGGAACAGAACTCAGCTGTTTACAAACTGTAATGACTATGACCAGTCTGAAGAGTCTCCTTCCCTGCCTCCACTCCCACAGGGAAACAGGGGGCTCACAACCACAATGATTCACATGCCAGCCCATCAGGGAACCTCCTTCCCTAGAAATATCCTTACAACCAGGGATGTTTCCTCCCTTACTTCACTACCAATTTCACTCCCAGTTTACAGTCCCCAACAAAAGGCTGTCCCAGTTTGAATTTCTTAATCAAGTCACACTGGTCCTGAGTCCCTGGCATTTTGCCATGAGCATTCATAGAAACAGAACAGGGCCTGGCAGTGGCTGTGGGCCAGGTTCCTGGGTTAGGGAACTTGCTAGGCACTTCAGGTTTTAGAGTCTGGCCCAAGCTCAGCTCCCAGCATGGCAGATTCCCATATGCATGATTTCAGGCCAGGCTTCAACAGTTCAGAACTACATTTTATCATCTGCAAACAGAATAATTCCCTGCTGCATATTTTAAGACTGTTATGTACCACAAAGAGTGCTTAGGGAATTCAGTGAGTCAATGCATGGAAGTCACACAACCTGGTCCTCAGGAAATGTTTGTTATCTTCATTATGCACCATCGATAAAATTGGCTGCACAGACTTGGCCAAGTATCAAAGCTACAGGCACAAGAATTTGACAGTGTGTCACTTTCTGGATCATATTCTTTCTGGATCACAATTTTACACAGTAAAACAAGATTCCTGGGACCACCCAGCTGTCAGCCCACCTGACTCCCCACCCCAAGAACCCACAATTTATCTGATTTGCTTGCTACACCTACTTTTTGCAGAAAGTTGGCAAATCACATACAGACAATGACTGCTAGAGTATGTCCATTTCCATTCACTCAAATTGCCCCATTTTCAGTATCCACTGTGCTGCAAGCATAATGTTCAGAAATATGACAGTGAGGCCTTTCCAGTTCCACAGTCAGATAAGTATGAATCTGTCATGTTTAATATGTCATATGACACTAAGCAAGGCAGGAAAGCAGGCACCTGTGCTTTAAGAAAATTTTTAGGAATGACTTTTGAAATTAAAAGTGTTTTTGTTTGACCTTCAGCTAACCAGAAATTTCAATTGACTCCTATTACCCGTTACTCAGGTGTCCTGGTTTAATTGTATTAAACACTTTTTCCTCATCTCCCCAGCATGGCTTTGCTCCATCAGCACAGATGGAGTGTCTCCAAGGCTGCTCTGTGTGCATGGGTGTGTGTGTGTGCACACACGTGAACCCACTGATTGGTGTCACTGATTCATATCCAGTAGTTGTTCTGTCTTATAACTCAGGCATTGCTTTATTATACCATAGAAAACTGCTTTTAGATCATTGATTGTACTATATACCATCCGCTTGCCCATATTAGGAAATGACATCTTCCAAGGCACAGGTCCTGTGTGCTTGTATATATGTATAAGTAAGAATTAAACATGTATGTCATCCCCTTACATATTTAATTTGTGCCTTTGCAATCAAATGTGCATAGTAAAGGTTAACTTCCCATAACAGGAGAACTTTAAGGAAGTAAGAAGAAGAAATTAGACACCAGGGAGAAGACAGGGCATCAAGCAGGAGTTTGGTATCAAATCATTTATTCTAAAGCTGCTCTGGCTCAATAAATAAGTGGAATTGACATTGTTGTATCATGCCAGAACATCTGCTATTGAAGGCTGATTTTAATTTACGTAGATATAAGTGGAAAATTGTGTTGGAACAGCATGGGAAATGAAGCACACTGCATCTATCTGTACTCCTGCAGTGTGTCTCAGAGCTGCTCACTTTTGAGGAAAAGTATCTTGTCAGGAGACAATAGAATTGTTTTCCTTGTTGGAATTTTTGTCCCTTCCAGAAGCACATCTGCAGGTGATTCTGTAAAAATCTAGAGTTGAATTAAATAACAGGAAATTTTAGCCTATTGAAATCTAGGAGAAGTGAAGTATTTTTGCTTACCACCACCACCATCACCACCGCCACCACCAGGCAAGCACGTGTACACCCAGAGAGATTTCACATCAGTGGAAATGACACAGCTGATTCTCTTACCGAGGCTAAACTTGTTGTGCTCACTGCACAACAGTGATAAATAAATAAATCAGGAGATGAGCTTTTGGGGCAAGGAATAGTAACTTTATTCAGAAAGCTGGCAGACCAAGAAGATGGGGGACTAATGTCCTGGAGAACCATCTTGCCCAAGTCAGAATTCAGGCTCCTTTTAAACTAAAAAGGAGAGGGGATGTGGTTGATTGCACAAACTTCTTGCTGCAGGCATTCTTTGTTCTTGTAGTCATCCATGTGGGTCAGGCTATGGTGTCCCTGTAAACCTCCAACAAAACAACGGTTATTCCCTATTTTGCAACTAGCCATCTCTGCATAAGTGCAGAAGTGCTAACATCCTTAAAGATCAGAGCCCCGAGAATAGGCTTTCCTGTAGGTTTTAGGCTAAAGGCAACGTTGTTTTACGAAAGATACAGAGCCATCAAGATTAAGCCTGGAAAACAGGGCACAGTGCTTCAAAGTAAAGGAATAGATCCAATATGGTGTCAGATTTGTTCTCCTCTATTACAGTTCTAGTTAGGGGAAATTTTGCAATAGAAAATCCCCTTAGTTTTTCTTGCTTTGCCTGAGATCTTGTTTGATGGCTTATGGTCTCATGGTGTCTAAACCATATGTTCAGATGAATACTATTAAAATCATATGGTGCAGAAAACATATCTGTTCTGCTTCAAAAAATGACTGAAACATTTAGCTTTGTTTATTCCCATAGAATTTGGATTGAATGTATTCTCGACTTTCTTCTTCCTTCAAACCAGTTTTTTACTGGAGGGTTTAAAGCCCGAGTTAAAGAATTTTGGAGAAAACTCATGTAATTCATAAAAGCTTTACATCCGAATTTAAGATTGACCCATATTTATACTTTTAATCAAGGAACACACTAAATTTTCTTAGTAGATCAATTTTGACGTTTTTACCTTTGTCCATGTAATCTTTTGGAAGTTGAGAGACTTAGACACCTGATCTAACAAAACAGGTATCATTGCTTGACTCTGTGAATGGAAGAATCCCAGTATAGTTTAATAAAATATATTTTATTAAAAAAATAAAGAATTCTTGCTATCTAATAAAGCAACAGACAGAAGCAATACTGAGTGTTTAAAATAAATCAGATTGTGGGTTCACTTATCTAAACAAGTGAAGATAGTATAGGGAAAAAATTATGAATTTGAAGGAAAATATATTTTATGCAATAAATATTCTATTTTTAAGAAACAAATGATAAAAAACAATTTTTTAATCATTTATCTACAAAGGAGTTATATAAAGTCAACTTATTTTCATAAGTGTTACATATACAAAAGGGCTATCTAAATCTACATTATTAAAGAATTAATTATACCAAATTGATCTCCAAGGTTGATTGATTTTCATGACATTTCTAGTTTTTGAAAATATAACTTTCATATAACATATCCAAGTAGCTTTTGAGTTATCCACAGCACCCTAGTCTACAGTTATTCTTACTGTACTTAAAAATGAAATAGGCAACGATCAAGCCCTTGTGTTTGAACTGCCACTGGACTTCTGGATATTCCTTTAAGTTAAAGACCAAAAGCAAAGTAACTATTCTACTTTAAAGCAGTTGCTCAAAGATTTTAAGACATTCACTATCTATATTCAGTTTACAGGAAAGAATTAAGTTTTCTGAATCTTAAAAAAAATCTACTGCTGAAAATGAAATTCTGGCATAACTGATGACCATAATTATAAAGGCTCTTAATTAATGCTCCCTTTACTGTTTTCTTCCCAGCATAAGCCATGATCATCGCTTTCACACCAGACACGATCTCCTTTCTGGTGTATTACTGGTCATTCTCTGTCCCACCCTAGGGGGACCACCTGCATGACATCATGGAGGGACAAATCAACAACAACCTCTGCTAGTCTAGCATCATGGACTTCAAAGTAGAAGCAAGGAAAATCCATACATTAGGCTTAGGAACCATACCTCTTGCAGGTATGTTCTGTTTACAGGTGTTTAAAAATGCATTTCATCTTTTGTAAGACTTTTATTGTAATATAATTCTGTTTGGTATCACAGCTGCCAGAGGGGTTTTTTTTTCTAGTTTTCTTTTCAGATAAACTTAAAAAAGGAAAAGATATAAAAGTTAATACAGGCTAGGGTTAGAAACTTCAAACCAAACCATAAAGCAACATTTTAAAATGAGAGTTTCAAGTGAGTGTCGGAGCCAGCCGACAATCGATCAGGTCCAGAAACCTGTGCTGCAGGACTGAGAAAAGAAAAGACGTAACAAAGAGACCACAAGACAAGAAAAGTTGGGGTTGAGAGGGTCTCACTCTAGCCCGCAAGACGCTAGGTCAAGAGTGGACGACGAGTTTATTTCAGGTGGTTCTTTTATATGATTTTAACCCATTAGCTCATACATTCCTGCACGTAGGCAATAAAGCCTAACCTCGTGACTCGTATACATTCAACTCAGGTGATACATTCAACTCAGGTGATTGTTCTCTAAAAGGATCACTGATTTGTGTGCCAATTGTATCTCTCCCTCCGAAGGTCTTTTGTGACTTAATAGCTCAGGATGTTTTCCTCAGGCATTAGCGCACCTGGTGCATTCTTTAGTAAAAGGGGTGGCGGGACAGAGATTGTTCTAACTCAATTGACCTTTGAGCCGGGCGCCCCGCACTGTGGGAGTTTAGGCCCATCTTTGTGCTCGGCAGCCTCAATCTCAGAGCCTGGCGCCCTGCACTTTGGGGTTTTACGCCCAAGTTTTGTGCTCGGCAGCCCTCCGTCACGAGCGGCTCCCTGCAAGTGAGTACAGGGAGATGGATCCAGGAGAAATCTCTTTTTTTTTCTCTGTTTTACATTTGATTGCTATATTTTGTGTTAAAAAGTTTATTTTTTTTCTTCTTGTCTCTTTTTAAATTTTTTTATTGAGTAATAGTCATTTTACAGTGTTGTGTCAAATTCCAGTGTAGAATACAATTTTTCAGTTATACATGAACACACATATATTCATTGTCACTTTTTTTCACTGTGCAGGAGAAAACTCTCATATGTCAGAAATGAAGAAACTCTTAAGAGATCTAAAAAGTAAGATGATTCAATTATTATGAGTAATGTGTTATTTAAGCACACCCTGATGATCCTGAATGATGACAAACTAGCACAGTCACTTAACAAAGCAACCCAAAGACAAACAATGTAACCTGGTGACCACTAGTTTGTTCTCTTTTTTGTTATATTCACTAGTTTATAATTTGTTGTATTTTTTAGATTCCACATATAAGTGATATCATACAGTATTTGCCTTTCTCTGTCTGCCTCATTTCACCAAGCATAATACCCTGCAAGTCCATCCATGTTGTTGTAAATGGGAAATTTTCATTTATTATGGGTGATTAGTATTCCATTGTATGTATCTGTGTGTGTGTATATGTATCTATATATATACACCAAGGATAAAATGGTAGTTCCATTTTTAGCTTTTTGAGGAACCTCCATAGTGTTTTCTACAGTGGCTACACCAATTTACATTCTCACTGACAGCATATGAGGGATTCCTTTTCTCCATATCCCTACCAACATTTGTTATTTGGGTTCTTTTAGATGACCATTCTGACAGGTGTGAGGTGATGCCCCATTGTGGGTTTGATTTGCATTTCTCTGATTATTAGTAGTGGTGAACATCTTTTCATGTGTTTGTTGGCCATCTGTATGTCTTATTTGGCAAAATGTTTATTCAAAAATACCTGCCTATTTTTCAACTGTGTTGTTATACAAATATAGTTTATAATGATATATGTAACAAACATAAAAGCTCCTAAATATATGAAGCAAACATTGACAAAATTACAGGGAGAAGTAGACAGCTCTACAATAATAGTAGGAGGCATCAATAACACACTTTCAATAATAGGTCGAAAAACAAGACAGAAGGTCAATAAGGAAATTAGGGCTTGAACAACATTATAGATCAGTTGAACCTAAGAGATATACATATAGAAAACGTCACTCCACAAAATAGCAAAACACATTGTTCTCTAGTACATATGGAATATTCTCCAGGTTACACTATATGTCAGGCCACAAAAATGTCTCAGTAGTTTTAAAAAGATTGAAATCATACAAATAACATTTTTAATCAAAATGGAATGAAACTAGATATCAGTAGCAGAAAAAAACTGGGAAGATCCACTAATGTGAGGAATTAACACCCTTAAACAACCCATGGTTCAGAGAAGGAACTAAAAGAAAATTTAGGAAAACTGAGTCAAATGAAAATGAAAACCTAGCATACAGAACATAGAGATTCTGAAAAAGTAGTACTAAGAAGGAAATTTATACCTGCAAATGCTTATATTAAAAAAAGAACAATTACCAAATCAACAATTTACACCTTAAAAACTAAAAAAGAAAAAACTAAATGCAAAACTAGTGGAGGAAAGTTAATAATAAAGATTCAATCAGAGATACTCAAAATGAGAACAGAAAAGCTACAGAGAAAAATCAATAAAACCAAGAGTTGCTTTATTGAAAACATAAACAAAATTGACAAACTTTTTGCTAGGTTGACTATGGAAAAAGGAGACAGACTCAAATAACTAAAATCATAAATGAAAGAAGGGATATTACAATAAATTTTACAGAAATAAAAAGTATTATAAAAGCATTATGAAAAATTGTACACCAACAGTTTGGATATCTCAGATGAAATGGACAAATTCCTAGAATCACAAAACCTACCAAGACTGAACCATAAAGAAATAGAAAATCTAAACATCCAAAACTAGTTAGGAGATTGAATCAATCATCAAAAAACTTCCAACAAATAAAAGCTCAGGGCCAGAAGACTTCACTTGTGAAGTCTACCAAACATTTACAGAAGAATTAACACTAATTCTCCCCCAAACTCTCCCAAAAAATTGAAGAGGAGGGAGCATTTCCAGACTCATTTTATGGTGTCAGCATTAAACTGATACCAAATACTGACAAGGACATTCTAAAAATTGCAGACCAATATCCCTGATGAAAATTCTCAAGAAAATATCAGCAGACAATTTAACAGCACCTTTGTAAGTATTATACACTGTGACCAAGTGGAATTTATTCCTGGAATGCAAGAATGGTTCAACATACAAATATTAAGCAATTTAATATATCACAGTAGCAGAATAAAGGTGAAGGGAACCCATGATCATCTCAATTTATGCAGAAAGAGCATTTGACATAATTTAACACCTTTTGATGATGTAAACCCTTAACAAACTAGGAATAAAAGCTAACTACCTCAACATAATAAATGATACATATGAAAAGCCCACAGCTAATATACTCAATGGTGAGGCTGAGGGCTTTCCCTCTAAGAAAGCTTAATAAAGAGACTAAATTCTTCACAAGGAAATTCATAAAATACCATTAAATAGAATAATATTCAAGATTTTCTTTATCTTCTTTATAGACCAAAAAAAAAAAAACCAAAACAAAAAACTTACACCAGGAACATAATGATAAGAGTCCCTGGTTGAGGACAGCAATGAACAGGAGACTACAGTAGACAGGCGATTAGATTGTATAGTAGAAAATATTTAGAATCATTACATAAAATTTATATTAGTCAATAGATACATAAGTCAATGGAACAGAACAGAAAACCCAGAAATAGCCCCAACCCAGGAACAGGAAACTGATTTTTGACAAAGATACAAAAAGCAATTTTTGAAAAGTCTTTTCAACCAACGGCACTGGGACAATTGGATATGCATAGAAAAAAATGAACCTTGACCTAAGTCTTACACCTTATGTAAAAATAACTCAAAATGAATCATAGAGATTCATGTAAAACACAAATATATCTAGAAACACTTATCTGATTTCTCAGCATGTTTCCTAGAGCCGTTTTCAAGGGAAAGGCAGTTTGCACTGGAAAACCGAATTGGAGTGAGTGCCTTTGTATAGATATGTAAGAAGTGTAAATCCCTGAACACAGAAATCTGTGGTCCCAACAATCCAGATGAAGGACGTCTTCCACAAATATTCAGATCCCACAATGAACCATGTGGAGATGCCTTCATTCATCTAGCATACAGGGCATGAGTCCATGTAGAAACACTCTCTGAATTCTCAGTTTTATCCTAAGGCCGGTATTAATGGAAAGGCAATTTGCACTGAAAAACCGAGTAGCAGCATGTGCTTACCCATAAATATATAAGCAGTGTAATTCCCCTAAGACACAAACTCCATGTTCCCAACAAGCTAGGTGAAGGACGGCTTCCACATACATTCAGATCCCAGAGTGGAGTAAGTGGAGAGACTTTCATTCATCTAGCACACAGGGCATGAATATGTCTAGAAACACTTACTCTGATTTCTCAGCAAGTTTCATAGAGCCAGTTTCAAGTGAAATGTGTTTTGTGCTGGAAAACAGAGTTGGAGCCAGTTCCTTCACATAGATATGTAGGTAGCTTACTTCCCCTAAAACAGAAACTCTTTGATCCCAGCAATCTAGGTGAAGGATGGCTTCCACACACATTCTGATTCCAGAATGGAGTATGTAGAGAGGCGTTCATTCATCTAGCATACAGGGCATGGGTACATCTAGAAACACTCTGCATGTTCCCTAGAGCTGGGTTCAGGGGAAATGCAGTTTGCACTGGAAAACCGAGTTGGAGCGGGTGCCTCCACATAGGTATGTAAGTAGCACAGTTCCCCTAAAACAGAATCTCTGTGTTCCCAACAAGCTAGGTGAAGGACAGCTTTCAAATACATAGGGATCTAAGAATGGAATATGTGGGGAGGCATTCATTCAACTAGCATACATCTCATGGGTATAGCTAGAAACACTTACTCTCACTTCTCAGTGTCTTTCATAGAGCCATTTTCAAGGGAAAGGTGGTTTGCACTGAAAAACTGAGTGAAGTGAGGGTCTTTCCATATTAATATAAGTAGTGTAGATCCCCTAACCAATAAACTATATGTTCCCAACCATCTAGGTAAAGAACTACTACCACACACTTTCGAGTCCCAGAATGGAGCATGTGGAAAGGCATTCATTCATCTAGCATACAGAGTATGAGTACATCTAGAAACACTTATTCTGATTTCTCAGCATGTTTCTTAGAGCCAGTTTCAAGGCAAAGATAGTTTGCACTGGAAAACCGAGTTGGAGCGAGTGCTTCCCCATAGATATGTAAGTAGCATAGTTTTCCTAAGCCAGAAACACTGTGTTCCCAACAAGCTAGGTAAAGGGTGGCTTCCAAATATATAGGGATCTAAGAATGAAGTATGTGGGGGGGGCGTTTATTCAACTAGCATAGATCACATGGGTATATCTAGAAACACTTACTCTCATTTCTCAGCATCCTTCATAGAGCCGTTTCAAGGGAAAGGCAGTTTGCGATGGAAAACTGAGTGGAGGGAGTGCCTCTCCATAGGTATGTAAGTACTGTAGTTCCTCCAAGATAGAAACTCTGTTTTGCAAACTATCTAGGTGCAGGATGGCTTCCACACACGTTCAGATCCCAGAATGGAGCATGTGGAAAGGCATTCATTTATGCAGCATTCAAAGTCTGAATATATCTAGAAACACTTACTCTGATTTATCAGCATGATTCCTAAACCCAATTTCAAAGGAAAGGCATTTTGCACTGGAAAAATGATTTGGAGCCAGTGCCTCCCCACAGGTATGAATATAGCTGAGTTCTCCTAACACAGAAACTGTGTTCCCAACAAGCTCAGTGAAGGAAGTCTTCCACAGCCATACAGATCCCAGAATGGAGCACGGCAAGATCCATTCATTCATCTAGCATACAGGGCATGGGTACATGTAGGAACACTTACTATGACCGTTCATCATGTTTTCTAAAACAGGTTTCAAGGGAAAGGCTATTTGCATTGGAAAACCTGGTTGGATCAAGTGCATGCCCATAGGTATATAAGTAGCCTAGTTCCCATAACACAGAAAGTATGTGTTCACAACAAGCTAAGCAAAGGACAGCTTCCACACACATTTGGATCCCAAAATGGAGTATGTGGAGAAGCATTCATTAATCTAGTATACAGGGCATGGGTACATCTAGAAACACTTTGATTTCTCAGCATGTTTCCAAGAGCTGGTTCCAAGGGAAAGGAAGTTTGCCCTGGAAAAGCGAGTTGGAGCGACTGCCTCTCCATAGGTATGTAAGCAGGGTAGTACCCCTAACCCAGAATCTCTGTTTTCCCAACAAGCTAGGTGAAGGATGGCTTCTTCAAGTACATGGATACCATAATGGAGCATGTGGAGAGGTGTTCATTCATCCAGTTTATGGGGAATGTGTACATCTAGAAACAATTACTATGATTTCTCAGCATGTTCCCTAGTGTCAGTTATAAGGGAAAAGCATTTTGTGCTGGAACACCAAGTTGGAGCGAGTGAATACCCATAGGTATGCAAGTAGTGTATATCCCCTAGCCCAGAAATTCTGTACTACTAACAATCTAGGTGAAGGAGAGCATCCACACACATTCAGATCCCACAATGGAGCATGTGGAGATGTGTTCTTACATCTAGCATACAGGGCATGGGAACATTCAGAAACCCTTACTCTGATTTCTCAGCATGTTCCCTAGTGTTGGTTTTAAGGGAAAAGCATTTTGTGCTGGAAAACCAAGCTGGAGTGTGTGCATGCCCATAGGTGTGTAAGTAGCGTAGATCCGTTAGCTCAGTAACTCTGTGTTCCCAACAAGCTAGGTGAAATATGGCGTCCACACACTTTCGGATCCCAGAATGGAGCATGTGGAGAGGCGTTCATTAATCTGTCATACAGGAAATGGTTATATCTAAAACACATACTCTGATTTCTCAGCATGTTTCCTAGAGCTGTTTTCAAGTTTAAGACAGTTTGCGCAGGAAAACCGAGTTGGAGTGAGTGCCTCCCCATATATATGTAAGTAGTGCACTCCCCTAACACAGAAACTATCTGTTCCGTACAAGACAGGTGAAGGATGGCTTCTACACACATTCGGATCGCAGAAAGGAACATGCGGAGAGGAGTTAACTCATTAAACATACATTTCTTGGGTATATCTAGAAACATATACACTGATTTCTCCTCATGTTTCCTAGTGCCTTTCTTAAGGGACAGGCAGTTTGCCCTGGAAAACCGAGTTTGAGCAAATGCTTCCCCATAGATATTTATGTGGCAGTTTTCCCATAACACAGAAAATTTTTGTTCTCAAAAAGCTAGGTGAACTATGGCTTCCAAACACATACGGATCCCATTATGGAGCATGTGGAGATGCGTTCTTACATCTAGCATACAGGGCACGAGTATTTCTAGAAACAATTACTCTGATTTCTCTGCATGTTTCCTAGACCCGATTTCCAAGAAAGGAATTTTACGCTGGAAAACAGACTTGGTGTCAGTGCCTCATCATTGATATGAATGTAGCTTAGTTCTCCTAACACAGAAACTCTGTGTTCCCAACAAGCTAGGTGAAGGAGGTCTTCCACAATCATATGCATCCCAGAATGGAGCATGGGGAGAGCCATTGAATCATCTAGCATAAACAGCATGGGTGCATGTAGAATCACTTACAATGAATTTTCAGTATGTTTTCTAGAACAGGTTACAAGGGAAAGGCACTTTGGCTGTAAAACTGAGATGTATGTGTGCATGCCTATAGATATATAAGTAGAGTAGTTTTCATAACCAGAATCTCCATGTTGCCAACAAGCTAAGAGAAGGATGGCTTCCACAAACATTCAGATCCTAAAATAAAGCATGTGGAGAGGCGTTGTTTCATCTAGCTTACAGATGCATATAGATGCAGCAAAGCCTCTCTACTTGTTCCATTCTCAGATATGAATGTGTGTGGAAGCCTTACTTCAACTACTTGTTGGGAACACAATTTATCCTTCAGGGATATAACAATACTTCCATATCTATTGGGAGGCACTCTTTCCAACTCGATTTTGTAGTGTAAAATGCCTTTCCTTGCAAACTGGCTGTTGATAACATGTGGAGAAATCAAAGTAAGTGTTGTGAGATGTACCCAGCCCCTGATGGTAGATGCAGCAACACCTCTATCCTTGTTCCATTCTCAGATCTGAATGTGTGAGGAAGCCGTCCTTGACCTTCCTTGTTGGAACACAGAGTTTCTGTTTGCGGGGAAGTACACTACTTCCATGTGTATTGGGAGACACATGCTCTAACTGGTTTTCCAGCAGAAACTGCCTTTTCTTGCAAACTGGCTCCAGGAAACATGCTGAGAAATAACAGTCAGTGTTTCCAGATATCCCCCAGCACTTGATGCTGGATGGAGCAACACCTATATCTTTCTAACTTTCTCAGATCTGAAGGTGTGTGGAAGCCGTACTTAACTTAGCTTGCTGAGAACACAGTTTCTGCTTGAGGGGAACTACGCTACTTATATATACATGGGGAGGTGCTCACTCCAACTTGGTTTTCCAGCGCAAACTGCCTTTCCTTGTAAACCAGCTCTAGGAAAAATGCTGAGAAATCACAGACTGTGTTTCCTGATGTCCCCCAGCCCTTGATGCTAGAAGCAGCAATGCCTCTATCCTTGTTCCATTCTCTGATCTGAATGTGTGTGGAAGCAATCCTTCACCTACTTTGTTGGGAACCCAGAGATTCTGCTTGAGGGGAACTTTGCGACTTACATATCTAGTGGGAGGCCTCGCTCCAACCCACTTTTCGAAAGGAAACTGCCTTTCCTTGCAAACCGGCTCTAGGAAACATGCTGAGAGATCACAGTCAGTGTTTCTAGATGTCCCCCAGCCCTTAATGCTAGATGCATCAATGCCACTCTGCCTTTTCCATTCTCAGATATGAATGTGTGTTTCAGCTGTCCTTCAGCTAGCTTGTTGGGAACACACAGTTAGTGTTTGAGGGGAAAAATTCTAATTACACATCTATTGGGAGGCATTCGCTCCAACTCGGCTTTCCATTGCAAACTGCCTTTTGTTGCCAACATGTTCTAGGAAAAATGTTGAGAGATCACAATCATTTTTAATTGGTGTCACCCAGCCCTTAATGCTAGATGCAACAACGCCTCTGTCCTTGTTCCATTCTCAAATCTGAATGTGTATGGAGGCAGCCCTTCACCTACCTTGTTGGGAACATAGACATCCTGCTTGAGGTGAGCTATGCTACTTACATATCTATGGGGAGGCCCTCGCTCCAACTCATGTTTCCAGTAGAAACTTCCTTTCCTTACAAACCCGCTGTAGGATACATGCAGGTAGATCACATGCAGTGTTTCTAGATGTTCCCCAACCCTTGATGCTACATGCAGCAAAGCCTCTCTCCTTGTTCCATTCTCAGATCTGAATGTGTGTGGAAGCCGTCCTACACCTATCTTGTTGGGAACATAGACATTCTGCTTGAGGTGAACTACACTACTTACATATATATGGGGAGGCACTCGCTCCAACTCGGTTTTCCAGTGAAAACTGTCTTTCCTTGTAAACTGGCACTAGGAAACATGCTGAGAAATGACAGTCATTCTTTCTACATGTCCCACAGCCCTTGATGCTTGATGTAGCAATGCCTTTCTCCTTGTTCCATTCTCAGATCTGAATGTGTATGGAAGCCATCCTTCACTTACCTTGTTGGGAACAGAGTTTCTGCTTAAGGGGAACTATGCAACTTACATATCTATTGGTAGGCACTTGCTCATACTCCGTTTTCCCATGCAAGCAGCCTTTCCTTGCAAAGTGGGTCTAGGAAACATGCTAAGAGATCACAGTCAGTGTTTCTAGATGTTCCCAATCCCTTGATGTGAGATGCAGCAATGACTCTTTCCTTGTTCCGTTCACAGATCTGAATGTGTGTGGAAGTCATCTTTCACATACTTGTTGGAAACAGAGAGTTTCTGCTTGAGAGGAACTACACTACCTACATAGCTATGGGGAGGCATTCTATCCAACACGGTTTTCCAGCAAACTGCCTTTCCTTGCAAACCGGCTCTAAGAAACATGCTGAAATATCTGAGTCAATGTTTCTAGAAGTCCCCTAATCCTTGATCTAGCTGCAGCAACGCCTCTCTCCTTGTTCCATTCTCACATCTGAATGTGTTGGAAGCCTTCCTTCACCTTCCTTGTTAGGAACACAGATTTTTGGTTTGTGGGAAACTATGTGACTTATGTATCTATTCAAAGGGACTCACTCCTACTTGGTTTTCCGGCGCAAAATACCTTTACTTGCAATCCAGCTCCAGGATACATGCTGAGAGTCAAAGTCAGTGTTTCTTGCTGTCCTCCAGCCCTTGAAGTTAAATGGAGCAATGCTTCTCTCCTTGTTCCATTCTAAGGTTTGAGTGTCTGAGGAAGCCTTCCTTCAGCTACCTTGTAGGAAACAACAGTTTGTGCTTGAGGGGAAATAATTGACTTAAATATCTATGGGGAAGCCATCACTGGATATCAATTTTCAGTCCAAACTACCTTTCCTTGGAAACTGGCTCTAAGAAACATGCTGATATATCAGAGTCAGTGTTTCTAGATGTCCCTCAGCCCTCGATGCTAGATGCAGCAATGCCTCTCTCATTGTCCCATTCTCAGATCTTAATGTGTGAAGAAGCCATCCTTGACCTTCCTTGTTGGGAACACAAAGTTTCTGCTTGAGAGGAAGGACACTAGTACCATATTGATTGGGAGAGGCTTGCTTCAACTGGCTTTCCAGTGGAAATTACATTTTCTTGCAAACCAGCTCCAGAAAACATGCTGAGAAATCACAGTCAGTGTTTCTATATGTTCCCCACCCCATGATGCTAGATGCAGTAATAACTGTCTCCTTGTTTGGGTCTCAGATTTGAATGTATGTTGAAGCTGTCTTCATCTAACTTATCGGGAACAAGTGTTGTTGCTTGAGGGGAACTACACAACTTACATGTCTAGGGGGAGGCCCTCACACCAATTCTCTTTTCAAGTGGAAACTGCCTTTCCTTGCAAAACGACTCTAGGAAACATGCTGGTAGATCAAAGACAGTGTTTCTAGAAAATCCCCAAACTTGATGCTAGATGCAGCAAAACCTCTCTCCTTGTTCCATTCTCAGATCTGAATGTGTGTGGAAGCCCTCCTTCAAATAAATTGTTGGAACACAGAGTTTCTGCTTGAGGGGAACTACGTGACTTAAATCTCTATGGGCAAACCCTTGCTGCAACTCGATTTTCCAGTGCAAACAACCTTTCCTTGCAAGCTAGCTGTAAGAAACATACTGAGAGTTCATAGTCAGTGTTTCTAGATGTACTGCAACTCTCGATGCTAGATGTAGCATACCTCTCTTCTTATTCCATTTTCAGATGTAAATGTGTGTGGAAGTCATCCTACAAATACCTTATTGGAAACATAGACATTCTGCTTGAGGTGAACTATACTACCTACATATCTATCAGGAGGCACTTGCTCCTACTAAGTTTTCCCGTGCAAACTGCCTTTCCTTGCAAACCGGCTCTACAAAACATGCTGAGATAACACAGTCAGTGTTTTTAGATGTCCCCAGGCATTGATGCTATATGCAGCAACACCACCTTCCTTATTAGATTCTAAGATCTGAATGTGTGTGGAAGCCGTCTTTCACTTCCTTGTTGTGAACACTGAGTTTCTGCTTGAGGGGAGCAATGCTATTTATAAATTTATGGGGAGGAGCTCACTCCAACACTCTTTTCCAGTGTGAAATGCCTTTCCTTGCAAACTGACTCTAGGAAACATGCTGAGAAATCACAGACTGTATTTCTACATGTCCCCCAGCCCTTGATGCTAGAAGCAGAAATGCTTCTCTCCTTGTTCCATCTCAGATCTGAATGTGTGTGGAAGCTGTCCTTCACCTACCTTGTTGGGAACACAGAGTTTCTGCTTCAGGGGAACTACATGACTTACATTTCTATGGGTAGGCCCTCTCTCCAACATGCTTTTCCCATGGAAACTGCCTTTCCTTGCAAACCATCTCTAGGAAACATGCTGAGAGATCGCAGTCAGTGTTTCTAGATGTTCCCCAGCCCTTGATGCTAGATGCAGCAGACCCTCTCTCCTTGTTCCATTCTCAGATCTGAATGTGTGTGGAAGCCGTCCTTCCCTTACGTTGTTGTGAACACTGAGTTTCTGCTTGAGGGGAACTATGCTAGTTACATATGTATGGGGAGGCACTTGATCAAATTCGCTTTTCTAGCTTTTATTACCTTTTCATGGAACCTGGCATTAGGAAACAAATTGAAAAATCACAGTCAGTGATTCAAGATATCACCTAGCACTTCATACTACATGGAGTAATGCCTCTCTCCTTGTTAAATTCTGAGATCTGAATGTGTGTGGAAGCTGTCCTTCACCTACCTTGCTGGGAATATCAACTTTCTTTTTGAGATGAACTACACTGCTTTCATATCTATGGGGAGGCACTCGCTCCAACTCAGTTTTCCATTGCAAACTGCCTTTCCTTGAAAACCAGGTGTTGGAAACATGCTGAGAAATTACAGTCAGTGTTTCTAGATGTCTCCTTAATTCTAGATGCAGCAATACCTCTCTCCTTGTTTCATTTTCAGCTCTGAATGTGATTGGAAGCTGTCCTTTACCTACTTTGTTGAGAACAGCGAGATTCTACTTGAGGGGAACTATACAACTTACAAATCTTTTGGAAGACACTCGCTCCAACTCTGCTTTCCATTGCAAACTGCCTTTCCTTGAAAACAGGCTCTAGGAAAAGTGATGAGCATTCACAGTCATAGTTTCTTGGTGTCACCCAACAATTAATACTACATGCAGCAATGCCCCTCTCCTTGTTCTATTTTCAGATCAGAATGTGTGTTGAAGTCGTGCTTCCCCAACCTTGTTGGAAACACAGTTTCTGCCTGAGGTAATCTATTATACTTACATATCAAAGGGGAGGCACTCTCTCCAACACCGTTTTCAAGCAAACTGCCTTTCCTTGCAAGCCTGCTCTAGGAAACATGCTGAGATATCACAGTCAGTGTTTCTAAATCTCCCCCAGCCCTTGATAGATGCAGCAACGTCTCTCTCCTTGTTTCATTCTCAGATCAGAGTGTGTGTGATAGCCATCCTTCACCTACCTTTCAGGGAACACATAGTTTCTGCTTAAGGGGAACTGCACTACTTATATATCCATGGGGAGTCAGTTGTTCCAACTTGGTTTCCCAGTGCAAATGGCCTTTCATTGCAAACTGACTGTAGGAAACATGCTGAGAAATCACAGTGAGGGTTTCTAGATGTCCCCTAGCCCTTGAAACAAATGCAACAACGCCTCTCTCCTTGTTCCATTCTCAGATCTCAATGTGTGTGGAAGCCGTTATTCAATTAACTTGTTGGGATCAGTGAGTGTCTCCTTGAGGGGAACTAGGCTACTTACATATCTATGGAGAGGCAATCACTCCAAATCAGTTTTCCAGTGGAAACTTCCTTTCCTTGAAAACCTGCTCACGGAAACATGCTGAGAAACGAAAATAGAGTTTCTCGATGACCCCCAGCCTTTGAAGCAAGATGCAGCAACAATTCTCTCCTTTTTCCATTCTCAGATCTGAATGTGTGTGGAAGCCGTCCATCACTTACCTTTTTGGGAAAACAGAGTTTCTGCTTACATATCTATTGGGAGGCACCCGCTATTACTTGGCATTCCCATGTATACTGCCTTTCATTGCAAACTGGTTCTAGGAAACATGCTGAGACATCACAGTTAGTGTTTCTATATGTCCCCCAGGTCTTGATGATATATGCAGGAACACCACTCTCCTTATTATATTCTCAGATCTGAAAGTGTGTGTAAGTCGTCCTTAACTTGCCTTTTTGCGAACACAGTTTCTGCTTAAGGGGAAATACACTATATTCAAATCCATGGGAATTCTCTCTCTCCAACATGGTTTTCCAGTTCAAACTGCCTTTCCTTGCAAACTGGCTCTAGGAAACAAGCTGAAAAATCATAGTCAGTGTTTCTAGATATCCCCCAGACCTTTATGCAAGATGCAGCAATTCCCCTCTCCTTGTTCCATTCTCAGACCTGAATGTGTGTGGAAGACGTCCTTCACCTAACTTGTAGGGAACACAGAGTTTCTGTTTGAGGGGAACTATGCTAATTAAATATCCTTGGGGAGGCTTTCATTCCAACTCTGTTTTCAGGTTCACAATGCCTTTCCATGCAAACCAGCTCTAGGAAGCATCCAGAGAATGCATTCAGTGTTTCAAGAAGTTCCCCATTCCTTGATGCTAGATGCAGCAATGTCCCTCTTCTTGTTCCATTCTTAGATCTAAATGTGTGTGGAAGACATCATTCAACTACCTTTTTGGGAACACTGTGTGTCTGCTTGTGGGGAACTACACTACTTACATATCTATGTGGAAGCATTCACTCCAACTTAGTTTTCCAGTGCAAACTGCCTGTCCTTGCTAACTGGCTAAAGGAAACATGTAGAGATATCACAGTCAGTGCTTCTAGATGTCCCCCAGTGCTTGATGTTAGATGCAGCGACGTCTCCCTCCTTGTTCTATTCTCAGATCACAATGTGTATGGAAGCCGTCCTTCAACTTCCTTGTTGGGAACACAAAGATTTTACTTCAGTGGAACTATGCTACTTACATATCTAAGAAGAGGCAAGCACTCCAAATCGGTTTTCCAGCAGAAACTTCCTTTCCTTGAAAACCTACCCTATGAAACATGCTGAGAATTCACAGTCAGTATTTTAATGACCCTCAGCCCTTGATGCTAGATGCAGCAACGATTCTTTCCTTGTTGCATTCTCAGATCTGAATGTCTGTGGAAACCGTCCTTCATCTACATTGTTGGGAACACAGACTTTCTGCTTGAGGGGAACTATGTGACTTATATATCTAAGGGGAGGCACTTGCTCCAACTTAATTTTCCTGTGCAAACTGCATTTCCTTACAACCAGCTCAAGGAAACATGCAGAGAAATCATGGTCACAGTTTCTAGATATCCCCCAGCCCTTGATGCTTGATGCAGCAACACCTCTTTTATTGTTCCATTCTCAGATCTGAGTGTGTGTGGAAGCCGACCTTTCCATACTTTGTTGGGAACACAGAGGTTCTGCTTGAGGGGAACTACGTGACTTACATACCCACGGGGAAGCCCTAGGTCCAACTTGATTTTTCACTGCAAACTGCCTTTCCTTGCAAACCGGCTGTAGGAAAAATGATGATAGATCAGACAGTGTTTCTAGATGTCACTAAGACCTTGATGCTAGATGCAGCAACACCACTCTCCTTATTAGATTCTCAGATCTGAATGTGTGTTGAAGCAGTCCTTCACCTACCTTGTTGGGAACACAGAGTTGCTGCTTGAGGGGATATACGCTACCTACATATCCATGGGGAGGCCCTCGCTCCAACTCACTTTTCTAGTGCAAGCTGCCTTTCCTTACAATCTGGCTCTAGGAAACATGCTGAGAAATCACAGTATGTGTGTCTAGATATTCCCCAGCCATTGATACTACATGCAGCAACGCCTCTCTTCTTGTTCCATTCTCAGATCTGAATGTGTGTGGAAATCGTCCTTATCCTACCTTGTTGGGAACACATTGTTTCTGCTTGAGGGGAACAAAGCAACTTACATTTCTATGGGAAGCAGCTCTTCCTACTCGTTTTCTCAGCGGAAACTGCCTTTCCTTGCAAACTGACTCTAGGAATCATCTGAGAAATCACAGTCAGTGTTTATAGATGATGCCCAGCCCTTGAAGCTAGATGCAGCAATGCCTCTGTTTTTGTTCCATTCTCAGATCTGAATGTGTGTGGAAGCCACCCTTCACCAACCTTGTTTGGAATACCAAGGTTTTGATGAGGGGGAACTACCCTACTTACATATCTATGGGGAGGCACAATAGCTCGGCTTTCCAGTGCACACTGCCTTTACTTGGAAACTGGCTGAAGGAAACATTTTGTTAAATCAGTGTCATTGTTTCTAGTTGTACACAGGTCCCTTATGCTGGATGAATGTGCCACTCTCCACATGCTCATATCTGGGATTTCAATGTGTGTGGAAGCTGTCCTGCAGGTTGTTTGTTGTTAACACAGTGTTCCTGGGTTAACTGAACTACGCTACATAAATATCTGTGAGTAGGCACTTACTGCTACTCAGTTTTCTAGCACAAACTGCCTTTCCCTCCAATCCGACTCTAGGAAACATGTTGAGGTATCAGAGTATGTATTACTTGATGTACACATGCCCTTTATGATAGAAGAAAGAACGACTCTCCACATGTTCCATTTTGGCATCTGAATGTGTGTGGAAGCCGTCCTTCAACTAATTTGTTGGGAACATAGTTGTTCTGAGTCAGAGGAATTATGCTACTTACCTATCTATTGGGAGGCACTCTCTCCAACTATGTTTTCTAACACAAACAGCCTATCCCTTGGAACAGCTCTAGGAAATATGCTGAGAAATCAGACTAAGTGCTTCTAGATGCCCTTTATGCTAGATGGAAGAACGGCATTCCACATGCTCCATTCTGGGATCCAAATGAGGGTGGAAGCCTTCCTTCATATAGCTTGTTGGGAACACAGTTGTTCTGTGTTCTGGGAACTGCACAACTTAAATATCTATGGGGAGGCATTTACCTTAACTCGTATATCCAGAGCAAACAGCCATTCCCTTTAAACAGGATCTAGGAAACATGCTCAGAATTTAGAGTATGTCTTTCTAGATGTACCCATGCTCTTTATGCTACATGAAAGAACGCCTCTCCACATGCTCCATTTGGGATCTGAATGTGTGTAGAAGCTGATCTCAAAATTTTGTTGGTCACACAGTTGTTCTGTGTTAAAGGAACTATGCTACTTACCTATTTATGGGGAGGGACTTGCTCCAAGTAGTTTTTCCTGCACAAGCTTCCTTTCCCTTGAAAACGGCCCTAGGAAACATGATGAGAAATCAGAGTAAGTGTTTCAAGATATACCCATGCTCTTTATGCTAGATGAGAGAATGGCTATCCCCATGTTCCATTCTGGAATACAAATGTCTGTGGAAGCCGTCCTTCAACTAACTGGTTGAGAACACAGAGATTCTGAGTTAGGGGAACTACACAATTTACATATGTATGGGGAGGCAATAGCTCCAACTCGGTTTTCCAGGGAAAACTGCCTTTCCCTTGAAACTGGCTCCAGGAAACATGCTGAGATTTCAGAGTAAATGTTTCTAAATGTACACATGCCTTTCAGCTAGATGAATGAATGCTTCTCCACATGTTCCATTCTGGGAACAGAATGTTGTGAAGACTTCCTTAATCTAGCTTGGTGGAAAACCATAGTTACTGTATTAAGGGAACAATGCTACTTAGAGACCAATTGGGAGGCACTCGCTTCTACACAGTTTTCCAGATCAAAATTCCTTTTCCTTGAAACAGGCTGAAGGAAACATGCTGGGAAATCAGAGTAATGGTTTTCAAATCTAATCACGCCCTTTCTGCTACATGAATGTATTCCACTCCACATGTTCCTATCTGGGATCTGAGTGTGTGTGGAAGCTGTCCTTCACTTAGCTTGTTGGGAACACATATTTTCTGTGTTAGTGGAGCTTCACAACTTACAAACTTATGGGGAATCACACATTCCAACTTGGTTTTCCAGAGTAAACTGCCTTAACTTTTAACCCGGCTCTGGGAAACACGCTGAGAAATCAGAGTAATTGTTTCTAGACGTACCCATGCCCTTTGAGCTAGAGGAAAGAACTCTTCTCCACATGTTCCATTCTGGTATCTCAATATGTGTGGAAGACTTCTTTAACCAAGCTTGATGGGAACACATTGTTTCTGTGTTGGAGGAACTCGCTACCTACTGATTGATAGGAGGCACTCGCTCCAAAACAGTTTTCCTGTGCCAACTACCTTTCTCTTGAAACAGGCCCTATGAAACATGCTAAAAATTCAGAGTCATTGTTTCTAAATGTACCAAGCCTCTAAATGCTAGGTGAAGTTAATGCCTCTCTACATGTTTCATTCTGAGATCCAAATGTGTATGTAAGCTATTCTTCAACTAGTTTGTTGGGAACACAAAGTTTCTGTGTTAGGGGAATTATTCTAGTTACATATCTATGGGGACTCAATCACTCTAACATGACTTTCCAGGGCAAAGTGCCTTTCCCTTGAAACCGGCTCTAGGAAACATGCTGAGAAATCACAGAAAGTGTTTCTAGATGTACCCATGCCCTTTATGCTCCATGAAAGAACACCTCTCTACATTCTCCATTTGGGATCCTAATGTGTATGCAAGCTGTCCTTCATCTAGCTTGCTTTGAGCACAGGGTTTCTGTTTGGTGAGAACTATGATATTTACATATCCATCAGGAGGCACTTGCTTCCAATCAGTTTTCTGGAGCAAACTGCCTTTCCTTTGAAACCAGCTGTAGGAAACATGCTGAGAAATCAGAGAATTTATTGCTAGATATACCCATGCTCTTTATGCTAAATGAAAGAACTCCTCTCCACATGCTTCATTGTGGGATCCGAATGTGTGTGGAAGTCGGGCTTAAACTAGCTTGTTTGGAACACAGGAATCCTGTGTTGGGGAACTACACAACTTACCTATCTTTCAGGAGACACTCGCTCCAAATTGGATTTCCAGTGCAAAATGACTTTCCCTTGAAACCAACTCTAGGAAACATGCTGAGAAAGCAGAGTAAGTGTTCATGTATGTACACATGCCCTTTAAGCGAGATGAAAGAACGCCTCTCCACATGCTCCATTCAGGGATCCAAATGTGGGTGGAAGCCGTACTTCCCCTAGCTAGTGGGTAACACAGGGTTTTTGGGTTAGCAGAACAATGCTACTTACATATCTTTGGGGAAGCACTGTCTCCAGGTCGGTTTTCCAGCACAAACTGCCTGTCCCTTGAAACCGCCTCTAGGAAACATGCTGAGAAAACAGAGTAAGTGTTTCTAGACGTATCCATGCCCTTTATGTTAGGTGAAAGAATGCCTCTCTACATGCTCCATTCTGGGATCCGAATGTATCTGGAAGACTTCCTTCATATAGCTTGTTGGGAAGACAGGTGTTCTGTGTTAGAGAACACCTGACCAATCTGGAGGCACTCACTCCAAATCTGTTTTTCAGTGTGAACTGCCTTTCTCTTAAATTCGGCTCTAGGAAACATGTTGAGTTATCAGGTAAGTGTTTCTAGGTGTACCTATGCCCTTTATGCTAGATGAAAGAGTGCCTCCCCACATGCTCCATATAGGGATCCGAATGTGTGTGGAAGCCGTCCTTCAAATAATTTGTTGGGAAAACATGGTTTCTGGGTTAGCCAAAGTAATCTACATACATATCTATGGGGTGGCAGAGGCTCCAAGTCAGTTTAACAGTTCAAACTGCCTTTCCCTTGAAACCGGCTCTAGGAAACATGTTAAGAAAAGAGAGTAAGTTTTTGTTGATGTACTCTTGCCTTTTACACTAAATGAAAGAACTCCTCTCCGCATGCTCCATTCTGGGATCTGAATGTGTGGATGCGGTCCTTCACCTAGCTTTTATGAATCACAGTGTTTCTGTGTTAGGAGAACTACACTATTTACACATCTATGGGGAGGCAATTGCTCCAAATCTATTTTCCAGCAAAAACTCCTTTCCTTTGATATCAGATCTAGGAAATATGCTGAGAAATCAGAGTAAGTGTTTTTTAGATGTACCAATGCCTATTCTGCTAGAAGAAAGAATGCATCTCCAAATGTTCCGTTCTGGGATCCAAATGTGTGTGAAGCCGTCCTTCAACTAGCTTGTTGGTAACACGTTGTTACTGTGTTAGGAGAACCACGCTACTTACATATCTATTGGTAGTCACTGGTTCCAACTCAGTTTTCCAGTGCAGACTTTCCCTTTAAACTTGCTCTAGGCAACATGCTGAGAAATCTGTTTCTAGATGTAACAATTCCATTTCTGCTAGATGAAAGATTGCCTCTCTACATACTCCATTCTGGGATCTGAATGTGTGTGAAAGCCATCCTTTACCGGGCCTGATGGGAACACTGGATTTCTGTGTTAAGGGAATTACGCTACCTTCATATCTAAGGGGAGACACTCGCTCAAACACAGTTTGCCAGGGCAAAGCTCCTTGCCCTTGAAATCAGATCTAGGAAACATAATGAGAAATCAGAAAAATTGTTTCTAGATATACCAATTCCCTTTCTGCTAGATGAAAGATCATCATTCCACTTGCTCCATTGTGGGATCTGAATATGTGTGGAAGCCATCCTTCACGTAGCTTGTTGGTAACAGAGTTGTTCTGTGTTAAGGGAATTATACTACTTAACAACATATAAGGGAGCACTCATTCCACCTCTGTTTCCCAGCGCAAACTGACTTTCCCTTGTAACCACCCCTAGGAAACATGCTGAGAAATCAGAGTAAGTGTTTCTAGATGAACCCGTGCCCTTTCTGCTGGATGAATGAACGCCTAACCACATGTTCCATTCTGGGATCTGAATGTGTGTGGAAGCTGTCCTTTGGCTAGCTTGTTGGGAACAGAGTTTCTGTGTTAGGGGAACTACATTACTTCCATACCTATGTGGCGGCACTCACTTCAACTCAATTTTCCTGCTCAAACTGCTTTTCACTTGAAATAGGCTCTAGGAAACATAGGGAGAACTCAGGTTAAGTGTTTCTAGATGTAATCTTGCCCTTTCTGCTAGATGAATGAACACTTCTCCACAAGTTCCATTCTGAGATTCAAATGTGTGTGGAAGCTGTCCTTCACCTACCTTATTGGGAACAGAGTTTCTGTGGAAACGAGCCAGGCCCACCTATATATATAAGTGGATGGACACTTCCTTACAAGGTTTTCCAGTGCAACCTGCCTATAGCTTGAAATCAGGTCTAAGAAACATGTTGAGAATTCAGGGTAATTGTTTTTAAATATATCCTTGCCCTTTAGGCTAGTTAATTGAATGTTTCACCACATGTTCCATTCTGAGATCCAAATGTTTGTGGAAACCGTCCTTTACCTACCCTATTTGAACACAGAGTTTCTGGGTGAGGGAGACAGGCCTACCTATATATAAAAAGGGTGGAAGTCTCTGCAACTCGATTTTGCAGTGCAAACTGCCTTTAACTTGAAACCAGCTCTGGGAAAATGCTGAGTAAACATGGTAAGTGTTTCTATATGGACCCTTGTCCTTTAGGCTTGCTGAAAGAAAGTTTCTCCACCTATATTGTTGGTAATATATAGTGTCTGTGTTAAAAAGAGAAGCCTACCTATATACATATAAGGGGAAGCACAAACTCTAACTCAGTTTTCCAGAATAAACTGCCTTTTACTTCAAATTAGCTCTAGAAAACACCCTGAGAAATCAGGGTAAGGGTTTTTAGAAGTTTCCTGTCCATTTAGCCTAGCTGAATGAATGGATCTCCACAGGTAAATTCTGGGATCTGAATGTGTTGGAAGCCATCCTTCACCTACCTTGTTGGGAACATGGATTTTCTGTGTTACAGGGTCAGACATACCTATATATATAAGGGGAGGCACTCACTCCAACCTAGTTTTCTGGTGAAAAATTACTTTTCCTTGAAACCAGCTCTAGTTAACATGCTGAGAATTCTGTGTGGTGTTTCTAGGTGTACCCATGCCCTTTAGGCTAGCTGAATGAATGCTTCTCCACATGATTCATTCTGGGATCCAAATGTGTGTGGAAGTGGTCCTTCACAAACCTTGCTGGGATCACAGAGTTTCTGTGTTATGAAGACAGTCCTACCTATCTATATAAGAGGAGGCACTCACTCTCACTCAGTTTTCCGGCTTAAACAGCCTTTACCTTGTAACTGGCTCTAGGAAAAAAGCTGAGAAATATGGGTAAGTGTTAGAAACAATTGCCCTTTAGGCTACCTGAATGAATTCTTCACATATCCATTATGGGATCCAATGTGTATGCACTCCAGCCTTCACCTAACTTGTAGGGAACACAGATTCTGTGTTAGGGAGACAGGCCTATCCATATATATAAGGGGAAGCATTAGCTCCAGCTTGGCTTTCCAATGCAAGCTACCTTTAATTGAAACCGGACCTAGAAACATGCTGAAAAATCTGAGTCAGTATTTCTAGATGTACCCTTGTACTTTAGGCTAGCTCAATGAATATTTCTCAACATGTTCTCTTCTAGGATCTGAATGTGTGTGGAAACCTTCCTTCACCTACCTTGTGTGCAGAGAGATTCTGTTTTATGGAGACAGGCCTACCTATATATATAAGGGGTGGCACTTGCTCCAACTCCGTTTTCTATTGCAAACTTCCTTTACCTTGAAACAGGCCCCAAGAAACATGGTTAGAAATGAGAGTAACTGTTTGTAGATGTACCTTTGCCCTTTAGGCTAGTTGAATGTACGCCTCTCCACATATTAAAATCTTGGAACTGAGGAAGCCAAGATGGTGGAATAGAAGGATACTCATAGCTCACCCTCTCCCACAAATGCACCAAGACTCACATCCACAGTCCCACTCAGCCAACCAGAGCACCTGCGGAACTCCAAAAGAACATCGTCCTCTTCAAAATATAGAGACCCCAAAAATCTGGTAAGAGAAAAGGAAAAAAGAAAGAAGAAAAGGCAAAGCAGAGTGGGACGGGTCCTGTGGGGAGGGAGCAGCAAAGAAGGACTGGTGCTAGTTTGGTGGGTCTCCCCTCTCCAAATGAGAGACCAGCAGGAGAGGGGGGAGCCTCTGAGGCTCGGATCTGTACAAAGCAGCCCTTGACCAATAGAACTAAGTTAAACAGGCACAGGGGTGCCCCACAACACCCAGCCTGAGACACGGGCCAGCAGCCAGGGCCAGGACCAGACTGCAGAAGGTAGGTGGAGGTTGGGGACAGCTGCACTGAGGCAGCCCCAGGGGACTGCAGAGGGCTGTGCACCATGGGTGTTGGTGCACAGGGCAGAACAACTTGGGCCCTCCATAAAACAACACAGATGACATACCCTGGGGGAAGGATGCATAGCGTCATATGTGAAAATCCACAGAAAGTTTTCAGGTGAAGAGAGGCTGGCCTCAGGCACAGCCACCATGTCCTCTGGTGCTTAGCACCCAAGTGGGATTGGGGGCAAAACCTGCATCTGCACTTAAGGACTTAGCAGCCTCAAGGGCCGGGCAGAGACTTAATGACAGCCTGAGGCAGATAGGATCTTTCCGTCCTGGTCCCTCAGAAAACTTGCTCTGCCAAGACAAACAAGGAGCCGGGTTTTGGCCCTCAGCAGGGAAAGGGATGTTCCTCGGTCTTCCCCAAGCCCACCTGTGGAGCACAGACCCGAGGTGGAGAGCATAGCAGCACAAAGCAGCAAAGCGACTGGCACCAGGAGAAGGAGGGTAGCCCCCGAATTATGGGCAGGAATGCAGCCCCAGACCACAGTGCTGGGAGGGGAAGTGACCCACCCTTCTACCTGGCCAGTCTGCAAAATCTGACTGTGGCATCCGGAGGGGCAATGACCTGCCTGCCCACAGCAAAAGAGAGCTGCACCTAACTCAGTGTTGGGAGGAGGCATAATCTGCTTGCTGACAGGCACTGGGAGCAGCACAGACAAGGGTGCCAATGGAGGGCCTCTGGAAACAGCAAGCTGAGCTTCCAAAACAGGACAAAGACAGAAAGATCTCATATCAAAAGCACACAGTCTACAGGAGAACACTGAGCCCCTCCTTTTTTGTTTTTTTTAAATCTGTTTTTACCTGTTCTATTTTCTATCACCCTTTTAATTTTTACTTCTTAATTCATTTTTATTTCTCTTGGCTTTGATGTCCTGTTATTGATTACACACAGGTTTCAGATACATCTTTTCCATTTTTCTTCTTTTTTAAAAGTTTTGAAATGACATCTCAACACAATTGCTATTCTGCTTCAACTTGTTCTTCTATCATTCATTATACACTCTTTTCAAAATTTTTCTCCATTCTTTTAAAATTCTTTCTCTCTTTTTTCTAATTCTTATTCCTATAGAGGCATTAGATAGATAAACTCCTTAAGGACCACAATAGATAACTGATACTCAATAAACCACAGTGCCAGAGAGGCATGAGCATGAGGAAGAAGCAGAGAAACCATCCCCAATTAAAAGACCAAGAGAAATCCCCTGAAAGAAGATCAATGAAACAGAAATTGATAGCCTACTAGATCAACATTTCAAAAAAGGAGTGATCAAAGTGTTGAGGGAACTAAAAGAGTTAGTGTTTAGAGAAATAAAATATGCCAGAAATGAAATTGAAGCTATAAAGAAGAGCCAAGTAGAATTGATAAACTCATTGACTTAGATGAGGAATGATCTAATGGCTGAGAAAACCAGACTAGAAAATGCAGAGGAACGAATTAGTGACCTAGAAGACAGGACAAAAGAAAGCACCCAATGAGAAGAGCTACAAGATAAACAAATTAAAATAAATGAAAATGACATAAGGGACCTATGGGATAATATAAAACATCCCAATCTTCGCATAATAGGGGTCCCAGAATTAGGAGAAAGATCAAAGGGTATTAAAAAGGTTTTTGAAGAAATCATGACTGAAAACTTCCCAAACTTAAAGAAGGAAACAGATATCCAACTATAGGAAGCTCAGAGGGTCCCAAACAAGAAGAACCCAAAAAGAACCACACCAAGACATATCATAATCATGATGGCCAGAGTCAAGGATAAAGAAATGATTCTAAAGGCAGCAAGAGAAAAGCAAAGAGTGAGTTACAAGGGAACCGCCATAAGACTTTCAGCTGATTTCTCTACACAAACACTACAGGCCAGAAGGGAGTGGCAAAATATATTTAAAATACTGAAAGAAAAAAGATGCAGCCTAGGATACTTTATCCAGCAAGGCTATCCTTTAGGATAGAAGGAGAGACAAAGAATTTCACAGACAAGAAAAAACTACAAGAGTTTAGCAACACTAAGCCCATGCTAAAAGAAATATTGAAAGGTCTACTCTAAATAGAAAAGCAGAAGGATGCTACAGAAATGAGAAACTCATAACTGGAAAGGAGATAACTCATGAATTACAAATAAAATAAACACAAAATTATAAAAGAAGGCATATAAATCATTGAGAGTGGGAGAGGGAGGCAGGAAAATTTAGAATTTTTTTTAAAATTTCTTGTTCTCGGTAGAATGGGTTTGAGATCATGTTACTATCAGCTTAATAAATAGAATTATAGTAATGGGTAAATAGACTTAAAAAAAGGATAACCACAAGCCAAAAACTTACAAGGGAGTCACTAAAGCTAAATAAAATTCATGATAATACAAAGGAAAATTACAAAACCACAAAAGGAAGAAGAAAGGAATAAAGAGGAAATACCAAGTCAACTGCAAAGTTAAGTTCAAAATGGCAATAAACACTCATCTGTCATTAATTGCTGTAAATGTTTATTGACTAATGCTCCAGTCAAAAGACATTGATTGGCAGACTGGATAATAAAGCAAGAACCTTCAATATACTGCATACAAGAGACCCACTTCAGCGAGAAGGACACAAATAGATTGAGAGTGAAAGGATGGAAAAGAAAAATCCATGCAAATGGAATAGCCAAAACTCAGTTGTTGCAGTACGGATTTCAGAAAGAATAGACTTTAAAACAAAGGCCATAAAGGAGGACATTTTGTAATGATTAAAGGAGTGATACAAGATGAGGATATTACACTCATTAATATATATGCACCCAATATAGGAGCACCTAAGTACATAAAACAATTACTAACAGAGATAAAGGGAGATATTGATGAGAATACAATCATAGTTGAGACTTTAACTTCATATTAACATCACTAGACAGCTCTTCCAGACAGAAAATAAATAATGCAACAGAGAAATTAAATAATACAATAGAAAAATTACATTTGGTGGATAATTTCAGAGAATTACACTCCCCAAAAATAGGACATACATTTGTTTCAAGTGCACATGGAACATCTTCCAGGATTGATCATGTACTTGGGCACAAAAGAAACCTCAACAATTTTAAGAAGATAAAAATTATCTCAAGCGTCTTTTCTGCCAACAATGCCATGAAACTAGAAATCAACAACAAAGAATCAAAAGAGAAGAAAAGGAAAGCTTGGACATTAAACAAAATGTTATTAAAAAAAATGGGTCAATGAGGAAGTGAAAGCTGAAATTAAAAAATACCTTGAGACAAATTACAGTGAAAGCACAGCCACACAAAATTTATGGGACTCAGCAAAGGCAGTGCTAAAAGGGAAGTTTATAGCGATACAGCCCTTCCTCTAAATAGAAGAAAAACCTCAAAGACACAATTTAACCCACCAGCTGAATGAACTAGAAAAAGAAGACCAAAAAACCCCAAAAGGCAGCAGAAGGAAGGAAATTATAAAGATTAGGGAGGAAATAAAGAAAATAGAGATTAACAAGACCATAGGTAAAATCAACAAACCACAAGCTGGTTTTTTGAAAAAGTAAATAAAATCGACAAGCCTCTGGCCAAACTCACAAAGACGAAAAAAGAGAGAGCACAAATTAGCAAAAAAAAAAAAGAAAGGAAATGGAGAAATTGCAACAAATAAAAAAGAAATACAGAATATCATATGAGAATATTATGAAAAACTATATGTAACCAAACTGGATAACCTCGAAGACATGGACAAGTTTCTGGAAACATACTGTCCACCAAGACTGAACCAAGAAAAATCTGACCACTTGAACAAACTGATCACTAGAAATGAAATCTAATTTTCAATAAGAAACCTCCCTATAAATAAAAATCCAGGACCGGATGGCTTCACCAGGTAATTGTACCAAACATTCAAAGAAGAACTGATACCAGTCTTTCTCAAACTCTTCCAGAAGATTGAAAAGTAGGGAATGATCCCAAACTCATTCTATAAAGCCACCGTCACCCTGATACCACAACCAGGCAAAGACATTACCAAAAAAGAAAATTATAGGCCGATATCATTGATGAACATAGATGCCAAAATCCTCATCAAAATATTAGCAAATAGAATCCAACAACACATAAAAAAGATTATACATCATGACCAAGTGGCATTCATCCCAGGGACACAAGGGTGGTTCAACATATGCAAATCAATCAATGTAATATATCACATCAACCAGAGAAAAGACAAAAACTACATGATCATCTCAATCGATGCAGAAAAAGCATTTGATAAAATTCAACACCCATTTATGATAAAAACTGCCACCAAAGTATGTATACAAGGAACATATCTCAACATAATAAAAGGTATATATGACAAACCTACAGCCACAATAGTACTCAATGGTGAAAACTTCCAAAGCTTCCCACTAAAATCTGGGACAAGGATGCCCACTATCACCACTCCTATTCATCATAGTCTTGGAAGTCCTAGCCACAGCAGTCAGGCAAGAGAGAGAAATAAAAGGGATCCACATTGGAAAAGAAGAAGTAAAAGTGTCACTATATGCTGATGACAAGTTACTATACATAGAAAACCCTAAAAGGTCCACAAAAAACTACTAGGGCTGATCGAAGAATTCAGCAAGGCAGCAGGTTACAAGATTAACATTCAAATATCTGTTGCATTTTTTACACTGATTATGAATCAACAGAGAAATAAAGTAAGGAAATAATCTCCTTTAAAATAGCACCCAAAGTAATAAAATAACAAGGAACAAATATAACCAAGGAGGTGAAAGAATTATACACAGAACACTATGAACCAATGATGAAGGATGTTTCCATGTCTTGGCTATTGTAGGTAATGCTACTATGAACATTGGGATGCAGGTGTCACCTACACCCTAAATGTCCATTAACAAATGACTGGATAAAGAAGAAGTGATTGATATATATATATATATATATATATATATATATATATATATATATATATATATATATATATACAATGGAATTCCACTCAACAATAAAAAGTGACAACATAATGCCATTTGCAGCAACATGGATGTTCGTGGAGAATGTCATTAAAGTTAAGTAAACCAGAAAGAGAAAGAAAAATACCATATGTGATTGCTCATCTGTGGAATCTAAAAAAAAACAAAAAAAACGAATAAAGAAAGGATAAATACAAACAGAATTAGACTCACAGACATAGAATACAAACTTGTGGTTGCCAAGGGGGCGGGGGTGGGGAGAGATAGACTGGGATTTCAGAGTTTTAGAATAGATAAAAAAGATTACACTGTACAGCACAGGGAAATATATACAGGATCTTATGATATCTCAAAGAGAAAAAAATGTGACAATCAGTATATATATGTTCATGTATAACTGAAAAAATTGTGCCCTACACTGGAAATTCACAAAACATTGTAAAATGATTATAAATCAATAAAAAAAAATTTTAAAAAATTGATGAAGGAAATTAAAGAAGACTTTAAAAATTGGAAAGATATCCCATGCTCTTGGATTGGAAGAATCAATATTGTTAAAATGGTCAGACTGCCCAAGACAATTGACAGATTTAATGCAATCCCTATCAAATTACCAGGGACATATTTCACAGAACTAGAATAAATCATAATAAAATGTATATGGAACCATCAAAGACCTAGAATTACCAAAGCATTACTGAAGAGAAAGAAAGAGGCTGGAGGACTAACTCTCCCAGACTACAGACAATACTATAGAGCTACAGTCATCAAGACAGCATGGTATTGGTACAAAAACAGACATATAGATCAATGGAACAGAAAAGAGAGCCCAGAAATGAACCCACAAACTTTTGGTCAACCAATATTTGATGTAGGAGGCAAGAATATACAATGGAATAAAGACAGAATTTTCAGCAAATGGTGTTGGGAAAACTGGACAACAGCATGTAAAACAATGAAGCTAGAACACTCCCTTACAACATACACAAAAATAAACTCAAAATGCATCAAAGACTTAAATTTAAGACAAGATACAATAAGAGGAAAACATAGGCAAAACATTATCTGACATACATATCAAAACTTTTCTCCTAGAAGAAATAAAAGGAAGAATAAATAAATGGGGCTGAATTAAACTTACAAGCTTCTGCACAGCAAAGGAAACCATAAGTAAAATAAAAAGACAACCTACGGAATGGGAGAAAAATTTTGCAAGTGAAACTGACAAAGGCTCGATCTCCAGAATATATAAGCAGCTCATACGACTCAATAAGAAAAAAATAAGTGACACAATCCAAAAATGGGCAGAAGATCTAAACAAGCAATTCTCCAAGGAAGACATACAAATGATAAATAGGCACATGAAAAAATGTTCAATATCACTAATTATCAGAGAAATGCATATCAAAACTACAATGAGGTACCACCTCACACCAGTCAGAATGGCCATCATTCAAAAATCCACAAATGACAAATCCTGGAGAGGATGTGGAGAAAAGGGAACTCTCCTACACTGCTGGTGGGAATGCAGTTTGGTGCAGCCACTGTGGAAAACAGTATGGAGATTCCTCAAAAGACTAGGAATAGACTTACCATAAGACCCAGGATACCCACTCCTGGGCTTATATACAGAAGGAACCCTACTTCAGGATGACACATGCACCCCAATGTTCATAGCAGCTTTACAATAGCCAAGACATGGTAACAGCCTAAATAT
Organism: Vicugna pacos; assembly: GCF_048564905.1. Lineage (NCBI taxonomy): Eukaryota > Metazoa > Chordata > Mammalia > Artiodactyla > Camelidae > Vicugna > Vicugna pacos. The sequence continues at coordinate 3,439,249 of NW_027328737.1, forward strand.
CCAACAGATGACTGGATAAAAAAGTGGTATATTTATACAATGGATTAATATTCAGCCACAAAACCTGACAACATAACGCCATTTGCAGCAACATGGATGTTCCTGGAGAATGTCATTCTAAGTGAAGTAAGCCAAAAAGATAAAGAAAAATGCCATATGAGATCACTCATATGTGGAATCAAAAAAATGCATAAATACAAAACAGAAATAGACTCAGAGACACAGAATTCAAACTTGTGGCTGCCAAGGGGGTGGAGGGTGGGAAGAGATAGATTGGGATTTCAAAATTGTAGAATAGTTAAACAAGATTATACTGTATAGCACAGGGAAATATATGCAAGATCTTATGGTAGCTCACAGAAAGAAAAATGTGAAATATATGTTCATGTATAATTGAAAAATTGTGCTCTACATTAGGAATTGACACAACATTGTAAAATGACTATAAATCAATAAAAATGTTAAAAAATAATTCTCGGAACTGAATGTGTGTGGAAGCCATCCATCACTTACATTTTGTGAACACTGAGTTTCATTGCTTTGGACACAGTCATATATATATGTCATATATATATATGTCATATATATATAGGGAGGCACACTCTCCAACTCGATTTTCCATCGCAAATTGCCTTTACCTTGAAACCAGCTATAGGAAACATGGTGAGAACTCAGGGTAAGTGATTCTATATTTACCCTTGCCCTTTAGGCTAACTGAATGTATGCTTCTCCACATGTTCCATTCTGGATTCCAGACTCTAACCTTGAACCCTGACCCTAACCATGAACACTTCTCCTATCCCTAAACCCTGACCCTGAACCTGCCCCAGCCCCAGCCCCAACCCCAACCCTAAACTTGCCCCTACCCCATCCCCAATCCTAAATCTAACCCCTACCCAAACCCTAACCCTAAACTCAATCCTAACCCTAACCCCAACCCCAAACACAAACACAACCCCAACCACAAACTTGTCCCTGACCCCTAACCTGACCTGGAACCTCACTCTCATCCTGACCCTAACCCTCATCCTTTCCCTCAACCTCACCCTCTCCCTCATACTAAACATGAACAGGTACCCGAAACATCACCTGAGTCCGCATCCTACTTACCTGTGCCCTAAACCCATACCCTGAGCCCTAGCCTTATCCACAGCACTAGCCCTGAATTTGACCCTGACGCTGACCCTAGTCCTGACTCTGGCCCAAACCCTAACCCTGGCCCTGGCTCTAGTCCTAGCCCTGGCCCTAACACTAGCCCTATCCATAACCCTGAACCAGGAAGCCTTGACCCATCTGCTGACCCTGACCATAAACCCTGTACCTGAATATGACCCTGACCGACATTGACCCTGAACCTGTCCCTGAACCTTGTCCCCAAACCAAAAACACTGACCTTAACACTGACCACTGACTCCTATCCAGACCCTAAGGCTGAACCCTGAACTTGATCCTGACCCAGATCCTGACCCAGACCCAGATGCTGAACAGGACCTTACCATAACCCTACCCTTAACTCTAACCATATTCCTACCTTAACTCTACCCTAACCCTAACACTAACCCTAAACCCTAACATGAAACCAAGCCCTTACCCTAACCCTAGCCATAGACAGAGCCCTAGCCCTAACCCTGACCCTGAACTTGAACCATGACCCTAAGCCTGAACGCTGACACTAAGCCTGAACCCTGACCCTAACCTGAATCCAATCCCAGCCCCAACCCCAAATCGAACCCCGACCCAATCCTGAAACCGAACCCTAACCCTGAAACTGAACCTGAACCCTCACACCCTAACCTGAACCCTAAAACCCTGACCCTGACCCTTACCCAGACCCAGACCCTGACTCTGAACCTAGAACCTAAACCCTAGACCCTGACCTAGACTATGACCCAGACCTTGACCTTTTCCCTGACCCTAAGCCATAATGCCTAACCCAGCTCTTGCCCATAGACCCAACCACAGCCCATAATCATGGCATAAACATCCAATACTTCCCCAGGCCCCTGTTCCCTAGCCCTGATCCCCTAACACCCTTTACCTAACACTTATCACTGACTATTTTACTTTCACCCTGTCTCTACCCCTCATCCCTTAATCCTATTTTCTTGGAATAACCTAAGACTATCTTGATGGAATAAAATCCCACAAAAACTTCACAAAAAGAATCAGCTTGCCTATTAAATTAGATTCCTCCACTTACCTAAAGTACTACTACTTACCTTAATTTAACCACACAATAAAAATATTATGCACCTTAAGCAAATGTCTCCACAGAAGATTTTATAATTTTTTAACATTTTAAACCAAACAATGTCTTAAATTTTAACATATAACTAAACGGTATAATAAACAACAATATTACAGCAAGATAAATTACATCATCTGATTCAATTGATCACAGGAAACGTTAAAAAACTCTCCACTCTTATTTCATGGAGTAAACACTCGTGAAAATAGGGGTAGAAACAAATTATCTTAGTATGATACACACATTATAAGAAAGAGTAAATAAAAACCTGGAATAAAGCCCAGAGGTTTCCTTTCAACACTTTTATTCACTATTTTCCTGGAACTTCCACAAAAAGCCAGGGTAAAAGACAGTAAAACTATCAGCAAATAAAATTGTTACACTAAAATCAAATCTATTCACCAATCAGATGACATCATCATATATATATAAATCTTGAAATCATGAACAATTCATTGAGTAGCTCAACTTTTAAGCTGTAAGCGACTCAAATACTTCAGCAAGTAGACAATACAAATTGTCAATGTATCAGAATTTCTTTCTTGCACATGATAACAATGAATAATGTCAAGAATAATTTAACAGAATTGTATTTTACATAATATCAATATTACTAGAATACTTAAGAATCAATTTTATCAAGGTGTAAGACTAGTAAATTGAAATGGAAAAGACATTACAAAAAGAAATAAAATAAAACCTTAAAAAAAGAAGATATCCTATGTTGATAACAAAACTAAACATGGAAGGAGTGCCCAAAGCGATCTAGAGAGAAATAGACTGAAGCCAGTTTACTAGAAGATTTATCTGCTGACTGAAACTTCCTGTAGAGGAGGCCCATCAATCTAATAAGTATTTACCTTAATTAAATTGTTTGATTGGCTTCAATTGATGTAGTACAAACTCTTATAATCCATATTTTCAGAAATGAAATTGTACTTCCTTAAACATTTGAAAACTGTTGGTGTGAACAACCCGAATCCATACTTAAGCACTGATACAGTTGATATTAAGGGCAGTAATCCTGTGACTGTTAGGATTAGTAATAATCAGAAAGTTGTTTTCTATGTTTAAAATCTCATTTTTTTAATTTATTGATAAAAATAAAGGTAGTGATATGGAGGATTTTAGCCAGAAGTACAAATATAAGTTGAATAATGCTGCAAGGAATATTAAAGTTTGTAGGTTGATGTTAATGAATTTTGTTATATCTTGAGTTATTACTCATTTGAGGGAAAACCCTTATACTAGTGGCAGACCACCTAAGAAAATATGATGATGGGGATAAAAATTGTGATCAGAAGAGTTTTATTTTATGTGTGTGATAATGATACTGTTGCAGTCCATGCACAGTGCATAAATAGTAAGTTGACAGTGTTTTTGATACAAATTAGTGCATTTAGTGTTGTCATGATTGGATTACACACTGTAATAGCTTTTATTCATCTTATATGGACAGTTGATGAGCAGGCTATAAATTTTGTAGTGAGTTTTATTAGTCTGTCTCAGCTGCTGATGATACTTCATAATACAGCTTTGATGAATTGTATGTTTACTGGGCGGTGAGATTTGGTGTAACACATAGGGGTGTACATTTGCCACATTAATAGGATTGGCTTTACTTTATGCCAGATGCCCTGTATAAATTCAATCACTCAGAAAGGAAATGGGGGAAGTTCAATTTTATAACTAGGACTATTGTTAAAATGGTGGATGCTCTTAGATTAAAGAATTTTGTACTTGTTCATTGATCTAGTATACTAGATTAATAATAATATCTAATATAAATAGTATTGATGTGGTGTTTTTTGTTAGAAAATACTTGTTGGCTGCTTCTATAACTTGTGCATTTTATTTTCTTTTAGAATGGAAATACTAGTACCATATGAGCTTTTCATTAAAATAAGGATTCCTGAGATAATGGTCAGTAGAATGACAGTAAAAATAGGGTTTACTAGTATACTAAAGATATAAAACAATACTCTTAGGGTATGTGCCTGATAGTTTATTTAACAGACTATATTCACCATAGAATGTGGTATAATGTGGTAGCATGAACATATTAAAATTCTTAGGGGTAGGATCAATTCCTATGATTCTAGGAACTGATTAAACCTTTTTTATTTACTATTTTAAAAGAACTCTTTTGGGGGAGGGTATAGCTCAGTGGTAGAGTGCATGCTTAGATGATGATAATAATTAATAATAATAATAATAATTATAACAATATATTAAATATTTTAAATAACACCAATAATAATCATGATAATATTAATAATAATAAATTTAAACATACATAAATAAACCTAATTACTTCCCCCCTAAAAGCAAAGCAAAACAAACAAACAAAAACTCTTTGGTCAGACATACTTCTTATGTTTGTAGTGGGATGACTGACGCACTGACAGGTACTGAAACATATACATAGAGCAAGTGTTTGTGCTATTTTTTTCATAAATAAGGGATGTATAAAAAAGAAATCTAAAAAGAGAACATAAATCCAAAACAGAAATAGATTCATAGACATAGAATACAAACTTGTGGTTTCCAAGGGGGAGAGGGGTGGGAAGGGATAAACTGGAAGTTCAAAATTTGTAGACACTGACAGGCATATGTAGAATAGATTAACATGATTGTACTGTATAGCACAGGGAAATATATACAAGATCTTGTGGTAGCTCACAGGGAAAATAATGTAACAATGAATATATATAAGTTCATGTATAACTGAAAAATTGTGCTCTACACTGGAATTTGACACAACATTGTAAAATGACTATAACTCAATAAAAATGTTAAAAAAATAAGAGATGTATAAGATGATCATCTCAAAATTGTGTGTAGGATATTCAAATTCATAGAAAGGAAATTGTTAGGAGGCATGTTTGAATAATAACATTGGCTGTATGCAATTTGGCTGTATATAATTCTGTTATCCAGGGATTTTGAAATGCCCTTAAAAATAGAATAATTTTGAAACCATTTATTATAGTGATACTGACATATTTAGCTATAAATATCAGAGAAAATAGACCTGCTACATATTCTACATGGAAGGTATATACAAGTTTGGATTCTCCTGTTAAATCAAAATGGGGCTCTGTTGATTTCTGCTACAGTAGAGGTAAATATAAAAAAATGGCTAGTGGTTGGGAGGGGAAAATTAATCATAGGTATTCTTATTTAATAACTGAGAGTATAAATGATCCATTTATCAGTAGGAATGATAAACCAGTAATTGCTAGTTTACTTTTATTGAGATTGTACTCTTGCCCATAAAGCTCATATTAGTGTGTAGCTTTAATATTAAACTCATCCAGATCAGAGCATGGAATAAGAAGCTAGGCTTCATACAGCCAGTATAAGAAGTGTGCCTAAGTTTACATCAGTGGATAGTGGATAAGTTATGTTAAGAGGAACTGCTAATGTGAAAGCCATGGTTAAGGCCAGCACTGGTGCAATAATATACATAAATTGATGATATTTGGGCCTCTCTAAATTTCCAGAACTTAGGGATTCATTTTAATTAATGTGAAAAATGACACAGTGAGCAAACCTGTAATACTTAGTAAAAGAATGTGGATTATAAACCTGTTCTTAGGAAGAGGACTTAACCTTAAGGAAATAAAGATTTATGTTTGATGCATTTGTTGTGTTCTGCTACCATAGCAAACCATGTTCTACATTAAGGTATGTATAAATTATTAAAATTTTACTGTATCACCAGTTAATTTGATCATGTTTTTATAAAGTGATCCTTAATTCTCTTGTCCTCTCATACTGGGACCAGTGTATAATAGATACAAACTTATTGGGATCATTCCAGTCTGAACTCATATCTCACAGAACTTTAATCATTAAATGAAACACTTTCAGAAGTTACAACACTGGGATCTTCTGATTCAATTCTGAGAGTATAAAACCTATTGCTGAAATGAATTCTAAATTTGAATTGAGCCATTATTCTTAGAATACTTTTTTCTGTTAATCAATGTATTGGATCAATACATGCTACAGCATTTTGAAAAGCTGGTCTAAATTTTAATCACTTGGAGCTTGTTATATTTATTGGGGCCACCACAACCAAAATTATTAACCCATTAAAAGCTATGCTATCCCTTAAGATTCAGTTATTTGTTTTATAGATTAAATGCATAAAGTACCAAAGGAACTTTTCATTTTATATGTCTCCCACCTCTTATTTGGAAGGTCAATTTCACTGATGAAAAGAGATAATAAAAACCTTGTTCCATTCTCCCAGCTGCTTATTTAGAAACAAGTGATTATGCTACATTTGCAGTGTCAGGAAACCATGGCCATTAAATATGTTCTTTGTTAGGCAGTGCCCCTATGATTAGAAGTGCTAGAGGTAACCTTGCTGGTAAACATGCAGGACATGTGATTACCAAGTTCCTTTTCCTTTTACAAAGTCATTCCCTAAATGCAAACCTGTGTTGGACTAACAATTTTTTATAATTAACTATTGGTTAGGGTTTATTTTACTGTTAACCATCATTACATGATTCATCCTGATATAAGCCTATGCAAGGAAAAATATTTCTTGCTACCAGTATGAATAGTATTTCTTTTACTAATTAATAGATTAGTCCAGTATTAAACTATGAGGTTTATTCTTCTGCTATTGATATTGAGATGAATATGTTCTTAACCGTGAATACTTTCTTAATTGGTGGCTGCTTTAAAGCAAACTACAGCATTGTTTATGCATATTCTCTAGAGAAGCTTATATCCTGCATCTACAAACCTGTACCTTTTAAAATAAAATTAAATGATTTTAACAGTTTTGTTTTTAATTAATAATTAAAATTGAACTAAAATTCTTTTCTGAACAACCTGCTATCATCAGACTTGTTGGGCTTATTACCTCTACTCATAAATCTTCTATTTTACCATATAGATGAATTTGTTCCAGTAAACTATTCATAATTATCTCATGTGGTTTCAAGGTATTTAACTTATTTCATCATTCCCTAATGGTACTTTATACTACTAGATTTAATTTTCTATCTTCAACGTATTAAGTGTTAAACAAATCTCTAATTTACTTATGATATTTGAATATGGTAGGAAGCCTGGGCTGGCTTTAGTTCAAATTTTTCATGAAGTATAGTATCTACTGAGTGTAAACCATATGCTTTTCTTTCAACTACACTTTAATGCATCAAAGCACACTCTCTGGTGTGCTCAATTTGTCATGAATCACCTCCTCTTTAATGACTTGTAATTGCTAATGGGCCATAAAAAGTTATCACTATTTGAGTAGGATGATGGGATGAGTGTGTCTGCTTCATGTCCTGATTGTATTTGTCACCCTTCTTAATTTATAACTATGTTCTCCTTTGGTATTTCTTAACAATTTTGTATATATTATTTTGTACTCAAGTTGGCTCTTGACTTATCATCCAATACTTTACACTTAGACCTGACATTTTTATATCTGATCATTATGATTATGACTGCTCCTTTTGGGGGTATACTGAAGATGCTGGTACAGAGACAAACCACCAAAAAAAACCTGATAAAATAAATGAGTTTAGAAAAGCTGTATGATAAAATATCAATACAGAAAAATCAGTTGTTAAAAAATACACAATATCACTAATTATCAGAGAAATGCAAATCAAAACTACAATGAGGTATCACCTCACACCAGTCAGAACGGCCATCATTCAAAAATCCACAAATGACAAATGCTGGAGAGGCTGTGGAGAAAAGGGAACTCTCCTGCACTGCTGGTGGGAATGCAGTTTGGTGAAGCCACTGTGGAAAACAGTATGGAGATTTCTCAAAAGACTAGGAATAGACTTATCCTTTGACCCAGGAATCCCACTCCTGGGCCTCTATACAGAAGGAATCCTACTTCAAAAGACACTTGTGTCCCAATGTTTATAGCAGCAATGTTTACAGTAGCTAAGACATGGAAACAACCTAAATGTCCATCAACAGATGACTGGATAAAGAAGTGGTATAGTTATACAATTGAATACTATTCAGCCATATAAATCGACAACATAACGTCACTTGCAGCAACATGGATGCTCATGGAGAATGTCATTCTAAGTGGAGTAAGCCAGAAAGAGAAAGAATAATACCATATGAGATCACTTATATGTGGAACCTAAAAAAAAGACAAACAAACAAACAAAAAGCATAAATATAAATCAGAAATAGACACATAGACATAGAATACAAACTTGTGGTTGCCAAGGGGGCAGAGGGTGGGAAGGGATAGACTGGGATTTCAAAATTGTAGAATAGATAAACAAGATTATACTGTATAGCACAGGGAAATGAATACAAGATCTTATGGTAGCTCACAGAGAGAAAAATTTGACAATGAATATATATATATATATATATATATATATATATATATATATATATATATGTTCATGTATAACTGAAAAATTGTGCTCTTCACTGGAATTTGACACAACATTGTAAAATGATTATAAAGCAATAAAAAAGTTAAAAAAGAAAAATGACTTGACTTTCTATACACTAATAAAGAAATTCCAGGAATATAACTTACTAAAACAACACTATTTCACAATTGTACCAAAAAATAACCAAAATATCTAGAAATAAATTATAAAGGATGTGAAAAGCTTGCACATGGAAACTTATAAAATACTGATAAAGAAATTGATACAGGACACACATCCACAAAATATGTGCTCATACATTAGAAGAACATTGGTATAACATTAATCAACCCAAAGCATTATACACATTAATTGCAAATTCTATAAAATTCAAATAGCTTTTTTTTATGGACACAAAAGCCAAGAAATCCTAGCATTTGTGTAGAACAAAGAACCCGGAATAACCTAAATGATCCTAAGAAAGGAGAAAACAGCTAGAGGCATCTTTCTCACTGACTTCACAGTACATGATGAAGCTACAGTCACCTAAGCAGTGTGGTACTGGCACAAAAACAGGCACATGAACCAGAGTGATAGAATAGAGAGCACAGGAATAAACCCAGTTTATGTTGTCAGTTAATTCACGACAAAAGAGCTAAGGACACACAATGTGGAAAGACAGTATCCTCAATGAATGGTGCCAAGAACACCAGAAACCATATCCCCCAAAATGACACTAGACACTGTCAACATCACACACAAAATTAAGAGTAAATTCCACAAGTTTCCATATAAAGCCCCTTCTCTGCTGGATACTCTGAAAATGGAAACCCTTAGCTGTAACCACATGGAGAAAGCTTCTGCCCACTTTTTCCCACCTTTTACTCACTTGATGTTGTCTCCTGCTGGTTCCTGAAGAAGTCTGGCTCCTGCCTGTGTGTACTTACCTGAGCGTTTTCCTGAAGTTGAAACCACGACGGGTCCTGAAGAGGCACAGCCTCCACTAGCTCCACGAGGAGCCAAGCCCCTCAGTGAGAAACGTGCACCTCAAGGGTCAGAGAGAGGGCATGGAGCCAACTTCTGAAGAGCTGGGAGCTGCAGGTGCAACCACTCAGTGTTTACCTAGTGTACTCTAAATTCTCCATACAATTATAAAAATGCACATCTATAAATATTCTAAAGGAAAACATGTAAGAAAATCTACATAACCTTGTCTAAATGATGAACTTTTAAAAAAAATCCCCAAATCCATCCACAAAAGTAAAATTTGCATCATGGAATTAAAAAAAATAAAAATTTAAACATTGTTTATGATCTTATTCACAAAACCTAAAGACAAACCACATACTGAGAAAAATAAGTCTACACAACACATATCTGATTAAGGATGTGGACTCAAATTACATCAAGAATTTTATAACAAACAACCCAGATAAAAACTGGTAAAGATCTTAACAGACACATTTCCAAAGAAAATCATATACCATTAAGGAATTACAAACTAAAATGATGATATAGAAATGCACACGTATTAGAACCACTAAACTCCAAAGAAATGACATTACCTGTGATTGATAGAGAATGAAGAAAAACAGGAAATCTCCCTCACTGCTGGAGGAATCCATGTGTGGCTACTTTGAAAGACAGTTTGGCAGTTTTTTCCAAAGCTAGTCAAAGTTCACCTGAGGACTCAACAGTGTGTCTCTAGTATTTAGACAACTGCTTTGAAAGTGTCCAAACGAAACCTAGCCTGCAATTATACACAACAACTCTACTCATAATGCCTAAAATCTTTAAAATATGAGGATATCCTTCCATGAATGAATACATAAGAAAATTGGGGTATACCCATGTGAAGGATGGCAAATTACACTCTAAAATAGATCTCTTTAGCTTGAAGATTACAATGGACAGATTTATTAAAAAAGAACCATGAGATTCTATGAAACCCAAGTCAATTTTGCCTTTTTGAGGCAATTTTATATTTATAATGGAAATCTCCATTTGAAAGGTTGTGTCCCCCTCTGTGTCAGGAATAGAAAAATGACTAAATCTCAAACAACATCAACAACAATAACAACAACAACAACAACAACAAAACACTCTTATTAATGAAGAAGGCTAAGATTTAAATCTGTACAATGAACATACCCTTCCTTTCTTTTGGTTTTAGATGAAGATGGTATTTCAAGTGATGTCTTGGGCCATTTCAGGGAATTACTCAATTTTCTGGGTATCTCCCATGCTTAAAGGAGGTATGCATGTTACTAAGCTTGTTTATACAATTATGTATAGACAGCTAATACCACAAAAGTGTGTACTTAAAATGATTTAAATGTTATGATTTAAAATGATTTAAGTGTCATATTATGTATTTTTAAACACAATCAAAATAATCAGGAATGTAGTACTGATACAATGCATTATAATAATACACACTAAAAAGATCCCTAGTGAAAAAAGCCATAAAGAAAAGTTCTCCCAGATTAAGTGATTATTGTGTATGCTTTAAACCCATCAAGGTTGTCAAAATGAGAGAATCTCGGTAACAATTCTAGAAAAAGAAAACATGCAGTTAGACCTACTGGTGAAAGTTGAAGTGAGCCTATGGATTAAATAATAATGTGGAAAGCATATCACTTCCTCGTTTGCACATTATATGGTGGTTCTTCAGGAGAGTGTCCCTGCTTTGGGGAAAACAGACTACAGTAATTGGTGCAAAATGCCAACTATGAGGACTTTTTATCATTACAAAAATTATTGGAATGTCCAATATTTTCAAAGCGACCATATCAATACCGTGGCAGAAAAGTGGATAAGACAGATATCAAACATTGATATAAAGGTCATTACTTACCCAGACCAAGGTCATCTAAAGTTGTGATTATAATTGCCCTTGTAGAAATCCACTTGCTATTAAGAGGTACTGTGGGATGAGTATACAAGTAGCCATCAAGGTTAAACAGTATCTAAATATCCTTATTGTCTTGCATCAGAGGTGCAGATGTACTGTCCATCTGTCTAAACATCATCCATGTGAGTTCCTGCCTGGGTCCCCAAGCCATGCATCCACATGCCTATGCAAGTAACTATCTCACTCCCAACAACATAGCACTCCTAGATGGGCAAAAGAGAAACAGAAAGTGATGGGATATAGTCAGTGGTAGTGGTTTGGAAGAGGTTGGTTTGGCCGTGTGGCATCTTCCTAGGTTTGCAGGCCTCTGTGAGTGAGCGAGGAAGCCTGATATCTGGGTACATGTCAAGGTGACCTCAGCTGGGCTGAGAGGGTGGGGCATTGGTGAAGGTTATAACAGACTTTTTAGGGGTACCCTGCCTACACTTGTACAACATTGTCTGTTCATCCCCAGCACAGATTAGAGAACAACACAGTTCCCACGGGTGCTGCACAAGGCCAAACCTAAGGTGTAATGGCTTGCTGACCCTGCCATCATGTGGTAACTCAAAACCATCATCCATCCAGTAATGTGTGAATTTTCCCTGAGAAAAGTTCTTTACTGAATTCAATATAAATTCAGTGTAGATTTTATAGAAATTCAATTATAGTGAAGTAGAAATCCACATACAGAAATATATCCCATGCATGAAATAATAATTTTGCCATCATATGTTTCCTAACATAAACAGCTATAATGTAATTTCTTTAAAGGTTAATTGAAATGAAGAGAGAAGTAGTAAGATCTTAAGCTCCTATAGAGCGACAATTTCACAGCAAAAGATATTTGGATGTATGTGGCTTATTTGGGAAATGATGACGGGAATCCAGAGAGGTGTAGATGGCAAAGAGGGACCATAAGACAGGGAAAATGGAAAAGTCAAGAAAGGTGAGTTATGGGACTGGTTCTCTTTCTGGGAAATGAGGTCAATCCCAAAATGTATATTCTGAAGAACTACATAGAATGCACTTCAGAAGTATCCCTTTGAAGGGCAGTGTGGAGATTTATCCAACAACTCACATTTCCCATTGATTGAGAGTTTTTGTAGATGTCTCTAACACCCCTAAACTTACAGGCTCTGCTTGTGCAAAATGAGCTGCTTTTCACAGTTTAAAGAAAAGCCTGAGACAGAATAGATGAAAGGCACTCGAGGCAGGACATAGACGAAAGCTTACTGGTACCAGGAATGTTCTGCTAGAGTGGGTTTGAGAACAGAGGCAAGAGGATGAGCAATGAAAATTGGAAATAACTGAAGCCTAAGAATTGGGAAATAGAGTGACCGAATCTGAATAATAATTTCAGACAAAGCCTTGTACTGCAAATAATTTAAACTTCTGGATTAAGGAAAAGTATCTTTTCAAAAGCAATAAAAATGTTAAACTAGTACTGAATGACATCATCAGGCCAAATTTCAAGGGAAAGGGGGAACTCAATGAGGTAAGTGGAGCATAGAAGCTGTTGTCAAACAAAGGAATGTGCCATCAATTTTGAAGGTGTGACATAAGGGGCCAGAGTTCAAAATCCAGAGCTCACCCAAAGAGTCTATGGGGATGCAATATACTTGATGACCATAGTTAATAATACTGTATTATATATTTGAAAGTTGCTAAGAGAGTAGATATTAAACTTTCTCATCATAGGAAAAAAATATATATAGCTATTTGTGGCAATGGATGTTAACTAGACTTATTGTGATCATTTGTATCACATACATAAATATGATATATATATAATATATCTTTCTCAAATCCATGATTTTGTGCACCTGAAAGTAATATAATATTATATGCCTGTTATATCTCAATTTAAAAATAATGTAAAAATGCATGAACTAAAATATCAAAGGAGAAAAGAAGAAAAATAAAGGTAAAGGTCTTAGGTTTTAATAACATGATATTAACTAATTATGAGAAATAAAAGCAATATAAAATCGGATGTATAATTGCATATTCTTGCCTCTCAAGAACACTGAAGATTAATGCAATGACAACACAGTTCCATTCAACAAAAAAGGTGATGAAGCTTCAATGGCAAAGTGTCTTTATTAATGAAGAAATATGTTTTGCTTGAACATTTAAAATTCCAAGCTTAAAATTCCCATAGTAGGGCCCTAGTAAAGCATACTTGCTGCAGTTTGAGGGGCTAAGACTTTCACTTCAAAAAATAACTTCAGATCAGAATACTCCCTAATCTACATGAGGCAAATGAATAACTGTGCATTGTTTGGTTTTTTTCAGCTTAAAGGGAATAGATGCTATCTCATCTCTCCTGAAAGTTATCCATTATTTCACACCTCCTAGAGTCATTAATTAGAATTCCAGAATTATTTGATAATAAAACTAGAATGGGTTTTATTATACATAAAACTATATGTTATATTAGAAAATATAATAACAGTCTAATATATATTAATCACTTATGTATTCTTAGAACTGTGCTAAACTTGCTCAATGTTAATGATTAAATGTGATCACTATATAACTTGTGTGATTCTCAATGTGATTGTGCTATTTGTCAATTCGTTGACTTCCCAACTCCAAGTGTATTCTTTATTCTCTATTCTGAAAAATAGAGCTGAACTCCTCAAGTATTTTTTCCTTGGCAAAATTGCAAAGTTCAGCTTTGTCAGGAGAAGGTGTTAGGAGAACAGACAGGGTCTAGTAGGAGACAGCCTTTAGATAGTGAAAGACTAATCTAGTTATTCTTTACATTTTCTGTACATAAACATCAACAGGGATGCTCTTAAAAATGCTCACACTTGATCTTTGGACCATCACCAGAGTGTCTGATTTAACAGAGCTGGACTTGGAGCTAAGCATGAGTGTTTTTATAAGGTCTCCTCCCCAAGTGATTTTAATTGCAAACCAAGGAAGAAAACAACTGGAGTACACCTACAAAGAAAGTGTGAACTTGAAGGGAATCTGCCTTCCCTCACTCCCAATGCATTATATTCAATGTTGATTTGATACAGTATGGAAAGGAAAGAGAAGAGAAGCAAAAAAAGATTCATACCTATCATATTTATTTGCAACCCAGGGTTTGTTTTAAAGTGTACGTTTTGTTATTATTCCAATATGGTGAGGCCAACAGATAAGGAGATGATTGTCATTGAAAAGATGGTTTGTTATTCACAGCTCCCAAGGGCAGAGGGCACGCCATGCCAATGTGGGGCCACACAAGAACGTACCAGGGTCAGTAAGGAGCAGAGTGAGCAAGATGAAACCTGGGCAAGTGCTTTACTGTGGCTGCTGCTGGAAGGGGAAAGGGAAGGGGTGAAGCAAAGTAGGCAGGGTTAAGATTGGTTAGTTTGAATAATTTCAGCAGGCTGTATGGTATGGGGGTGTCCATAGTTGACTGATATCTGATCCTCAGGTGATTAGAGCAGTTGGATAGTGGCCCAGAGTGTGAAGGCTGATAGAGGAGGTGGCTGGAATATAGCCTATTGATTGGTTGGTTTTTATACAAAAGGCACACTTGCAAGGGAGTCCTTTACTATTTCTAATAATTGGCTAACCCCAGATTGATCAGTCTTTTCAGGGACTGCAAAGTCCCAAGATGCCAAACCATTAAATACAGAAGCTAGTAAATATAGTTACTACAGGGTTGCATCACTTGGATGGTCCAGGAACTCAAGCCAAAATTTTGGTTTAGGATGACTCTGGACTGGTAATATCCACAGACACCTTAAAGAATTAAATGTGAATCCTTCACAATGTAAGATAATTTTACCCTATTCATTTTACAATTCCAACAAGAAGTTTTGAAAGAAATTAAATAGCAATAACAATTTAAAAATTGCCAAGCTCAAAAGGAAACAATGAGCAAACACCCCTCCAAAAAAAAAGAATAAAGTGACTAACAAAATTTAAATGTTGAAAATTATTGAATACAGATTACAAACTCATAAACTTTCTCTGTTTAAAAAAATAAAAGACAAACTTTAAAATAGTTGCAAGTAATAGAAAATTATATAGTGACAGCAAATTTCAAAAGGAATGGAAAAGTCTTTAAATGAAAAATGGAATAGCTGAAATTAAAAACCCAAAATATATTATTAAAAGCAGATTAGAGACATCTGACAAGAGAACTGCTGTTCGGGGAGACAAGTCAGAATACAATATCCTGAGTGCAGCACAGAAGAGGAAGTAGGAGGAGAAGGAGAAGAAGATATGGAAGAGAAGTGAGGCATCTTAGAGGATAAGGCAAAAAAATCTAAAGTATATAAAATGGGTGTTCCAGAACCAAATTGAGATTAAAGCAGAAGCAGTTTCAAAGAAATATCAACAACCAGAAAGAAATTAAGAAAATGGCAATAATTGCATACCTATCAATAATTACTCTAAATGTAGATGGACTAAAGTCTCCAAACAAGACATAGAGTGACTAAACATGAAAAACAAGATCCATGTATATGTTGCCTACAAAAGACTCACTTTGGATCAAGACACACACAGACTGAAAGTGAATGAATGGCAAAATATATCCTATGCAAAGGGTAACAAAAAGAAAGCTGGGGTAGCAATACTTACATCAGACAAAATAGATTTAAAACAAAGACTGTAAAAAGACACAAAGAAGAGCATTACATAATGATAAAGGGATCAATTTAACAAGAGGATATAACAATTGTATGGGGGAAGGTATAGTTCAAGTGGTAGAGTTCTTGCTTAGCATGCATGAGGTCCTGGGTTCAAACCCCAGTAGCTCCTCTAAAAATAGACAAATCTAATTACCCTGCCCCCAAAATTAAATAATTAATTCATACAATAATAAATAAAATATTTTTTAAAAGAGGACACAAGAATTGTCAATATCTATGCATCCAACATAGGAGTACCTAAATACACAAAGCAAATATTAAAAAACACAAAGGGAGACAGTAAGATAATAATAGTAATGACAATAATACAATAATATTTGAGGACTTTAACACCTCACTTACATCAATGGCTACATCACAGAAAAGCAGAAAGGAAACAATGACCTTAAACAATACTTTAGACCAGATAAACATAATAGATAAACACAGAACATTCCACCCAGAAGCAGCACATACATATTCCTTTCAAATGCACATAAAGCATTATATAAGATAGATCACATATGAGGCCACAAAACAAAACTCAATAAATTTAAGAAGAGTGAAATTATATTAAGCATCTTTTCTGACCAAAACGATATAAAATTAGAAATCAATTACAATAAGAAAACTGGAAAAAAAAGTCACAAACACATGGAGGCTAAAGATCAAGGTTCTAAAAAATAAATGGGTCAACAAAGAAATCAAAGAGGAAATTTAAAAATAAATTGAAACAAATTAAAATAGAAATACAGCATTCCAAAATCTATAGGACACAGCAAAAATCATTCTAAGACAAAAATGTATCGTTGAAAGGCCTACCTCAGGAAACAATAAAGCAAATAAGCAATTTAACCTTACACCAAAAGAAACTAAAGCAAACAAACAAATAAACAAAGAAAGCCCAAAGTGAGTAGAAGGAAGGAAATACTAGAACAGTATGAGGGGAGGAGGAGAGAGAGAGAAGGGACAGAAAGTTTATTAGAAAGAAATAATTTTGAAAAAATCTCAAATTTAGGGAGAGAAATAATCATCAATATTCATACAGCATAAAGAATCCAAAGGGAATGGATTTAAAGTCGACACTGATACACAATATAAGCAATTGTCAAATCAAAGATGAAGAGAGAATTTACAAATTGGTATTAAAAAAAATAACTTGTCACATACAAGAGAACCCATAAGACTATGAGAGTATTTCCTTTTTTTAAACATTTTTATTAATTTATAATCACTTTACAATGTTGTGTCAAATTCTAGTGTAGAGCATAATTTTTCAGTTATACATGAACATATATATATATATATTGTCACATATTTCTTTCTGTGAGCTACCATAAGACCTTGTATATATATCTCTGTGCTATACAGCATAATATTGTTTATCAATTCTATAATTTTGAAATGCAACTCTATAACTTCCCACCCTCCACTCCCTTGGCAAACACAAGATTGTATTCTATGTCTATGAGTCTATTTCTGTTTTGTATTTATGCTGTGGTTTTTTTGTTTGTTTGTTTTGATTTTTAGATTCCACATATGAGTGATCTCATATGGTATTTTTCTTTCTCTTTGTGGCTTACTTCACTTAGAATGACATTTTCCAGGAACATTCATGTTGCTGCAAATGGCGTTACGTTGTTGGTTTTTATGGCTGAATAGTATTGCATTGTATAACTATACCACTTCTTCTTTATCCAGTCATCTGTTGATGGACATTTAGGCTGTATCCATGTCTTGGCTATTGTAAATAGTGCTGCTATGAACATTGGGGTGAAGGTATCACACTGAAGTAGGGTTCCTTCTGGATAGAGTCCCAGGAGTGGGATTCCTGGGTCATATGATAAGTCTATTCCTAGTGTTTTGAGGAATCTCCATACTGTTTTCCACAGTGGCTGCACCAAACTGCATTCCCACCAGCAGTGTAAGAGGGTTCCCTTTTCTCAACAGCCTCTCCAGCATTTGTCATTTGTGGATTTTTAAATTATGGATATTCGGACTGTTGTGACGTGATACCTCATGGTAGTTTTGATTTGCATTTCACTGGTAATTAGTGATATTGAGCATTTTTTCATGTGCCTATTGATCATTTGTATGTCTTTCTTGGAGAATTGCTTGTTTAGCTCTTCTGCCCATTTTTGGATTGGGTTTTTTTAATTAAGTCATATGAGCTGCTTATATATTCTGGAGATCAAGCCTTTGTTGGTTTAATATGCTAAAATTTTCTCCCATTCCATAGGCTGTCTTTTAGTTTTACTTATGGTTTCCTCTGCTGTGCAGAAGCTTGTAAGTTTCATTAGGTCCCATTTATTTATTCTTGCTTTTACTTCTAAAGCTTGAGTAGACTGTTCTAGGAGAACATTCTTGAGATGTATGTCAGATGATATTTTGCCTATATTTTCTTCCAGGAGGTTTATTGTATCTTGTCTTATGTTTAAGTCTTTGATCCATTTTGAGTTTATTTTTGTGTATGGTGTAAGGGAGTGTTCTAGCTTCATTGCTTTACATGTTCTGTCCAGTTTCCTCCATACCATTTGCTGAAGAGACTGTTTTTATTCCATTGTATATTCTTACCCCCTTTGTTGAAGATTAGTTGACCAAATATTTGTGGGTTCACTGATACCAGTCATTCTCAAACTCTTCCAAGATTGAAAAGGAGGGAATACTCCCAAATTCATTCTATGAAGCCATCATCATCCTGATACCAGAACCAGGCAAAGACACTACCAAAAAAGAAAATTATAGGCCATTATCACTGATGAACATACGTGTCAAAATCCTCATCAAAATATTAGCAAATAGAATCCAACAACACATAAAAAAGATTATACATCATGACAAAGTGGCGTTCATCCCAGGGACACAAGGATGATTCAACATATGCAAATCAATCAATGTAATACATCACATCAACTAGAGAAAGTACAAAAACCACATGATCATCTCCATTGATGCAGAAGAAGCATTTGAGTTTTTAGGACTTCTGGGCAAGGTGGCGGAGTAGAAGGACGCTTGTAAATCACCCTCTCCCACAAATACACCAAGACCCACATTTACAGACCCATTCAGCCAACCAGAGCACCTGCGGAACTCCAACAGATCATCGTCCTCTTCAAAAGATAAAGACGCCAAAAATCTGGTAGGAGAAAAGGAAAAAAGAAAGAACAAAAGGCAAAGCAGCGCGGGACGGTTCCCGCAGGGAGGGAGCGGCAAAGGAGGACTGGCGCTTGCTCGCTGGGTCTCCCCTCTCCAATTGAGAGGCCAGCAGGACCGAGGGGGAGCCTCCAAGGCTCGGATCTGTACAGAGTAGCCCTTGTCTGACAGAACTAAATTAAACGGGCACAGAGCATCCCCCCGACACCAAGCCTGAGACGCGGGCCGGCAGTGGCGGGCAGGGCCAGGCTGCACAAGCCGGGCGGAGGACGGAGGCGGCTGCACGGAGGCACCTCCGGGGGACTGCAAGAGGCTGGGAGCCGTGGCTGTGGGTGTACAGGACAGAACAACTGGGCCATCCATAAAACAGCAAGGTTGATGTGCTCTCGGGGGAAGGGTAAATACCCCCATCTCTGAAAACCCGCGGAAAATTTTCAGGGGAAGAAGGGTGGGGCCCAGGCAGACCCGCCATATTCTCCGGCGCTGAGCACTCAGGCGGGGTCAGAGGCGCAACCTGCGTCCGCACCGAAGGGCTTAGCAGCCTGAAGGGCCAGACTGAGATGGGCCTACAGCCCTGGGCAGATAGGATCCTTCCATTCTGGTCCCCTGGAGAACTGGCTCCACAAAGACAAACAAGCAGCTGGGCCTTGGCTCAGAGCAGGGACGAGGCTGCCCCTCGGTCTTTCACGAGCCCACCCATGGAGCGCGACCAGGGCGGAGCGCCAACTTGGGCGGAGCGCCACCAGGGCGGAGCGCCGGCCAGGGCAGAGCGCTGGCGCAGAGCATGCAGCCGCACAGAGCAGCGGAGCTAACGGTGGCGCAGGCAGGGGGACAACGGTCCCCCGCCTGTCGGGCAGGAACACAACCCCTGACCGAGGTGCTGGCAGGGGGCACGACCCGCCCTCCTGCCTGGCCAGTCTGCAACACCTGACTGCGGCATCCGGAGGGGCAGTGACCCGCCCGCCCGCAACAGAGGAGAGCTGCATCTGACCCCGTGTTAGGAGGAGGCGCGATCAGCTTGCTGACAGGTGCTGGGAGCAGCACAGAAGAGGGCGCCAACGGAGGGCCTATGAAAACAAGCTGAGCTTCCAAAACAGGAAAAACACAGAAGGACTTCACATTAAAAGCACACAGAATCCAGGAGAACACCGACAACCCCCTTTTTTTTTTTGGTTTTGTTTTTTGTATTTATTTTTTTAAATCTGTTTTTACCTGTTCTATTTTCAATTACTCTCTTAATTTTTACTTCTTAATTCATTTCTATTTCTCTTGGGTTTTGATGTCCTGTTATTGATTAGACACAGGCTTCAAACACATATATTTATCTCCCCACCCCCGTTTTTTTTTAAAGGTTTTAAAAGAACGTCTCAACCCAATTAATTCTCTGCTTCAACCCGCTGTTCTATTATTCATTATACACTGTTTTCAAACCCTCTTTCTCCCTTCTTTTAAAAATCTTTCTCTCTCTCTCTTATTTTTTCTCTTTTTTTTCTTTTTTTCTTTTTTCTTTTTTTCCTAAATTCTATTCCTAAATAGGCATTAGATAGATAAAATCCTTAAGATCCAAAATAGACAACTGATACTCCATAAACCACAGTGCCAGAGAGGTATGAGCAAGATGAAGAAGCAGAGAAACCTTTCCAAATTAAAAGAACAAGATGAATCCCCTGAAAGAAAGCTCAATGAAATAGAAATCGATAGTCTACTAAATCAAGATTTCAATAAAGGAGTGATCAAATTACTGAAGGAATTAAAAGAGATAGTGCTTAGAGAAATAAAATATGTCAAAAATGAAATTGAAGCTATAAAGAAGAGCCAAGCAAAATGGGAAAACTCATTGACAGAGATGAGGAATGACCTAACAGCTGTGCAAAGCCGACTAGTTAATGCAGAGGAACGAAATAGTGATCTAGGAGACAGGGCAACAGAAAGCACCAATTCAGAAGAACTACAAGATAAGCAAATAAACAATAATGATAATAGCATAAGGGACCTATGGGATAATATAAAGTATCCCAATCTTCGCATAATAGGGGTCCCAGAAGGGGAAGAAGGATCAAAGGGGATTGAAAAGGTTTTTGAAGAAATCATGACTGAAAACTTCCCAAACTTAAAGAAGGAATCAGATATACAAGCAAAGGAAGCTCAGAGGGTCCCAAACAGGAAGAACCCAAATAGACCCACACCAAGACATATAATAATCAAGATGGCCAGAGCCAAGGATAAAGAAATGGTTCTAAAGGCAGCAAGAGAAAAGCAAAGAGTGAATTACAAGGGAACCCCATAAGGCTCTCAGCTGATTTCTCTACACAAACACTACAGGCCAGAAGGGAGTAGCAAGATATATTCAAATATCTGAATGAAAAAAGATGCAGCCTAGGATACTTTATCCAGCAAGGCTATCCTTTAGGATAGAAGGAGAAATAAAGAGTTTCATAGACAAAAAAATCTGCAGGAGTTTAGCAACACTAAACCCATGCTAAAAGAAATATTGAAAGGGCTATTCTAAATAGAAAAGCAGCAGGATGCTACAGAAATGAGAAATGTACAACTGGAAAGGTGATAACTCATGAATTACAAATAAAGAAAACACGAAATTATAAAAGAAGACATACAAATCACTGAGAGTGGGAGAGTGAGGCAGGGAAATATAGAATTTTTTTCTTTCTTTTTTAAATTTTTTTAACACTAGGATGGGTTTGAGATCATGTTATTATCAGTTTAATAAAAACGGATATAGGTTAATAGATTTACAAAAAAGGGTGACCACAAGTCAAAAATTTACAAGGGAGTCACAAAAATTAAATAAAATCCATGATAATACAAAGGAAAATTACCAAACCACAAAAGGAAGAAGAAGGGAACAAAGAGGATATACCAATTCAACTGCAAAGATAAGTTCAAAATGGCAATAAACACACATCTATCATTAATTACTGTAAATGTTAATGGACTAAATGCTCCAATCAAAAGACATAGAGTGGCAGACTGGATAATAAAGCAAGAACCTTCAATATGCTGCATGCAAGAGACCCACTTTAAGGAGAAGGACACATATAGATTGAGAGTGAAAGGATGGAAAAGGATATTCCATGCAAATGGAAAAGCCAAAAAAGCAGGTGTTGCAGTACTGATTTCAGACAAAATAGACTTTAAAACAAAGGCCATAAAGAAAGATAAAGAAGGACATTTAATAATGATTAGAGTGATAAAAGATGAAGATATTACACACGTTAATATAAATGCACCCAATATAGGAGCACCTAAGTACATACAAGAATTACTAACAGAGATAAAGGGGGATATTGATGGGAATACAATCATAGTTGGAGATTTTAACACTGCATTAACATCACTAGACAGATCTTCCAGACAGAAAATAAACAAAGCAACAGAGAAATTAAATACTACAATAGAAAAACTAGATTTGGTGGATATTTTCAGAGCTTTACACCCGCCAAAAATAGAATATACATTCTTTTCAAGTGCACATGGAACATTTTCAAGGATCGATCTTGTACTTGGACACAAAAGAAACCTCAACAAATTTAAGAAGATAGAAATTATCTCAAGCATCTTTACTGACCACAATGCCATGAAACTGGAAATCAACAACAGAGAAACAAAGGAGAAAAAAAGAAAAGCATGGAGATTAAACAATATGTTATTGAAAAAAAATGGATCAATGAGGAAATCAAAGCTGAAATTAAAAAATACTTTGAGACAAATGATAATGAAACACAACCACTCAAAACCTATGGGACACAGCAAAGGCAGTGCTAAGAGTGAAGTTTATAGCAATACAGGCCTTCCTTAAAAAAGAAGAACAATCTCAAATAAACAAGTTAACCCACCACCTGAATCAATTAGGAAAACAAGAACAAAAAGGAGCAGAATGAAGAAAATAATAAAGGTCAGAGAGGAATTAAATACAATAGAGATTAACAAGACCATAGAAAAAATCAACCAAACCAAAATCTTGTTTTTTGGAAAAGTAAATAAAATCGACAAACCTCTGGCCAAACTCAGAAAAAAGAAAAAAGAGAGAGCACAAATTTGCTAAATAAGAAAGGAAAATGGAGAAATTACAACAAACAAAATAGAAATACAGAATATCATACGAGAATATTATGAAAAACTATACGTAACCAAACTGGATAGCCTAGAGGAGATGGACAAGTTTCTAGAAACATACTGTCCACCAAAACTGAATCAAGAAAAACTGAACACTTGAACAATTCGATCACTTGAAAGGAAATAGAAATAGCAATTAAAAACCTCCCTACAAATAAAAGTCCAGGACCGGATGGCTTCACTGGGGAATTCTACCAAACATACAAAGAAGAACTCATACCAGTCCTTCTCAAACTCTTCCTCCCAAACTCATTTTATGAAGCCACCATCACCCTGATACCAAAACCAGAAAAAGACACTACAAAAGAAGAGAATTATAGGCCAATATCACTGATGAACAAAGATGCCAAAATCCTCACCAAAATTTTAGCAAACAGAATCCAACAACACATAAAAAAGATTATACATCATGACCAAGTGGGGTTCATCCCAGGGACAAAAGGCTGGTTCAACATACGCAAATCAATCAATGTAATACATCACATCAACAAGAGAAAGGACAAAAACCACATGATCATCTCAATCGATGCAGAAAAAGCATTTGATAAAATTCATCAAAATAAAATTAAAATAAAAATAAAAATTCAGTTTTTATTTATGATTAAAAACTCTCACCAAAGTGGGTATAGAGGGAACATATCTCAACATAATAAAAGCTATATATGACAAACCTACAGCCAGCATAGTTCTCAATGGTGAAAAACTCAAAGCTTCCCACTAAAATCTGGGACAAGACAAGGATGCCCACTATCACCACTCCTATTCAACATAGTCCTGGAAGTCCTAGCCACAGCAATCAGGCAAGAGAAAGAAATAAAAGGGATCCAAATTGGATAAGAAGAGGTAAAAGTGTCATTATATGCTGATGACATGTTACTATATATAGAAAACCCTAAAAGGTCCACACAAAATCTACTAGAGCTGATTTAAGAATTCAGCAAGGTAGCAGGTTACAAAATTAATGTTGGAGAATCAGTTACATTTCTTTACACTAACGATAAATCAACAGAAAAAGAAATTAAAGATACAATCCCCTTTAAAATAGCACCCAAAGTAATAAAATATCTGGGAATAATTCTAACCAAGGAGGTGAAAGAATTATACACAGAAAACTATAAAGTATTGAT
Source organism: Vicugna pacos (assembly GCF_048564905.1). NCBI lineage: Eukaryota > Metazoa > Chordata > Mammalia > Artiodactyla > Camelidae > Vicugna > Vicugna pacos. The sequence continues at coordinate 3,463,830 of NW_027328737.1, forward strand.
GAAGGAAATTAAAGAAGACTTTAAAAAATGGAAAGATATTCCATGTTCCTGGATTGGAAGAATCAATATTGTTAAAATGCTCACACTGCCCAAGGCAATCTACAGATTTAATGCAATCCCTATACAATTACCCAGGACATATTTCACAGAACTAGAACAAATCATAATAAAATTTATATGGAACAATCAAAGACCTAGAATTGCTAAAGCATTACTGAAAAGAAAGGAAGAGGCTGGAGGAATAACTCTCCCAGACTTCAGACAATACTATACAGCTACAGTCATCAAGACATCATGGTATTGGTACCAAAACAGACATATGGACCAATGGATCAGAATAAACGACCCAGAAATGAACCCACAAACCTTTGGTCAACTCATCTTCGACAAAGGAGGCAAGAATATACAATGGAATAAAGACAGTCTCTTCAGCAAATGGTGTTGGGAAAACTGGACAACAGCATGTAAAACAATGAAGCTAGAACACACCCTTACACCATATACAAAAATCAACTCAAAATGGATTAAAGACTTAAACATAAGACAAGATACAATAAACCTCCTAGAGGAAAACATAGGCAAAACTTTATCTGACATACATTTCAAAAATTTTCTCCTAGAAGAAATAAAAGCAAGAATAAACAAATGGGACCTAATGAAACTTATAAGCTTCTGCAGAGCAAAGGAAACCAGAAATAAAACAAGGAGAAAACCTACGGAATGGGAGAAAATTTTTGCAAGTGAAACTGACAAAGGCTTGATCTCCAAAATATATAAGCAGCTCATACGACTCAATAAAAAAAAAATAAAGAACCCAATCCAAAAATTTGCAGAAGACCTAAACAAGCAACTCTCCAAGGAAGACATACAAATGATCAATATGCACATGAAAAAATGCTCGATATCACTAATTATCAGAGAATTGCAAATCAAAAGAACAATGAGGTATCACCTCACACCAGTCAGAATGGCCGTCATTCAAAAATCCACAAATGACAAATGCTGGAGAGGCTGTGGAGAAAGGGGAACCCTCCTACACTGCTGCTGGGAATGCAGTTTGGTGCAGCCACTATGGAAAACAGTGTGGAGATTCCTCAAAACACTAGGAATAGACTTACCATATGACCCAGGAATCCCATTCCTGGGCTTGTATCCAGAAGGAAATCTACTTCAGGATGACACCTGCACCCCAATGTTCATAACAGCATTATTTACAATATCCAAAACATGGAAACAACCTAAATGTCCATCAACAGGTGACTGGATAAAGAAGATGTGGTATATTTATACAATGGAATACTACTCAGCCTTAAAAACCGACAACATAATGCCATTTGCAGCAACATGGTTGCTCCTAGAGAATGTCATTCTAAGTGAAGTAAGCCAGAAAGAGAAAGAAAAATACCATATGAGGTCGCTCATATGTGGAATCTAAAAAACAAAAACAAACAAGCAAACAAAAACAAAGCATAAATACAGGACAGAAATAGACTCATGGACAGAGAATACAGACTTGTGGTTACCCAGGGGGTCGGGGTAGAGGGTGGGAAGGGATAGACTGGGATTTCAAAATTGTAGAATAGATAAACAAGATTACACTGTATAGCACAGGGAAATATACACAAAATGTTATGATAAATCACAGAGAAAAAAATGTGACAATGAGTGTGTATATGTCCATGAATGACTAAAAATTTGTGCTGAACACTGGAAGTTGACACAACACTGTAAAATGATTATGAATCAATAAAATATGTAAAAAAAAATAAAATAACATAAAAAAAGAAAAAGCATTTGATAAAATTCAAGACCCATTTATGATAAGAACTCTTGCCAAAATGTGTATAGAGGGAACATATTTCAACATAATAAAAGCTATATATGACAAACCTACAGCCAGCATATTACTCAATGGTGAAAAACTCAAAATCTTCCCACTAAAATCTGGGACAAGACAAGAATTCCCACTCTCACCACTCCTATTCAACATAGTCCTGGAAGTCCTAGCCACAGCAGTTAGACAAGAGAAAGAAATAAAAGGGATCCAAATTGGAAAAGAAGAGATAAAAATGTCATTAAACGCTGTTGACATGTTACTATATATAGAAAACCCTAAAAGGTCCACACAAAAGTTACTAGAGCTGATTGAAAAATTCAGCAAAGTAGCAGGTCACAAGGTTAAAGTTCAAAAATCATTTGCATTCCTTTACACTAATGATGAATCAACAGAAAAAGAAAGTAAAGGAACAATCCCCTTTGAAATAGCTCCCAAAATAATAAAATAACTAGGAATAAATCTAACTAAAGAGGTGAAAGGATTATACAGAAAACTATAAACCACTGATGAAGGAAATTAAAGAAGATTTTAAAAATGGAAAGATATCCCATGTTCTTGGATTGGAAGAATCAATATTGTTAAAATGGTCACACCACCCAAGGCAGTGTACAGATTTAATGCAATCCCTATCAAATTACCCAGGACATATTTCACAGAACTAGAACAAATCATAATAAAATTATATGGAACCATCAAAGACCTAGAATTACCAAAGCATTACTGAAGAGAAAGAAAGAGGCTGGAGAAATAACTCTCCCAGACTTCAGACAATACTACAGAGCTACAGTCATCAAGACATCATTGTATTGGTACAAAAACAAACATATGGACCAATGGAACAGAATAGTGAGCCCAGAAATGAGAGAATTTCTCAGCATAAATCTTATAGGCTTGAAAGGAGTAGAATGATACACTCAAAATGCTGACAGACGAAAAATTGTAAAATAAGACTACTATATCCCACAAAATTGGTATTCAAAAGTGAAGGAGAGATAAAGACATTCTCAGAAAAACAAAAGCTGAAGGAGATCATCACCAAGAAATATTACAGGGAGTTATTCAAGTTGAAAAGAAAAGACACTAAATAGCAACAGGAAAGTATACCGAAGTATAAAACTCACTGATAAATATAAATATATAAACAAATATGGAATATTGTACACTGTGATAGTAGTGTGTAAATCACAGCTTATTTTGGTATAAGACTTAAAATACAAAAGTGTTGAAAATAAACATAACTATAAAATGTTAAGAATGGATGCATAATATAAAAATATATAAAATGAGACGACAAATATAAAGTTGGAGAAGTAAAAGAGTAGAGTTTTTGTATGTGATTTAAGTCAAATTATTGTCAGTTATAAAGGACATAACTCTAAGATATTCTATGCAAGCCTCATGGTAACCACATGACTTGAAAATACCAACAAAGACAAAAGATAAAGAGAGAACAAACAAAGAATAACAAAAATCAACAAAACAGAAAGGAAGACAGCAAGAAAGGAAAAGAATAACAAAGAACTATAAGACAGACAAAGTTATCAACAGTTAATGTCCAGCAAAAAATGAGTAGATTAAGAAAATGTGGTCTAATCATACAATGGAATATTACTCGGCTTTAAAAAGATAAGGAATTCCCACCATTTAACACAACATGAATAAAACTGGAAGACATTACATAAGCGAATTAAGTTGGTGAAAGAGGACAAATGCTGCATGATTCTACTTACATGAGGTGCCTAAAACTTGTCAAAGTCATAGATTTAATGAATAAAATGCTGGTTGCCAGGAGCTATGAATAGGATGAAAGGGAGATTGGTTTTTCTTTAGGTTGTCAGTTGCACAAGATTTGTATGTTCTAGAGAGCTGCAGTATGGTACTATGCCTACAGTTAACAATACTGCACTACACATTTAAAAGCTTGTTAAGATATATAAAATAGATAAACAAGTTTATACTGTATAACACAGGAAACTATATTCAGTATCTAGTAGTAACATATAAAGAAAAATATATGAAAATGAATATATGTATATATATATGACTGAAACTTTATTCTGTGTATCAGAAATGGATGCAACATTGTAAACTGACTAAACTTTAATAAAAATTAAATTAAAAAGTGTGTGTATTTGTATACATATTATATATAAATATATGTAAATATATATAATATATATATGTAGCAGTTTGGCCCACTAAAATGTTTTTGAAGCAACAGCACTGCAGAAATAATGAACAAATGCAACACCCAGATACTTGTTTTCAAATTTTTGTTCACTTAAAAAAATGTAGCAAACAATGTTCCTTAGAGAAATCACAGATTGACTGCAGGTGAAGGGGAAAAACACAACATGTGGCTATGATATAGTTTTGTGCCAGAAAACAAAAGTACACTCAAAGATTAATGAGGTCATATCAAATAGATCATATCAAATATGCCATATGGACATCTCATGGGCAAGTTTGGGATAATTTTAATATCAAAAAGACTCATGACTATAAGTGATTATAATCACATAACTTATGCCGGTATCCAGATATAACTTAAGCAATAGGAAATATAGGGAAAGAAAAACAAGATAAAAGACACCATGAGAAAATAAACAGGTGGGATATTCTATATGAAAACAAGTTTCTTTTGAAATTCAACGCTGTTTTTAAAATGAATAACACATTAAAAACACAAAATGATACTTCTAGGTTTATATAAACAGGTATAACAAATAAATATAGGGCATGATACTTGGTTTGACCCTGATTCAAAGATATAAATAAATGATACAGCTATAAAAGTATGCTAGATGCAATTGGGGAAATTCAAATATTGGCTATCAGGTTATATTAGAGAATTATTAATTACCATTCTTTCCCAGGTACACTAATAATACATGTTTATTTAGGAGAAGATACTTATTCTTGGGGGATGCATGCTGAAATACTTAGGGGTATTGTGAAGTGTAATGAAACAAGTTTTAAATGGTTCATTGAAAAAAGTATGTAGAGAGAGAAAGTAAACGTGACAAAATATTAACAAAGTTTAAATCTTAATGGAAGGAATATGGGTGTTCATTGCACTATCTTTTCCACTTTTTTTGTATGTTTAAAATGTAACAATTTAATGTTTGGAGAGAGAAAAGAACTGTCCAAGTGTACAAAGGCATTCTTGCAGTGCTGTTAAAAATATTATAACTCAGGGTACAATCTAAATGCACTGCAAAAATAAATCACTTAAACACATTTAGTACATTTGGTCCAGCCACAGAATGAATTCAGTCAGTGAACAGTTATCACCCAGGCAAATTCTTGGCATAAATATTACCCTAAGCCCTGAGGACAGAGTGATAAAGAAAATAGAGAAGTCCTAGGCTCTCAGGGGAGAGCCAAAAACAAGCCAACAATTAAATGAACAAAGTCATTACCAATAGGACTGATGTATGGCATGAAGGAAATAACAAATGACAGAGGAGTTTCCCTAGATTGAGGGAGAGGGAAAGTGACATTGGGGTGGCAGTGTATGAGCTGAGGCTTGAGTGACAACAAGGAGCTGCTATGGGGGACACCTCTTAAATCTTCCCATCCACACAATGAATAGCAGGCTACAAAAGCACTGATGTGAGCATGAGGACGGCTACACAGGTGAAAAAGATGAGCACGGCTGAGGAACATGTTTGCAATTATGGTGCTGTGTGAGAAGAGGGGCCTAGAACATCTTCTCTAATAGGATACAACTCTTCAAAGATACATATACACACATGATGATGCAATGCAAGCCACAAACAACTTGTCACTCTATTGACATCACAGGTGACCTTTCTCTTTCTCTCACTATGTTTTTCCCAATGTACAAATGAACATGTGACTTTTAAATATATATATATATATATATATATATATATATATATATATATATATATATATATATTTTAAAGGCTTATGCCCCCTCCTGGAGGGAAAAAAAGCAGCAGAAATAGATCAGTAACTCCCTGCACCCAGAATGAAGGTCAGTCTGCACACATGAGAAGGGCCATTCTGATCCCACCTAGTCACAATCCGGGAGCTGCACGCTGCCTATCCAAAGGTGTCCAGTCTTCACAGGGAACACCTTCATATATTTATGAAATGCTTTGCTTTCTTCCTTGACTCTAAACCTTGGGACTAGGACAGAAAATAGGGGAAACTTCTCGTAAGCTACCAACAACAGAAGACTAGCTGACCTTAAACAAACAAATCAATTAATTAATTATTTTAAAGTGTGGCTATGACTGATTCAGCATCCTGGTTACTGCCACAGAGGAAAGCAATCTACCAGTTGCTGGTTAGTGGGAGCCTGATGATCGGCTGCTCAGCCACAGATATCCACAAGAGGATATCAGAGGAGTTTGCTTGCTCAAACACAATCCCTTATGCCCTATCCTTCCAGGGCCTCCATTCTTCCCTCTTCACTCTCTCTTTTACTTTCCCTGTCAAAATGCTCTCCTGCTTATCAGTTTACTGTGGAGAATAAATATATTGGATCTCCACCTTCTGTAGACAATGCTCAAATCATTCCTGTCACCTACTCCCAACCATAAACAAACTGAGAAAGTAGCATTTAAACCTTTGTCTTCAATTAAATTGCATGGCTAATGATTTCCCCAAGTCCCCAAAAGGAAAGAGGGAAATTACACAAAAATTCAAGAAGCCTTGGCTGCTTACTCTCTGAGATTCCCCCAACTTATATCAACTTATCCACTTATTTGTGGAGATGTTTTTCTTTGGTTTCAGAAAGCTAAAGGGACCAATATCTTGGAAGAACTTAAGGGGTCTCAAACTACAGCTGAGTTCAGTCAGAAAGTGAAAGAGTTAGAGAAAAACGGTTAGAAGCCATTCTAATTTTTATCTTGTTAAAATTGTTTGGTCATGTGTTCAGAATTGTAAACAACTGAAGGATGAAATGTGGTAAATTAACACCAGCAATTAGAAACTATTTGGAAAGAGCGGTCAAGGCTTGAACTTAATTACTAAAATAGCCTTTGTTCTAGCCACAGCTTTCTGAATGGTATAAGACTTAAGCTTCATGACAGGAAAAAAGTCTAGTGTTAGAATGCTGAGATGTCTAGTCTTCAGACATTAGCTCAGCACTGTGAGGATAACGTTTCTAAAAAATAGAAAATTCACTATCAAATCACATGGCTTTACAATTAAAACAATCACAAAATCCTGAACAAAGACAGGACCCCAAAATAGGGGCTTCTATTGAACAAGATAATTGCTGACATTACAAAGAAAAATTCCATTGGATTTTGGACTGTCTAGACTCCAAATAGAAAGAAAAGCCTCCAAAACTCTCTACATAGGAGGAATACTAACTTAGCTCTGAGGAAGCAATCATTCTTTGACCACAATTCCCACTAAATTCACAGGGTGAGGTTACCCTTGTGAGTTGAAGGGCACCCTACCGTATTTCTCTTTGATATTGGAGTGACATATTTCACTTTTAACACTGCTTCCTTTTCTGGCACCTTCTTCAAAGTCACCAAACTGCCAGTGGTGGGTTTTGATAATTTGCCTCATAGTTTGCCTCCCAGTCCCTCAGTATATTTATAAGATCCCTTCTGTCTCAACACAATTTTCCTCTTAGACCAACTACCCCAATAACTTAATGGATTGGAGTATTATACTTCATTGTGATACTGCAGGACTTCTTTCACAGGTCTCTTATTCATTTCTTTCACTTTTGTTTCCTCTAATGGCTTTACCTGACTTCCTTAATCTTCCCTGTCCTCTTCAACCTAGTATCAATCTTACTGTGGACTTAAGCCAATTAGTGGACAGGACTTCTCTTCTTTATAGACAAGGAATTTAACTGAAGTTGGGCATGTATGGGGTGGAGAACCCCATAATACAATGCTATGGTAAGTGGAAGTATTTCTGTCCATGCCCCACTCTAAGAACCCCCAATATAACATAACACAAGAGAAACTTGATGGATGCTTTCCAATAGTTTAAGAATTATTAGATAAGGTACTCCTGGTTCTTACTTCTATCCCATGCAACACTTACATTCTGGCTGCTTAAAAGCCAAATGAAAAGGATACTGGCTATTCCAAGACAGGAGATGCTAATATGTTCCCCTTCAAATCTAATAGATCTCTATCCTGAGATCTATTAATATGTTCCCATAACTACATACTTCAACTCTCAATCCACCCTTATCAGACTTTCCCCTTCCCACTCTAGCCCTTAAAATCTCTATAATCACTCAGCTTTAGGATTCTTTTCCCCTTCTGGGGCTCTTGAGAAATGTAGGGACCCTAAAAGCAACTACCACATGTGGAAAAGGCTAATTTGAAACAGAGAAGATATTTTATCTACTCAGATGAATTCAAAAAATACCCAGATAGGTGCTTGGTGTCTTCCTATTCCTCATTCCAAAATTGAGTTTATGGTCACCTTGACATGTACCCAGATGTCAGGATTCTTCTCTCACTCACAGAGGCCTGCAGAGCTGGGCAGATATCACACACCAAACCAGGCCCTCCCTCACTAACACTGACTGTATTTCATCACTTTTTGTTTCCCTTTGGCCAATCTAGGAGCTACTGGCAGTGCTATATTGTTGGGAGTGAGACAGTTACTGGCATAGATGTATGGATGCATTGCTTGGGGATCAGGCAGGAACTCATGTGCATGATGTGTAGACACATGGACAGTACACATATTCCTTTTCTGTATCTCTGCTCCAAGACAATGAGGATATTTAGACACTGTTTAACCCAAATGGCCCTAGAAGCAGACACTCAGCCTGAGAGTCTGGACTTGGACCATTTTACTTGGCTTGTAAGACAATGATACTTACATGAGCTGATGACAACACCTGACATATCATAGCATCACATTTACCTAAACCAGGATGGCTTCTCATTGTCCACTTTTGTAAACAAAGTCTTACTGGAACATAGCTATGCCCATTTGTTTACATATTGTATGGATGCTCTCACTGAATAGTTGTGACAGTGACGTTATGTCTCAAAAAGTCTAAAATATTTACTATCTAGCCTTTTATGAAGAAGTTCCCATAGACACGGAGAATGGTGAGGAAGGTAGAGAAGAGAAGAAAGGAGGAAGACTCCCTGTACCCTCACAGCCTGGCATCCTTGGCCAACTCCCTGCTGCACCTCTCATCTTTCTCTTATACAATGCTCCATTTTCTTTCTCACAAACACATGTGTGCAACCAGTCACTTTTTTATCTGACCAAATACATCCCTTTGGAACTGGTCCAATTGGCTAAATTCATGTGGAAAGAGGATATCTATGTTAGGAGAGGATCCATGTGTTAGGGAAGTACAGGCATGCTGAGCAAAATGCCAATAGTGAGCATCTCCAGATAATACAATAGGTTGTTCATTTTCATCTTTAATCTTCATTTTCTAATTATGATTAAATATATTCATTTAAACATATATATTAAGGAACACATTTAAAATCTTAAAATTTTAAATCACTAACAAAAATACCCAAGGAACCTCGCCAAGAGAAAAATACTTGATATACTTGTTGTATACATCCTTGTTTACATTTCTGCCATGGATTTTCCATTTTTCTTGTTTGCCAAGGAAAATTAAGTCAAACTCGGCAACCTTATATGGGGGAGAGATGTATCAAGAAGTGGAGCTATGAAGGCCTTCCAGTGCAGGGCAGCCCACAGAAACTTGTGGCATGTGTTAAGATGTGACTATTAAATAACATTTTCTAATCTCCTTTCACCATGAACCACACACCCATATTCATGCTGTAATCAGTGGATCTAGCATGACTCTGCTAACTGAAAAACATCATGAATTACTTTTGCTTTCAGCTTCAGTTTATTACCATCATACTAGCTGGACCAAGAAGAGATGGACCACCTCACTCTTTTTTAGCTTTGATGAAGGAGAGACAACAGGTGGGAGGAGCTAGTGAGCAAAGTGTGAGAAGCTTCTGAGAACATTTCTTGTACCCCCAGTGTATGAAGCAGGTATGTCCTTGTCTTTTACGTGCAGCACAAAATTGATTTCTTTTTTTTATTGAAATAAATTTGATTTACAATGATGTGTTAGTTTCTGGTGTACAGAAGAGTGATTCATATATATATATATACATATATAATCTTTTTCTTTATAACTTATTTCAAGATGCTGAATATAGTTCAGTAGGACTTTGTTGCTTATCTATTCTGTATGTAGTAATTTGCAAGATTGATTTCAGATTCAAAGTGACATCTAATAAAGGGCAAGTGGCCTGCTCTCTGGCATGCAGGGGTCTGTGACTGGCTTTAGTTCGAGAGAAGTTCAGCTTCTCAGTATGGACCAGTGGAAGCTGAAAGGTGACAGCCAGGCACACTGTGTTCCCCTGGATGTGCTGCTCCTTAAGAGAGTCCTGGGAGCCTGCCTGTCTTTCTCTGTCAAGTTCTGTGGGCTGGCATTACAATTCAGAGAATAAGAGAGTTCCTGGCAAGGAGGTTATAGGGAACTCTTATCTATAGAGATAGTTTCTTTTTAATATTTCTATTAGTCAATTTAAGAAAGCTCACAGTGAGAGCTCTGTAAATCTCTGTATAGAGATAAATTTAGTCCCCTCACCCCTGATCTTTATTAGTTAAACATTATGATCACATCAAAACTCTTTCTCTTTCTGTCTCTCTGGCTTCCTCTTCCTCCCTCTCATTCTCTCTCTTCCCCTGTCCCTCAAACCCCGCCCTCGCATTTGTGGGTTTGTTTTTCATAAAAACATTGGAATCATTTCTAGCATGTTTTATATATACACAACCTAGGTTTAGCAATCCCTTCGGGTGATTTTTTCCTGTAGATCTCATTTTGAAAACCAACCTGGAACAGGATTGAAGAGCTGCAGTTTGTTAATTTGTATTAAAAATTATGTGGCTAATTCACAGCTAAGAAATCATAGGCCTGTTTTGATTTTTTTAAATTTTTTTATTGAATTATAGTCATTTTACAATGTTGTGTCAAATGCCAGTGTAAAGCAGAATTTTCAATTATACATGAACATACATATATTCATTGTCACATTTTTTCACTGTGAGCTAACAAAAGATCTTGTGTATATTTCCTCATGTTATACAGTATAAACTTGTTTATCTATTCTGCAAATGCCTGTCAGTATCTACAAATTTTGAACTCCTAGTCTGTCCCTTCCCCTGCCCCACTCCCTTGGCAACCACAAGTTTTTATTCTATGTCTATGAGTCTGTCTCTATTTTGTATTTATATTCTTTTAAACCTTTTTTAGATTCCACATATGAGAGATCTCATATGATAATTTACTTTCTCTTTCTGGCATACTTCACTTAGAATGACATTCTCCAGGAGCATCCATGTTGCTGCAAATGGCATTTTTTGTTTTTTATGGCTGAATAATATTCCATTGTATAAATATACCACTACTTCTTTATCCAGTCACCTGTTAATGGACATTTAAGCTGTTTCCATGTCTTGGCTATTGTAAGTAGTGCTGCTATGAACATTGGGGTGCATGTGTCATCCTGAAGTAGGGTTCCTTCTGGATATATGCCCAGGAGTGGGATCACTGTGTCATATATTAAGTCTATTCCTAGTCTTTTGAGGAATCTCCATACTGTTTTCCACAGTGGCTACACCAAACTGCATTCCCATCAGCAGTGTAGGAGGGTTCCCTTTTCTCCACAGCCTCTCCAGCATTTCTCATTTGTGCACTTTTGAATGATGGCAATTCTGGCTGCTGTGAGATGATACCTCATCATAGTTTTGATTTGTATTTCTCTGATAATTAGTGATATTGAGCATTTTTTCTTGTGCCTGTTTGTCATTTGTATATCTTCCTTAGGGAATTGATTGTTTAGCTCTTCTGCCCATTTTTGGATTGGGTTGTTTGTTTCTTATTATGTCATATGAGCTGCTTATATATTCTGGAGATCAAGCCTTTGTCGGTTTCATATTTGCAAAAATGTTCTCCCATTCCTTTGGTTGTCTTTTAGTTTTACTTATGGTGTCCTTTTCTGTGCAGATGCTTGTAAGTTTCATTAGGTCCCGTTTGTTTATTCTTGCTTTTATTTCTATTGCTTGAGTAGACTATTCTAGGAGAACATTTTTGAGATGTATTTCAGATAAGATTTTGTCTATGTTTTCTTCTAGGATGTTTATTGTATCTTTTCTTATGTTTAAGTCTTTGATCCATTTTGAGTTTATTTTTGTTTATGGTGTAAGGGAGTGTTCTAGCTTCATTGATTTACATGCTGCTGTCCAGTTTTCCCAACATCATTTGCTGAAGAGACTGTCTTTATTCCATTGTATATACTTGCCTCCTTTGTTGAAGATTAGTTGATCAAATGTTTGTGGGTTCATTTCTGTGTTCTCTATTCTGTTCCACAGACCTGGTTTTTATAAAGTTGTTTCTCTCACATTTTTCTGCAGCTTCCTTTAGTTTTGCCTTTAAAGAGGGGATGGGACAATTCTAATCATTATAATGTAGCTGTTAGAGGGTCCTGTTTTACCTTTGTATTCTTTGCTCCCACAATGAAGAATCAGACAAAAGGAGATGGTGCAGGAGCAGTGTTTGAATTTTCGTTGCTGCTTTGCTCTGATAAAAAAATCATAGACCTTGTTTTTTAGTAACCTTAAGTTTGCAGATTGTGTTCAAATGTGTAACCCAATTTGTTTAGTGCAATTATTTTGGATAAATCACCATCTAATTCAGTAAACATACATTGAAATCCCATTTTGTGCTGCATGCTATGCTCATATATAAGCTTATAGTTATCTAATTTTATTATCAAAACATCCTCCAGACTGGACTTATCATTTTTTTATATTACCCCTATAATTATTCTTAAAAACTCAGGTTTTGCTAGATGAGGCTTTATGTTTAAGGCCTCACTAGTAACTGATAAAGCTGTTATTTTATTAAAATATTTTTGATAGTATTTGAGGCATCTTGAATACCTGATCTATAAATATGGAAATGAATAGTTGAGACATTTGAGTATAATATCATGTTTATATAACCTGATTATGAAATATGCATAGATATTATAGGGAACTTTTAATATAATGCCAATCAAAAATATGCCAGAAGAACTATGGCATAATTGTGCTTTTAATACATAAAATTTAAAATCAAATTTTGCCTTGGAAAACAATTACAAGGAAATCTCATATTCTTTTCACCTAGATTTACCCACTGGTGGCATTTTGCTACATTTGCTTTTCTCTCTAAGTATATGTATGTGTCTCTCAATATAATATAAAACAATATTTATATTTTCAGTCTTATTTTCATTTACCAGATTAAGTTGCAAAAACCTGACCCTTCTCAGCTAAGCACTTTGACCAAAATCTCTCAAGATTCAGGACATCCTCCTGTAACAAAAGAAGAGTGGCAAGTGGAAGAAGGAGCAAATGTGAGGCAACATTGACCTAAAGTGTTCAGCCTCCTTCTGAAAAAGGGGAGTCAGGACGGTGGGAAAAGTCTACAATATTTTACTATGAGGATGATGTTAGCTGTGTGTTTTCCATATATAGCCTTCCTTATGTTGAGGTAATTTATTTTTACTCCTTATTTTGTTTTGTTTAGCTTTCACATATTTGTAAATTTTGTAGTTTTACTCCATCTATTAATTTCCAGTTTCATTTCGTTGGGCTCAGAAAAGATACTTTGTATGATTTTAAACATTTTAAATTTGTTAAGACTTGTTTTGTGGCCTAAAATATGGTCTATCCTTGGAAATATTCCATGCCAATCTGGGAAAACATGTGTTCTCTTGTTGTTGGATGGGAATGTTCTGTATAAGTCTACTAGGTTCAATTAATCTGTAGTGTTGTTCAAGCCCTCTAATTTGTTCTTGACCGTCTGTCTGTTTTTTCTACCTATTATTGCAAGTAGGGCATTAAACTATCCTATGATTGTTGAGTGATCTTTTGCTCAATTCTGTCAATGATTATTTCATATATTTTGGAACTCTGATGTTCAGGTATACATATTTAGAATTGTTTTATCTTCTAGATAAACGACTCTTTTAACATAATATCCTTCTTTGTTTCTCTTAACAGTGCTTGAAATACATTCTCTTTTATCTCATATAGATATAAACACAAAAGTACTCTTTTTGTTGTTATTTTCATAGAATATCTTCCTGGAGAGTATAATAAGTTGGTAGTTGCTAGGGCAGACCTATTTCCAATCTGTCTGGTGGCAAACCAGCACCCATTCACTCCTTCTAGTCTAGGCTTCTCCAGCCTTTCTGCTACAGTCTTTCTCCAGTAGCCAAGGGGATTTGTCTCCTCTGTGTAGGTCCCCAGGTCTGGGATGCCCAATCTGTGGCTTGACTCACTCACTCCTCAGGGTTAGGTTCTATTTGCACAGTCTTCCTTTTCCTCTTAGTCTTTCCCCAGGTGCACACGTCCCAACCTGAAATTTTTACTCCTGCACTACCTAATTATGTGGAAATATCTCTCAAAATCTTGTTTGTATAGAAATTCTTCAGCCAGATTTCAGTCACTTTTCTGTGAGAAATTTTTTCCCTCATCTTGACCCGCCTCCTCTGGAAACAGTATTCTTGATCGGCAGGTCCCCCACCCCACCACATCACTTTCAGTTTTTAGCAACTTAAATATATTATTCCACGGCCTTCTGGCCTCCAAATATTTTGTTGAGAAATTGACTGACAATCTTATTGGATGTGATGAGTTACATCTTTCTTGTTGCTTTCAAGGTTCTCTCTTTGTCTTTTGACAATTTGATTATAATATGCCTCAGCATTGGTCTCTGATGATTTATCCTACTGGAGTTTGTTGAATATCTTGCATTTGTAGATTCATGTATTTCATTACATTGGGAATTTTTTAGCCATTATTTCCTCAAGTAATCTCTCTGTCCTGCCTCTCCCTTCTGCTTTAGGGACTTTCATAATGCATATATCTGTCTACTTGACAGTGTCCCATAATTCTCTTAGGCTATATTCACTTTTAAAAAGTTATTTCTTCCTTCTGCTCCTGAGACTTGATAACTTCAAATGTCCTGTCTTCAAGTTTGCTGAGTCTTTTTGCCTGTGCAATTCTAATCCCCTTTATGTGCACTCAAATTTTCTTCCCCTGAGCTATATCCCCTAGTCTAGTCCTCTAGAAAATTTCATTTATTGTATTTTCCAGCTTCAGAATTTCAGTTTTGTTTCTTTTTTATTATTTTTATCTCATTGATTTTCTCATTTTGTTCACATATTGTTTTCCTGATTTTCTTTTCTGAGATTTCCTTTAGCTTTTTTATCATGTTTTTAAAAAGTTGTTTTAAAGTCTTTGCCTAAAACATCTAATGCATATGTTTCTTCGGGGTTGTTTTTTGTTTTTTACCACTTTATTTTCTTCCTTTGGAAGGGGCATATTTTCATTTATTTTGTATGCCTTGTGATTTTTGTTGTTGTTGTTGAAAATTTGAATATTTATTTATCTAATTATTTATTTTAAATGGAGGTACTGGATATTGAACTGAGGATCTTGGACACATTAAGTACCTGCTCTACTACTGAGTTATTACCCTCCAACCCCCTGAAAATTGAGCATTTATGAAAGCAGTCAACATTCCCATTCTTTGCATACTCGCTTTGTGACAAGGAAGTCCTTCCCTAAGATGGCCCTTGATTTTGAGGCTTAAGAAGAAGCTTAGGAGAAGCTGTAGTCTTTTTAGGCTTTTTTGAGCATGCATCTTCCCTCGACCTGTGTGTTACTTTTTCAGTTTTCCCATATATGTGCTCCTATAAGTATATTAATTTCCCAAAGTGTGTCTCCTTGGAACTTTTGATTGTCTATTGTGTGTCTCCACACTGCAAAAAAAAAAAAAAAAGAAAAAATTCAATTTCTCCTCTCAACTCTCTATTCTCTATACTTACTTCTGGTCACCATATATGTGAGCATTTTTTCACAATAAGCAATTCTGACACTAATTGACAAGAGTTAGTTCATACTCTACAGGTTAAGGGCTTAGTCCCACAAGACTTCCCCTCAGTTCAGATGCCAATTACAAATCCCAGTTGTCACCTGTACTCCTGACTTACTGGCTATATATTGGAATTTCCCACCATCTCTTCCTAAGGTTCAATAATTTGTTAGGATGGCTTAAGAACTCAGGAAAGACAGTTTGCTTACTAGATTACTGGTTTATATTAAAAAAAGGATACAACCTATAAACAGCAAAATAGAATAGATGCATAGGGTGAGGTATGGAAAAAAGGGTATGGAGCTTCCATGACCCCTTTGGATGTGCCACCTTCTAACCACCTCCACATGTTCATCAAGCCAGAGGCACTCTGAGCCCCTTCAGTTAGTTTTTTTTAATGGAGGACTTCTTAGATATGGTTGAGTAAACTATTGGTCATTGGTGATTAACTCAAATTTCAGCTCTTCTCTGCTCCCCAGTGGTTGGAGCATCAGGCTAAATGTTCCAACTTTCTAATAAAATTGATTCCTCTAGCAACCAACTCCATTCTGTAGTGATCTAGGGGCTTTACAAAATCACCTCATTAGCATAAACTCACATGTGGTTGAAAGGTGCTTTTTATGAATAACAAAAGACTCTCCTTTCATCTTTATCAGTCTGGAGCTGTTTTAAGAATTGAGGACAAAAGACCAAAAGTTATAAGAAAAATAATTTAATCTCTCTCATCACATAGTGTTTTAAGAGTTATATACCAGGAATAAGGACAACTATCACATTTTTATTTCTTATTATAAATCTCAATATCACACACCCATAATATCTTGTCATTGGTGTCTGCAGGTCATTCTCCCTGCAGCTTTCCCAAGCAATGCCCACTGCTTCTCCCTGCCTAAGATCCAATTAGGGGAAAAGATAACAGTTTTTCAGGCAGCCTATGAGATGTCAGATCATTGTAAATGCAGTCTGCTCTGCTCTGTTGAGCTTGAAGAAAGGAATTGGAAACTCGATTGATATCTTAGATAGTCTATTTTATATATTTACTGGTAACCTCTTGCTTTAGGCATCTGTGGAGCTGTCTCTCCATATTATTCTTTAGAAATGCCCTCTACTTATTTCCACCTGATATCCAAGTTTTACTACCACCTACCCCTCTGCCATCATTCCCTGAGATTCATGTGAGATGAAACAGAGACCTGAAGAGGCAGTCCTGACAGGTTAGAACATTATAAAATTCCCTCTCTCTGAATCAGGGGGGAATTGGAAAATGATTTGCCACTTCCTCAAAGACTTTACCACAATGGGGACCAAGGGCAACAAAAACACCACAGAATGTCCTACCATTTTGAATGAGGCTGTTCTTGATTTGGTATTTGGTTGGTTGCTTTGGACCTTCGACTGTTTTATGGAAATACAGTAAGGTTATTCTAGCCAGTATTTTGGTTGTCTTTGATGTCTCCTTGGGGAAACAAGGTCTTAGAGCTTGGTAGTCTGTCATTTTGCTCAAGTATGTAGATATTTAATCCTTGCTCAATGACATTCACTCAGCCTTTGTGAGAACCATTTACCTCATTTCCAAAGTAGTTATATTATTTTCTAACTTTCATCTTCTTGTGAATATCAATTTAGCTGGATATGAAAGTTATTATCAAAAGGCTTTGTATATTGTAGGCCTTCAGTGCATCGTAACAATAACTTTAATTATATTACTATTTTGAAGTAACAGTTTGGAGAGTGATATTATATTATTTCACTACCAACATCATGAGAGACTTGAGGGAATGATGGGGGAAAACCTCTGCAGTATGCTAATTCTAGGTTACATTTTGTCTCATGGAAAACACAGAAGTCTTACTTACCCTATCCTAAGTTGATGGATGCTTTGTATAAGTCTGAGTTAAAGAATTACTTTATAATCTGATTTCCACTAGGAAGCTCTTCTAGGTTGTTAGGTTGCCATGGCATCCGGACCCAACTTGATGGACCCTGTTTGTCTACTGGAAAGTGTTAATGAATTGCTGTCAGTGAACCAAAAAGCTCTACAGATTCTTGGTGAGATTTCTCAGCCAGTGGTTGTGGTGGCCATTGTAGGACCATATCATACAGGAAAATCCTACTTGATGAACCGTCTTGCAGGTCAGAATCATGGTGAGTATTTTACTGGGTCAAGGGCTTATTGCTTGATTCTAGCTAATACCTCAGCTTCTTCATTTTTGTTCCTGATCATGTGCAGGGAGAGCCAAACTTCTCTTAACAAATCAACTTTCCACTCCTATTTCTCACTGCTAAATCACTATCTTACTGTAATTTGTTACCATATTCTATGTTTTATTCCTGTAAAGCAAAATTTCTCCTAACCAGTCACACAATCCTACCTTATTTTGCATGTTTAATCACTTGACTCTTGCAATTGTGTCTACTCTCTCTTGAAACACATTTTGCTTTTTTATGGAATATTCTCATCAACATATAAAGATGTTCAAATATCTATAATCTTAAAAATATTTCCTGTATGTCATATCCTACTGTGGTTAACATCTCTCCTCACTTTTGAAAAATAATTTTGTCTGACAAAAAATATAATCTTGATGTATTTTTTCCACTTTTTTCTCTTCCCACGTCAGTCTTCAGTCCATTTCTCTCTGGCTTTGAATCACACCATTCTTTCAAGATACTCTTGTTATGATTATCTGTGACCTCCATTTTGTCTGATTCATGGATTCCCCTTTGCCTCCATGTTGAGCACTTGCTTGGTATCCTTATCACAATTAATATTCCTTCCTCTTTGAAACAGATGACACACAAAGTAGGATATTCTTGAGGAAATGGGGAAAGCACAATCTCGTATGCTGGGGTACTGACATTCCAAAGAACTGAGTCTGTAGCCCCCTGGTTTCTTAGATTGTCTGCTCTCACTGAATGCTGCTTTCTCACCTCTCCTCACAGGCTTTCCTCTAGGCTCAACAGTGCAGTCTGAAACTAAGGGCATCTGGATGTGGTGTGTGCCTCATCCACGCAAGCCAAATCATATCCTGGTCCTTCTGGACACTGAGGGCCTCGGGGATGTGGGAACGGTAAGGCAGAAATTCATAGTTAAATCCTTTTTATTCTGGATTTTCTCCTTATCTATCCATGAGCCTAGAAATTTTACTAATTTAATATGTAAGATATAGAAATCAATGATAGTAAATGAGGCAAACTATGGTTTGTTTGAATGTCACTTCTAGGTAAGTTATCATGGTGTATTAGATAAAATCTTTTATTTCTTGGCACTGTGTGGATGACTTGATTACATTTAATAAATCATTATTGAACAGCTGAGTTCCAGGCCTTTGGACTTAGCACTGAAGATATCAGTGACCAAAATAAAGATCCTGCCCTAAAAGAGTCTCTAGTTCAATTGACAAGACCACATTATCTGCAGTCAGATTTGATACCATGTATTTGGGAGAGAAGCAGGCTGGAGAGAGAAAGAAAATTCATTGCATTGCAATCCCCAATTTCTGGGAATTCCGTGGGAGTTCTGTGGCTGGAATGGCTTTTTTGAGTTATCCAGAGTTTGAACAGGGGTGCTGATACATTTTTGAAGAGCTGCTCCAGATGCCTTTCTAATTAAAAGGGCTGACACCTGAAGACTGTTTTCCACCAGCACTCCCGACAGCTGGAGGAATAAGTCCTTCAGTCTTGAAAGATCATCCAGATAGCACCTGATTCGTTTTGAGAACTTACATTTAAGCATAAGTAAGAAAGAGGAGAAACATCAATTTGTGAGTGAGGAAAGATTTCTGATTCACTTCCTTAGCTACTAGGTGAAGAGTGTATTTAAGGGTTGGGTTTAAGAGATGGGTTTACATTTTCTATGATGAAGTTCATCAACTACTCACAGTGTTCTGGAAATCTGTGAGGCACCACTGAATGTGCAAGTTCTATAAAAGTAAGTTTTTGTCCTAAAAGAAACATTTTAAGCTGGGTTTTTTGTGTTTTAGCTTTATACTAATGGGTGAAATGAATTATCCCTCCTTTCCCCCCTTTGAGACTTATTTGGAAATAGTACCTACATTTTTATAGCTCTCTCTTTTTTCTCAATGGAAATTAGAAAGTCTGTGTTAATTTTTTTAACATTTTGTATTAAGTAATATTCATGTAACAATGTTGTGTCAAATTCTAGTGTAGAGCACAATTTTACAATTATATATGAACATATATATGTTCATTGTCACAATTTTTTTCACTGTGAGTTACCACAAGATCTTGTTTATATTTCCCTGTGCTATAAAGTATAATCATGTTAATCTATTCTGCATTTTAAAATCCCACTCTGTCCCTTCCCACCCACAGCCTCCTTGGCAACAACAACTTTGTATTCTATGTCTGTGAGTCTATTTCTGTTTTGTGTCTATGTTTTGTTTTGTTTTTAGATTCCTCATATGAGTGATCTCAGATGATATTTTTCTTCCTTTCTCTGGCTTACTTCACTTAGAATGACATTCTCCAGGAACATCCATGTTGCTGCAAATGGTGTTATGTTGTCGGTTTTTATGGCTGAATAGTATTCCATCATATAAATATAACACTACTTCTTTACTCAGTCAATTGTTGATGGACATTTAAGCCTTTTCCATGACTTGGCTATTGTAAATAGTGCTGCTATGAACATTGGTGTGTGGTTGTCATTTTGAAGTAGGGTTCCTTCTGGATTTATGCCCAGGAAAGGGATTCCTGGGTCATATGTTAGGTCTATTCCTAGTCTTTTGAGGAATCACCATACTGTTTTCCACAATGGCTTTCTGAGCTTCCCTTTCCCACTCTTAATGATTTAGATGTCTTCTTTTACAATTTTGTGTTTATTCTTTTTGTAATTCATGGCAGTTATTTCCTTTCCAGTTATGAATTTCTCATTTTTGTAGCATCCTGCTTCTTTTCTATTTAGAGTAGACATTTCAATATTTCTTTAAGCATGGGTATAGAGTTGCTAAACTCTTAGTTTCTGCTTGTCTGTGAAATTATTTATGTCTCCTTCTATCCTAAATGATAGCCTTGCTGGATAAAGTATCCTAGGCTGCAGCTATTTTTTCACTCAAGGTGTTGAATATATCTTGCCACTCCCTTCTGGCCTGTAGTGTTTGTGTACAGAAATCAGCTGAGAGCCTTATGAGGGGTTCCCTTATAACTCACTATTTGTTTTCCTCTTGCTGCCTTTAGGATCACTTCTTTATCCTTGACTCTGGCCATCATGATTAGGATATGTCTTGGTGTGGGTCTGTTTGGGTTCTTCCTGTTTGGGAGCCTCTGAGCCTCCTGTGCTTGGATATCTGATTCCTTTAGGCTTGGGATGTTTTCAGTTATGACTTCTTCAAATACCTTTTCAATCCCTTTTGTTCTTTCTTCCCGTTCTGGAACCCCTATTATGCATAGATTGGCATGCTTTCTATTATCCCATAGGTCCCTAATATTGTTTTCATTGTTTTTTATTTGCTGTTCTCTCAGCTGTTCTGATTGGGTGATTTCTGTTGTCCTGTCTTCTAGGTCAATTATTCATTCCTCTGCATTATCTAGCCTGTTTTGTACAGCCTTTAGGTCAGATCTCATCTCAGCAAATGGGCTTACTGATTCTACTTTGTTCTTCTTTATAGCTTCTATTTCATTTTTGACATATTTTATATCTCTAAACACTATTTCTTTTAGTTCACTCAGTATCTTGATCACTCCTTTTTTGAAATCTTGATCTAGTAGGCCATCAATGTCTATTTCATTGATACTGCTTTCAGGGGACTTCTCTTGTTCTTTTAATTGGGAGTGGTTCCTCTGTTTCATCATATTGCTTATATCTCTCTGGCACTGTGCCTTAAGGAGTATCAGTTATCTAGTTCTCATGGAGATGCTGTGCTCTTAATGATTTTATTGAGAGGTCTTTACATGTTTGCCCTGTTTCATGAACTCAGCTTGCTGTTTCCAGAGACCCTCTGTTGGCTCCCTCTTCTGTGCTGCTCCCAGTGGCTGTTGGCTAGCAAATGGCGCACCCCTCCCAACACTGGGTCAGGTGCTGAGCTCTTATCTGGTAGGTGGGCAGGGTCACTCCCCCTCCTGATGCTGCAGTCAGATGCTGCACTCGGGGGAGGCAGGTGGGTGGATCGTGCCCTCTCCCAGCACCATGGTCAGGTGCTGTGTTTCTGCCAGGAAAGTGGGTTGCCACCCACTCTTTCCCATCACTGGTCACTCTGCTGCTGTGCCCACACTGCCTCGGGTTGGTGTTCTGAAGGTGGGCTAAATGAAGGCCGTGGAACAGCCCCACCTCTGCTCCATGCCAAATCTCAGCTCCTTGTTTGTCTTGGCAGCTTGAGTTCTCTGAGGGACCAGGGCAGAAAGATTCTATCTGACTTCAGCTGTAAACAAGTCTCAGTCCTACCTAGGAGGTTGCGGATCCCCTGCGTGCAGTTTCAGGGCTCAGCCCCAACCCGGCCTGGGTGCTGCAAACAGAAGAATAGGCAACTTGGCTGTGCTCCACCTCTTTTCTCATGAGAAGTGCCAGTAATGGCAGCACAGGTCTGAGGAGAAAATGGCTATAGCACCCCTCCCCCCAGGGCACACCAGCCATGTTGTTTTGCTTTTTCCACAATTTATGGGGGACTGAGGTTGTTCTGCTCCATATTCCCTCCCAGCCATGGTACACAGAACCCTGTAGCCCCCTGGTAAGCCTCAGTGCAGCCACCCTAGTCCTCCACCCAGCTTGGGCCACCTGCCCCATCCCCAGCTGCCAGCTTTTGTCTCAGGCTGGGTGTTGTGGGGACACTTTGTGCCCATTTACCTCAGTTCTGTCAATCAAGGGGTGCTCGGGGCAGATCTGAGACTCAGAGGTTCCCCCTCCATCACACTGGCCCCTCCTTTGAAAAGGTGAGACCCAGTGAACAAGCACCAGTCCTCCTTTGCCGCTCCCTCCCAGTGGGATTGGTCTCACACCATTTTGCTTTTTCTTCTTGCTTTTTTTCCCTTTTTTCCTACCAGATTTTTGGCATCTCTATCTTTCAAAGAGGGCGATGTTCTGTCAGAGATTGGCAGGTGCTCTGGTTGGCTGAGTGGGTCCATAGATGTGAGTTTTGGTGTATTTGTGGGAGAGGGTGAGCTGCAAGCATCCTTCTACTCCACCATCTTGCTTCTCCTGTGCTTTTTTTAAAGCCATATATAAAATAATGATATAATCTTGTTGTTGAAATAATTGCTGTAAGTGCTACTTCTTACCCTAATTGATTATTTTTAAAAATTGGGTTTTTGGGAAAGAAAGTAATGAATAGAATATTATCCCCCCAAACTCCCATTTAGAAACTTCTCAACAAAAATCACAGTTTTTGCATTTGCACTGGGAGCAACTTTACATGTCATTTATAATAAAAACAATTTCTGGTTTATGCCATTATTTAGACAATGCTATGATTTATACAAATTAGCCTGGGCTTTAAGGCCTTTGATTAGGCTACATGAAAGCTCCCCTTAACTTCTCCACTTGCCATCAGCTCCAGTCAAGTCAAGTGACACTATTTTAACTACAAGACCCCTGTATTCTCCCATCTCTAATTTTGTTTCTCTGGGTGTTTCTGTCTTTGAGATCTCCTTCATTTCTTTAGTTCCATATTTACCAGTTCTTTAATATTCAGCTCAAGACTTTGAGGAAGGTTTCAGACCATATATTTTTTCTCCAACTTTCATAGCTCTGTTTTTCCTTGATAGACTTCTAAATTTTAGTTTAGTGTTAAAGCTATAGGTTCTACTGCTTATATACATTACTGAGAGTAAGCCTTTTACAGATACTGCTATCTTTGTTGCACATACTGTTATGGATGTTTGCTCACTGCTTTGAAATAGTCATATTGAAAGGAATAATTTTCAATTTTAGCACTGCTATTTTAATATCTAAGAACAGTGGGGGATATTTAGTAGCTTCCTGCAATTATTTATTGATTGGATACAATTTAAATGCCCAGCTATACCAACTATGATATATTTTATATGGACTCTGATTAATAAATATATGTAGAATGAATAAGTGCCCATACTCATCACTGCATACCTAATTGCACAACAGGTATTGTATTAGTTTTTCTGTATATGTTATTTTACTTTATCCAATTGAGGAAAAAGAAAGCACTGTGAATATTAGAATCCTTTTATATATGAAAAAATTGTAAACACAAGAAATGTCTCTGTAATTGTCAAAGTTGATATCTTCATTTACATCTGTCTTCAAGCAATTTCTTAGCATGTTGAGTAGGTTAGATGAAATAATAAATGAAACCATGAATGAATAAATGTATGGAAGAATTTCTAATTTAGGGGTAAATTTCTAATTCTCTTTTTCTAATGTGCTTTCTAGGATGAGTCTAAGAAGGATTCATGGATCTTTGCCCTGGCCGTGCTTCTGTGCAGTAGCTTTGTCTACAACAGCATGAGCACCATCAACCACCATTCCCTGGAGCAGCTGCAGTATCCTTCCAGGTCTTGAAACACTGTTTCACTGAATTCATGGGAATGGAGATAGAATCAGTCTCTCCTTCCCTGTCATTTAATTTCCTCGTGTGGAGCAGATGGGATACATGGCAAAAGAGAGTGTTTATAATACTTTTATTTCGAGAAATGTTGGAATTGTTGGTAATGAGTTTCTTTTCCTTGACCAAGTCCTAGTTATGTGACAGAACTTGCAAAACTCATCAGGGTGAAGTCCTCTCAAACACCTGATAGAGTAGAAGATTCCACAGAATTTGTGAGTTTCTTTCCAGACTTTATCTGGACTGTACGGGATTTCACCCTGGAGCTGAAGTTACATGGTCAGCCTATCACAGAAGATAAGTACTTGGAGAATGCCCTGAAGCTGATTCCAGGTATCAGAGTATGGCCTGGGCAGTGTATGGTCCAATAGAGGGTGGGATCTACTAAACACTGTCCCTTATCTCTGTGATTGCATTTGTATTTGAGGCTAAATCAAAGTCTGTGGAAATGGTGGCTGGAAAGTGGGTTGCAAAGATCTAGGGGCTACAGTTGAAGTTTACTTAAGAAAAGTAAAGTGCAAAGAGAAATTACTTAGAGCCAATTTGTTTTTTATACATCTTTAAATTTAGCATCCAGATTTAAATGGGTGCTGAAACTTTCTGAAGACTGGACACTGTGATTCCTATTTTGGCTTCTGCTTGTTTCTGTTGAAGAAAACAACTAATCAGCTAATTGTTAGACATGAAACTGCAGTGAAAAGCCTATCTAATGAACAAAATATATATTTCACATATTATTTTTATCAAAGAGGGATATATAATTTTCTAATCCTGTATAATTATATCATCTACAAAATGATTGTATGCTCTAAATAAACCTGAAGTAGTGACTGTCTTTACAATCTATGCTTTTTCAATAATACTAATTATTAGAACATTCATTTTATCTTCCATATCATAGCTTTCTCTTAATTCCCACATGTTTACCCATGATTTAATTACAAGATAATAAATTATTTCCATGGGTTACATTTACAAGGATGAGTGTCTATCGAAACCTTGTGAAAAATATCAATTCCAATTTATTCATTCTTACTTTCATGTTTCTATTTATGCTTTCTCAAAACACCTATTGAGAGATTGGATGGCAGGAGAGGACCAGATATAATCATTTACTCAAGAGTTTATAGATTAGTGGTGATACCTTAAAATTACATTTCAGGTGCATTTACCCTTCAGAGGTTTTTGCTAAAAAATAGATAACACTGCATCAATTACTTTTAGCATCAAAACAGTTTTCCTTATATAATGATGGTGTCATTCCTAATATTCCAATTATTGTCCATGATCCCTTGTTTTTAGCTCTTCTTTTTGCTTTCACAGCCCAATTCCTACATGAGGTCGAGTTGACTAGAAAGTTTAATTTGACCTTTCATCCTTTTAGCTGCTAGTTCAGTAGATACCTAATAGACAACCACTCTACTCCGTGCAGTTCTGGAGAGACCAGCCATAGGTTTGCTTTACTGTATCAGATTTCTCCCTAAATTTCTCAACAGTTATATCATTGGTGTAAGTCTGATGTGCAAAGAAGCATTGACTATGTTAAAGGATTTCTATGCATAGAAGATGGCAAAGACACACAAATCCCTGCTGGAAGCAGCTGTAGCCCCCTTGCCTCAAGACTCTCCACACTTTAATCCCCGTTTTTCTGTCCCTCAGGGAAGAATCCTAAAGCCCAAACATCCAATCTAACCAGAGAGTGCATCAGGCAATTCTTTCCAAGACGGAAGTGTTTTGTCTTTGACCGGCCAACAAATGACAAAGAAATTCTAGCCAATATTGGGATGGTATCTGAAGACCAACTGGATCCTAAATTCCAGGAGCAAACAAAAAATTTCTGTTCTTACATCTTCGCTGATGCAAGGATCAAGACCCTCACAGAAGGAATCATGGTCACTGGGAAACGTGAGTCTCTTTTTCCCATTTCCGTGGGTACTGATATGTGCTGAATATTTTATATAATGAGTTTTCTAGTATTTTTGTTTGATTCTATAAAGAATTCTGATTTTACAGACATTTATACTCCATGAAGAAATCTGTATACTTTATAATTATCTCACTTTGGGGGATTTACAAATCCCTCCCCCAAATTGCAATTTTTGTCACTGAAATATGTGACTTCCACTTATCTGAAAACATCCTCCACTTAGAATGAAATCACTCTCTTGGTATAAAAACAGAATACTCAATATTTTCAAAGGAAGTCCTATACAGTAAGTGTTCTTCACAAGGAGAATTCAAAAGATATTTTGAGAATTTAGAGTGGTCCAAAAATATATATAAGCTCATAAATCACTGAAAATCCATTCAAAGCCTCAGAATTAGGAATAAATTAAACGTGGTACACCTTCCTTCATATGTCTACCTATGAAATCTATATTGTTTTCAATTTTTAAAATGAGACACTTTATTTTTCAGGTAACCCTTAGTATGTTAGATAGAAATAGATATTAACATTTTTAGTCCTGTGGCCTGGAAAACCATAAAAATGAAGAGTCAGTAGGAAAATGAAGGTGATAAAAATAGAAGAAGTTTGGGCTGCATGTGTGTGTTTGTGTGTGTGCATGTGTATATGACCCTAGAAGTGAAGTCTCAGAATCCTGAAGCCATTGACTGATAACTTGATACTTAGCCCCTAAATTTTCTGGCTTCTTCAGGGCTGAGAACTCTTGTTGTGACCTACGTGGACACTATCAATAGCGGAGCAGTACCTTGCTTGGAGAATGCAGTGACAACTCTGGCCCAGCTGGAGAACTTAGCTGCCATTCAGAAGGCAGCCAACCACTACAGCAAGCAGATGGCCCAGAGAGTGAGCTTCCCCACAGACACACTGCAGGAGCTGCTGGAGGAGCATGTTGCCTGTGAGAGGGAAGCCACTGCAGTCTTCATGGAGCACTCCTTCAAGGATGACAAGCAGGAGTTCCAGAAGAATCTTGTGGTAATCTGTCTTAGTATTTACCATATGTCTCTTCCCCTTGAAGAATGAAGCCTAGAAGTGCCGTTACTGGTCCCATGGCTCATCTCTTACTCAGGGATAAAGTAGTCCATGTCCTCATGAGGGACAGAGTTTCAAAGGAATACATTTCCTTCTTTTTTCACTGCCAGACCTCAGACAGTTTATCTGGAACTCTCTTTGACCTTCAATGCAAAATCAGTATAGATATCCTCTTAAAATAAATACTTCTGTGGATTCCAAGCCTGTCCAGAACACCCAAAAGACATTCTTTAGCTGGTTTCTTTTCCTGTGAACATGCTCCTATACTTGGGAACCAAAATTTCTCTTCAGATCCACATCTCAGGCCACTTTCAGCTTAGGTTACTCCTTTTTGTATCTATCATTTAAGACAGATAGAATCACTGAATGTGGCAGCTTCAAGGAACCACAGGTAATGCAACTTCAATAGCTCAGATGAAATACCCAAAAGGAGGTTAGGGAACTTTACCATGGTCTTCCAGAGTTTACAGTGCTGTAAGTAAATCAACTCTTATGACTGCTGTTTTATTACATGTCCTCCAACAGAATACTTTTCTCATGAGGACCACAGTTAGACCAATCCTTCTACCAGATACTTTGGAAATTTACCTCCTCTGTTCCTTGCTTCTGGTGACATCCATCTATCTTTTTACCCTCCAGGAAATCATAAAGAATAAGAAAGAGGATTTCTTGATGCAGAATGAAGAGACATCAATCAAATACTGCCAGACTAAACTTGATCAGCTTTCAAAGACACTAATAGAAAGTATCTCAGCAGGAACTTTCTCTGTTCCTGGAGGTCATGAACTCTACAGAAAAGCAAAGGAAATTATTGAAAGGGAATATCATCAAGTGCCCAGGAAAGGAGTGAAGGTAAGGAATAAGGGAAACATGGGGAACCTACAGAATAGAGTCAAAGGGGTCTCCTGAAAATCTGAGAGCTCAGCTCCATGCATGCATAATGAGAGAGCATGGGGCTATTTGAGCAGCTTTGGCTCTTAAGGTCCACTGCATGCTATTTATTCCTGAAGAGAGTAGAAATGTCGACTCCCAACCATGAGTACAGATTTTTTAAATCCACAAGAGTCAGAACAGAAATTATGCATTTTTTTAATCAACAACATGATATTTGATATGTTGAGCACTGACAATTTACAAGTCAGTCTTTGTATCCAAGGATGACTACAAGTGAGGCAGGAAGTCAACTACATAAACAATTGCATACAAAGTTATAACACTCAGGAAAGAGCTACTTAGGTGGTAGAAACAATCATAAAAATAAAACAACAACAACAATAATAATGCAACTAATATATACTGAACTTTTGTTTCCTATAGCCAAAATGTTAAGCTCTTTCCCTAGACTAATTTAATCTTTCAAATAGCATTAAGAAGCATCTACTTTCATTATCAACATTTTAAAAATCTGAGCTGAGAAGCATAGGTAGGTTAAAATAAGTTATCTAAAGTTATAGTCAGCTAGTGGCAGAGGAGAACAGTAGCACAACTTAGAGGCAATATTTCATATTGGGAAGGCAGGTATGTAAAAGCACCAGAGATTATGGGTTTGTAGAACTGAACATTGTTCTGACTAGCTGGAATCTAGGGTGCAGAGGAAGAAGTAGCACTGTGCAAGAGACTGGAGGGAGATAGGTCACTCTAAGGAGATTGGACTTGTAAGGAACCATTATGGAATTTTAAACATGAAGTAAAATTTACATGGACATACTTGTCTTGGCAATACTAATCTCTCTATTGGAAATCTAATTTCTGTGCTCCTTCTTGGTTCCTCAGGCAAATGAGGTCCTCCAGAGCTTTCTGCAGTCACAGGTGGCAATAGAGAAATCCATCCTGCAGGCAGATAAATCCCTCACTGATGGGGAGAAGGCCATAGCAGGTACGGGGTAGGGCTGGGCTCACAGTGAGATGAGTAGGTTCTTGCAGTGCTCTCTGACAGGTGTGAGAGCAAAACCTTCCCAATACAAAGAGCTTCCTTCCTTTCTGTGGAATAACCCTGCTGCATCTGGAAACAGCAAATGGAACTGTGGTTGGGTGCCAGACAGACAGAACCTTTCCCCTCACATTCTGAAGTGTGCTGTTAATGGTGTGGACATGGGGTGCGGGTGGACTTCAGAGATTTCCTACCTCTCTCTTCAATTTGGTTTTGTCTCTGAGCTCAGGAGGGTGGAGGTCATTTCTTACCTTATTTTCTTCCCTGTCTAATACCTCCCTGGGACAGAGGAGCGGGCCAGGAAGGAGACAGCTGAGAAGGAACAGGAGCTGCTGAAACAGAAACTGCAGGAGCAGCAGCAGCAGGTGGAGGCTCAGAATAGGAGTCTCCAGGAACACATTGTCCAGCTGATGGAGAAGCTGGCGAGGGAAAGAGAAAACCTGCTGAGAGAGCAGAGCAAGATTTTGGAGCATCAGCTGAAGGTGAATCATGCTGTGGTAGTAGTAGAGCTTGATAGCCTGCGCTGGTTCCTCAGCAAGGGATGGGTGAGAGTTACAGCAAGATCATGCAGGGATCACCAGTGCATCTACTGCTTGTGATTTTTTTTAAACCCTGAAGATTTGGAATCCTTCCAAAACCTTTGAGTTCTACTCTGTAAGTAGACTTTGGAGAATTCAGGATGAGTATGGCCCCCACTCCAAACTTTCAGATAATATAAATAGGTTTTAATAGTCATTTTAGGAATTTTAAAATTATCTCATAGGGCTTGATTGAACAGATATTCCAACTACCCTGTTTAATATGTGCAACAACTAGTATGCTCTACTAAGATCACTACATTTTACCAGAAGCCCTGCTCAGCCCAAGGCCCTGAGGTAGATCTGTGCTGACATAAAACTACTAGAAATGTCCAGACTTAAAAACACAGAGAAATGATAGATTTTACACTTGCTGCATTGCCTCCAGGTGTGGACAGATCCCCAAGCTATCATGTGGCTTGGAGGGATTTCTCTCATTGTCCATCTGAACATGATTTATAAGAGATTCTTATAATTTTGTGACCATGTGTTTATAACAGATTTCTACAATATGGGTGACAGTACCATCCTGAGTAGGACTGAGAATTAGTGCAGTTAGACCAAGGCTACCTCTCACTTGCATTTTTTGACTGGAACATATTACATTTGTCCTCATGTCAGGCTTAGCCTCCTGGCCAAACCTTACAGTATATGAATATTATTAAGGCTGTAAACTACACTTTCTCTTAATATCTATGTCCAAACCAGGAAATATTCCTTGTTACAAGAATCCCCTTTCATGATTAAGAGAGAACAATTTTAGGAATTAATACAAAGATAGTCTGACAAAATTTTAAAGTTTGACAAAATGAAATTCTTAAAATAATGGGGAATTTAAAAAGTTTTACTTCCTTCCTCACTTTTTTTTTTTTAAGGTCCAAGAAGATCTGCATACTGAAGGATTTAGAAAGAAATGTGAGGAGATGAATGCAGAGATAAATCGTTTGAGAAAGAGGATTGTTGATACTAAAAATGATGATAGTACCTTGCTTGCACAAGCCTTGGACAACCTTGGCAAAAGAATCACTTCATTATTGCCTGCCCCAGCTAACATTCTTAGTAACGTTGTGAAAGGAGTGGGCTCACTATTTAAAAAGAAGTAGCTCTCCTTGTAAAGGAATCAGATATATAATATATTATACATGTATATGCTCTGGCCTATTTCTGATGTGCATGCTTTTCACATTCATTCAGCAATGCTTTAAATATAAAAAGTGGCTTCTAGAGAATATTGATATCTGGTCCACATTAGATAGAATAAATTCATGGACACTTTGATATAGTGTGTTTACTTTTAGGAAATATATATGTGTGCAAAATCATATATATGCATATGTACATACATACAAGACGTTCACTGTGGCTTTGCTTCTATTGGCAAAAGATTGCAAACCACTTAATGCTCATTTATGTAATTTGGTAATATTTATTTTGCATGCACATAGACTAGAATACTAAATGGCTAATAAATAGATAGTGGAGCTCTATTTGTATAAGTATAGAACAATCTGGAAGATATGTTGTAGAGTGAAAAAATAAGGCACAGAAGAGTATAAAGTGTTCACCATAAAAAAAGGCAATTATTATGGGCACTCATACATATGTATATATGGAACATTTCTGGAAGTTTCATTAGAAATTGGTATCATTGCTTCTTCCTGGAGAGAATAGCTTGGCATCAGGGATGGAAAGGACACATGATTTTCATTATATACTCTATCTTTTCAATTTTGCAAAGGTAGCTTGTGTTATCATTTCTCAAATAACAAAGAAAGCAAAATACAATACTAATATTTAAAATAGTAAATGGAATGTGAATAAATGGAATTGCTCATTGCTTCTAGAAATTATATTAACCTCTTCAATAAGGGGTCTAAGACTAAGATCAAAATACTAGAAAATAAAATTTGCATCCTAATCTTGTTTTCACTTTGGCCTTGGTTTTTAATCCCTTACATTTGCCTCAAAAATAAGGTATGAAATTTCCTGTTACCCCTTGAAATCTCAGCAAGAGTAACCTTTACTTCATAGGTTTGAATTACACTTTTAATGTGTTTAAAAACAAATTGCTAATTATTAAGAATATTCACTGTTGAGAGGAATTCCCATCATCCCTAAGTTCAGTGGTGGTGTCTCTGCTGTAGACAAGTACAGAAGGGGTGATCCACTACTGCAGAAACGGATACCTTGACAGTACTGGGGAATGATAAAGCCAGACACACAGAGGCCAAGTGTTGGCATTTAAACATCAGAATCCAAGTACGTACAATGGGAGTAATGAGCATTGTGATTTGTCTTAGCTCAGGCTGCTATATCAAATTACCATAGACTGTGTGGCTTACAAAACAAACATTTATTTCTCCCAGTTATGGAGGCTGTAAGTTCAAAATCAGTGTGCCAGCATTGTTATTTTCTTGGTAAGGGTCCTCTTCCAGCTTTACAGATAACAAGTTTCTTACTGTGTCCTCACATGATGAAGAGAGAGAGAGAGATAGAGAGAGAATGGATCTTATGATTCTGAGTTATATGGACACTAATTAGATTCATGAAGACCCCACACTCATTATCTAATCCCCCCAATCCCCACTTCCAAACACATTGAGACATTGGGAGTTTGGGTTTCCTCAAATGGACTTTGGAGAACACATTCATTCAGTCTATAATACGGTTGGAGTGACAGCCAGCAGACCTGACCAGAGAAAATTCTGAAGATGGCAAATAAAACAAGGTGTCTGTAGAGAAAAAAGGAATGGGGAGGAAAAAATTAAATAGAATCAAGAACATTTATAGGAGGCTGGGAGGTAGCATAGATAAAAGGTTATAATCACTAGCCTTGATCTGAACCAATTTCAGATGATGGATCTATCACCTGGAGGGGAGGGCAGGATCCCAAGAGAAAGGACATTTCAACTCTGGGATGAGGATAAATGATAATGATTTTCACAGTCCCTCTCCAAGAGGAGTACTGGAAATGTACTTGGATCTGTGTGCTGGGAAATGAGAATGCCCAAACATTTCAAGGACTCTCAGAATCAGAATCCAAGCTAGCAGTTATGTTCAGATCCTGAAAAGACGTCACAGTTTCCCTGTTAGAGATGCACATGGCATCATGATAATAAATGCTGTCTTGGCCCAGGTGCAACTAACTTGGTCTAGTATTTGTTTTCAAATAAAAGTAAAGTTCATCTGAAGACAGACACCATTATATGTATTTTTTTCTGTACATCTTCATAGTTTATGTTTTGGCACAGAGGGTACTTAGTAGAAACTTCTGGAAAAAACAAAAAGCTGACACATGCGTGATTGTTTTCAATTGCCAGAAATCCATGAACACTCCAAAGTTCTGAGGTAACATATTGTTTGGATTTTAAATATTAGATTAAAGTCTCTAAGTTGACTTAAGTGCCAGAGGAGCAGAAGAAACTCTTTCATTACAGTCTCCCCCTCTGTGACCTATGCACACAGTCTCTGTATCTCTGTGAGGATGTTAACTCATCTGCACTGGAGACTTTAAATGATTCCATCTAGCCATGGCTTCAGGTGTTCAGAAGGAGGAATGAATGGCTTTGCCTTTAAAAGAAGAAACCATATAGTAATGAATATGTGACAAATATATCGTGGGGTTTAGTGGAAAAGCAAACTATTCTACAGAAGTATCTGTATATTTGTCCCCACTGAGAGCTTGACTTAAGCAGATGTCCTAATCCCCTGGACTAGACACATCCTGAATTGAAGAGCAAAGAGAAGCCTTGCCTTTTTTAGATTCGACATGTAAGTGATATCACACTGTACTTATGTTTCTCTGACCTATCTCACTAAGCATAATGTGCTCAAGGACCATTGATGTTGCATATGGCAGGATATCCTCATTCCTTGTGACTGAATAATATTCCCTTGTGTATATGTATATGCACCACACCTTTTGTATCCATTCATGTGTTGATGGGCATTTAGGATGTTTTCATTTCTTGGCTATTGTGGCTAATGCTGCAATAAACATCAGTGCAGACATCTCTTTGAAATACTGTTTCTATTTCCTTTCAATACAAAAATAATAAAACTGACTTATAATGATCACTTGGAAAAATAAAAAGGCTTTAAAAAGCAGTTAACACTTTATTCACATATCTATTCTAATCCTCATTAAGGAATGCTTAGTTCTAATTATTTACACTGTTTGCTAAATTCTTATGTCCTCCCTGCCTTTGTTCTGGATTATGTAAAGAGAGAAAAATAAAGATCTTATCCTCATGAAGCTTACACCCTGTCTGGGCCTTATATAATGTTATTTAGGCAGAAATAAATATTGTAATTATATATGTGTGTATATATGTATATGTGTATATATGTGTGTGTATATATGTGTGTATGTATGTATGTGTGTGTGTGTGTGTGTGTGTGTGTGTGTGTATATATCTTATGTGTAGTGACCAAGAATCTAAGTAGCAACCAAATAATCATTTTTTAAGTTTGGCTTCAAACTAGTGCATCTAGCCTGGGGATATATTTGTGTATTATAGAGCCCTAAGGAACAAATATGATAACATTAAAATAAGGTAACACCCAGGGTGCATGGTGATTGAAACAATGAATAAATAGATTAATGGTTGGATGAATGAATAAGGGTGATATTTGTTTATCTTTTCAAAGGGTAATAAATATCCCTCTTATTACCAATAGGCAAAAATCTCAAGGCTTTGATGTAGAATTTTGTGTTCTTTGATCTCTATTCCTCTATCACCTGTACAAATTTATTATATTTAAATAAACTAAAGTGGATTCTGTTTCTATGACTGTACTAGGAATGATATGTCAACTCTAGAATGTTCTTCCTTGTGTCTATTTTTCCATGGAATTGTGGTTGTGCTACTCAACAGTGTTATTTGGATGGAATTTCTTTTACTTCAGATAATGTGATCTTTTTCTCTGACCACTGTTTTTGTGGACAAGTGGCCCACTGTTTTATGGACAGTGGTCCCAGGCTGTATTGAATATGGTGCCAACTCTTTGCCCAGGAAACAGTCCCTGATCAAACATGAGTAATGAATTCCTCCCCTGATATATTTGGTCTAAGGCACCAATCTCTCTCTGTCCCTGCTGACTGTCCACTAATATAGAAAATGCAGACAATCAAGTTGTATTTCCCTTCCACTTAAAGTATCTATTTTATTTTGATGAAATATGCAAAAATATTTATTATTTTATCTATTTAAAGTGTACAAATTGTGGAATTAAATAAATTCACATAGATGTTACAATCACTATTACTATCTACCTCCAACCCTTTGCATCATGCTCAACTGAAACTCTGTATCCAATGAACAAGTACCCATTTCCCTCTCCCCATGCTCCTGGTAATCTTGAGTAAACTATCTGTTTCTATAAATTTAACTACCTTGGATAAGTCATAAAAATAGTATCATCTAGTATTTTTCTTTTTGTGACTGGCTTATTTCAGTTAGCATAATGTCCTCAGGTTTATTTAGGCTGTAACATGTGTTAGAATATCCTTCGTTTTAAGGCTGAATAATATTCCATGGTAAGAATATACTACATTCTATTTTATTTTTTTAATTTTTAATTTTAATAGAACTTTTGCATTTCCACTTAATTTGCAATTATTCCAAAATGCTGTCTATGTTCCCCATGTTGTGCAATACATCTTTGTAGCCTGTCTTATACTCAATATTGTGCTACTCCCACTCCTCCCACTCCTCCAAACCTATATTGCCCACTGGATTTCCAACTGTTAACCACTGGCTTGTTCTCTATATCTGTGAGTCTGCTTCTTTTTTGTTGTTTTTGTTATATTCAATAGTTTGTTGTATTTTTTGCATTCTACATATAAGTGATATCATATAGTAATTTTCTTTCTCTGTCTGACTTATTTCACTTAGATAATGCCATCCAAGTTCATCCATGTTGCTGTTAATGGCAAAATTTCATTTTTTATGGCTGAGTAGTATTCCACTGTGTGTGTGTGTGTATAGTATAGAGTAAATATCTGTACATATTATATCTATCTATATCTATCTGTCTATATGTGTGTGCATGTGTGTGTGTGTATCATATCTTCTTTATCCATTCATCTGTTCATGAACACTTAGGTTGCTTCCATACCTTGGCAATTGTAGATAATGATGCTATGAACATTGACATGCATGTATCTTTTCAAATTATTGTTTTTGTATTTGTTTTTGGTTTTGGTTTTATATACCCAGCAGTGGAATTGCTGGGTCATATAGTTATTCTGTTTTGAGATTTTTGGAGAAATCTCCATAATATTTTCTACAGTGGCTGCATGAATTTACTTTCCCACCAAGAGGCTACCAAGGGTTACTTTTCTCCACATCATTGCTAATATTTGTTATTTGTGTTCTTTTGATGACAGCCATTCTGACCAGCTAATACACTACAATTTATTTACCCATTCATATGTTGGTGGATAACTAGATTGTTTCCTTTTTTTATTGTTTTGAATAATGATATTATAAACATTGGTGTACAACTATATGTTTTAGTTCTTACTTTCAGTACTTTTGAGATATATAACTAGAAGTTGAATTGTTGAATCAAATGGTAATTTTATGTTTAATTTCCTGAGGAATTGTTATACTGTTTTTTATAGCAGCTGTTCAATTTTGCATTCCTACCAATGATGTACAAGATTCTCAATTTCTCTACATCCTCACCAAAATTTGTTTTCTGTTTCTAAAGATATGGCAACCATATCAATGTGTGTGAAATATATCTCATTTCCTTAATGAATAATGGTGATGAGCACCTTTTCAGGTACTTAATGGCCATTTATCTCTGTTATTTGGAGAAGGTCTTTTCAAGTCCTTGACTATTTTTGAATTGAGCTCTTTGTTTTTTGTTTTTGTTGTTGCTGAGTTAAAGGGTTCTTTATATATTCTGAATATTAATTTCTTATCAAATGTATGATTTGTAAATATTTTCTCCCATCCTGTGAGTTCCCTTTATCTTTTGATATTGTCCTTTGATATGCACAAAAGTTTTAAGTTTTTGTAAAAGCCAATTTATCTATTTTTTATTTGTTGTCTGCACACACATTGGTGTATATCCAAGAAATCATTGCCAAATGCAATAGAATGAAGGGTTTCCCCTACGTTTTCTTCTAAGAGATTTTGTTTAGCTTTTACATTTAGATCTTTGTTCTATTTTAAGTAAATTTTTGAATATAGAGGAAGGTAAGGGTATAACTTCATTCTTTTGCATGTGAATGTCGAATTTCCCCAGAATTACTAGTTGAAAATATTGTGCTTTCCCCACTGAATGGTCTTGAAACAAATACCAAATCATTTGGCTGCATATGAGAATATGTATTTACTGTATTGGTCTATATGTCTATTTGGATTACAATAGTTTGTAGTCAGTTTTGAAATCAGGAAGTATGATATCTCCCACTTTGTGCTTCTCTTTCAAGATTTTTTCTTTGTATATTAGGGTCTCTTGGAATTCCCTATGAATTTTAGAACGACTTTTTCTTTCTGGAAAAATATTGGAATTTTGATAAGTATTGCATCAGATCTGTAGAATGTGTTGGATAGTACTGACATCTTAGCAATATTAAAACTTCCAACCTATGAATGTGGATGTCTTTCTATTTCTTTATACCTTATTTAATGTCTTTTGGCAATGTTTATAGTTTTCAGTATACAAGTCTACTTCTAGGCTAAATTTATATTTAATTATTTTAATGTCTTTGATCCTATTTAAATAAGATTGCTTTCTTAATTTTATGAATTGTCATGTTAGTGTATAAAATGCAACTGATTTTTAATTGTTGATTTTGTATCCTCCAAATTTGCTGAATTTGTTTATTTTTCTATTATTTTTTGGTGAAATCTTTGATATTTCTATATTTAATATCATGTCATGTATTAAGAGAGGATTTATTATGTCATTTCCAAATTTCAATCTCTTTATTTCTTTCCCTTGTTTTATTACACTGGCTAGTACTTCTAATACTATGTTAAATAAAGGAGGCAAAATGGGCATTACTGTCTTTTTCTTTACCTTAGGGGAGGAGATTTCAGTCTTTCATCATTGAATATGATGTAGCTGTGGATTTTTCATGTATGGTTTTTATCATGTTGAGGAAGTTTTCTTCTATTCCTAATTTTTGAGGGGTTTTTTTTGGTAACAGAAAGATTACTAAATTTGGTTAAAGGATTTTTGTGAATCGATTGGATGACCAAT
This sequence comes from Vicugna pacos, assembly GCF_048564905.1. NCBI lineage: Eukaryota > Metazoa > Chordata > Mammalia > Artiodactyla > Camelidae > Vicugna > Vicugna pacos. The sequence goes on from NW_027328737.1 coordinate 3,501,872, forward strand.
TTTTTTCTTTGCTCCCTTAATGTGATATATTATATTGATTGGTTTTTCTATTTGGAATCTACAGGATATGGTCAACATTTATAGAATACCAAAGACATCAGAATACACATTCTTCTCAAGCTAACATGAAACATTCACCAAGATAAACCTCATTATGGATCATTAAACAGTCCTTAAAAATTGAAAGGAACAGAAATGTTACAATGTATGTCTCAGACTACAGTGAGATTAAACTAGAAATCAACAATGGAAAGATAGCTGGAAAGTCCTAAAATACCTGGATAGCAAACAACACACTTTAACATTATACATAGGTCAAATAAGTCTCAAGAGGGATTTGAAAATGTATTCAATGAAATAAAAATAAAAATACAACTCATCAAAATTTGTGAAATACAGTGAAAGTTGAAGGAGACTTGTAAGACACTTTTTTCATGGTATATATTCTTATGGAGACCATAAATTCAATTTTGGGAAGGGGAATAGGAAGACACAAAGCAGCAGTTCCTAGGAAGGGAAATGATCCTAAAATTAAATTAAGAATTGATTTCAAAGCAAAGAACAAATCCAGGGTGTTGCCAGAAAAGAAAAAAATAAGGATGGAGGGGTCAAATGTGAAATGAAGGATGTGACTGAAGGGTCTTTTGTTTAAACCTCAGAATCATTAAGGTTGGATCCTTGGAGTATGACAGTCAGAAAAAGACTCTCTGAGGAGATATAGTGTGTATCATAGATGCTGTCAAACAATTGGGCTTCTAGAAAGTTTAAGGGAGTTTTTCCTCAGCCTTCTCAGCAAAAACCCAAGGTAGAGATAGGGCTACATTGAAAGGATTTTGGGTTCAGCATTGTTGATCCTTGACAAAACTCACCTCAGAAGGCTTAGACCAAATTGGAGGGTATATGTGCTAATGATGAGCTACAGGGGCATCTGTTGATCCTGCCCTGGTACTCCCATGAATGACTATACTTTTATACATTTTTCCTTACCATTTTATTCTCTTCTCTGTTTTTACCCTTTGTTTCTCTTTTTTCTTTTCTCATTTCTTTACCTCTTTTTGAACAGTTTTGTGTAAGTAATGAACAGAGGACAGGCCTTGGAGTCAGAGAACTTGCATCTGAGACTAAGCTCTAGAACCAAGCTAAGTGACATAGAAGAGATTAGGTCTAATCTCCTGTATAAATGTAGGAATATCTAATTTACTGTGTGATCATGAGAATTAGAGATAGTAAGTGTACTTCCTTAAAAGGTAGAAAGTGTCCAATAAGAGTGGCTGTTATATCACTGAGTCTCTTTAGTCTTTATATATTCTTTACTATGATTATATTTATGAGGTTGATTTAGATTTTGATAGCTGCTATTGAACTCTCTTAGTCTCTTTACAGCAGAATATCCATCCCAAGATATTATGAGTGCTGGCTGCTAGAAATGCACATATGATCTACCTTGAGAAATGCCTGGCAACCTCCTATGTCTCAACTTCTCTAAAGATTTCTTCTCAGAGGATTCAAGCAACAAATTGTCTACAGGAATTGCCATCTTATGTTTTGCTTCTAAGATAATAACATTAGAAAATTATTTTTTAATTTTTATTTTTAATACTACAAATATATCTTAGGCTTTCCACTAGCAACCAAAGATACATCAAGCCCTCAGCTAAAGAGAATGCTAATCTATACTGGATCAGTTTCCCCTTCCTGGATCCACTTCTGACATGATGTTGTGCAACTCAGAATCACTCCTCAGCAAAACTGATGAAAATTATTTTTTAAAAACCCATTTAAAAATAGTTGGCCTTATGAGCATACAAAAATGGAAGTGCTGCTACAGATATACAGCAAATAAGGACACATTTACTCAAGAACATTTACTAAAACTCCATAAAATGATGAACCTTTAGTATTTGAAGATCTGTACTGTTACCCCCTCCACTCATTGAGCTGGGAAATCCACCCAGATTTGTACAACCAAGAACACAAGTTTCTGACTCCCCCCAGGTCCTGGTTGGAGGTTTGCCTTCCTGAGAAGGACAGGGCATTAGCATTTGTCATACTGCCCCAAGATGCTTGTTGCTGAGGCAAAGTTCTGGACAAGTGCAGCCAACAGTTTGGGACTCAATTCTTACACTAAGTTTTCTCTCATGAGACAAAGGTTCTACCTTGGACATGGTAGGACACTGAGGTCACAATTGCTCTTGTCTCAGCTCATAGGACAGGGGGTTTTGCCAAGGGAGACAAGACCAAGACACCTAGGGCTCTTGCCCATTTATCCACTGAGCACTTAGTTCTTCAAACTGGGCTGTCACTTAGAATTGACCTATTGTTACTTACTCCAGCACCAGAGTTGTGGCTCAGAGATTTTCCCTGGGAGTAAAGGTAGGCCATAAAACAGAGAGCTTAAATTATCTCCCCGAAGGAGCCAACTTTAGTTGCAACAGCATATGAAGTTCAAATCTAAGGGTGCTTTCAAAAACAGTAGAAGTGTTGTGAGAGGCAATGGAGAGGAGACTGATAAATTCATTGAAGATGCAGGCTAAATGGTAAGCCAACTAGTTGCTGGAGAAAAATGAGAAAACAACTGCAAGAACTAGAGTCTGAATAACTTTCAAACATTGGCCATTAGGAACTGTCCCTTCATACCAGCCTGAATATGATTGGATTAGGATGTAAATAATTTATTCTCCAGGGCATTGATATGAACAATAGAGCTTTTAACCAGTAGTTAGTGTGGTCAGGTAACTAGACAAACACTGCCAAAGTCCTGCTAAAACCCTGTTATCCCAGAGTGGCTGGGCATATACAAGGACAAATCTCTGAGAAAAAATATCAGAGGCTTTATCCTGTGTCTGTTTAGGGGAAAGAGGAGGAGAAGAAGGGAACAGACATCACTAAAATGATCCAGTTAGTCCTTAAACAAGTAAACAAACTGACAGCAATGACAAGCACTGAAAGAGGGGAGAGATGAAGCCAGTACTCAAAGTTGCTGCAATATCGAAAATGTTCATTTTCCAAAAAATATTTTGAGACATGCAAAATAAGCAGGAAATTATGGCCTAGATACCAGAAGAAAAGCAGGCAATAAAGCCACCTGCAGGAATGACCAGATGTGAGAAAAGAAGCCATTATAAACATGTTCAAAGAAACAAAGGAAACCATGTCTTTAGAACTAAAACATGATGACAGTGTCACATAACATAGAGAACATTAATAAAGAGACAACAATTATTAAAAATAACCAAATAGAAATTTTGGGGCTGAAAAGAGCAATAACTGAAATTTAAAAATTCACTAGATGGGATCAATAATACACTTAAAATGGCAGAAGGTAAAAGTACATAAGAATAGATCAATAGAAATTATGCAATCCAAAGAACAGAGTGAAAAAAGAATGAACAAAAAATGAGCAAAGCCTCAGAGAAATGTGAGACACTAATGTATGTCAACAGACATATAAAGGCAGTACCAGAATAACAGAAAGAGAAAGGAGCAGAAAATTATTTGAAAAATTAGTGGCTAAAATTTCCCAAATTTACTAAAAAAATTTAAATCTACATATCCAGGAAGTTCAGCAAACTACAAGTAGGATAAACTTAAAAAGACCCATGAATAGACACATAGTAAAAATGCCAAAGAAAAATTTTAAGGCAGCAGGAGAAAAATGACTATGTGTATCATCAGAAACAATAGAGGGCTGAAGGCAAAAGGATAATGTATTCTCAGCCCTCAAATTTTGAAAACTTTTAATCAAGAATCCTATATCCAGTAAGATTATCATTTAAAAATGAAGATGAAATCAAAAGATGTTTGGATAACAAAATCTGAAAGAATCTGCTGCCAGTAGGCCTATCTTACATAATATACTAAAGTTAGTTCCTCAGGCTGAAAGCAAGTGACCCAAGACAGTAATTTGAATACACACACAAAAAATACCAAGAACACTGATCAAAGTAATTATGCAATTATAAAAGAGTATAAATGCCTATTTCTTATCCTTTCTTCTCTTATCTTATTTAAAAAGCCTAAAGCAATATATATTTATTTGTAGTTGTGGGCAAATAACATACAGAAATGTAATATATTTACCAAGAGCAGGGCAAGGAGGTTGATGAGAACAAACCAACATTGGGCTAAGAATTAATTTCAGATGTTTCACTTGAATCCAGAGGAACAAATGCATAGAACCTGAAATGGAAAGAAGGCTAATATGAGAAAAATTATACATATAACTTAAAAAATGTGTTCTACACTGGAAACTGAAAGAAACATTGTAAACTGACTATAAATCAATTTAAAAAAAAGAAAAAGTTATACATATAAACTTGTTCTCTTTTCTTCTCTCAGTTTCTTTTAAAGACATAAAATACATAAATGAATAATAATTATACTGATGTATTGTTGGGCTTATAACATGCATAGAGATAATACCTATGGTAAGAATACCACAGCAAGAAAGAAAAGAGAATGCAGCTATATGGGAATGCTGTTTCTACATTCTCTGAAATTGCTGGTGTAATTCTGAAACTGTTTTTGATAAGACATATATGGTAAGGCCTAAAGAAATCACTAAGTAAATAACTAAAATTATATAGCAAGAAAATCACTAAATAAATTAAAAAATAATATTAGAATATATTCCATTAATGAAAAAGAAACCAGTAATCCAAAAAAAAAAAAAACTTGAGGTATAGAGAAAATAATAACTTAAATGGGAAGTGTAAATCCCATTGTTTTGCTTAGTTTCATTTTTATGAATTATGGATACAAGTCCCTTGTCAGATATATTATTTGTGAATATTCTCTACCATACTATTAGTTGTCTTTTCATTTTCTTAACATTAAGTTTTTTTAATTAATGCTATTTCTCTCTCTCTCTTTTTAAATTAAAATGAATGAGCAAACACAACATGTCTACAAATGTGTAGACACAGGTGCTCTGGAAGAAAGGCATAAATTCATGACAAAGAAATGAGACTTGGCATTTTAATGCTGATAATGCCATCCTCAATGCCATAACACAAAATCTGTGCTTGCAACACAGTAAACTATGTGTATCTGCTATATCCTACTTCTCAAATCCAGGACTTACGAACTCAAATCAGAATTTGCCATCAAAAACTCAAACTTGAATTTCTGTACTAGGAATATCTCCAGTAGAAAGCACTAATGATATTTGAATATTCAGTGTAAGTAGCTTTAATTGAGATAAGTCTTAGGAAGGTGTTACAAACCTTTCCCATTCCCACATACCTGGGTACACAAGACATAGGCATTTATTCCATATCCATTAACAGTTTACAGAGCACCCACTCTCCCCAGGCACCACATTAGGCCTTGGGATCCTGAGGAGGAAAAGATGCACTCTTGCCCTCAAGGAATTTAGCCTAGTGAAGAAAACTGTCTCAATCCCCTAATAACCTCTCCTTCCATCAAACAAGGAAAGCATTTACAAACTAATCATGCACTTTCCTATCACAAACTACATACATACATATAGAAAAGCACATGGACTGTAAGCATTTGAAAACAATCGATTCAGGAGGGCCTTAGAGAAAATCTAGTCAAAATCTTTCATTTTACACCTGAAAACTTTAAACCCAGAGTGGATAAGTGACTTACCCAGGATCACGACAAGAGCTAAGATTAATACAGCACTTCCTATATGCCTAGAACTGCTCTAACAGTATTGTTTATTCGATCCTCACCACAACTCAAATTTCAAATAGAAAACTAAGGCACAGAGAAATTAGTTAACAACAAAATTCAAACAACTCACAAGGGCAAAGTCAGAATTTGAATCTAAGCAGTCTTGCTCCAGAATCCATACTTTTAGTCACAATGCTATATTTAAGTAGCTATGTCTAAAGGGAACCATGATTTTCTGACTCATGTTTTTACACACTGTCTTGTTATTTTATACTGTCAAGGTTTCCAGCATTTCCAGAACCCATTGGTCAAAAATTATCATAAAAATCTCAAGATATTATGGTACCTCAAAGTCACAAGATCCTCAATTTGGGGAAAATAGCTCAAATCAATGTGGATGTATATGTTACCAGAAGGTGAAGATGAAGACATGCACAGCAATGAGAAATATAATAAGTAATCTTGTAATAAGTAATTTTTTATCTTACTTTGACAAATGTTGCCACTTGTATCTCATTTCTTGGTTTCCTGAATCACTCCGATGTACTCCTTCTCACTTCCAAATCCCAGTCTTTTAGTGTGTTGATTCTTCAATCAAGTAAGAACATGTTAATGTAGACAGAGCTAGGGATTAAATCTTGAGATGACCCTGCACTATACAAGATAGAGAAGATGTCCATTTCAGAAGTCTAAGATTTCATTTCACTCATTCATTTATTATCTAACAAATATTTATTTGGTGCCTGCACAACACTGCACTGGGTTCTAGGGATGTGCTAGTCTATGTGATGGATGTGACCTTTGACCTTCTGAGGTGCACAGTCTTGCAGCATTCCTCCAGAAGAAGTTAGGGATCCATAGCTAAGCACTTGTCAACTCTCAAACTGCTGGGTCTCTGAATGATGGCTGAGCTATAGGAGGATGAACAGAATGACTCAGCAAGATGGGACTGTTAATAGTTTCTGCCACTCTCAGGTGTGCAGACTACAGAGTAGAGAGCATATTAGAAATGACAGTAATACACTGAGTGTTATGCATGAACTATAAAACAGTTTATAATTATAAATTATTTGTATTATGATTGTATTTTGTCAGAATATACATAGCTTTTTATTTTTGTCCTTGAGGACCATGAAGAGCAAAATATTATGTCAGCTTATTGAATTGGTTAAGTAAATTAAGCAAACCCAGGGATTTAATTTGATAATAAAGTTCACTCAAAGATGAAGGTAAAATTGCAAAATTTACACTCACCTATATATTTGTTCTCATCCTTTAGTATGCTTCTTCCCTCATTTTTACTTGTAATCAATCTGTCTGAAACTCCCCCAGTTACACAGAGGCCTTTACCAGACACCAAAAGCTATTCTGCTCACAAAAACAACAGGCTTCCTTAAGCCTTAAGTTTTTTTAATTTGCCATTTAGGTCTCAATTTCTCTGAGAAATCTGGGAAGTCCTCTCCAATTTAACCCACTCTTTCATCTACCAATGTAAGACCCAACTACTTTTGCCCTTCAATTTTGTAATGATATAAAGGACACCTGGTTTATTATCATACAGCTCTTTATCATAAGGTGACCTACTTACATTCAGCTATTATAAAGCGTATTTGAGTCATAGGATCTGAACCATGTCAATATCCTGTATTAGGAGATTTTACTCAGCCCTGAATTTGCTCATATATCCAGCTACATATTTGCCTCTTTTTTTCTAAACTCTAAGTTTCTTGAGGGCACATGTATATTTGCTTTTATATCCTCCAAAACAATTCGGTGGAGAGACTGAATTGGATATAAAGAAGTTAGCAGAGATAAATTAGCAGAATAAGTGGATAATTGGAAGGTGCACCTGCATTTGGATACATAGGATTCAGGAGACAAAGCCACAGAGAATGGTGGTGTGAGGACACACTGGGGTTTGGTTAGTTAGTCCTCACTTATTTATCATGTCCAGCCTAACGGTCCCTGGAGGAAAGCTTGGAGACTTGTGGACCCCAGGAGGGCAAAGGCCACATCCATTAAATGGACCAATGTTTCCTCAGAAAACAATCCAGTGTTTTGCACATAGTAGGCATAGAATGAATATTTGTTGGATGATAAATGAGTGAGTAAAGTGAAACAAAGTCTGAGATATCTGCAATATGAAATATTCCTATCTTCTTTTCTGATATAGTCCAGGATATTTACATTAAACACATAGAAAACAGAAACTCCTGCCTAGACAGTTAGTGGCTTCCCCCAGATCTCATGGCCTGAAGAGCCACCAGCAGAACCCAAGATACCAATTCTCATACACTTTCGGGCACATATCTCTTTTTCTCTATCTCTAAAATGTTCTGAATCTTGTTCTTTTACGATTTATTTTGATTCTTAAAAATTCTTAACAAACTATATATGTGTGTGTATATATACATACATACACACACACACACACACACATATATACATGCATACACATTATGTCCTAGTCTTAGAGAATCAGTTAAGTTTAGAATTGAAGCTCAGTATTAAATGTGTATTACAATTAACAGACAGCCTAAAATTAGGCCAAGAAACACATATGCACAAATACATACACACACAGCCATTGAGCAAACAAATGGGAGGGGCATAGAATTAAGGTGTAGCTGGTATTAGACCTGGGTTACTTCAAATCCAAGAAATGAAAGAGTTGACTATGAGGAACCTCAGAAACCAGCTGCTTTCACTGTATCAGGAAAACTTTGCCCAGATTTCAACATGGTCCAGGGAACACAGATTGAATGCTTACAGGGATCCCAGCAAGCGCTGTCTCAGTCACTAGCAGAACCCATCAGGGCTTTTTTAAGATCACTTCACAGGAGCTAAGGAACACCAACTCTGCTTTAATTCTAAGCTTTCAGCCTGGTTTCACTTGCAAATATTTTCTTAGAAGTCTTCATTTTATGGATGGGAAAGAGACAATAGTCAATAACTGGCTGGCTCCTTTGTGGCAGATTCCAATATGGGACCCACATGACAGTAAATATTTTTTAAATGGGATGCATGGCAAAGTTTCAAAGAAATATTTGGACGTCTTCCCAGAAGACAGATTAGCTGGAGATGGCGGGCATCCTGCTGCAGGAAATCATGTTTTTCCTTTGAAGAAGAGCCTGGAAGATCATCTTCCTAACACTTGTCATAAAAGAAGGGATGTCATATAGTTAAGGCAGAGGATCAATCAGCACAGTGGGCACTGAGAACACAGAGTAATTGGTCATGAATATTTAAGACTGGGACCATGATAAGGGATCAGCTCACACAGAAGTGCATAGCTGGCCTTGCACAATTACAGTTTCTAGTCAAGCTACCTTATTCCAAAAACACATGCTATGTCAACCTCATCCTGTCCTTGGACTTCTCACCACTGAGCTCATTCTTAGGGGTCATTCTCAGAGTTTCTCCCAGGCCCGAGGAGAGCTCATATTAAACCTTGGCAAACAGGAGATTGAAAAGTTCAAGAAAACATGGTGAAGTCTTTGATCAAAAATAAATAAAAATTCTTTATCAATGACAACATGTTCAATCATACACAGTTGAAACAGCAGGATGACTTCCTGAGAATGCAAAGCCATGAATGCCTTCTCACTATTGTTCTTTTCTTCTGACCTGATGTCTCAGTAGAACTAACAAACTTGAACCCTGATGTTAAGAAAATATTCCAAATTAGTATTTCAATTGAGCAGAGTAAAGCTAGCCAACCTTTCCCAGACCCATGTTCCTATGCTCCTCCTTCAACCCTGCATGGCCCACCAACCTCTCCTCCCCTTTCAGGTGCTGCATGCTTCCCTTGTAGAGTACATATCTCTGAGAAAAGGAATAATTCCTATTTACCTTGGTATTCTGCCTCACCTCTCCAGAACTCCAGTGCTTTCTTTTATACACTGTAGACTTTCAATATTTTAATTAATTTAAAGTAATAGAGAATTTTCCATTATCAGAAATAATTTTATAATACAGAATTGGAAAAGAACTGTTAATACTGGATAATATTCTGTCTTCCATTAATCATAAAATGTTTCTTATGACAGAGAGAACTGAACTCTTATCAAGGCAGCAACATGGAGCAAAGCTGATGACACTCAGAGTCTCTCTTTTTTATATATATTTTTTATTTTTTGGTTTGGTTTGGGTTTTATTGTTTTGCTTTGTTTTTCAGGGAATCAACTCAGAAGGGCCCTGCCAAACCTAGGAGTGAGTTGATTGTTCCATGTGGGTCATGCAGTTAAATAATACTATTTGTAGTGATCCTTCCATTTCTGTTATTTGTAACTCTGCTTGTGCCAGTGGGTAGAGTAACAGGCCACATTGCTGCTCACAGTCATCCCATTTATCATATGAATGTGAGGAGTCTACCCCTAGATATTTCCCCAAACCAATGGGATGCTGTAGAAAACAGAGTATTTCTATGTCTGTTTCTTCTGGATATTCTCAGCTTACCAGAAACAGATTGACTGAGCCCTGAGGGTGGATTGGTCATTTTAAGACAATATTTGGGGCAGATAAGGCAAAGGAATAGAACTTAGGTCTTTCTAAATTTTGCTTGTCTTTCATGGGACTCTTTCTGATTACTACCACCTGCACTGATCCATCTCTTCATGTAAGTAGTACTTGGTTGTTTTCTATGTGTTCACCTAAGTTCTGAGCAGCTTGAGGTCAGAAACCAAGGTTGATGCTTTTTTGATATTGTGCTTGATATCTAGCATACTGATGGGCACAAAACAAGTGCTTAATATTTATGATGAGACATCTAAACACAATTTTACACTTTGACAAATTTGGTTATGGAAATAGTAACTGAGTCTTTTAGAATTTTCTATGAACAGAATAATTGATTTTCTTTGATCAAAATAAATTGATCAGAGGGTCCCTTAGAGAATTTCAGATATTCCTTTAAGGATTTGAGCATATTTCAAGACTTCACCTGACATATTTCAAAGAGATTGCAATGTAGTAGAAAAACTGGGAACAGACATAAAACACCAAGTGGTTTTGTATTTCTCATTATGAGGCCTACCCTGGGATGCCAGTAATTTCTAGTTCCTAAATACTTTCTTTCCTTTTGGGCCCGAATCATGTGAGTAGTATTAAAGTTCTTCGAGAACAGTGTTTGAGGTTATTCAGTTTTCTCCCCACTGTAATGCAGGCAGTTTATATGAAGTGAAATGGGAGGAAGAAGAAACAAAGAAACATCTATTTGATGCTACAGTTTCAGAGGAGGATTCCAAGGAGCAATATCCCAAATTCAGAAGCCCACTTTTTCCAGTGTTAGTAATATGTGTTGTTACCATGGAGGGTGATTTTATTAATGAGAATTGGAAAAAATAAACATATTTATAAGCTACATATTTGAGATGAACCCAGAGCTGATATGGTTTTAATGAACTTGAGCACTTTATCTTCCTGCTAATGGTGACATGGATTACCAAGCATGGGAGGAACTGTTTCACTCGTACCCTCATTGGAATTGAATTCTTAACAGATCACCTAGTTTATAATATCATATTTTATAAATAAAGAGATTGACTCCCAAGCATATGAAATGACTCCCCCAAATCACACAGGTAGTGATATTTCTGTGACAGAAGAATGCATTCTCTGTTCAAAGATTTCTAAGGGGAGAGAATATTCCCTTCTAAATTTTCAAAGACACATATGGGAAATTAGACATTTTCAATTTTTAATATCATGACTTCACAATCAGTATTTCTCATAACACTCACTTTTTTCCCTGTTTTATAATTAATTCTGTAGCTTTTTTAACATTTTTTATTGATTTATAATCATTTCACAGAGTTGTGTCAAATTCCAGTGTTCAGAACAATTTTTCAGTTATTCATGGACATATACACATTGTCACATTTTTTCTCTGTGATTTATCATAATATTTTGTGTATATTTCCCTGTGCTATACAGTGTAATCTTGTTTATCTATTCTACAATTTTGAAATCCTAGTCTATCCCTTCCAAACTTCTACACCCCCCCCAGTAAAAACAAATCTGTATTCTCTGTCCATGAGTCTATTTCTGTCCTGTAATTATGCTATGTTTTTGTTTGTTGGTTTTTGTTTTTTAGATTCCACATATTAGAGATCTCATATGGTATTTTTCTTTCTCTTTCTGACTTACTTCACTTAGGATGATATTCGCCAGGAGCATCTATGTTGCTGCAAATGGCATTATGTTCTCAGTTTTTATGGCTGAGTAGTATTTCATTGTATAAATATACCACATCTTCTTTATCCAGTCACCTGTTCATGGACATTTAGGCTCTTTCCATATATTGGCTATTGTAAATAGTGCTGCTATGAACATTGGGGTGCAGGTGTCATCCTGAAGTAGATTTCTTCTGGGTACAAGCCCAGGAGTGGGATTCCAGGGTCATATGGTAAGTCTATTCCTAGTCTTTTGAGGACTCTCCACACTGTTTTCCATAGTGGCTGCACCAAACTGCATTCCCACCAGCAGTGTAGGAGGGTTCCCCTTTCTCCACAGCCTCTCCAGCATTTGTCATTTGTGGATTTTTGAATGACGGCCATTTTGACTGCTGTGAGGTGATACCTCATTGTAGTTTTGACTTGCATTTCTCTGATAATTAGTGATATTGAGCATTTTTTCATGTGCTTTTTGATCATTTGTATGTCTTTCTTGGAGAGTTGCTTGTTTAGGTCTTCTGCCCATTTTTGGATTGGGTTGTTTATTTTTTTCTTATTGAGTCGTATGAGCTGCTTATATATTTTGGAGATCAAGCCTTTGTCGGTTTCACTTGCAAAAATTTTCTCCCATTCCGTAGGTTTTCTTCTTGTTTTATTTCTGGTTTCCTTTGCTCTGCAGAAGCTTGTAAGTTTCATTAGGTCCCATTTTTTTAATTTTCCTTTAATTTCTTCTAGGAGAAAATTTTTGAAATGTATGTCAGATAAAATTTGCATATGTTTTCCTCTAGGAGGTTTATTGTATCTTGTCTTATGTTTAAGTCTTTAATCCATTTTTAGTTGATTTTTGTATATGGTGTAAGGGTGTGTTTTAGCTACATTGTTTTACATGCTGTTGTCCAGTTTTCCCAACACGAATTGCTGATGAGACTGTCTTTATTCCATTGTATATTCTTGCCTCCTTTTTTGAAGATGAGTTGAACAAAAGTTTGTGGGTTCATTTCTGGGCTCTCTATTCTGTTCCATTGGTCTATATGTCTGTTTTGGTACCAATACCATGCTGTCTTGATGACTGTAGCTGTATAGTATTGTCTGAAGTCTGGGAGAGTTATTCCTCCAGCCTCTTTCTTTCTCTTCATTAATCCTTTAGCAATTCTAGGTCTTTGATGGTTCCATATAAATTTTATTATGATTTGTTCTAGTTCTGTGAAATATGTCCTGGGTAATTGTATAGGGATTGCATTAAATTTGTAGAGTGCCTTGGGCAGTCTGTCCATTTTAACAATATTGATTGTTCCAATCCAACAGCATGGAATATCTTTCCATTTTTTTAAGTTTTCTTTAATTTCCTTCATCAATGGTTTATAGTTCTCTGTGTATAATTCTTTCACCTCCTTGGTTAGATTTATTCCCAGATATTTTATTACATTGGGTGCTATTTTAAAGGGGATTGTTTCTTTACTTTCTTTTTCTGTTGATTTATCATTAGTGTAAAGAAATGCAACTGATTTTTGAACGTTAATTTTGTATCCTGCTACGTTGCTGAATTCTTCAGTCAGCTCTAGTAGCTTTTCTGTGGACTTTTTAGGGTTTTCTATATACAGTAACATGTCATCAGCATATAATGACACTTTTAAACCTTCTTTTCCAATTTGGATCCCTTTTATTTCTTTCTCTTCCCTGATTGCTGTGGCTAGGACTTCCAGGACTATGTTGAATAGGAGTGGTGTTAGTGGGCATCTTTCTCTTGTCCCAGATTTTAGTGGGAAGCTTTTGAGTTTTTCACCATTGAGAACTATGCTGGCTGTAGGTTTGTCATATATAGCTTTTATTATGTTGAGATAAGTTCCCTCTATACCCACTTTGGTGAGAGTTTTTATCATAAATGGGTGTTGAATTTTATCAAATACTTTTTCTGCATTGATTGAGATGATCATGTGGTTTTTGTCCTTTCTCTTGTTGATGTGATGTATTACATTGATTGATTTGCGTATGTTGAACCAGCCTTCTGTCCCTGGGATGAACCCCACTTGGTCATGATGTATAATCTTTTTTATGTGTTGTTGGATTCTATTTGCTAAAATTTTGGTGAGGATTTTGGCGTCTATGTTCATCAGTGATATTGGCCTATAATTCTCTTTTTTAGTAGTGTCTTTCCCTGGTTCTGTATCAGGGTGATGGTGGCTTCATAGAATGAGTTTGGGAATATTCCCTCCTTTTCAATCGTCTGGAAGAGCTTGAGAAGGACTGGTATGAGTTCTTTTTGTATGTTTCATAGAATTCCCCAGTGAAGCCATCCGGTCCTGGACTTTTATTTGTAGGGAGGTTTTTAACTGCTATTTCTATTTCCTTTCAAGTGATTGGATTGTTCAAGTGTTCAGTTTCTTCTTGATTCAGTTTTGGTGGACAGTATGTTTCCAGAAACTTGTCCATCTCCTCTAGGTTATCCAGTTTGGTTCCATATAGTTTTTCATAATATTCTCGTATGATATTCTGTATTTCTATTTTGTTTGTTGTAATTTCTCCATTTTTCTTTCTTATTTTGCAAATTTGTGCTCTCTCTTTTTTCTTCTTTGTGAGTTTGGCCAGAGGTTTGTCGATTTTATTTACTTTTTCAAAAAACCAGCTTTTGGTTTGGTTGATTTTTTCTATGGTCTTGTTAATCTCTATTGTATTTAATTCCTCTCTGATCTTTTTTATTTCCTTCATTCTGCTGCTTTTTGGGGCTGTTTGTTCTTGTTTTTCTAATTGATTCAGGTGGTGGGTTAACTTGTTTATTTGAGATTGTTCTTCTTTTTTGAGGAAGGCCTGTATTGCTATAAAATTCCCTCTTAGCACTGCCTTTGCTGTGTCCCATAGGTTTTGAGTGGTTGTGCTTTCATTATCATTTGTCTCAAGGTATTTTTTAATTTCAGCTTTGATTTCCTCATTGATCCATTGTTTATTCAATAACATTGTTTAATCTCCATTCTTTTCTTTTTTTCTCCTTTGTTTCTCTGTTGTTGATTTCCAGTTTCATGGCATTGTGTTCAGTAAAGATGCTTGAGGTAATTTCTATCTTCTTAAATTTGTTAAGGTTTCTTTTGTGTCCAAGTATATGATCGATCCTTGAAAATGTTCCATGTGCACTTGAAAAGAATATATATTCTATTTTCGGGGGGTGCAAAGCTCTGAAAATATCCACCAAATCTAGTTTTTCTATTGTAGTATTTAATTTCTCTTTTGCCTTGTTTATTTTCTGTCTGGAAGATCTGTCTAGTGATGTTAATGCAGTGTTAAAATCTCCAACTATGATTGTATTCCCATCAATATCGCCCTTTATCTCTGTTAGTAATTCTTGCATGTACTTAGGTGCTCCTATATTGGGTGCATATATATTAAGGAGTCTAATATCTTCATCTTGTATCACTCTTTAATCATTATAAAATGTCCTTCTAAATCTTTCTTTATGGCCTTTGTTTTAAAGTCTATTTTTTCTGATATCAGTACTGCAACACCTGCTTTTTTTGCTTTTCCATTTGCATGGAATATCTTTTCCATCCTTTCACTCTCAATCTATATGTGTCCTTCTCCCTAAAGTGGGTCTCTTGTATGCAGCATATTGAAGGTTCTTGCTTTATTATCAAGTCTGCCACTCTATGTCTTTTGACTGTAGCATTTAGTCCATTAACATTTACAGTAATTAATGATAGATGTGTGTTTATTGCCATTTTGAACTTATCTTTGCAGTTGAATTGGTATATCCTCTTTGTTCCTTTCTTCTTCCTTTTGTGGTTTGGTAATTTTCCTTTGTATTATCATGGATTTTATTTAATTTTTGTGACTCCCTTGTAAATTTTTGACTTGTGGTTACACTTTTTTGTAAATCTATTAACCTATACCCGTTTTTATTAAACTGATAATAACATGATCTCAAACCCATCCTACTGTTAAAAGAATTTTAAAAAGAAAAAAAATTCTATATTTCCCTGCCTCCCTCTCCCACTCTCAGTGATTTGTATGTCTTCTTTTATAATTTCGTGTTTTCTTTATTTGTAATTCATGAGTTATCACCTTCCCAGTTGTGAGTTTCTCATTTCTGTAGCATCCTGCTGCTTTTCTACTTAGAATAGCCCTTTTTAATATTTCTTATAGCATGGGTTTAGTGTTGCTAATCTCCTGCAGCTTTTTTTTGTCTGTGAAAGTCTTTATTTCTCCTTCTATCCTAAAGGATAGCCTTGCTGGATAAAGTATCCTAGGCTGCATCTTTTTATCATACAGGGTTTTGAATATATCTTGCCACTCCCTTCTGGCCTGTAGTGTTTGTGTAGAGAAATCAGCTGAGAGCCTTATGGGGGTTCCCTTGTAATTCACTCTGCTTTTCTCTTGCTGCCTTTAGAATCATTTCTTTATCCTTGACTCTGGCCATCTTGATTATGATATGTCTTGGTGTGGGTCTATTTAGATTCTTCCTGTTTGGGACCCTCTGAGTTTCCTGTACTTGTATATCTGATTCCTTCTTTAAGTTTGGGAAGTTTTCAGTCATGATTTCTTCAAAAACCTTTTCAATCCTCTTTGATCCTTCTTCCCCTCCTGGGACCCCTATTATGTGAAGATTGGGATACTTTATATTATCCCATAGGTCCCTTATGCTATTATCATTATTGTTTATTTGCTTATCTTGTAGTTCTTCTGAATTGGTGCTTTCTGTTGCCCTGTCTTCTAGATCACTATTTCGTTCCTCTGCATTAACTAGTCGGCTTTGCACAGCTGTTAGATCATTCCTCATCTCTGTCAATGAGTTTACCCATTCTGCTTGGCTCTTCTTTATAGCTTCAATTTCATTTTTGACATATTTTATTTCTCTAAGCACTATCCCTTTAAATTCCTTCAGCAATTTGATCACTCTTTTTTCGAAATCTTGATCTAGTAGGCTATCGATTTCTATTTCATTGAGCTTTCTTACAGGGGATTCCTCTTGTTCTTTTAATTGGGAAAGGTTTCTCTGCTTCTTCATCTTGCTCATACCTCTCTGTCACTGTGGTTTATGGAGTATCTGTTGTCTATTTTGGATCTTAAGTATTTTATCTATCTAATGCCTATTTAGGAATAGAACTTAGAAAAAAAGAAGAAAGAAAAAAAGAAAACAGAGAAAAATAGTAGAGAGAGAGAAAGATTTTTAAAAGAAGGGAGGAAGAGGGTCTGAAAACAATGTATAATAAATAATAGTAGAGCGGGTTGAAGCAAAGTATTGATCGGGTGGAGACGTCCTTTTAAAACTTTAAAAAAAAGGGGTGGGGAGATGAATATATGTGTTTGAAGCCTGTGTCTAATCAAAAACAGGATATCAAAACCCAAGAGAAATAGAAATGAATTAAGAAGTAAAAATTAAGAGAGTAATTGAAAATAGAACAGGTAAAAACAGATTTAAAAACAAAACAAAACAAAAACAAAAAACAAAAACCAAAAAACAAAAAAGGGGGGGTTGTCGGTGTTCTCTTGGAGTCTGTGTGCTTTTATTGTGAAGTCCTTCTGTCTTCTTCATGTTTTGGAAGCTCAGCTTGTTTTCATAGGCCTTCCATTGGCGCCCTATTCTGTGCTGCTCCCAGCAACTGTCGGAAAGCAGATTGCGCCTCCTCCTAACACGGGGTCAGATGCAGCTCTCCTCTGCTGCGGGCAGGCGGGTCACTGCCCCTCGGGATGCCTCAGTCAGATGTTGCAGACTGGCCAGGCAGGAGGGCGGGTCGTACCCCCTCCCAGCACCTCGGTCAGGGGCTGTGTTCCTGCCTGACAGGCGGGGGGGCCGCTGTCCCCCTGCCTGCACCGCCGGTAGCTCCGCTGCTCTGTGCGGCTGCGCGGTCCGCGCCGGCGCTCCTCCCTGGTCGGCGCTCCGCCCTGGTTGCCCTCCCCGGGTGGGCTTGGGAAGACTGAGGGTCAGCCTCATCCCTGCTCCGAGCCAAGACCCAGCTGCTTGTTTGTCTTTGTGGAGCAAGTTCTCTGAGGGACCAGGATGGAAGGATCCTATCTACCCCAGTCTGTAGGCCCATCTCAGTCTGGCCCTTGAGGCTGCTAAGCCCTTTGGTGCGGATGCAGGTTTCGCCCCCGCCCCCGCCTGGGTGCTCAGCGCCGGAGGATATGGCGGCTGTGCCTGAGCCCCGCCTCTCTTCCCCTGAAAACTTTCCGCGGGTTTTCAGAGATGGAGGTATGCACCCTTCCCCCTAGAGCACATCAACCTTGCTGTTTTACGGAGGGCCCAGTTTGTTCTGTCCTGTACTCCCACAGCCACGGCACCCAGCCCCTTGCAGTCCCCCAGAGCTGCCTCCGTGCAGCCGCCCCCGTCCTCCGCCCGGCTTGTGCAGCCTGGCCCTGCCCGCCGCTGCCGGCCCACGTCTCAGGCTGGGTGTCAGGGGGATGCTTTGTGCCCGTTTAACTTAGTTTTGTCAGACAAGGGCTGCTCTGTACAGATCCGAGCCTTTGAGGCTCCCCCTCCATCCCGCTGGCCTCTCAATTGGAGACGGGAGACCCAGCGAGCAAGCGCCAGTTCTCCTTTGCCACTCCCTCCACGCGGGACCCGTCCCGCGCTGCTTTGCCTTTTGTTCTTTCTTTTTTCCTTTTCTCCTACCACATTTTTGGTGTCTTTATCTTTTGAAGAGGGCGATGATCTGTTGGAGTTCCGCAGGTGCTCTTGTTGGCTGAGTGGGTCTGTAGATGTGTGTCTTGGTGTATTTGTGGGAGAGGCTGACTTACAAGCGTCCTTCTACTCCGCCATCTTGCCTCCTTCAATCTTAATTCTGTAGCTTTTATCTTCCCCTCCAGGTTGTAGTCAGTTTGAGGACCAAACCCAAATATAAATTACCTTAAAAGATCTGTCCATAAACTCATACTCTCATCTGTCTCACACTCATAAGCTCAATAAAAATTCTATCGATGACCGAAGGAAAAAATGCTCTTTCAGCCTTTCCTCCAAGGCTCAGGAAGGACAGCTGTCAGCTCAGAATGTAGTGGACAAATAGAGAATAGAGCAGTGTCACAAAGACAGCCTTCTTACTCCTTTTTAGTGTAATTCAATCCATAGTCCTAATCAGTCTCTGTCAGGCACATCTCCATCTCATATAACACAGTTGTGCCATTTATTTTCATTTATACAAACTGATCATATATGCTTCAAATGCTGAGGTTTTTAGTCTTTATTTTATTCCTTTGAGAGGTTCCTGTAAAAACTTTTTTTTAATGGGAATGTGATCTCAGCAATCCTGAGATAGAGATGTTGCCTAATTGAATCAGAGTGTTGAGGATGATTGTGCAAAAAGTCTCAGTTAAATATCGGGTGGGGATGAGAGTAGGGGTTAAATGAGTATAAAAGACATTTTAAGTCCCCCGAATTCCTGAATCTGCATTAATTTTATGTTTGTTCTGCAAGGCTCCTTGTTAGTTTTCAAAGGAAGGCCACTCAACTGTAGAAGGAAATAAGCAGGGCAGTAGACAGGTAGACTGGCAGTTTACTAGCCATAAAACCCTCTTTAAGAGTAAAGCAAGACCCCTCTGCCACGGTATTCCCTCCCCATCTTGAGGGTAATGATTTATAAGATGTGGATGCTCTTGGAGGCCCAGAATCCTTACTTAAACCTCTTTGTTTGATACAACTATAAACTGCCACATGGCCCTGCAGCCTTTCTAGGCATGAAGGGGCAAAGTCCACAAATGGACCAACACCACCTCCCACGCAGGGTCATTTCCTTCCTACTTTTGTGCTTCTGTAAAATGGCTTGGTTCTAGGAAAATGAATCTTACTCCTAAAATTCCATTGGTTCCCAAAAGCTCACCCCTGAATAGTCTATTTCTAACACCTATTTTGCATATGGTGCAAACTTAATTGAAACCTAAAATCCTATAAAACCCTCTGTAAACCTACAGACAGGGCCCAGAGCTTGGAGTGTTAACTCCTCTGGGCCCATTGGCATAATTAACCTGAGTTCTCCAACCCTCCAAGCATTGTTTGTTCTCTCAATGGGATTCAGGTTTCTGTAACAAGCACACAGTGTAAGAAAAGATCAAGAGATTTCTGTGTATGAGTTAAACTCTTTGATGCTCCACTGAGTCTTCCTTTAGCATCCAACGCACATCTGTAAATAACGTTACTCAGGATATACATGTGAGAAAGCGGAGGCCTGACACAAATACTGTACTTCCAAAGTCCCTTGCATGTGGACCTGGACAGTCCTAAGCCTCTCTCCCAACTCTTGAAAACAGACCCCTGCTTTTATAGCCCATGAGAGGTGTGCAGCAGTGCCCTGCTGCCCACTCTCAGCAGCCCCCTTCCCGACTCCCAAGAGAAGGACAGGTAAGTTTTAAAACATAAGCTTATCTGTTAACTTTCTTGAATAAATTTGCCTTGCCAAAAACTTTTAAAAGTCAGTGAAAAGATATCAGTATGAACATTTTAAATTGCAAATATGTGACCAATATAAAATAGGCAGTGTTCACTGCTTTCCAAGAAGAAATGAAATGGCATGTATTTTTTTCAGACTGTTAGGTCTGCTAAACCTAAGTGCTAGGTTGAAGCACACAGAAGCAACCAAACTGCAGTATAATTAGTTAACAATTTCAATACCCTCCGTGTGTTGAGGTTCCACCTCCTGAGACCCCAAAATATTCTTTTGTTTGTGAGTGCCAAGATGACTTTCTTTTGCCCCTGGCTTTCCTAGTCAATAGCTTCACCCTTGATGGAATATGAAATGGCAGCCAACCACACAAGTAACTGGGTCTGTGTGATTTAAGAATATAAGCCATGACATATATGATGTTACTCTTAGTTCAGGTAGTGAAGGGGACACAGTTGTCAGTGAGTGTACGGTTGAATTATGGAACTTACACATACTTACCCATCTACTACATGTTAGAATTAAATTTATGATTCTTTGAATCTTGTCCTGTTTTTATTCGTTTGGAAAGGTGTTCCAACATGTCCAGCCTAACATGAACATTCTCACTTTGAGAGTGATTTCATTTTCAATGATTTAGATTTGCTGTTAAGATTTGCTTTTATAAGACCACTCCCCTCCCCATTGCTATTACACTCTTCTGAATCCTCAGATGGAAAAATCTAACATTAGTTAAAATGAAAACGGCCCTAGTCAATATTACTGGAAAAAGATATCATGTCCTCCAAGGTTTGTTTTTGTCTTTTAGAATTTATTTTTTAGAGCAGTGTTAGGCTTACAGCAAAATTGAGAGTAACTGTACAGTCTCCATGAAATGGGAACCCTCCTACACTGCTGGTGGGAATGCATTTTGGTGCAGCCACTATGGAAAACAGTGTGGAGATTCCTCAAAAGACTAGGAATAGACTTACCATATGACCAAGGAATCCCACTCCTGGGCTTATATCCAGAAGGAACCTTACTTAAGAATGACACCTGCACCCCAATGTTCATAGGAGCACTATTTACAATAGCCAATACATGGAAACAGCCTAAATGTCCATCAACAGATGACTGGTTGAAGAAGATGTGGTATATTTATACAATGGAATACTACTCAGCCATAAAAACTGACAACATAATGCCATTTGCAGCAACAGGGATGCTCCTGGAGAATGTCATCCTAAGTGAAGTAAGCCAGAAAGAGAAAGAAAAATACCATATGAGATCACTCATATGTGGAAGCCAAAAAACAAAAACAGAAACAAAAAATCAAAGCATAAATATAAAACATAAAGAGACTCATAGACATAGAATACAAACTTGTGGTTGCCAAGGTAGCAGAGGGTGGAAAGGGATAGACTGGGATTTCAAAATTATAGAATAGATAAACAAGATTATACTGTATAGCACAGGGAAATATACACAAGAGCTTGTGGTAGCTCACAGAGAAAATAATGTGACAATGAATATATATATGTTCAAGTATAACTGAAAAATTGTGCTCTACACTGGAATTTGACACATTTTAAAATGATTATAAACCAATAAAAAATGTTAAAAAAGTGCACAGTCTCCATATACCCCTGCCCCCAACTCATGTACACCCTTCCCCATTATCAGCATCCCCCACCAGAGAAGTACATTTGATACAATTGATGAACATACATTGATGCATCATTCTCATCCACAGACCATAAGTAGTTTGCATTAGGGTTCATTTGGTGTTTTGTACATTCTATGATGCATCAACCATTATAGTATCATCAGAGTGTGATAATGTACCGTATTATCACTGACCTGAAATCCCTATGCTCCACCAAAATTCACTTTTCTCCACCTATACATGTCTCCTTCCCACCTTACCCTTGGCAGCCACTCATATGTTTACTGTCTTCATAATTTGGCCTTTTCCAAAATGTCATATCATTAAAATCAGTCTTCAGCCTTTTTGCATTGGCTTCTTACACTTAGCATTATGCATTTAAGTTCCCCCCATTACTTTTTATGGCTTGATAGCTTATTTCTTTTCAGTGTTGTATAATATTCCATTATCCTTCCAAGTTTTTTAGACTGTGTGGGTATTTTCCTGAAGTGTCTTGAAATTAGTGATATTTTTGTTTTGTTTTCTGGGTTCAAAGGGTGGAAATATTTTAATATGTAGAAGATTCTTGCTTAAGCCAGTTTTTCAAATTAATAAACAAGGTTTTTTTTAATTTAAAAATTCTCTTGATGGTACTTGAGTATTTTTATATTCCTTTTTGATTTTTTTAATGCTCATACAAAAATAGCCTGTTTAGTCTAATCTCTGAAATTTATTTAGTGTCTCTCACATTGAAGTTCAAATTTTTTTGTTTGTTTCTCATTTCCAGCATCCATCTAGCATACACTGATATCATCAGGGAAAATGTACACTGAAGATTGAACCCAGGACCTCATACATGCTAAGTAATCACTCTACCACTGAGCAACCCCCTCCTCCATCAGCATGATTTTCATTGTCTTCTATAGAGGATGTTCTTCTCTGCTTTCCTGACTTGGGGAGTACAGGATGCTCTGCAAACAATTCTGATCTGTGACCACTCAAAAGAAATTTGGGAGGTCCAATTATAGCATACAGTTTATTTAACTAGTTGTAGAATGCATTGTCATTTCTGTCATGTCTGCTTTCTCATTACTGCCTTTCCTTTTTTTGCTATTGCCCACTTGTATTTTATTTCCCATTTATATTTTATAAATTTGCTGTATACATTTATTATGATTTAGTTGTGTTTTTCCCCCTTCTGCTGTTTAAAGTAATGTCTTTGGCAGACATAACAACTTATCTTTCCCTTTCTGGACTATTAACATTGATCTTAATTAAAATTATGCTTAACTCCAAACACTGGATCTGTCTGCTAAGTTCTTATCAGTGCTGCTCATTTAGAAACTGAACAAAGGGTAATAATAAACTCCCTGTTCTATGATTTCCCCTCATTTAGGATTCCACTCAATTGCAACACAATTTAAATTCACTTCTTCAATGCTGTTGTGAATCTGTGTAAAGGAAATGAATAAAAATGAGTTGTCAGAGCTTCAACCTTGACCTTTCTTTTTGCCTATTTGTGCTGTATGCTGTCTTTGATATGGGCCACGTGACTTGGCTTCTCCCTTTCCAGACCGTGCATCTCATTTCCTGCTTCTCTGATTTCAGGTTTCCTTGTAATTCTTACTTATCTATTTCATCCTGTGGCCATTTCTAAGGCTCTGTTCCACAGTGCCTACTCCTCAGTCAGCAGCATCTTTCAGAGACACAGCTTCTGTTTCCTTTCTCTTTCCAGATCCATGCAGGTGACAGATCTATCTCTGTCCACCTATGATGGAGACTACATTCTTTACTGTCCAGTAGCATATTCCCTTTGATTGTCTCTTAAGTATACAGAGTTGTGAGCATATTTGAACTTTCCTTCTTTCCTTCTGTCAAATTCTTGTCAGCAGTTTTACACACACACACACACACACTCTTCCCCACCAACAAACTTCTGCATATTATAAGCAGGAGTTCTTCAGGCTTCTGCCAAACAGTGTGGACTTTGCAGACTGGTGGGGCTAGGTTTGAACCATACATGATCACTTTGGTTGAGTTTCTGGATTAGTTAAAATTAGTTGCCAGTTACAGAGACTGCAAAGAAATGTGGCATAAACAAAGTGATGTTTGTTTCTCTTTCACATTTAAAAAAAGTTTCTAGAGAGACAATCCAGAACTGGTATTATGATTTCACAAATCTCCTGAGACTTAGGCTGGTTTCACCTTTTAGGTTCACTAAACATCAGATGAGGCCCTCAATCTCATGGTCCTAGATGGAGCTTTATCCATCACATGCAGTGTAGAAAGGAGGAAGGAAGGAAGGGAAAGAGATAGAGGAATGCAAGAATCTATGGTCTCTTAAGGAAATTTCCCAGAGGCTGTCATACACTTCCTGTCACACCTCATTGGCCAGAATTTAGTATTATGACCTCACCTACCTGGAATAGAGACCAGGGAATATTGTCCTTATTCCAGACAATACTCAGCTGAAATGTGGGTGGTTCACGTCCTTAGAAAGAAAGGGGGAAAGGAGCATCAGAGTAGCCAAATACCGGTTATTCTATACCTCTTTTTTCTTGACTATAATTACCCATCTCAAAGGAGCCTTAGGATTATTATGAAAGCATCTAATACAGAATCTAGCATAAAACAAGTTTTCAGTTAATGTTAGTTAATATCCCTCCTTATTCCTTTTTTTGTGAATTTTCTCATTTCCCTGCTACCCCATCATTGGCATCCAAATTGTATTTCAAATACTTGCCCCAGTTGATGGTACTAAGATGTAGTCTTGTACCTTTTCATGAGAGGGAGCAACAAACACATTATTATTCAATGTCAGCATTTACTTTTTAGCTTAAAGTGTGGCTAAGATTTAAGACATAGCTCTTGGAATCAAATACACCTAGATGTGAATCCTGGCTCTGCCGCTTAGTCAGTGTCTTACCCCAGCCTCTTGCTCCCTCCATTTCCTCATCTGTGACCCAGGGGTAAGATTCAGGT
The DNA here is from genome assembly GCF_048564905.1 of Vicugna pacos. Classification (NCBI taxonomy): domain Eukaryota; kingdom Metazoa; phylum Chordata; class Mammalia; order Artiodactyla; family Camelidae; genus Vicugna; species Vicugna pacos. The sequence continues at coordinate 3,526,648 of NW_027328737.1, forward strand.
ATGAGGATTAAATTAAAATAATATAGAGAGAGTACCTGACAAAGTAAGTGGTAGTTTTTCTTATCTTTTTCAATTTGGCCTAATCTGGGTGAACCTTTTTAAAAATGAACTCTTATTCCATTAAAAAAAAAGTTTTAAAATTGGTCATCTCCATACATATCCAAATGAGTGTTGTTAAATTGTTAGTCAAACCTTTTGATAATTGTCTCCAAAATCAGTTTAAACCCAAATAGCAGCAAAGTCTTTCTTCTATTTTTTTTTAAGAAAAAAACAGCATAGCTGAGCCTTAAACTTAGCCTTGATTTGAATGATTTTTGGCAGATCCACTCTTAGAAGCAGAAATATATCCACCAATGAGTCTATTTCATAGTATTTTTCCCCCAGTGGCTAGTTGTTAAGCCCCTACTGTGTGCCAGAAAATGTGCTAGTTTCTGGGGACATATTGGTAAGCAGAAATGCACATGATTCCTGCTGCTGTGGAAGGTGCAGGTACTGAGGGAGACAGCTGAATCAATCACTGCAAATAAATGAAAAATTGCCATTTATAAGTTGTTAGGAAGGAGATGTACAGGTGATGTGAAAGTATGTGCAAACATCTTATGATCCGAGGTTGAATGGTGACTTTAGGAACAAAAATTGGCCAGTGAGTTGAAGTAAAGTGATGTTATGGGCATATGGTTTGAAATGAGCTCAGACACAAGGTGAGCCTGCCCTCAGCATGGACCAGAACATGCCACAGTCTCCAGCACACTCCAAAGTATGCATTTCATGATTTGGGGCCGTCTTTAAAATAAGTGCCCATGATATATAACTTCTCAATGTTATACTCTGAAAGGGGCTATATAATTTAGGAGTAATCTAATTATTTCATAATTTATTCATGCTATAATGATAAATATTAAATTCACATACTTTTTTTTTTTGATACACCAAGCAGAGGCATCTGAGAAAATTGGCTGTAAAGTAGGATCTTTTCAGAGAGTGTCAGAGTGTTGATCTGCATTACCCATAGTTAGAATTTGAATTTGAAGCCATTTGGCTGAATGGGGTGGCATAAGAAACACTGTTGGCAGAAGAATAGGTAGCCCACAAAGTAGCAGTGGAGGATGACCACAGGATGAGAGGTGTGAGCAATGTGTTCCAGACAGCAGCAGGACTGTGCTTGGGATGACCCATCTCAGAGCCAGCAGACGGACCCAATGTCCCATCTCTCCAAGGCATTCCAGGTACACATACACAAGCAGTGGGGTACCATTTCTCCTTGTCCTGTCCAGCTGAGCTAATGGGGCATTCTTTGGGGGAAATGTGGCCTCTCTGGTCTCTTTTAGGGTTTTGGAAGTTGGCTGGGAGGCTCTGCTCCCATGTAACATGTTAGGGAATGATTGAGCCTCGGGGGAAGAGCTGCCTGCCATTGGACTGTAGGTGGTTTCTTGTTCTGAACTGATAAATTTAAGATGAATTTCATTCATCTAAAGATTTTTAAGTTCATCTCTCTAGGCAAACCTAAATGAGTTTCAGTTAAATGAGTTACCAAGATAGGCAACTGAGCAAGGACTTGTCTTCCAAAAGCATTTGTGAGTCATGATGCAGTTTCTAGAGGCATAGTGTTGTGCATGGTGGGCAGGTTCACAGCCTTCCCCAAGAGTATTTATGCTAGGTATTTACCATAAGGGGTCACAAGCCTTTCACTTTCACCTTCCCAGGAATGCCATTGGAACTAGGAATTTCCCCAGCTCTTCAATTGCTCTGTATTTGGAATTCCTCCCTCAGGGTGCAGCAAACTTGTTTTGACCTCAGGGACTTCTCAATTGTTCTTTGTCTAGAACATTCTTCCCCTAAGAATCTGAATGACTGCTTCCTTCTCAATGGAAGGTCAGCTCCAGGGTGACCTCAGGGATACTTTCCCTAATATCTACATAAAGTACCACTGCCTGCCACCATCATAGTCCTTCACACCTGGGTTCATTGCTTGCTGACTTGTTCATATTCTGTTCCCCCAACACAGACACAAGAATATAAGTTCTGTGAAAGCATGGTTCTTGTTTCCCTTGTTTATCTGTTCTTAAGCCTGGTAGAGAATAAACTTCCCAACCTGCTGCATGTGATAGTAGGCAAAAAGTTTAACCCTTTGGACATAAATGGGGATAACATCACCTTTGCTTCCTGCTTCATAGAAAAAATGAGGACCTGTATTTTGGGTGCTGAAGATACTTTTTCTCCCTGAAACTTGAGATTAATTTGTTTGATTCCATATATATATATATATATATATATATATATATATATATATATATATATAAACAAATATCAATGCCATTTACCCAATTACATGACCCAAAAAGACTTAGAACACATTATGTGCTTCTCTTTGCTTTGCTTCCCACTAAACTACTTCTTAAACAATAGTAATCAGTTTGTCCAGAGGCCATAACCTTAAGGTTCCTCTTTTCAACGCCCTTCCATCACAGCCTCTTGATTGCCTTGTGTCTTTCCAGGACCACTGCTAATTGTCTTCTAACCAGTAGTTCAGTTTGTAGTCTTTCCCCTCTTCCACCTCCCAAATTTGCCATCCACACTGCAGGAAAATAATTGTTGTGGAAGGCAAATTCCACACCAATACTGCTTAGTTTAATAATCATGTAATGACTTGCTTTGCCACAGGATCATGTCCAAACGCCTTGGAAAGCCATGTAAGACAGTCTTCCTCTGTGTGCTTCTGCAACTCTCCAGCTTCATCTCTTGCCCCTCTGTCATTTCTAAATCATCAGTGCACACAACATGGACACAATGTGCACAGTCCTGTGCCATGCACCAACCATCTCATACTGTTTGCAGTGCACAGAGGAAGATTTCCAGGTGGCTTCACTCCCCTCTATCAGTGGTGTTCACATTGCCTTGTCAAACACCTGCCCATCTTTTAAGAGTCAGTTCAAATATACCTATTCTTAAAGACCATTCTAAACCCTTGCCCTCTGCCCACCAGTTTCAAGAGCTCCTCATTTCTTTCTCTGTACTGCCTCTGAGCCTTGTAGTACACCTATTATAATACCCATGGCAGAGATTATCTCTGCCTCCTCCTCAGTGCTCCTTCATGGTCAAGTTATTTTATTCATCTCCCAAGCTTCCTGGGCCAGGCATTATACTTGGCATGTAAATCAATATCTGGAAAAGAACGAAACAACCAAATTCAGTGTACTTATTATCTAGTAGAGAGCTTCAATCAATAAAATAGTTTTGACTGATATTTGAAAAATTGAAAGATCTCCTTGAAAGTTAGAGGTAGGAAGAAGGGATATTGTATTTATGCTGTTAAAATATATCAGTTGAATGGCCAAAATATTTTGTCAATGAGCAACTTTTAAGTGAACATTTACTGTGTTCAGAGCTCTGGATTTGGTCATTTGCAGGGGATGCTTGAGATAGCTTTTGGACATTTCTGAAATGACTCTGGCTTTATCATTTCACTGGGTCAAAATGTTAAATGGTCATCACAGGTTCTCAGCTTCCAGGAAGTTTAGAACAAAGTGCCTGAATGTTTTTTCATCCACTACCCTCTAAAAGGATTTTGAAACACTGTGTCCTTTCCTCATCCATTTAAAAAGATAATATCTAAAAATTTTATCTTGACTTTAAATCATTACAAAAGATGATGCTTCTGACTTTATAAATATTGATTTATGAAAACCACTCTTTTTAATGTACACAATGGAAGCTAAATTAAATACCAGAGTGATTTTGTATCTACCGTGTCATCATATTAAAAAAAACACATTATAAACAAACTCTTCTTGAAAAGCCAATAATTTTACATAGTTGTTTCCCTTGTGGAACTCATTTCATTCCTTTTCTCCTATAAAACTTAATCCTCATATAACATTCTTATGTTTGATATATTTTGTTGATTACAAGTGCATTCTTAGCTCACTCTCATCCATGTAAACCCACCCCTTTGCTCAGGATACCTGCTAGACATTGGTTAAACATCAATTTCACCTTTCCTGTCTCTTACTTCAAGAGACAGAAAAGGTCTTCACAAAATTGGGAAGGAGGAAAAAGAAAAGTAGAAAAGGAAATCAGTGCAGGATCTGACTTTTGGTGAAGGAGCCATAAAGGGGAAAACACTTTTTTACTGGGGCACACACAGAGAGATCAGTTGGGATTGAAGGAGATTCAATGATGGTGAGAGAAGGGCACAGCCTATGCATGGCTGACAGAACTGAAAGAAACCAGCACAAAATATCCCTGTAATCAATCCCCAGACCTTGACTTGAGCTGCTGATGCTGAGCTAGGAAGGTCTGCTGAAGCTGAGGGAGAGAGCTGAGGCTGATGGCACAGACTGAGTCTCATGGGTTTGGAGTGTGCTGTTTTCTGCGATTGGTAGTGTCTACAGAACAGAACTGCCTGGGACCTGAATTCAAAAAGCAAAATTGCTGATGAACATGGTGTGGATTACCTAGATATCTCATAGACATATTCACTATCTCTGCAGGTCCAGGGCCAAATTTGGCATTTTTGCAATAGAAGAGAAGCAGGGCTCTATCAGAACCATCATAATTTTGGTCTGAAGGACCCAGGGGAAGTTCAGGTTGAAATCAGAAACCATGGCCAAAGAATCTGCTCATTTCATAGGCACAACTGTGATTTTTATTGGGTTCAAGGAAGAGGTTGTGGATATGCTCTGTGGTTGTCTTGGTGGTCCCATGCCACAAGGAAAAGAGAGCCAATAGCAGAGATCTGGGTGCACAGAAGGGGAAGTTGAAGCCTTTCCATCAGCTTTGTCTACCACATGCAAATGTGACAATAGGGATGGCACTGACCTGGTACTGCACTGAGGACACAGCTGGGGGACTGAAAGATCATTAGAGCAGGCCCTAGTGCATGACATCTTTAGATTTGTTTCCACTGGTGTTTTGGTGTAGAATTTGGACATTCCCATGGCAATAGAAAGGACAAAGGAACTGTCATGAGTATGTATTGGAAATATTTCAACACCACATTCTACAGCCTGCACCCCAGAAATGGTTTTGAAGTCTTAATTCCAATAAAAGGAGGAGCCCTAGCCACTCTCCAATCTGTGATAAACACCTAATCAAAATGAGGCTCTGCTAAACAACAAAAGTAGATTGTGTTTTCCACAACAATAACCACATCAGCAATCATAGAAATAACAGGCAATGCACTTACAAGTATGACATGGCATCACACCATACCAAAAACAGATCTCACAGCAATATCATGGAACTGTGCACAGCCAACATAGGAAATCTTCCACTTAAAAAAAGCCCTTCAAGTCTAAAATAGATAACTGACAATCTTAACCCATAAAGATAGAGAGATATAATAAAATGAAAAAGAAGAACCATTCCCAGACCCAACCTCCATCACAATTGGAAACTGAACAAAAAATAAATTAAAAAAGGAAGCATGTGAACACCCTTTACAGATCAGACTGAAATAACAATTAGATAATGACTACTTCTTAAAAAAAAGTTTTGGTTTTCTAAAATGTATGAATTTTCAAAGCCACATTTTATATTCTCCACCACCTTTTTCTTGTCAATGAGCCTGAGTAAGGTGTTCACTCAGTGACCAAGAAGATCTCAGGTGTTGTCAGCAGGACCTAAAGCAAGCCTCTTCCTACTTGCTTCATCAAAAGATAATTGACCTATAGTTCCTGCCACTGAGCAGAGAAAACAGGCAGTGAAAAGACATTCAACATTGTTAGTCATCAGAGAAATGCAAATTAAAACCACAGTGATATATTACCTCGTGTCTATCAGGATGGCTATCATCAAAAAGACCACAAAAACACAAACATTTAACAACAATGTGGAGAAAAGGGAACCCATATATACTGTTGGTATATAGTTTATACAGAGACTAGTGTGTGAGAGCTGAGTCCTGGAGGCCTGTGATTTATCCAGGAGGTCAAGTTATTGCAGGCAGCATGTGCTGCTTGAAACCAGTTTTCAGCCCTGGCTGTCCACGGGTATCAGTCTCCCTAGGAGCTGAGTCCCCCAACATCACACACCCCCACTCAGAGATTCTGATATAATTGGCCCAGGCAACCAGATTTGAAAGCTTCCCACTTGATTCAATGTGTAGTCACATTGAGAGACACTGTGAGCAACTAGTTCACTCTGGGATAGTCAGTATAGTTTTTACACCCAAACTAGGAACAGTAGGAACAATAGAAATGCAAACTATTACAACCACTATGGAAAGCAGGATGGTGGCTTCTCAAAAAACAAAAAATAGAACTAATATATGGTCTAGCAATTCCACTTCTGGGTATTCATCCAAAGTAAATGAAAACATTAACCTAAAAAGATATATGCACCCCAATGTTCATGGTAACCTTATTTACAATTGCCAAGATTTGGAAGCAAACTAAGTGTCCGTCAACAGATGACTGGATAAAGAAGTTGTGGTATATATAAAATGGAATATTACTGAGCCATAAAAAATTGTAATGTTGCCATCAGCAACAATATAGATGGACATGGGGAGTATTATGCTGAGTGAAACAAGTCAGACAGAAAAAACAAATACTGCAGAATATCACTTATATATGAACTCTGAAGAAGAAAACTAGTGAACATAAGAACAACAACAACAAAAAGCAGACTCACAGGTACAGAGAACAAACAAATGGGTATCCATGAGACAGGGAAGAGGGGAGGGCAAGACTGGGGTAGGGGATTAAGAGGTACAAACTACTACATATAAAACAAATAAGCTACAAGGATATGCTGTACAGCAGAGGGAATATAGCTGATATTTATAATAACTATAAATGGAGTATAACCTTTAAAAACTGCAACCTGAAACTTATATAATATTGTACATCAACCCTACATCAATTAGAAAAACATTGAAGACCATTTTGCCCCATGTGACCCAGGTCCCTCCAGTTTTACCTCCTTTTCCTATCTGTAGGGTTCAGTGTCATCATCTGTTAAATACGGTACTCAGGCTAGAAGGCCAGCTGTACTTCAAGAATCCCATAAATCTACTGAAAGCAAACTAAATGATCAAATGAGAAACCTCAACCCCAGCATGAACAATCCTTACTGCTGGCAGAAGTTTCATCTCCACCATGATGAAATGAGGACTAAATAGTGCACACTTGTTCCTTGATTTCATGGACAGGAAGACACAGCTAATTTTATGTGAGATTTAAGAAGTAGGGAGAACAAGACACATACTGCACTAAACTTAATACTCTCATCTGCCTTTGCTTTCCCTTCCTTGCACATTTACTGAAGGTGAGATGTGTTTAATTAAGGTTATATACCAATAAAAGCCAAATTATAATTTTCTTTTACCCATCAAATTTGTCTATATAGAAAATGTTTTCCAATAATAAAAATAACATTTATTAACCATAAAATTTCAAATAATTTTAAAACACAAAGAGTAGAAAGTAAGAGTTATACATCTCTTGCACAGATATATTTTATTTCCTTTAAGGAGTTTAACAAATATCATACAAAATCTTTTCTTATATACATACATAAAGTATATTTTAAATAAAATGAAATAATACTATGTGTAAATTTTACAACTTGCTTTTTCACTTGACAATATATACTGTAGACATCTTTTCATTTGAATTTACATTGCTTTACCTCATTATTTTTAAAGGCTGAGTAGTATTCTACTGTCCAGATGAAATAAACTGTATTAAGCCTTCACTACTTAGCCTGGCCCTCTCCTCCCTAAGGTTCAGGTCCCTGCATCTATGAAGGGAAGACATGGTCTGGGGGAAGAGCAGGTTTTGCAGACAGTGGTGAGCAGGCAGGGAAGCAGGGCCAGCTGACTGCCACTTTTTGCCCCTCCCCTCTGGCTTTCAGCAACACTTCCTCATCCTACAGTTACATGAACTGCCTTTTTCTCCTTTCAAGTTTCAAAATTCCCTGCACTCAAAGAATTTCGGAGAAACATTACATGAGTATTTTATGATTGTTCATTTCAGATTCCTCCTTCTCTCTACAACAACACATCTGGCACTAATTTAAATACTCATGAAGCAAGACCAGCGACCTCACAGAAAGCAAGAGGGGAAGGATCCCCTTGATCTTTCAGTCAACATGGAGGGTTAAAATTGTCCAATTTAAAAATACAGCTGGGCAAATAAGAATAAGAGATACTAAAATATTTAAATCAAATACTTCTGGTTAACTGAGTCATATTGCCAAACATTTAAGTCATCCTCACTCCAAAAAAAAAACTTTATCAGGAATCTGGCCCTTAACAAGTCCTATAAAACAGAAGTCAAATAGGACTGGCTGCAGACTGATGGTAAGAGTCTATTTTTCTCAGAATGCTGGGCTTTTAATTCCAGAATGAAATCCAAGCATGTTACCCCAGCAGCTTATACCTTACACAGGAGATGGTGGACATCGATGGGACAGTTCTGTATTACTTTGTCAACAACATCTGAGATGGATTCCATAAAATCTGGGTTGGCAAACTGAATTTTATACAGATATAAAAGAAACATTACACATTTCTATCAACAACTTTTTAAAAAAGTAACTTTAACAAATACAGAATTCACTATGCCTTTAAAACTGTCACATTGGAATGAATGTGTCAAATTAATCCAAGTGACCGTACATGGAGTGATGGTGACATGTCCCCTCAAGAGATGAAATGTGTGGGTTTAGAGAGGGAGAATATCAAACACTAACAAAGACAGACCAGCACCGCGTTAGAATACACAGTGACTCACACATTTTATGAGATTTTAAAAAGCAAGTGCTCAGTGTATGTGACGTGTAATGAAAAATATTGTGAGTAGGTAATGAGCATGTGATGTATAGACACTAATGTCATGAAAAAGTTAGCCAGGATATAAGAAAAACCTAGTCAGTGACTCACACTGTAAATCTGAGCTAGAAGACTGGGAAGGGGGTAGGGTGGTGGCTTCTAAGTGAAACAATCAATACGGTAACAATCATGTTATTGAGTAAAAAATCTTACATTCAATTCCACAAGTGAAATAAGCTGAAGTATAAGTAATTCAGTTACAAAATTCTGCAATATGCTTTAAAAATCATGGAAAGTGTTGCTCAAGGGAAGAAGAAGTCACCATGCAGTTGTTCACTGGGCGTTGTTGGTTTATGTCTATTTTAACTGAAGAATATCACAAGCGAATGAGTGCCGTGCTATCAGGTACACTCAGACATACATTGTGTGCCATTTCCCTGAACAAACAGTCATAAACATCGAAGAACAGGCAGTGGTTTGTGTTTACCTATTAAATGTAAACTGAATGAGGCAGAAAATTATACCAAAATACAAATAAAATCCAATTTACTTAAACCTTAAAATATTGCCTCTTGTTACTGCTTTTGCAAAAGCAGTAATCATTCTTTGTGACTACTCATTAAACTGATAATATCTCTAATTCTTCTTTCCGAGGCTGTCCTCAGACAGAAGCTTTAACTTGCAGCAGGGAACACAGCAGGATCAGCTGTCCTGGGTTAAAAGTTGGAATGAAAACAGATCATCATGAGTGATGGGAAGGTTACATGTACGCTATCGTTCTCTTATACAGACGCAAATTCCAATCAGTCCTCGAGATAAACTAGTTTTCATATTAGTATAAGATGAATTTCAAATCCATTCTCTTCTATTGTTCTTAAAGCTTCTTCCTAACCGCTCTTGGTTTAATCAACCATTAACTGTTTAACAGATAGCCAGAGCAAAAGTGGAGCATGCTGAAACACCCAGTCAAATGGGTGGACCACGGAGGAGCCAGAGCAGCCACTGAGGCTGCAGCCTACACTCCCAAGATCCTCCCTGGAAGGTGGCCACCTCATTCGGGAGCCCCATGGGGGACACTCTTGCACACATAAGGTGGCAGCATTGCTCCACACACGTCATTCTCTGCACACTCAGAAGCAAATGTCTTACCTCTGGGTGAGAGAAAATTTCAGGGCCTGGGAATCTTTCCTAGCCAACATCGATAATGAACTTCTGGCTGATGGCATTGTTCCCTGTGTGCTGCGGATCCACGTCATACTTGGCAAACTCCTTGACTATATTGGGGCAAATGTGTCAGTAATTCTCCTGCAGACACACACACAGAAATGTCACCAGCCATTAGCCACCACCCAGTCTGCCCTCTGGCAAACACCCAGTATCTCCAGCACCACAAGCCCCCAACATCAGTCCTGCCCACGGCCGCAGCTCCAAGGGACACATACTGGGCTCAGTGATGTCTAACAGCTATGCTTTGGCCACGTACTCTGCTTTCGTTCCAGCTCTGCTGTTAGTCCCAGCCTCACATGTTGCTGCCCACTATCTGAGATGATGTCTGATGGTGCCTACCAAGTCCCTCATCTCCATCTCCTCTCTTCTTACTCCTTGTATGCCCCCACGTGGCACCTGCCCAGGCACTCGCTGCCACCCACTGGGACCAGCAGACCCGCATCACAGCCCAACCCAGATCTGAAGGCAGCAGATCTGGCCCTGTGCTCACCAAGGCTGATTGGCAGGTGGTTAACCTGCTGTGCGCTCTGACACAGCACACTCAGTGGCTGCACAACAGAGAGTTAGTGGGTGCCTAGGCACTTGGGATGCACAAGTGAATAAAACACACACAGACCCCTTCCCATTGGCCCATACACTGGCTGAGAGTCAGAGTAACCAGTGATGGTGATAAATAAGTAAGTGGAACAGCACTTTTTAAGGTGCTGGGACCATGAACCAAAGAAAAGCCCGACTTTGGCAGGATGGAGCTGCCACACATTGGGGTATGAGAACCCACTCAGTGCCAGCCCCAGCCTGTGTTGTACAAAATGTTTCCTCAGCTGGTGTTGCCTGACTTGGGGTCTCTGGGTTGATCATCTGTCCTTAGAGCTAACCTCACAAGCACAGCAGTTGGCCCCTGGGTACTGGATTCTGAAAGTCAGCTTCCTGTGGGCCAGATGGGCTTTGTTCAATGCCTACACTGTGCCAGGCCCAAAGCTGGTGCTCAGGAGGACCTCTGAAGGCATTTTCATGATACTAAGTTCAAAATTTCTTAGAATCCCTGAAACGAAACCTAATAACGTCCTCGGTATACTCTGCACAACTGTAAGACTGATGGGCCAGACATGCTACACACCCCTGTGCTCACTGATAACTGAGTTAGTGGGTCAGTCCATACAACTTCAAATCTACCAGGCTGAGGGCAGAAACTGTAAGTTGTCCTAAGACACCAGGTCAATGTCTCGTAGTATCTCAGAGGCATAACTGAAGGCAGGCAGTGCCTCCACAGAGTTGATGGTGTGCAGTGTGTCGGCCCCAAGACCTGGACCACCAATGCTCTCACCAACAGGACCCACGCATCCACAGGCCCCCTCCTGCCCACAGGGGCAACAAGACACGGGGTAACTCTGACTCACTCCCACAGACAGAAGTGGGGCAAGAACTAACTGACAGCAGGGTTGGGACAGGTGACCTGCAGGGAACACAAGGAGCTCTTCCACTTCCAAACTTCATGGCTGAGTGATACATTGTCACTGCCCAAATGGGCCAGCCCTGGTTCAGGGACAGAGATGGACCCCAGAGAGCCAGTGAGGAAGGTAAAGCCCACCACGAGGACTAAGAGAGCAGCCTCTGTCACAGTCAGCACACTTAGGGCCCCACTCACCTGCATGACCACCCTGATGATCAGGGGCCAGAGGCTCTGAGACACATTGGTAACAGGAGTGGGGTGGTGAGGGAACTTGGGTCAAATATCCAAATTTACTTCCTTGAAGAAAGGCAAGGAAAGGACTAGGGGAAGTTCTAGGAAACATTTTAATCTAAAAAAAGAAAGTCTTATGCTACTTCTCTAAACCTTCCCCCAGAGGGAAAGGATTGACTCCCATGGGCTGCCCAGGAACACACACCCAAGCTCTGAGGTGCCCCAGCCCTGGAAACTCTAGTCCTCAGCACACCCAGCCACCCAGCCACCCTACTCACAGGAGCCCTGACCCACACCAGTGCACCCTGTCCTAAAAATACCTCTACATCCACCAAGAGTGTCGTGAAAAATGTAGGACTCCCCCCAGACACTAGCTTTCCTTCAACCAGCCTGTTACTGGGTGCAAAGGTGGGAGGAAAGGGGGAGGCTAACCTCCCTTAAACTTCCCTGCAGCTCAGAAACTGTGTGTTCAAGGCCACATGTCAACTCCATGCTTAAATTCTTCTCCAAAAACAAAATCTTTGCTCTTTATATAATAATTATCCTTGTATTACTAAAAATATCTTCATTTTGACTAAAACAAAAACAAAAACAAAACAGTAATTTGTCCTGATTTTGCAACCTGAAAAGGAAGATGCTTTGAAAGGGATCTGTCAACTGCTACCTACAGAGTGACACAAAGACCAAACTGATGGATCAGTCAGGTGGACATTTTAAATAAGGACCAATGAACCATTTTCCTCTGAATCTTACTGATTTAATTTTAGAGCTTCCTGTAACTCCTCCAGCATGGTAACAGAGTCTAGAAAACATAGGAGGAATCTGTTCAATGATTCACCCTAGAACAGCATCACTCTGACTGGTAATTCTCAGGGTACAGAATCACACACAGCAAGAGATGGAAATGAGTTTGAATTCTGGCTGACTGCACAGGATTCCTCACAGTCACTGCTGCTGCTGTCTGCTCCTTACTCGGGAAATGAAGCCTGGAGGGAGAGGTGCAAAACACATTGACTAATTGAAGGTTCTGTCTAATCAGGCTCCAATTAAATGACATCGTACTACACAGGATGCTCAATACCAGTTATCAAGCTACTCTCATTTACAGCTGGAACCTCCACAAGCATCCATGTTCAGAGAAGAGGCTAAGCTTTCAGCCCCTTAACTCAAGTGGTAAACAGATGGAGACCCACCTTCATGGGGAGGGGAGGGAAGGCACGGTGGAGCAGGGGTGGCAGCCACGAGGGGTAGTGTGCAAACAACCGTTTCTCTCTCACACCCAAACTGGCCAATTTCCCAACTGTTTTTACCTTAATGGCCTTTGCAGACTCCAGTGGTTGCTCAGGAGGGATTCCCACCTCCCTCTCCCTTGGCAGCTGTTGAATGAAATACATAATTTCTCTACCTGCAACAGGGATGTGTCTGATGCAGCTTCCTAGTACCTAACCTTCCACCTGGGGAGACAGAGAGGCAAAACACCATGTGAGTAACTCCAGGAGGGAAGCCCTCCCTGGACTCTAAGTTAGACTTCTGCCCCCACCTGCCCTGGCAATGCAAGCATTTATTGAATCCCCACTCTATGCAAAGCTCAGGACTAGGGGAGGGAGGATAAAATGACCACGCATGCAATTCCGTTAGGAGAACCTGTGATGCTCTTTAAGCAACCAAAGTGGCCTTTCCATTAGGAATGTGAAGAGAAAACCACAGAAGGTAGTTAATTTCTAAAATGCTGCTGTCTGTCCAAACATTGGGTCATATTATTTTGTTCCTCTAACTAAAAGGAAAAAGTTTTAACTATTAATTTTTAAACACTTTTATTGTGTTTTAGGCATTTTACAATGTTGTGTCAAATTCCAGTGTAGAGCACAACTTTTCTATTATACATGAACATATATATATTCATTGTCACTTTTTTTTGCTGTTTAACTATTAATTTTTAAACCAACTACAAATTGGCTTGCATTTAAATGTCAACAACCTGGTTAGCATGTGGGATTTAGAGTGTGACAACCTGGACTCAGATCCTGGTTCCACATCTGTGGGAAGAGTAACCATGGCCATACCTGTTAACACATATATTTCAGCCTTGGCACCTTCACCCATCATATGGGGTGAGTGGCTGCACAGAAGAGACCCAGTAACAGGCAGCAGGTCAAGCACACAGCTTGGTGTAGGCATGCATTAAATACTAAGTAATTGACCTGCTCACTCTAGTAAGGGCTGCACTTGGTAGGAATGAACAGTCTGGCAAGTTCCCCTCAACCCTATGCTATGTGAGATCCATGCTGAGGGGAGTTTGGATCTGCTCACCCAGCTGCCCTCCCGGGCCAGTGACCAGGCTGCCAGCCATCACCAGCAGGGCAGGGCCAGGAGCTGCTGTGTGGCCCCAGGGCCTCACCAGCCCCGTGGGGTGCCACTCAATATGCAGGCCACAGGCTGGGAAGGTCCAGCTCATGCTGGTGGTAGCAGCCGTGCAGAGTGGACAATCCCCACCTGCACCAGGTACAGGAGGCACTCTGAGCTCCCTGATGGCACTGGCTGCTTGTCACACACTCATGGAGACAGGAGGCTGGAGCAAATCCTCATCCATCTGAAAGATGTATCAGTTCCACCAAGTACAAGCACAGACAGTTACCAGTGAAGTTGCAAGAAAAGGTGACTGAATTCCTCTTGTGTCTTCTGAGGTGCCCAACTTCTAGAAGTGAGAGAGTGTGTAGCATTTCTCAGGAGCCCAAGACAATTGTAGAATATTTAAGATCAATATAAAAGATATGTACACATAATTAAAATCAAAAACTTAAATTCGTAAGAACAGTAGCTCTCACAAACAGAAACTATTCACAATTTCTATACTCAATATATTATTTATAACATTTTCTAAAATTAATTCAACCCATGTTGAGTAAGTATCAGCTTCATCACAGATTAAATAAAACAACCCCCCACAGCCAATGGTAGGAAAATAAGTAAATGAATTGTGCTATACCCACATGATGGGCTGTTAGGTAGTTACTAAATATTTTTCCACAGAGCATTTAACCATAAAGATACATCAGGGATAAATCAATATGCAAAATACAACTTCAGGAGCACATTGTACAATTAGAACACGAAATCAGATGGAGGGTATCCCAACAATGCTTAAAACGTGTATCGTGTGTCTAAGAAAAAGAGCTCAGTAGACTATACCAAAAAAGTGTGGCACAGTCCTATGGCAGGTTTGTGGGTCACTCTATCTTCTTTTCTACATTTCTCCATTTTATCTAAATTTTGTACAGTAAATGCAATTTTTATAATTAGGGGGAAAAAACTGCACTAAGAAACAGAGAAAAATTTGAACAATAACTTTCTCTGTGGGCCTGCACATAGTGTGAAACTTGTTTCAGACACACAGGGGAGGCCAGGAAGCAGGCCCACAGGCACAGGCCCTGACCTCGGTCTGCACTGACCTCTGAGGATGTGACCTCAGAGAAGAGCCAGGCAGGGCCACACAGAAAGTGGCACCAAAACAGCTCACACCCCGAGACTGGCTGAAGGGGCTGCGAGCACAGAGCATGCTCTACAGGACTCCTGCCTCTCCTCATCCCAGGACAAAAGGACACTGGCAGGGTGCAAGGACACAGGGGAAGGATTTGGTTTTTTCCTCCAGACTGTAGATACGTCAGCCTCCCCCTGCAGTGATTTCTGAACTTTGAAGTATTAAAGCACCAGCATATTAGTACATCATCTCTGCAACGTCCTGAAATAAAACAGTGACAAATTTTTAACTGAAATAAGTGAATTGATTTTAAAAAATCCCAAGTTTGCATTTTTTAAATTTAAGTCTTAGTTGATTCGCAAAGTTATCTTAGTTTCCAGTGTATACCATAGTGATTCATTTATTGCATTTTTAAAAGGAGCTTAGCACATATACACACAAACCTATATTTGCACAAAAGATACTTGTAATACACAAAATAACAAACATCAGTATCAGAGGTTGCCTCCAAGAAGGGACCTGGAGAAGGAAAGGCACGTCTGACTTCCCGATGTAACCCCCTCCAGATAGCTTCAATTAATTAAAAAAAAGTTTAAATTATTCATTTAACTAGTCCATTGTACCAAATATATATATACACATATATATGTGTGTATATATATATAGTCTCTTGAAGCCTGAATTAGAAATCACTTCTGTAATATTTTGAAAATTAAAATGAAAAAGTGACATTGCAGAGCATCCTGCAAGTCAAGGTTAATAATCTGTCCTTCTTGGCTCTTAAATAATTTTTAAAAACAAAGAATCAAATCCTCTCCAGCCTGATCTTGTCACAGAACACAGAATCACCCTCCAAATGGTCATGCACCTCACCCACTGATATCCAGATGACAGTTCAGAATGAAAGCCAGGAAGACCCTCCTGACAAGGTGACACCAGGGTCAAGCAGAGCCCAGGGACATCAGACGACTGCTGACACCCGACTGCACAAATCTGCTACTGCAAATTTCCAACTGCCAGTGCCACAGACACTAGGCATCTCCCATTTTCTCACACACCTGGGTTAGAAAGCTCTTGTTACCTTTGCTAAGTACAGGTATGTCTTCAAAAGTGGTGCTTTAACAGAAGGGTTTTTTCTTTCACTGCTTCCTTCACCTCAAATCAGGTTAGGCCCACAGACAGAGCAGAATTCGGTGCCCTGCTGACCACTGGGATAGCGTGAGTGACCCCATCCCTGCTGTCAATGGTAATTCCTGTTAATGTGTGTTCACCAAATTGTCATCATGTCCAGTACACAGCTAAGGCCAGCAGTGCCTTCACAAATACCACGGAGACCATCAGCATGGGGACTTTCTCAAGTGTTCCACCAGCCTATCTTCAGGTTTGAGCAATAAGCCCTTTCTTTCTTACAGAGTCTGAATGACCTTTCCCTTCCCTACCTTCGATCTTCCTCCCAAATCCAAATTCCAAAGTGGACAACTAACATGTAAGTTTTGTGCACTTAATCTGGAGGAGTCAACTCAGTAAGAGAAATCAACGCTTTGCTAAGAAAAGCCAGAGAGAAAGGAATTTTATTGTAGAATCAGGAGGTTTTAATTTCTAATCCACTGGTTCCCAGTGTGGGTCCACAGATGGATTGCAATAAGACTACTTGTGGAGACTTTAGAAAGACAAAATACTGGGCCTGGCATCCAGAAATTCTCATCTGGCAGAACCAGGATGGTTGTTCTCAACCAGGGGCAATTTTGCCCCCAATGAGCACCTGGCAACATCTGGTGCCATTTCTCGCTATCACACTTGGGGGAGGTGAGACTGGTCGTGGTGCTTCCCCTGGTGGGTCAAGACCTGAGATGCTGTTAGACATCCCACAACACACAGCTCAGTACCCGCCCCTCCCACGAGGACTGCCCGATCCAAAATTCTGAGGCTGGAAACTCATGGTCTGATATAAATTCTGAGAATGTGTATTTTGAAAAAAAACTTTTGAGGAGACCTTGCTGCATAGAACACTTTGAGAACCACTGGGCCAATGTTTCCTAAAGTGTCTCCTATTCCATGGAACAAAAACAGCTTAGGAGTGGGGGAATATTTCTGGTTAAATTTGGAAGTTGTGGAATAAACAGAGTTTTCTAACGCAGGCATTTTCAAAGCCTTTAACACATCACTGTGTACTGAGAATCACCACATAGAGGACACAGCATGTGGAATCTTCCAAGTTAATCATCTATGCAACTCCTCCTCTTTTTTCCCACAAGCGAATAGAATATGCAGGAAACATTTTGGAAAACAATTTTATCATTTAGTCCCTCAAATTTCAGTCAATTCCCTTATATAGAGTGGCAGATACATTACACCTAAAACCAACAAAACCCCCCATGAAGAACAAGCAGCTTCAGGGGAAGTTCTGCAAACTCACGGAACAACAGGAGATCAGATCCACAAGGGGCAAACCTTGAAAGGAATTTATTTTGTTTTGTTTTGTTTTGTTTTAACATATTCTATAGTATATTTTCTTTTTTATGATCAGAAGTAAAAGAAGCCAAAGAACCACACCTACATCTTGATCTTGTCTTCCTTAGGATACCTTAGATTTTAGTGAATGTAAACAGACAAAAGCTGGACAAACTCTACACCAGCAGTAAAAACATAAATCACAGAACTTGCTCTGTACAGTGTTTGAGCTTGGACCAGAACGGGATGAGTTCATGTGCACTTGAGTGCGTGGGAAAGGAAACCACACCACACAATCTTTCAGAGGCCTCTAGAATCACAATTTCTTCCACATTAGACAACTAAGGTCACTTGGAAATCATGAAAGTCACTTGTCCTTACCTGAACTGCAATGTACAGTCCTGGTACATTAAATAATTTGAACATAATTTCTGCAAGATATTCTCTATTTTCTGGTGTATTCAGGGGAGGTTCTGTCTGTAAGGAAATATTCACTATATTTAGTGTTCACCAAAATTTCATGTAATTACATCAGAACCACAAAAAGTTAATCTAAAAGCATGTTCATTAAGATGCTGTACAACTCCTTAATTTGATAGACAGTACACCCAGAGTGATTCATTAAACTTATTTTGGCTGTAGGCTTTAAAAATCTTTGAGAAAGCAAACCCTCTCTAAACACTTCTGCTCTTACTAATCCACCCCAAAACAAGAACAAGCTACAGAAAAGGAAACTCCACCTCGGATAACAGAACGCCCAAACACCATGAAACTGAAGAGACGTGCAGTGAGCTGTCAAGGGCAATAACAACCCCACCGAGACCAGATGAGTGAGGACACGGAAAAAGAACACCAGTGACTTCAGATACCAGCTAATATCCAGTTCTCCAGAGAAAAGAAAAAGCAGAGAGCCCTTGCTTGGAACCAGAGCAGTCTGAGCAGCACAGCTGCAGAAGCCTCATTCCACAGGCCCTCCCCTCAGAGCACAGGTGGCAAGGTGAGAAGTTACACCTCCACCATCTACTGTGAGAAAGACAAGCTTGGGACAGAAGCTACTTCACCCAGACGCTGCCTGCCACCCAGCCTAAACTCGCACACACAGCCAGTTCAGGAAGAGATCCCCTCACTCAAACATGAGGAAAGAACACAAAGAGACTAGCCAAACACCATATAAAAACACTTATAGAAAAGGAGAGGGGAGAGAGATAATAGGAAAAAACAAATATCAGATAAAAAACATGTACCCAGAAAAATATAAAAATAAAGCAGATCAAAATCATGACATAGATATCTGAATTTTTTGAAATGTCTTTTTAAAATAATAACTATTATCTAATAGAAGGAAATTAACAGGAATACAGAAAGATAAAAATCAATGAGCCTGCTTTTTGTCATTCAGCAATATGTTGAACATTTTTCCATGTTAATAAATATGGATTTACATCACATATTTAAGCTGGGGGAAAAAAGAGAGAAAATGAAAAAAAAACAAAGAAAGGAAATAAAATCTAGGCCTTTTGACAAAAAATAAATAAAGAAAATTCCACATTACCCTTTGTTATAAACTGAGCTTTGTTTCCCAAATCTCTTATGCTGAAGCTGCAACCCTCAGGTGACTGTGTTTGGAGATGAAGCCCCTAGAGGGGTAACCCAGGATCAGTGAGGTCACAGGACAGCACTAACATCTCTGCAGGAAAAGACAGAGGGATCAGGGAGCTCTCTCTCACTCACACACAGAGGAAGAGCCACACGAGGACCTGGTGAGAAGGCGGCCGTCTGCAAGCCAGGAAGAGAGATCTCACCATAAACCAACCATTATGGTACCTTGATCTCAGACCTAAAGCCCCCAGAGCTGTGAGAAAACAAATGTCTCTTGTTGAAGCCACTCAGCCTATGATGTTTTGTTAGGCTTATTGAGCAGAGCAACATACTCTTATAGCAGGAAAAGGGCAGCCTGTCTTGGCCATTGGCACAGCTGCATACAGGACACTGGGACACACGGGGCCACATTTACAGACTCTTCTGGCAGGAAAATATGACCCCAGAATTCTACATCTGGCCACACTGCCAATCAAGTCTGTTGCAAAAACAAAATACCTTTAAACATACAACTTGAGAGAATTTGGTTTCTATGAACCCTTCATGAATTAACCATCAGAAAATAAGCTTAAGCCAAGCAATAAGAATGCACAAAGTACAGTCAAAGACTTAGGGTGAGCAAGTAGTCCATTTAAGATGTAGGGATAAATACATTTCTTTTCTGGGGGAATCTATAGCTATAGAACAGAATGTAACTATTATAAATTAAAACAACAGGAATAGTATCAAGTTGACAGGCACAGATGGAAAGGAGGAAAATATAAAGACACTGATGCCCTTGTGTCATGAAATCAAAAGATATTGTTTTCTTGGTTGAGCAGCAGAGACACCAGTAAACATAAAATCACAAACATAAATATCAGAGTAAGTTCACTAACATAAACAATCAAAAGCAGGTGATAGAAGAAAGGAGGAGGAGGTAAAAAATGTGGACATGTACTAACTTGGTCACTAAGCGCAGTAGGAAGGATTCATTCCTAAACAAATACAGGTAAATATCTTATGCAAATGTACAGTTATGTTAAAATATGTTTTACCAATTATCAGAACTAATATGCACCCAATATAAACCAAAGAGAAAGCCAAGCCTGAGTTTTAAAATATCCATACATAAATAAAACACACCAAAGCCAGAAAGCACAGCACCAGAAAAGCAGCTGGGACCACACATGCCTGCCACACAGCCCAGGCCATGCCAGCACAGGCAACGGGAGTGCTCCAACACCAATCAGCCCAGCTACACCCCACCTTTGATTTTACCAAGTTTGGAAAGTGATTTCCTCTCTCCATGCATAATTAGCACTGAGTTCACAGGAGTCTAAACAAAGTGCTCATCGCAGCACCTGGCATGGGGAACGTACTCAGTGAAAGTGCATTATTATCACTAAAATCATCAACATGTACCAGTGAGAAACTCACCTACTGAAGAGAAAGTCTCTGAACTAAGACTATGAGACAAAATCAAATTCCATCGTCAAGCCAAGGGACATGTAAAACAAGGTGCCTCAGAGAGGTGCACAGTTGTCACAGCTTCCAAGATCAGAAACAACATAACTGCACATAACTAGGAACTGATTACACAGATTAGGTCAAATCCATAAAATGTAACACATTTGCAGCAATTAAAATGGATGAGCATTGTGTCTGCTGATATGAAACAATATCTACTATAAATTTGCTACATGAAAAGAGGCTCTCCATACATACACATTCTTAAATATACTTCTGTATCTACAACATTTTTTTAAAAACAAGGTGTATGAGGGAGAGAAATGAAGAGCTGTTTATGGGAACAAAATTTTGATCTTGCAAGATGGAAAATTTCTAGAGGTCTGTTACACCATAATGTCAATGTAGGTAACATTACCAAATGATACATTTAAAACTGTGTTAAGTGGGTAAATTTCATATATTTCAAATTATAATTTCTAAAATTTTTAAAGTAAAAATCAAAATGTACCATAGTATGTCTATTTTGTTACCATTTTATGAAACATGTTTATGTATAATCCAAGTGCCTGCACATAATTATTACTGGTTAAGCACCAGTAAAGTTGGTTTCCTCCAGGAAGGGGATCTGGAAGGCAACACAGAAGTGGGAAGGAGACACTCTTGCACTGGAAATCCTTCTGCAACTTTTGAATTCTGTGCTGTGTGTATGCTAACTTTTCAAGCAAATAATCAAATCTGGATATCAACTAGCTGGGGGCTTTAGTTTATACTCCTATCTGATACAAAGCTCAAACATCATGCCCCAAGTAAGTTTTAGTTACTCTAATTAGAATCAATACATCCCCTGAATGGGAGAGAGAAAGCAATCTTAAGACATAGACAAGAAATAATAAAGTCATCAAAAGCAGATTGTAAGTGATCTAAAAGTCATTCAATAACACATTACTTATTTTATTGTGCCTGCCTCAAGGGGCTGAGATCAAATTATTTAATACCTTAATGTTCCCAGTACACATTTAGCACCGTGTTAGTGATTACTATTTCAGATTTAAATTTTTTTTACTTTTCTTTCATTTAAAGCACATGAAGAATAGCTGTGGGTTCCAATATTTAGGTTACAATATATCTCCTCATGGCACCTCCTATCAACCTGAAAAACAGCCCTAATAACTACCTACCTCACAATTGTCTGTGGGATTAAATAAGTGAGTCAATTCATGCAAATACTTGGTGGGGAGAGGGCTGGGCCCTTAGCAAGGGCTGAATATATCAACAATCAACTGTAATATCAACAATATATCTCAGACCAGAAAAAATTGAATGTATTAACTCCAGAGACCTAGAGTCTTCTCTTACCTTGAAGAGGAATCCAAACACCTTAATAAGTTAATTTTATAAACATAACATTTAAACTGATTAGAGGGGGGAATAGGATGAAGAGAGGAAGGCTAGAAAGGTATGCAAAGTGGGAGCATAGTTATGCAATGTTTCCTTCCTGACTGGTTTAAAAAAAAAGGTGAGCCTTTAGAAGACATTCCAACAAGTAGATTAACCCTGGCTCTGGATTCTTCCTGGGTTTAATTTCAGTGTCAGGTGATGTTCCAAATAAATCCCAGATGAATGAAAAATATACATAAACATCAAAGGAAAGTAGGTCTACTTACATAAAAATTTACAATTATAGATGTTCAAAATTATAACCTACAAAAAATCAAGTGAGAAAAAAGTATCTGCTTATGACAAAAACTTCTTATCTGTTATATGAAAGAGTTCACACCATAAACAGATTATGGCCATACATATAACAGAATATTATTCAGCCCTAATAAAGGAAGGAAATTCTGACACAAGCTACAATGTGGCTGAACCCTGAAGACCTTATACCAAGTGAAATAAACCAGTCATGAAAGGACTAATACTGGGTGATTCCACTTATATGAGGACACAGAATAGTTACAGTCATAGAGACAGAGGGGGGATGGTGGGGGCTAGGGCTGGGGGAGGGGGGAAGAGAGTTATTCTTTAATGGGGGCAGAGTTTCAATTTGGAAGATGAAGAAGTTCCTGAGATGGATGGTGGTGATGGTTACACAACAATGTCAATGTACTCAACTCACCAAACTGTACATTCAGAAATGGTTAAAATGGTAAATTTTATGTTATGTGCATTTTATCACAAAAGAAAAATTTAAATAAAAAAAGTTCAAAGAAATCATAGCAACAATAAAAGCAATAAAACACTGATATGTACAAAACCCAGGACATGAATAGGCAATTCACAAAGGAGAAAATACAATTAATAAATACATGAAAAAATGTTTAAGATCAAAGTTTCTCAAACTGCAAATTAGAAAGTCGAGTAATCAAAAATGATGTTAATCAATCCTAAGAGTTCAAATAATGTGGCTTCTTGTACATTGAAGATTTCAGTGTGAAATATTATACCAGAGATTCAAAATTATTAACACATCTGGACCTCCAAATTATATACATATATATATAATTTTTATATTCTTAATATAAAAATGCTCTAAATATAGAAAAAAATGTGCAAAGATTACTTTATGTTATGTCTTAGAAAACCAAGAAACTGGAAACAAAAGTAAACATCTAAAAATTGTGGGGCTACTAAACAGATAGGAAACAACCATTGGATACATGATTGTATGACCATTAAAATGAGGATTATGAAAACCGTGCAAGAAAATGGGCGAAAGGGATGGAGGACACAATATTGAATGCAAAATCATATAAAAACATGAGTGAAAAGATTAAGTAGAGCTATACTAAATGTTAATATTTATGATAATGGGATAGGAGTGTGAAAAGTCCCACAAGCATCTTCCAAATTTTCTAAATCGCACTTATAGTTCTATTATAAGAAAAAAAAAATTCTTTACAGGAGTTGTGAAACCCTGAGTTACAGCCTGTGAGTGAAGGCCACGGAAACTCCCAATACAACTTCCTGGCTTATTTCTCCACAGGCGGAGAAGATAACAGAAGAAAGACTTCAGCCCAGGGCAGAAGCCGCAGCACATGCTGGTGTGGCTTTTCCCTAGCCTGTTGGCTCTGTAACTTGGAAAACACTTTCCATATCCAACCACAGTTGTGAAGACAGCTGAATTCTTGTTCTGTCACTGTCTTCATACCTGTAGTCACATCATTATGGCAGTCACTGCAGTTTCCCTACCCAGTATCTATTCTGCCTTCTGCCTTAATGACAGACCACTGATCAATCACAGGCCCAGAAAACAGCATTTCCCAGACTTCCTGGTGGAAACGGATGGCTAAGTAAATTCTGGCCAATAAGAAGCAAAAGTTGTTGGAAGTGTCTTCTGGGAAAGCTCCTTACAAGGTTGAAGGTAGACTCATGTAGTAGGCCCACTTCTGCTCTTAACCCCTTCTTTCCTGGAATATGGAGGTGATGACTGGAACTGCAGCAGCTAACTTGTTATCTAAGGCAATCTTAGAATGGAAGCTGTATGCTAAATATACTACAGCACACAGATCCCTAGTGACACCAGGAAACTGACATACCAGCACTGCCCTCCCTACTACAAATGTCTTTAAGAAAAATAAAACCTTAAACTTGCTTAAATCACTGATTTTTACACTTTAGTACTTGCTGCGAAAGAATTCACCATCTTTGAAGAATTCACATTAAAACCCATTAACAGAATGTTTACAATAAAATTAGGTTCTCCTGGTTCCTGAATCAAATTCAGCATTATTAAAGGCACATACTTCTGGGTTCTCAGAACCATAATCATAAATCTATGTTTTCCTCAATCCTCATTTTCTCCTATGTTTACCACCAGTAATTGCTCCTTTAGAGGACTAAATTAAATAAAACCTTCCAAAAACCATTATTTATATATAACAAAATCTATATTGGAAATACCAAGTTTTTCATATTTTTTAAAAAACTGAAGAACATGATTAAAACTTCACATGAATGCAAGTTACATAAGCATTTTTATTCATAATGATGGTAAAATATCATCAAGTATTAATTCAAAAATGAATAATTAGTCAATACTATAAAAATCAATCCATATTTCTGGATAAAGAAAGCAAGCTGAACACATGCATCTAATATTGCTCCAGTCCCAAACTTCTCCATAACTGTAGTAAAGAAACATTTTTAAAAACATAAATCCTCAAGGAAGGGCAAGTAGGAGAAGAGATGACAATATTCTGAAAATATGAAGAACATGGGCCAGCAGTAACAGCCTCAGCAGTGCCAAGGAAGTCTAACTCCTCACCGGCCAGTGCTAGTGTACAGGACAGAGCAGGTCTGAGCCACCCTCATGAACCAGGAAGGGAGTTACTGTGATAAGCCAGGACAAACCACATGTCATGGTAAATTGTGTGTGTCAGCTTGACTGGGCTAAGGGATACCCAGAGAGCTGGTAAACCATTCTTTCTGGGGTGTGTCTGAGAGGGTGTCTCTGGAAGAGTTTAGCATGCAGTAGACTGAGTAAGGAGACCTGCCCTTGCCAATGTGGGTGGGCAGCACACAGGCTACTGAGGACTTGATTGGAACAAAAGGATAAAGGAAAGGTGATCCTCCATCCCTGAGGTGGGACACCCATCTTTCCTGCTCTCGGGTGGATGGCAGAGCTCCTGGTTCCCAGCATCCTTGGGCAGCAATGCTGCTTGCTCTTCCGCCCCTGATTCATATTCAAAAAGTTTGCAAATCTCCTCTACAGCTATAATTCAATTTCTCCTCCAGAGCACTGCAGTTCTTTAAAATATATGATTCTGTTTTGAACTCTGGGCAATTCAGTATTAGAGAAAAGAGCGTGGTTCCCATTCGCTATCTGCTTAGTCCACGTGACCAACATGAGTTGAGTCTCTGAAACTTCTTGAAAAACATGAGCCGTACTGAGCTCATTCCCACCATGGATGTGCAGACGTCTGTCATGGCAGTCAGAAGGGACAATTTCATAAGCTACTGAGGGAACTTTAATTTAAAACTTTTAGACTCTTTCACACCAAGAAGCCATTAGCTGATGTAGGAGTTCAGTAAAAGTCTTCAATGAATTTCTGGACATGGCCACAAATCCCTGTACCTGCTTCACTCCCCTTTAATTATCCCATTAACTCATGACAAATGACATAAGCCTGAGAGACACCTACCCTTGTCATAACTTCCTCTGTCACATTATGCAGCAAACCCAACTGGTAACTTCAAAGTACAATACACGTAGAACAATATTTTCTTATGTTTAATGTAATAAAATTGATTATTTTTGAACATTCACTTCAGATACTCATTTTTGGCAAAGACTTAAGCTTTTCCATATTCATACCAAACACCTCCAATTCCTTCCCAGCAATTGGTTTTATTGTATTGCAGTGTATATGCCAGCTAGAGCAGAAAAATTCCTGGTAGGAAAAATTTCCTGTGGGCTGTGTCCTGGTGGTTGCATTTGCTCCATGGGCCTAAGACTCAGACTCCCTCTGAGTAGAGTGGGATGGGGCATGCAGAGAGAGACAGCTGGGCCCCAGGACCAAGCCTGGAGTCCTACCCACAGCTAGTTATGTGATGTACGAGAGAAGGGAACATGCCAAGCATGGCAGGTGGGAGTCTGTAATTTTTTGGGCTGTAAAGACAAAGCCACTCAGACATATTGTCAGTTTCCTGGCTCCATGTATTTTACATAAACCATCATAGATACACAGGAGAGAAAATACACAGTGGCCTGTAAAACACAGTACATGGACATGGCAATACCTAGTTGTGAAGATACAGCCAGGAAAAAGCTTAGAGCACTTTCAAGGACTTGATTTAATAGACACAAAATATATAGATTCCACTAACTACCATAACAGCCTTGTTATTAACATATTTAAAGCCAGATAATTCTAAAGAATATTCCATATTTAACATTAGAAAGAATTATATAATTGAATCAGGGACCATTTGACAATGCACTAGCATGGAAAAATCCAAAGCTAAATTATGTATGTTTTAATGTGCAGCTTACGTTACATGCAATTGCTATCCTTAAAGTAAGTGTTTTATACATGTAACTAATTTTAACTTAAAAAGAACATAGAACAATGAAAACAGACTCCACAACCAAGAGACACTTCTCTTCATTTCTCTGTATTGTTTCATTTCATCTGAACAAGGTCAATTACATCTAGATTATCAGGGCCCATAACTCAACTCAGTGTTAGTGTGAGATTTAACCTTGGCAAAATAGCACCTTGATTCAGCTCCCTCTGCTGTAAGAAGCAAAGGTCAGAGCCATCCAGTTATTTCAGTAGGACACCTAACTACACAGGTGGTTTCCTACCCAAACCCATTCCTCCCTCCTCATTCCTTGCTGCTGGAGGCTGGTTTAGGTACTTACCTCCTGGGGCCAGGTGATGAGATGTGGTCCACTCACCAGCAACAGGAGAGAATCTTGACTCATCAAAATGAACTGAAGTAATTTCATTCCCCTCTAGGGCCCACACTGGGCATGGAGAGACAAGGCAAATCTGCTAGGAAGGTTTCTGAGGAAGAGAGCCTTAATTCTAAAACTCTGAAAGTAAATACACCAAGAGTCAGTACAGGAACTCGGGCAGCCACTCTGGGGTCTGAGGGGAACCAGCACAAGAGGCCAAACAGGTGAATTAGGCTGGGTTCTCACCTCCACCTCTGAGCTGCTCAAGTAACCAGCCCTGAGTGGCCTGACTCTGTCATCCTGTTTTTTGGGATAATTAGCCCTCTTCAGTTTTGGACATTTTTGTTGAGCCTTCTGTTATTTGCCCAAAAAGCACTCCAACCCATACAAAGAGCTTTAGTGGGAATTAAAAACTCCCCAGGGAAGAATATCCTGGGTTTAAAATCTAAGCAACCCAGAATCCACAGGGCCCTTCTCTCAGTCCCAGTTACTCACCATCAAAAATTGATGGCCCTCAGGTTCAGCTCAGGGAAAATTAAAAATCACTTGTTCCATGAAACTCTCCATTATATCCCAGTCTTCAATTATTCCATGTCTTATTGGCCACTAAAGCAAGAGAAATCAAACTATGTCAAGCTTCAGTTCATGTCAGTAAGAGCAACAGTTTTAAAAGCACTGGCCCAGAAGAGACTGAGTTATTAGAGAAAACAGGTCTTTTGCACTGGGTGAATGTTAATTTATGTAAAGAAATAACAGGCACTTTACCAGAAATATTAAGTTATATTATCGTTTATATTCTACTTCACATTTCTAAGTACAAAGTGTCATTTTAACAGTGGAGTAACAGATGGAAAATTACAGCTAATCCTCCATACCATTCCATTTGGAGTTTGGAGGTTTTTAGAACAAATACATAGTTAAACAATTTTAGTGCTTCTTTTTAATTAATCAATCTATAGCTCTTCTACATCTGACAGGTCAGTGAGTCAATCTGCAATTTTCCACAGAAGCAGGTCTTGCTCTCACATGAAGCCCAGCATTCCCAGAGTCAATCCTGCATTCCAGGGTTTCATAAATTCACTTGATTCCCCAGATGAAAAATGCCTTGTTCAACTAACACAACACTGTAAATCAACTATACTTCAATTTTGAAAAATACCCCATTCAAAACCAACAACAACAAAACCTCTTTCCCAACACAAGAATAAAATACACAGCTCACATGTACAATTGCTATGAAATCTACCATTTTACATGATTCATCCTACTGCTCTGTTCTTGGTGATACACTTACTGAAGCAAATCCCAGTGGGGAGTTTACCTTTATGGCATATGTGGGTTTATCTATGGCTTCATCCCCTATGAAAAACTCCAGGTCATAAACTCCCCTCAGCACCCTCCTTTGGGCTTGGTCAACAGCCTTTGCTGACTCTCTGATGGCAATACCTTAGGGAGAACAGCACAAATATTTCTGTCAGCATCCATACTCATTTCAAGGATCAAGGAAGTATAATATAACCCCTGTGTATGTACAAGTAAATTTTCAATGTCAGGGTCTTATTTGGAGATGAATGTGTTCACAGAAAAGACGCTATCACAGAGCACATAAAGTAATACAAAAACCTTTCTTATGTTCTGGTATTATTTTCAGTGTGGCACAGAGGAACTTAGCTGGTCTGCTTTTAATATTGACAAAAGATGAATTACTAAATTTTTCAGTTTCATCTGAAAAAACATCCCTCATGATAGTGAAATGAAAAGCACATATCAATAGGTTCCAAATTTTAGAATACAATGTAGAAGGACACAAAATTAAAAATATAATATGAAAGAAGAAAATAAACTGATAAATGCTCATACACTCTCATTTTAATAAAACTGTGTCACACAGATTTAAAATATATTTTTATTCTTCTTACAAAATCACTAATAGAAAAACCTAAAAGGTTGCTGACTAATATCTGGCAAGAAAAATTCAATAATAAAACAACTGTATTATGTAAAAATATTAATGGCTTTATGATATATTATTTTAATAACAGTTTAACCACTATATTTAGGAATATACTTATAGTTAATAATCATATGAAACTTCAAAGTAGAATTTAACATCTAATGAAATGTGGAAAGCTTCATAAAGATTCAATTTTCAAATTAAATTCCTAAAACCTGGTCACACTTTGCTTTCCCATAAACTCATCTTCATCAAATTTATTCCAAAACAAATGAATAAACATATACAACTATTTTTAAAAGTAGATTATTTGTAGTTCCCAATTTATTAGAACTGAAGTATAGCAACAAAGCTAAGGGAGTGAATTTTAATCCTTGTCCTCAGAAAGGCATCTTGAAATAATAGGTTGAAAAGGTAGAAAAAAAAAAGAGGTACAGGACAGAAATCACTTTGCTCACCTCCTCTTCTGACTCCAATTTTCTGCCGCACTTAGTCCAGAAGCTTTCAACTTACAGAAGGTGGCACAAATCCAAAGGGCAGGATTTCTGCAGGACTAAGGCAGCAGGGGTGATGTGGACGTGCTGGGGGCGGAGCCCAGAGAAAGCATCCAGGGCAGAAGCAGCAGGAATATCAGGACCACGAGGACGAGAGTGGGACTGGGGAGGTCTGGAGGGCCAGAACGGACTGGGGCAACTGCAGACACAAACACACCCGTCCCCGAACGCAGGCCCCGCCAGGGACGGCGCACTGACGGGCATCGCGCAGCCACCTGTGCACACGCAGCACGTCAGAGGGCCCTGACGGGACGGCCCGCAGCCGACCCCAGACGCCCGCGCGGCAGCGGCGCTGCTGCCGGGCCGGCGGGAGCCCCTGCAGCCGTCTCCTCCCGCCCTGCGCCCGGTCTGCCCTGGGTGGAGGCGGCGGCGGGAGGGAGCAGGGGAGAGCGGCCGCCGGCTCCGGGACTGACCGGCCGCACCGCCCTGAGCCTCTACTCGCCCTCGCCCCCAACCCCGGGCGGGGTAGCGGCCTCCGCAGGAGCCGCGGCAGTGAGAGCCCGCCTTTGCGATGAGGTCCAAGCCCCACAGTCTGCGGACCTAGGACCGCGAGGGCTTCAAGAAGCGGACTGCGTCCCTGTGCTTCCGGAGCAAGCAGGAGGATGAGGTGCTACTGGTGGGCAGCCGTTGGTCCCAGACCAATGGACTGACCCAGGAGGAGGACTGGAGCCCCAGGAGGAGCCTGCCGGTGCTGCCGTGAGGGAGGCTTACCAAGAGGCTGGAGTCAAAGGAAAGTCAGGCAGACTCCTGGGCATATTTGAGAACCAAGACAGAAAGCACAGGACATATGTCTACGTCCTTACTGTCACTGAAATATTAGAAGACTGGGAAGATTCTGTTAATACAGGAAGGAAGACAGAGTGGTTCAAAGTAAAGGATGCCTTCAAAGTTCTCCAGTGTCATAAGCCTGTACATGCAGAGTATCTGGAAAAATTAAAGCTGGGTTGCTTGCCAACCAGTGGAAATTCCACAGTCCCTTCCCTTCCAGATAATAATACCTTGTTTGTAGCTGCTGCACAGCGAACCTCTGGGCTGCCATCTAGCATAACATAGACAGGGTTGGAAGGACCTCTTTCACCATGTGCAATCTCGTGGGCAGAGGCTTCTTTATTTTCCTTGGCAAAAATCTTAATGACGCTTACAAACTGAATTTGTCATGCAGGATTTTTTTTTTAACAATCTGCATGTTTTTTAGGCGCTTTAAAATCATCTTAAAAAAATAGTGTAAAATATTTTAATAAGCCAAAGCCATGTGGAATTTTTTTTAGATGCCTTAAATATGCTCTCCCACCCAGCCCACCCACCTTGTTATTTTGGTTGACATTTTCACTTTTTCCCCAGTATTTTTTATCCATTTGATGTCAGTCTGTGGTTTTTTCAGATCAGCTTACTTGTGGGTATATTATCCCCGTCAATTGTTTTCTCTTTCACAATATTAACATATTCAATGAATCCATTTGTCAACTCATTTATCTCAATTTTCACAACTGGTACTATGTCACTAGCTACCTGATATGGCCAATTCCCCTGTAACTCAATAGTCCTTTAATACAGAGTTTAACTCTATAGAGCTGATGATTTTTAGACCATTACTGTAAGCAAAATGCATGTAGAAGATATCTTATCATGGAACCTGTATTCATGGAATTGAATTAGAGTGCTCAGTTGCCAATTCCCTTTATTCATAATCTCTCTTTACACAGAACACACAAGAACCATATTTCCCTCAATGTAAATTGCTGCTTTTAAATATATATTTTCAGTTTGAATTTAGTGACATCTCTTCAGTTAAACTTGCTGGTTACCAGTAAACACCTTAAATACCAGTCAGTGGTGATGGCATCACAATTGAGTAAAATGACCTTCTTGTTCAGCTGTTACAGACCTAGATTGTTAGGGTGCCTCAGAATGTCTCATCTCTTGTAGGTGGTCAGCAGATAGGTACTATTTATCATGTAACTAACTACTGGAACACTGGAATGTACCTGAATAAGAATTATTTTGTCTTATTTTTATATTCACATAAATCCAAGTATCCCATCTAAAACACATATATTCCTAGTCTGAAATGCCTGTACTTCCTCAACCAAGTCAGAGATGAGATGGGGCAAGTAAAAGATGGTTCTCTATGTAGATATTAGCTTTTTGTAAAGATCATAACTGTTGAGTATAAAGTAGGAATAAGCGTAGTTAGACATTTGTTCTACAAATTGTTAACCTTTAAAAATATAATTGCTGTGAGAAAATAGTGCTGTTATAAGGAAAATCAGTGCCACCATTTTGAAACTGAGCTCTTGTGCCATAAAAGCAGCTGAGCTAAGTACGTGTATTACTTCACAAATTAATGCTGTCAAAGGAATGAGTAAGACAGAAACACTTTAAACCAGTGACACTTCATTCTAAATTATGTAGTGTGATCAGACATGATCTTCCAGAATTTTTATATTTTTCTTTGTACAGAGGTTGTGTTCTGGGTTTTTTTTTAAGAAAAGGAAATATTCAAATCTCCCACAGATTAACATGTGTTGTCAATCTTCAGTGGACCAAGTTTTTTCCTCAGTAATCTCTGAAGTTTCTTTAAATTATATACTGAACACAGCAGAGAAATTGCATTGTTTTTGTACATAACACTGTCCACATGGAATGTCACAAGTACTGGGGGGGCTGGGTATCTTGTACATTGATATTCTCAGAGGTAATAATGCATGAATTTCTTTTATAAGCTCTTGGACTATGTATTTGTTGTGTAAAATATGTACAGTATTAATGTCAACTATTTCTTAAAGGTGAGCCTATAAATATTGTTGTATCATTTTCTTTTGTCAGTAATATTTGGACCAATAGTGCCACTTGGGTCAGGATTTTCTTCAGTGCCATTTGGCAAACCACCTGTCTTTGGTCTATGAAACTAGCAAAATTTTGTATAATGCATCAGAATACTTCAGAGTTGTCACACTTTAAATTTCACATGAGGGGTTCTTCACTATTCTTGATCTCAGCCCACTGAAGGTATAGGAAAAGCCCTGAGAAGATTTATTTCTGTTAAGAGAAAAAAGCCTACATTTGCAGGCTTAACAATTGAATCTAATACAGATAAAAATAGTGCCTACTCTCTCAGTCCTTCAAAGTTTACAGAGTGTTGGGACTGCTTTCTGTCAGGTAGTTGGATAAAACTGGGCAGCTAAAATTTTCAGTCCCATGTGCCTACTAAATTAAAAAAAAAGTTTGTAAATTGACTTGCAGACACAAAGTAGCAAGTATCCTACATATTTGATTTTGAGTTTTCTTAATTTCTTCCTTTTTCTTTTGTAAACAAGGTGAAATTTTCCAATTAGGCACATGCCAATCAATTTTTTGTCAATCACATAGTTGTATAAAGTAGCAAAACTGAAGGGGGGAATGATTGTTGTATACACTTTAAAATTGCTTTTCATGGTCTCATTTGAGATAACTGGTGTAAGAATCTTGATGTTTTATATATTTGGAAATATCAAATTAAAAAATTGAAATTAAAAAAAATCCTCACACAGTATATCAGTGAAAGTTCCAGCCTAACAGTGCAAGTTCCAGACTCCATCCTCTGTGCAAGATCAAACTAAATTATGCATGGATTTAGAATTAAACTGCCAAGTGAACATGAAAGACTATAAAGAGACAAAGGCAAAAAGTTTCTTCAATTCATGACTTTACTCAAGTTCACCAAGAATTTGAGGGCAATATTTCTACTCAAAAGAAAAAATCACCACCCTAAAGAAAAAGTGCTAATTTAGTGAGAATGAAACTACCACGCTCAAAAATTTAAATGATAACAAAGTAAATCTTATCTCTCCCAAAAGGTAGATACAAGTACTCTGACCCCAAATCATAGTAGACCTGTGTTTTTGTGCCCTTTAGAAATAAGAACAAAGCACTTAAGTTCTGTTATCTATTATGTGGAAGCACCTAAACCCATGAAAGTGAATAAGGATATATAGAGCTTATGCTCAAAATCTTTTGTTGGCACCTATGAAAAGCAATCTGTGGACCAAAGAGCCCTTGTGAACATGATGGAGAACCAAGTCTAGGAGAGCAGCTGTAATGAGTATCTCCAAATACTTATGGAGTATACAGATGACTTATCATAGAATGAAGACTTCATTCACCAGCAGCTGTCTCCAACAAACTTCAGCTTACACAGGACCCTGACTTAGGTGTACACAGAAAACACAAGAAATGTGCAGAAGCTCCAAGATGGAAGGGCAAATAAATATATCAGGTAACAGGACCAACACCTAAACAGTGCAAGTGGTTTCATACACATGGCATCTCCATGCACTGGAACAGCATGAGGCCATGAAAAATGGAGAAGCAGTTCTTCTTGTATGAATCCAGAAGGTTCACTAAAATGGAGTGTTATGAGAAAAAAACAGGATGTCATACGGTGTATGCAGTATGCCACCACCTGGGTAACAATGCATCTGTGTACGTCTGCTGGTATCTGTAAAGTTACCTCAGAAGGAAGCACACGTAACCAGGAGCACTATCGCCATCTAAGAGGGGAATTGAGTGGGAGAATGTTAATTTCACTGTAACTTCTTTTTATACCACTCAACTTGTATGTCACAGGAATGTATTATCCATTCAAAGTTAATTAAATTTGGACTTCTGCTTCTGGAAAGATGGATAAACATACTTTTTCCTGCTCCTCCCACTAAGCACGGCTAGACTCCCTAGGCTTTATATTTGAAATAAACATAAGAAATGCTGAGAGGTGAAGAGAATGTGGCAGACTGGCCAGGGATCTGGACCTGAGGAACTACACAGTGGTGACTTCCTGAGTTTTCTTTTTGTCTCATGCATCCCACACTAGGTGCCAGGGAAGCCAACAACCCAGAAACACCAATGGGAGCAAATGAAAAAGGTCCCCAGAAAGCCTGCTCTCTCTAGCCAAAGGAGATGAAAGGACAGTGGAAACACAGAAAACTTACCAGTAACTGCCTGACTCCAGCCAAGCATTACAGGAAAACAAGCCCCCACCTGCAGTGTAGACACCACATGCGGAACCAGAACCTCCATCCCCCTCCACTGCCTCCATGTTGGGGTTATGACAGGAGGCCCAGTGGAACATCAGGAATTCCACCAATGACAGCAGGGCACCCCTTGCCATCCCAGCCAGATGGTACCTGCAGAGGCCTTGGGGGGAAGCTCGAACTCTTGTCCACAATCAGAAGTAACATGGAGCCCCTCCCCAAATGAGTGTCAGCAAAGGCCAAGATTTAAATCTGAGCTTCAATTCCTAACTGGCATTATCCCCTTCTCCCTGCTGGAGCAATAACAGAAATGACTTACAAAAACATAATATTTAAATAAGATCTGGAACCTCATAATATAATACCCAAAATGTCCAGCACTGAATAACAAAAATTCCCTCAACATAGTAAGAATCAGGAACATCTCAACTGAAATGAGAAAAGATGATGGACAGATACGAACACTGGCATGACACAGGTAACAATTACCAAGCAAGACTTTAAAAGCCATCACAGAATGCTTCAGTGAGCAACTACAAACACACCTGAAACAAATGAAAAACAAACAAACAAAAAAGTCAGCAAAGAAACACAAAATCACAGCAAAGGTAAAAGGCCACATGGAAATTTTAGAACCAAATAACAATACCTGATATAAAAATCTCAATACATGGACTCAACAGCAGAAAAGAACAGAGGAATCACTGAACTTGAAGACAGGACAATAGAAATTACCCAATCTGAAAAACAAAGAGAAAATAGACTGAAAAATGAACAGGGCATCAGGGACAGATGGGCACAATATCAATGAATATGAAATTCATGCATTCTGAGTCCCAGAGAGGATAAAGAAGTAGGGCTGGAAAAGTATTCAAAGAAATAATGGCTAAAATTTTGCCAAATTTGTCATAAATAAATAAATATAAATAAATAAATAAGCAAACCTAAATATTTAAGACTGAACAAACTCCAAACAGGATCTTAACCCAAAGAAGTCCACTCTGACATATTATAGTCAAACAACTAAAATCTAAAGACCAAAGGAAAAATTCTGAATGCCTCCAGGAAATTTCTCATCAGAAATCAGGGAGCCCTAAAGGAAGTTACATATTTTTTAAGTTTTGAGAGATCTGCCCACTGAGAATTCTGTATTCAGCAAAAATATCCTTCAAAAATGAAGAGCAAATCAACTAACTATTATCTATATAATAGATAAACAACAAGGTCCTCCTGTACAGCATGGGAATTCAGTATCTCATAATGGCTTATATATATAAAGTTGAGTCACTCTGTGGTACACCAAAAAGTAACAACATTGTAGATGGACTGTACTTCAACAAAAGAAAATATTTTTACTTTAAGCATATATTTTTAACTGAAGTATAGTCAGCTTACAATGTTGTATCAATAAAGATTTTAAATAGCAAAATAAAACATTCTCAGATGAAAAAAACTAACAGAATATGTCAACCAACATATATACTGTAAAAGAATGGATAAAACAAAGAGAAAATGATAAAAGAAGGAATCCTGGAACATCAGGAAGGAAGGAAGAACAATAAAAATAGTACAAATATGGACAATTACAGTTTCTTTCTCCTCCTGTGTTTGCTAAATTTTGTTTGGTATTTGAAGCAAAAATTATAATGCTGTTGTGCTTCTCACTCTGTGAAGAGGAAACATACAAGACTATCATAACAAACTGGTAAGTGTTGACAACAGCAGACTAAGAAAAGTTATGTGTATATAATGTAATAGTTACAGTAACCACTTAAAAAGATACACAAAGAACTGCAGCACAGGGAACTATATTCAATATCTTGTAGTAACCTATAATGAAAAAGAATATGAAAATGAATATATCTGTATGACTGAACTACTATGCTGTACACCACAAACTGACACAACATTGTAAACTGACTCAACTTCAATTTTAAAAAAAAAGATACACAAAGAAAAGCACTGAAAAACACCACAGATAACTCAAAATTATGTTCTAAAACATTTTCAGGTAATCCACAAGAAGTCAGGTAAAGCAAAACAGAGAAGTGAAAAGCAGAACAAACGAAAAAGGACTAATCGATAACTACAATAAATCTAAGTGGTCTAAACACACCAGTTAAAAAAGTCAATTAAAAAAATGACTGAGCTCTGTGTTGTCTATAAGAATCTCTTCAGTTTAACAGTATATAAACATACTTGTTTTACTACCCTTCAGTTTATTGAGTTTTACAATTTGAAGGTTTGTGGGAATTCAGAATCAAGCAAGTCTATCAGCACCACTTTTCCAACAGCATTTGCTCAATTGGTGTCTCTGTGTCACCATTTGGTAATTCTCAGACCACTTCAAACTGTTTCATTATTATTTTTTTATGGAGATCTGTGATCACAGAACTTTGATGTAACTACCACAACTCACTGAAGGTTCAGGTGATGATTAGCATTTTTTAGTAATAAAATATTGTTAAATTAAGGTACATACATTGTTGTTTAAGACATAATGCTTTTGCACACTTAGCAGACTACAGCACAGTATAAACATAACTTTTAAATGGACTGGGAAACTAAAATTTCATATGACTGGCTTTCTTGTGATATTTGCTTTATTGCAGTGGTCTGGAACCAAAACCACTACATCTCGAATGTTTGCCTATATGTAGGTTAAAACTAGAAAGATGAAAAATGATATTCCAAATAAGCATTAATCAAAGAAAGTATGAGCGGACACATTGCTATCAGATAAATTAAAACTTATGGCAAAGAAAATTACCACTAACAGAGAGGGATATCAAATAATGATCAAAAGTCAATCCATCAAGAAGACATAGCAATTCTAATTTTGTATGTACCAAAGAAGAGTGCTGCATAGTACATGAAGCAAAAACCAAAAGGAGAAGTAGAAGAGTGCACAGTTACAGCTGCAGACTTCAATCCCTTCTCTCAGCAACTGATGGCACAAGTAGAGGGGAACTCAGCAAGGATACGGGACTCAACAATACTATCAACCTGCAGGGTCTAACCAACACGAAGAGAGCACTCTGCCCAGCAGAAGCAGAATGCGCATTGTTTTCAAGTGCACAGAGGACCAAAATAAACCTAATATTGACCATAATAAAAACCTCAACAACTTTAAAAGAATGGAAACTATACAGAAAATGCTTTCTGACTACAATGGAATTAACCCAGAAATCAGCAACAGATGGGTAATGAGAAAATTCCCTCAAACACTTGGAAACTGAAAACATGGTTCTAAATAATCTATGGATCAAAGAGGAAGGCTCAGGGAAACTAAAACCTATATTAACAGGATGAAAATGGAAAATACAAAATATTAAAGTGTGTGGAACATAACTAAAGCAGTGCCAAAAGGAAAAGTTTTAGAAAAGAGAAAAAGTCTCAAATCAATAATCTAAGTTCTCACCTTAATAACCTAGAAGAAGATAAAAATAAACCCAAAGCAAGCAAATGAAAGGAAAGAAAGAGAGGAAATTAATGAAATGTAAAATAAAAAATAGAGAAAAATCAATGAATCAAGAAGACAATTCATCAAAAGTTAAAACTTTTGCTCAGCAAAGGACCCTGGGAAGAAGATGAAAAGGCAAGCTATGTGATGGGAGAAATTACACACATCTGACAAAGTACTCATATCTAGTATATACCAAGAATCCTTGAAATAAAATTATAGAGATGGAAACAGATGAGTGGCTGTCAGAGGTCAGGAATAGTGGAGGGGAGAGGGAGTGTGTAATTATAAAGAAATAGCTCAGAAATGATCTTTGCGATTATGAGGCGGTTCTGTATCTTGACTGTAGTGCTGATTACAGAAATCCACACACGGGATGAAATAACGGAGAACTGCACTTACATTGTATCAATGTCAAACCTCTGGTTATGATGTTGAACTATATTTGTGTAAGATGTAACCTTTGGAGGAAACGGAAAGAAGAGTAAATAGAAGATTCTAAACTCTCTTTACAACTCCCTGTGGCTCTAAAGTTGTTTCAAAATAAAATATTTTAAAGACAAAAAAATGTTTTAAATAATTTAAACAAAATAAAAATTAAAACACCTCAGCTGTAATGATGAATCAAAACTAATGAGATTAATCTCAATAAAGAACAATGTAAAATTTTTGAAGATTTAAAAAAAATAGAATGTGTGTAACCAGAAGAGACATGCTATTCTCCAAGTGCTAAAAAGTCATCTAAAGGCAATCTAAGGAAGACTATTAGAGACCATATATCTAAGGAAGATTTCATCTAAAGATTTAGATATAAATTCTGGATCTTATGAACATCTGCTACAGCAATTGACACTAGTAATTTTTGAAATAAAAATATCCAATATGTTTCCCAAAAGAATGTCATATTTTACTAAAGCTTTACAGAATAAATAATTCCTAACATATAAACTGTTTCAAAGAATAGAGAAAGAAAGCTAAAAATTTCATTTTACAAAGGCAGTAAAATTCTGATATACAAACTGCATTAAACTAGTACAAGAAAGGAAAATTATCTCACTTTTGAATATTGATACAGAAATCCCAAATATATGCAAATACAATTTAGAACGTACTTGATATTTCATAACCAAGTAGGGTTTACCTCAAGAATGAAATAAAAGACTGTTCAATACTTGAAAAGGTATCAATGTAATTCACCACATTAAGAGCTTAATTATAAAAGCTATATAATCATCTTAGCAGATATACAAAAAGCCTTAAATGTAAACATCAATTCATAATAAATTTTTTATAAAAAACCTCTTGGGAAACTAGGAATGCAAAGGCACCGTATTAACCTGAAAAAGCATTTCTACAAAAACCTGTACTAATCACCAGTGAACCACTAAAATCATTATCTTTTAAGTCATAAAGACAAAGGTGCCTGCTACTCCCAAGTTCTAGCCTGTGCCTCCAGGCAAAAAAAAAAAAAATTGGCATGAAAAGAGACATGATAACCATTATCTGCAGTACATCTTGAAGGATTTTAAAAGATATTGTTCAAAAATATTTACACACTGCACATAAAAAATAAGTACATTAAAAAATGTCCAGCCTCATGACATGAAATGAAAATAAAAATCACTATGAGATACAACTTCACACATACTAGGATGGTTAAAATGGAAAAAAAGGACAATAACAACTTTTGGAAGGATGTGGAAAAGTTGGAAACTTCAGCTTTGCTGGTGTGAATATTAAATGGTGTACCCACTCTAAATAACAGTTTTACAGTTCCTCAAAATTTAAACACAGAGTTATTATGTGTGTAACAATTGCATTCCTAGGCATATATCCAAAAGAATAAAAACATATGTCTACACACAAAATATACACGAATGTTTATAGTAACCAAAAGTGAAAACAACTCAAAAAGCTATCAGTTGATGAATGGGCAAAAGCAAAATTGAATACCTATACAAAATAGAATTATTTTTTTTACCAATTAAAATGAATAGAGTACTGATATATACTACAATATAAATGAATCTTGAAAACATTACGATAATGAAAACAGCCTCCAGTTGTAGGGATCAGTTTATATGAAAACGTCCAGAATTGCCTAAACTATTGAGATAGAAAATAGGTTAGTCTTACCAGGAGCTGAGGGGGTGGGGTGATAGAAGTAACCACTAATAGCTATGGAATCCTATTATTCTAAAGTTTAATAGTTTTCATGACTTAATAATGTTGGGAATATACTAGGAACCACTAAATTGCACATTTATGGGGTTAATTTTATCACATGAGAATTATATTTCAATAAAGTTGTTATTAAAAATAAATTATGTATGGAGTACATAAAAATGAAAAGTTAATTATATTAAAATAAAGCCATATATCACTTTGGCTAATGGAATCCTTATGAATTTTTAAAAATTAGAAATCTAGAAAGAATGATCAATATGTTTCTCTAAAGAAGAAACACTGAATTACAAAACACTGTAAGCTTGAAATATAGTAACCCCAACTATGTATGCAAAATGAAAAAACAGATCATCAGTGCATTTGAATCCTACTTACATAGCAGCTATTATATGCCAGATACTTAGTCTAGGTAATCCATACATATTGACATATTTGATCTTATAACAAACCAATGACAAGAGACTACTACAATCCTCCCATTTTAGAGCAGAGGATACTGAGAAGTCAAGTCATCTTCTTAGTTTCACTTGGCCCCTAGTTAGCAGAGCTAGGCTCAGACACCAGTAGGTTTCCTCCAGAGGCCAGGCATTTAAGCCCCTACACACACTGCTGACCTTGTCAATCATGAACTGAAATAGGAATAAAGACAGGAAAGGAGAACAAAGAAGCAAGCAGAGAGAAAAATGCCCAAATCAAAGGAGGTCAAAAATCCTGATAGATCTGAAGAAGAGAGGGTAGAAATACAGTGGAAATGCATGGGTAAAGGGAAGAAAAGTTGACAGATCTCCTGAGGTCAGGAAAGAACAAAATGTGAACTAGAGTCAAAAGTGGTGTCTTCACTGTCTCAGCAGCAGAGAATGAGGATGACCAGGAGGAGATGGTGCACATGTCTTCTTAAGCTGTGATTTGCACATTTTCAGTATCTCTTAGTATAGGTGTTATTTAAATGTTTTTGTTCATATATTTGGTAATGATTAGGATGTACCCTCTAAGAATCGTTTATTATCTTTTCCAGTTTTAAAGTTTTGAGTTTACTATTTTTCATGTTTGTTCTTCAATTTTACTTTTAATGTATGCCTCATCTTTTAATTTTTGTGTAGAACATTTTTGATTGGGATTTTTTTTCATTATTTATGTCAACTTTATGATTAGAAAACCCTTTTTCATTCTAATTTAATACATTTCCTGATACATTTCACTCATTCCCTTATTGTTGAAACAATTCCATCAAACCCTTTAACATTTCCTTTCAATTTTTTTTAAGGAAGTAAGTATCCATCTTTACTTCTTTTTCTAAACTGTAACTAATTGTGTCAGCATCATTTGTTTAAGAAAACTTTCCCTCATCTGTTATTTTTTATCCCTGTATTTTTAAAATATGGTAGTATCCAGGGACTTAGCAATATCCACAAAGCATGGCTCCAAAAATCTACTCTATTGTATTTCTGAATTTACATGTATTCACAACATGTGCATATCTGTTAAAAATGGCTTCCCTCCAACTGATAGACACAGACTGATGGCAATCAAAAAAATTATTATGTGGCTGTTGAATCTAGGTCTCAAATGATGAAAATATTCTCACCATGAAGAAAGTCAAAGAGAGGGTGAAGAGGAGGGGATGAAGAGAAAGGGAAACATCCTGTGTGTTCTGGAGTCCATATTATTTAGCTCAAGAAGAATATACTCTTAATAAATATCAAATAAAATAACATTTCTCAATGTCATATTATAGAAGATTATGCATATCATGTTTCTGAAGCTCCCAGGGGGAGCTTTTGTGGACTTACAGGAAAAGCCTCATGACCTGGACAATGGGAGAGGATCTGAGGCTTAGACCCTAACAAAGACATCACCATGTAGCACTACTGTTTGATAACACCCCCAACACCACCGCAGGCTATCATGAATAACAGGGTTCCTGGGCTAGGATTTAGGCAGTAGAACAGAGATTCCAAACAGAAAGGCCAGAGTCATCCGTCCATTTAGCACCAAGACAGGTAGTGGACACATGGCCGGGTATCATATGAAAGAGGTCAAACCTCTGCGGGTATCAATTCAGGATGATTCAAGTTAAAAATATTTTGAAAAATCTCACAAGCCGAAAATAATTCTCGATGACCAGAAGTGTAACAGTAAGATAACCTGTGTGTAATATAGACAAGCCCACCCTCCTACACTGCTGGTGGGAATGCAGTTTGTTGCAGCCACTATGGAAAAAAGTGTGGAGATTCCTCAAAAGACTAGGTATTCCTAGACTTACCATATGACCCAGGAATCCCACTTCTGGGCTTGTATCCAGAAGGAACCCTACTTCAGGATGACATCTGCACACCAATGTTCATAGCAGCACTATTTACAATAGCCAAAACATGGAAACAGCCTAAATGTCCGTCAACAGGTGACTGGATAAAGAAGATGTTGTATATTTATACAATGGAATACTACTCAGCCATAAAAACGGACAACATAATGCCATTTGCAGCAACATGGATGCCCCTGGAGAATGTCATTCTAAGTGAAGTAAGCCAGAAAGAGAAAGAAAAATACCATATGAAGTCGCTCATATGTGGAATCTAAAAAACAAAAACAAACAAGCAAACAAAAACAAAGCATAAATACAGGACAGAAATAGACTCATGGACAGAGAATACAGACTTGTGGTAACCAGGGGGGTGGAGGGTGGGAAGGGATAGACTGGGATTTCAAAATTGTAGAATAGATAAACAAGATTACACTGTATAGCACAGGGAAATATGCAGAAAATGTTATGATAACTCACAGAGAAAAAATGTGACAATGAGTGTGTATATGTCCATGAATGACTGAAAAGCTGTGCTGAACACTGGAATTTGACACTACATTGTAAAATGATTATAAATCAATAAAAAATGTTAAAAAAAATAAAAAGATAAGACAAGCACACAGGGATGCAAGTATGAGAAAGCTTTGTCACAAGCAGAACAGTTCAGGGGACCATATCAGAACAAAGATGAGCCCCTTTGCTGGATGAGAATAACTGGAAACGATCATCCAAACACAAAGTATATCTGGTATTTGTAATTACATTTATATATTCTTTTATCCCAAACTGCATAACGTATTTTTAAAGTCTATTTTCAAATAATCTTTTAAAAATAACCCTTAAGACCTGAAATAAACAAGTTTTCCACCGTTTTCCTATATGGCTGTCTAGAAAGCACAGCCCTTCGCTATCTGCTATAATCAAGATCCCTTCACCAAATGAAGTGAAAATTATCCAAAAATATAACCTTGAGAATGTTTATTAAAGTATCTTATTTTGCTATCTGTGTCATTCTGCAACAGGAAATCCCTTTAATTTAGATATTGTTTCAATCAGAATATTGTGTGATCATTTCTAACTTATATATCTTTTCATGTTTTTTCCTCTTTCTTCTAATTGGAAGCAGAATCTTCCAGATTCAACTTTACAATCACCATTCCAGACAGCATTTCTGAATAAGTCATATTTTAATATTGCTTCCCCACTTTGAATAAAGCATGGATCTTTTCTCTACACTTTAATTAAAACTCGATAAATATTTATTGATCACTTAAATATATCAGGCACTGTGATTAAGAATTTAAATAAATAATTAAATTTCATCCTTTAAACTATCTTTTTAAAATGCACTACTATTAGCCCCATGTTATATACAAGCAAACTGAAACATACTGAGGTTAAATTAAGTTTGGGGGT
Organism: Vicugna pacos; assembly: GCF_048564905.1. Classification (NCBI taxonomy): domain Eukaryota; kingdom Metazoa; phylum Chordata; class Mammalia; order Artiodactyla; family Camelidae; genus Vicugna; species Vicugna pacos. Next base: position 3,570,600 of record NW_027328737.1, read on the forward strand.
CATCGACTGCTATGGGCTGAATATTTGTGTGCCCCACCGCACAGTTCATCTGTTGAAATCCTGGTGCCTGTGGGAGGTGATTAGTTTGTGAGGGTAAAGCCCCCAAGGATTGGTCAGTGCCCTTAGAAAAGAGACCCCACAGAGATCTCTCACCCATTCCATCATTTGAGAACACAGGAGAAGACTTGCTATGAGCCATAAGGTGGGGCCCTCACCCAGGACATTAACGTGCTCATACCTTGATCTTGGACTTAGCCTCAGAACTGTGAGAAAGACATTTTTGTTGTTTATGTCACTAATGTGGTAGGATTTTGTCACAGAAGCCCAGCAGAATAAGACATCTGTCAAAGCAATGGTCTAAGATTGGCATCCAACCAGTCAGAATACAGAACTGACCTGCTGTTGTGATTTTACAATTACTAACCCATCTTCCTCTTTCCCAATTCTCCACTACTTTAGCCAAACATCAAAATCACCTGTTGAGTTATTCTTTAACACAGATACATCAATTCTACTCTTAACCTCCATCCTGATTCAGCATTTCTGATTTTTACTCTTTGAATTTCTCAGCATTCTCCCAATCTTAAACAGAGGAAATCAAATGTGTGATTGTGATGCTCAGTCACCAGGGAGAGCCACGGCCTTAGAACCGACACTTCTTATATTCAGGGACAAAATCTTGACTTATTCAGAACCCCTATTACATCTCTATGGTCTTGCTGCTAATAGATACTCCATAAATATTTCCTCAGTGATTAAATCTTTATAGGCCTCAACACTAATAAACAGTTGCCTTAGGGTGCTAGTATCTGGAAAGTTAATAGGAAAAACCTAAAATAATGTATTATATTGAGTTGATTGCTAATTTTATTTTCAAGACGGTACAGAAGGGAACTGGGGAGAGAGAAAATTTCTAGTACATTTCTAAAATTTTGAAAATTGTATGGCTAGTGCTTATTGACTGTTATATATTGTGTGAGAATAATAATCACAAGGTTTGACAACCTGTAGGTGATGAACACTTTTCAGTCAGAATATGCAAGGCAGTAAACATCAGGTGTGATTACACTGGACTCCAGCAGCTGAATTTCAGACCTGTGTTTAATCACAGGCATTTGTCACGATCTAAAAGATAAATTCTGTCTGTTACAATGTGGTCAATTTTAAAGTTAAGTTTATTTTCCCATTTCATATTAAGTTTGCCCTCACGGTTCTAAATAACATGGTCTCTGCATAGTACACTTTAAATGTGGTTTTCTGTGTAATATACATTGCTTTGATATACAGTGACATTAAAGTCATTTCCTTTCTAAGTTTGATAATGTCAGTATGATTTTTACTTTGCAATATTGTGAAAACTATTTTTCTAGCTTTTTATGTGTACACAATATATGTTTATAAAATAGCAATAAAAGTAATTTAAGTAAGCTTCTAATTATTGAAGGTCAAAGAAATACTATTATCTAAAAATTTATGTGGTTTTCTAAAAATGATGGAAACTTCTTACTGGCCTATTTACTTAGATATTTAAAATAGCACAGTGAAATATAAATTAAACATGTATATTGAATTTGATAGATACATTACTCTTAACACCTTTCTTTCCAAAAGTAAAAGAAATTCATGTATCAATTCAAAGAAACAGAGCAGAAACCGAAATGTACAGGAATTAAAATTTTTATTTCAAATTGGTAGCAAACAAAAAGTGAAGCAACTGCGTTATTTGGTAGAAAAGCTACCACCAGGCGGCGCAGCTGAGCCCCCAGCCAGGAGTGGCCGCACGCTCCCGCTCGCGGGCGCCGCGCTGGGTAACTGAGAGCCGGATCGCTGCCCTCTGCGCCTGGGCTGGCCGCCGTGGGGCGCCAGCTACCGGCTCGGGTGGGGGCTGGGTTTCTCGCCGGCCCTCGGGGAAGGCCGCTGGAGAGAGGGGGAGGACAGGGGGTGGGAGCGGCGGGAGGGCAGCCGGAGAGCAGGGCGAGGAGGCGGTAAGGGGAGGGGCAGGGGAGGGGCTGCGCGAAGCAGGGGCCAGGCCGGGAGGGGAGCTGCCAAGTTTGGGACCGAGAGAGAAAGTAACTCCAGGACGAGACCGGAGCGCCCCGCGCCGCGGGCACAGGCGGAGTGGCTGCGCCCAAGGCCGCTCCGCCGCTCCTGCTCCAACGTAAGCCCGGCGCGGGAGCCACCGTTCAGCGATGCGCACCCCTGTCCCTAACCTGGCTGCGACGCTCAGAAAGTTGCCCAGCCGGGATTCGGACCTGGGAAGGGGCGGCAGGACACGCGGTGAGGGGACATCCAGCATCTAGGCCTGGCGTGGAAGGGAGGACTGCCCACTTGGCCGGCCCTGGCCCCGGGTAGACCCTCTCCAGGCAGGTTGAGGGCTCAGGTCCTGGCACGCGGGCCCCAGTGCAGGGCTGGCGAGTGTCTGGGGTCAGAGCACGGCTCCAGGAGCTGGGGCTTTGGGCTGTCCGTATCAGAGAGAGAAAATGTCTCCAGCGGGACAGATGTGCGCCCTCTGACGCCCACCCGCGAGTTCGAATTGGAGTGGAAGGGGCTGGGGCGCTGCTGGTCGTCCCAAGCGTGCGGGGTCTAGAGACCCAGGGCGGTAGCTGGGAGACGTGATCGCCCCGCGGGAACCCCGCTGCCTGCGGGCAACCCCGGATCTGGACCGCGCATCGCATACACTCGCAAACAGCCCCCTCCCCCGGAGCTGAAGCGTGTTTCCCTCCCTCGTCCCCCACCCCTGACTGCAGAAAGATAAGCTTCAAATTTTCACTCCGTGTCTCAAATGTGCCTGAAGGAATTTAACTGCACTAGTGAATAACAGCATTAGTTTCAACTTCGTTTTAATCCCTGCAACAATAAACTTTGAGACCAACAACAACAAAAGAAAACTAAAACCAAAACTATGAAAATTCTATGTGACAATATTATTTGATGGTACGTGTAATTAGTTAAATTATATTTTATTTCACTTAAGGAAACAATACTGTAAAAATTTCTATTAACATGCGCAATAAAAATACATAAAAATATCACTCACTTTTACAGAACTATTATTCAAAGTGTTTTACATATGCAGAGTCAGACTTGCCATGAAGCTGATGGAATTTGTTTCTGAGCACCTCATTTGTACAAGCCTTTCCAGGGACCTGAAAGTAGTCCTAGAATGAGTTTATATAGGCAGTTTTTTTTGTTACATTTAGAAATACATTTATAATTGTGATTTTTTTCTTATTGTAGTTAATATTTTATTTTGTCACTGATATTTATAATCTGTCTTCTATTCCTTAAATAAAGCCGCTTCAAAATGGAGGGGCTTTAAAAATTAAAGGGTCATATAGCCTTGAGCTGTGTTAGTTAGCTATATGAATGGACTGCATTAATTTGTTTAATTAATATGACAATATGCTTTACACACAAAGAAACAGGACAGGAAAGTTAAGGAACTTCTCTATGAAGGCTGTTTAGTTAATGATATAATATTCAAAACAAGGCCGTCCGGCTCTTGAGTCCCCTGTTCTGAAAGTCCACACTTATAGACATAGATATTAACACAGATGGAACTCCAGACTCTGTCATATATGTATGCAGTATGGCTTAATTTATGTAAAATTCCAAACAGGCAAAAATAAATGGCATGTTTCACAGATACATATATTTACAGTAAAAATACAAAGACTAGCAAAGTACTGGTTAACATAGGACCCATGGTAGGAGTTACCTCTAGAGAAAAAGGAGAATTTAGTGGGGAGGAGCCTCCAAGGGCTTCAAGTGTCTTTGCCATCTATATTTTTAAATGATTATTAATTCTACAGTTATCAGAGTATTATTTTACTTTAAGTCATATGGAGCTTATAGATACCCTCATGTGTGCAATACGTATAAAAAATTCAATAAAAAGTTGTCACATATTTCAAGTACATAGGTTCCCCTAAGTATATGTAGAAAATCCCAAATCTCTTTCTTATTACTTTAAATAGACAGGAACTGTATTTTTTTAATTTAATGGAATAAAAATAAAACATTTAGATTTAAGCTATATTTTGGCATATTTCAAAGGAGAACACATTTTTATTTTGGTTTCATCATGAAATATTAATAACATAATAACCAAAAGTACCTGGAATCTTGGTAACCATGAATAATTAGTGATTTAATCACATGTATTACCGAGACCTGGTTCCATCTAAGGATAGACACATGGAAAGAGTGTAATACTTATCAGACCATAAGAAGAAGCTAGGAAATCTGCAAAATCACACTGCTGCTGAACCCATCAGAGTGCTGACTTTGAAGGGCTATCATCAGGGTAAAATTTGAGGAACGCTGGCATGAGCCTCCAGACAGACAAGACACTGGCAATCCCTCACCTCTCCCAGAGCACTGGAAGTGTTAGGTATTTAGATAAGCAGGGCCACGAGGCTGACAGGTGGAGGAGAGGGAGGATGGTCCAGAAGATGGTGGAATGCCTGCCTCCAGCATAAAGGGGCTTTACTTCTTTTAAGTGAGTGCCAGCAAGAAACCAGTTAGAACTAAAAGGCTGGAACTGCATGGTAGTGACAAGAACCTAACCGGACAAGACCCAGTGCTCATTGTAATATAATTAGCATTGAGGTTCAGGCCCCTCCATGGGTTTTTCTGTGTTCATCATGGATAAGGGCATTCACAAAAGGGGACAAACATGACTGAGCACTCCAGGGGCAAGAGCCATCGATCAATCAAAAGACCACCTTTAAGTGAGGGTACAAGAGGAGGGAGAAAAGACCATTGCTGTCTGCACTTGGATCAGCCTGCCTCCTGTTCTTGGAGGGGTACTTCACCTTTCCTAATAAAATATTTCACTGCACAATGCATTCATCTCCCATTTGAATTCTTATCTTTCGGGTAAGTCAAGAACTGGGGCCTTTTCTTTCCCCCTTTTAGGGTGACAGAAGGAGACAAGGTGGCCATGCAAACAGATACAAAAGTATCAACTAACTCCTTAATGAACTGCTCAAAGCTGAGCACTCCCAGTTGGAAGAGTGTGGAGTCCTGCGAGCACAGATGGTTGCAGCTCCTTCTCCATGGACCTCACTGTTTGCTTGTGAAAAAGCCTGGGGGCAGGAAAGAGTGGAGAAAACATCCCTCAGTTGGTGTGTTCCTGTTGCCATGGAATGGCACTGCTGAGGGAGAAAACAATTCTTACCTGGATGCTTTCCCCAGTGGAATAATGTCTTAAGATGCTGAAAATAAAGGGCAGTAAATCCTGTCACTTTCAGCAGGTGAAAACTCAGAGTTTGATTAATGGAGACAGGCAGACATCCTCCTTGTTTCAGAAAATTAAAGATTTTTTTACCATGGAATGCTGGGCAGGATCACCAAGGAATCTTGGCTCCAAAGACTCAGAGACATGTGAGCTACCTATTACTGATACTAAATGAGGAAAATGTGAAAAGCCTCTTTGTTCCTCACCATCTGGAATAATCAGGACAAAGAAACCAGCAACAGCAGACCAACCCCCAGCAGACGGATAAGAGCACACAGGGACCAAGATTCAGGGTCACAGGGAACATCTACAACTGAAGGTGGACCAAGCACATTCCAGAATAAAACTCAGATAGTCTGTCAGTCTAGCTCCCATCCTAACCACAAGGTGACACTGAAGGAACCTGAAGTTAGCCATGCATGGCAGGTAATTGAAACAACCAGCAAAACACAAACACAGCTCAGCTCCCCAATGAAAGCCTAGCAGGAAAAGAGGCGTGCCTATTTCCAGCCTTAAACATTATTTACTTAGGCTTCTTACCCTCTACATGGAATATGTAGATTTCAAATAAAAGTTATGAGACCTATGAAATTGAAAGAAAAAATCCGCTGTTGAAATATAAAACAAATAATAGAAGTGAAAATCAGACGGGATATAAAATCTCTATGATTAATACATCACAAGTTCCAGTGAAAAGACTTGAAGATATTCATGAATAGATGGGTCATTTCAGCAGAGAAATGGAAACAATAAGAAAATGTCAAAGAGCAAGCTAGGAATAAATTTAAACACATGCCAAGCGAAAGAGATGAAGAACGTCTTTGACAGGCTCATCAGTAGGCCTGACACATTCAAGGAGAGACTTGGTGGACTTGAATTTAGGTCAACAGACATTACTCAAATGAAAACAAAAGAGGAAATTCTTGGAAAATTTTAATAATTTAAATTTAAAAGAACAGAATATCCAAGAGATGTAGGCCAATCAGTCTGAATTATATTTAATTGAAGTCCCAGAAGGAAAAAGAAAGTAAAAGAATGAGGAAAAAAATATTGCAAAATGAATGGTCAAGAATTTTCAACAAATAATGAATTAAAAAACAACCTAGAAATAAATTCATACTGCTAAAGGCCAAAGATGAAGGGAAGCATTAAACTCTGTCAGAGAAAATATATGATCATCTTTAGGAAATAGGGTGTCTCCCAGGTGCTTTAGACCAGGTGGAACCAGAATAAAGTTATCAACGTGCCGAAAAAAAATTATGTATAATTTAGAGGAGTGAATGATCTGCAAAAGGGGTTAAGAGAAATCAGAGAAGGGAGGTAACAAGGTCAGTTATACAGTGTAAAGTATGCTTTTCCTGGTTAGAAGTTGGATCACCCAGTCATATATAGTGTACAAATCAATGAATCAACTAATTAACTGTATGAACATACATAAATAACAAATAAATACAATTTAAAATTATATTCTGATGCTATTATATATCCAAATGATAAAACAAAATATGTCTCGGTATTTGTACTCAAATAATATACATTTCTGATGATTTTTTTTAATGTAAGTATAGTTAGATTACAATGTATCAATTTCTGGTGTAAAGCATAATATTTCAATCAGGCATATAGATACATATATCCCTTTTCATACTATTTTTTATTATAGGTCACTGAAAAATATTGAACATAGTTCCCTGTGCTAAACAGTATAAGCTTGTTGTTTATCTATCTTATACATAGTAGTGTCAGCAAATCTCAAACTCCCAATTTATTCCTTCCCACACCCTTTTGATTTGATTTTCAATAACATTTGCTTCTTTCTTTCAATGTAATTTCAGTAATTATGTTTCCAATATCTTAGGTTGATTTTAATATTCTACTAAGTTGAGCTTAATATTCATTGACAGATATTTTAAATTTCATAGATTAAACTGACAAATATTACTATGCAAAGTGCACTCAACTTTACTACTGTGAATCATGTCTTGAATCAGAAGAGTTCTGGGACCCTGAAGGAAGCAACCACATCAGTCAAGCACTAATCCAGAGGCAGGAACCATGTGGTACCTTGAATGTGGACATTTTAATTAAAAGTATTAACTATAACAGGGAATCATCTACTAAAGTGTAAAGGGTCCTATAAAAAATCTAGGAATAACAGATAAAAGAACAACCAGCTCTCCTAGAGATGAGATCATGAACTACAGGGAAAGACTCATTTCCTGAAGTGTGGAGAACACCCAGACCTCTTTTTAGATGGTGGGTATATCTATGGCTCATGAGAGAGTGGAGAAGTTCACTGAGGCCACAAGCCTCCCAGGGAGTACAGGAAGAAATTTTTAATAGGAGGAACCCTGCTGGAAAATCCCCACTAAGAAGCCACTGTGGAGTTGCTGGAGAAATCTATCCCCAAGGAATATCCTGAGCTGCTTATAAGTCAGGTGCTTCTGGAGTCAAGGGACTGGAGGAGCTATGCCCTCTGCTGAGCTTGGAATTTGACACGGTGCAGGAGCCTGCCTAGGAAAACAGAGCAGACTTGGAAGAGAAACCCCTTTCTTACTCTATTGTCTCTCTGGTACTCTCTACTAACAAAGCATGCCATCTGCCACAGGAAAAACATTTACAGGGTCCAGATATATTATTTCAGAGCAGTCATTTAAGGGTGGTTTGCAGCAGAGAGGCAATGCACTAATAACAAGTATATTACATTTTAATGTCTCCCAAGAAAAATGCATCTGGAAAAAAAAACACTGTCAGCCATCTGGTCTAATGTGAGCCACACATTTTGCACTACATGCACTTGCTATTCTAAGTATTTGCCAATAATAAGGGGAAAGAAAGGGACAACAGAGAGAAAACATTCAAAAGCGTCCCAGAACTGGTTATGTCAGTGCTTTCAATTTGTGAAATCTCATCAAGCTGTAAAGTTAAGTTTTATGCACTTGTCTTATCATTTTTATATTTCAATAAAGACTTTTAAAGTAAGGCATATATGTGGCAAAGTTTAATTTCTGATTACGTAGCACTCCATGGAATTCATATATTTAACTCTATTGGCACATGGATTTCTTTATATTTCAATTGCCAATTCAATTGCAATGACTCTGAATTGAACATAATTGTATTTCCAGGCTCTCAATAAAGATTTTTTTTTTAAAAATTGAAGTATGAGTGTATTTTGGAAGGGAAGACTTGTCAATCATGCAAAATATGTGTTTTCTTTGGCTTCTTAGAGTTTCCTAGGTTGCCTCTAACTGAAAGTTTTAGCCATTATAAATGCGATCAAGAAGCTAGTAATTATTGTATGGTAATTACTTTATGGTAAAAAACCAAATGACCCTCATTTCATTCACTAAGTTCTTTCATTTTGAACTGAAGTATTTTTGACTTACAATATATTAGTTCAGGTGTACAGCATGGAAATTATATATTTTTATAGATTATACTGCATACAAAGCTACTATAAAATAGTGACTCTTTTCCTTGTGCTATCCATTAGGTCTTTTTGTATCTTGTTTTATGCATAGTAGCTTGTATTCCATAATCCTTTATATTAGCTTTGCCCCTCCCCACACCTCTCTCTCCTGACAACCAACAGTCCATTCTCTGTATCTGTGAGTCTGTTTCTGCTTTGTTATATCTGTTCCATTATTATTGTTGTTGTTGTTATTATTATTATTATTATTACTATTATTATTATTATTACTGTCTTCACCATTCAATGGAGAATCAGTCCCTGTCTTAGAAGACATGTCTTCAACATTGTTATTAACAAGTGAATCACCTTTTGTGGTAGGCTAATTTCATTCATGGTCTCATTAATTCTTTTCTAAATCCTGTCATTTTCTTTGTAATTTTCTGCTCTTCCCTTTGACAATGGACTTTTCTACGTTTCAAGCTCTGGTCAAAACAATGTTAACAAGTGTGATATAAGCTGAAAATTCATTGAAGATAGAAGAGTGCACTTTTGCTTGTCCTGTTCATGACGTGACCTACTCTCTCTTGAATCCTCACCATCAACCTGAGAATGAGCTGAGACTAGCTTCCTGGCAGCTAAGAGACCGCATCAAGCAGGGTTGTCACACCAGCTAAGCCAGCCAAGTCTGATCAGTTCACTAACCCATAAGCTTATTATACAGGAGAGAGAACCTTTAGCAATGTCAGTCCAACTCAATTCAGATTAGCAAGACCTCCAAACTGAATCAAAATCTTGCAAAAAATAACAGGTAGTTGTGAAATTTAAGTCATTATATTTTGATATGTCATGGGAAAATATCTAAATAGCATAACTTTCACTTCTGACAGAAGTTTTCTCTCTCACTCAATATTTTAAAATTTAAAAAAATGTTTTTTATTTCCTTAGGAAATATTATTCATAGGACTCCTCTTGAGTTTTATGCATTGACAAGGAATTAAGAACCAGAAAAAGCAGTGATATTCTTACATGAGATGGTCATGTGAATTTATTATAGTTAGAAAACATTTTTCTTCATACTAGCAAGAGAAATTGTGAATCTAAATTTCACTATAACTAAGATACAGAATATTATGTACTATGAACTTGTAGGGTTCCTTGGGAAGAGTTAAAAATTTAAAGTTAAAATCTACAAGTGTTGAGTCCAACAAATGAGAGAATTGATTAGAAAATAATAATGGTTTTTATTATTTACTTTTGGACATAGAGATGATCATATTATCTGAAGTCAGAGAAAATCAAGTATCATATTATATGCTGAATCTAAAAATGATAGAAATGAACATATTTACAAAACTGAACCAGACTTAGAGACATAGAAAACAAACTATGGTTACAAAAGGGGAAAAGGCAGCGGAGGGATAAATTAGGAGTCTGGGATCAACAGACACACAAGGTATAGCACAGGGAACTCTATTCAATCTCTTGTAAAAACCAATAATGGGAAGGAGTCTGAAAAATTATATATATATATATACTAAATCACTATGCTTTACAACTGAAATTAACACAATATTGTAAATCAACTATACCTTAATTTAAAAAAATAAAATAAAGCCAGCAACCTCTCAGTGCTGGTCATTGGCAAAACAAAAACAAACAAAAAAACAAAAAAGACAATACTGGTGATCTGATTCCCTCATTAAGAGATGTTGCAAGAGTTAAGTGAATTTTTTTTCAAAATTATTTAGAAATATTTTACAATAAAAAAGTGATTATTGAATAAGTGTAGGCTTAATCATTGTTACACCAAGTGTGCATGAACCCATAGGTTATTAAAAAAAACAGGGCAAATTTAATGACTGACAATTAGGGCAATAATGATGAACAGCTGCCCAAACCAAACTGTCCCAAGTCCTGAATCATTGTGAAATCTCAGGGAAACAACCTGTGACTTGATGAATATCCAATAAATATAATTTATGTGAGAAATGCATTACTATATTTTATGAAGATTTGTGTGTGTGTGTCACTCGGTGATGCCACATGTTGGGCTCAGCTGTGATTCATGGGTCAAGAGGGAATGGGGAGCGTTGTTCTGTTAATTGCACACACAACAGCTAAAACATACATTATATTCCAAAACAATGACTCTTTTTTTTTATTTTTATGCTGTCTGTCTGTTTTGGAGATAAGAATAAACAAGAATTTTAAAAATGAAGAGCACTAAAAACATTCTCTAAGACTATTTTTTTGAGAAATGTTTGTTGAGTACCTCTTCTTTACCAGCTACTATGAGTCACAGGCAGAGAATGCCTAACTCTCCTTGCAGAAGTTGGATGGGAAGAAATAATATCCTTTTAACTAATCACAAAGAAATAGTTATAATTGATGTTGAGGACCTGAAAAAAGCCATCTGATTCTTCTTCTACTTCTAGTCTTAAGTAATTTCAACTCTCCAATTTTATGTTTGCTTATATAGCTAAGAAGATATTTACAGTATTCTTGAATGATGATTATTTATCATCTCTAAATGTTTTTTCTTTTGACCTATCGTTTCTGCTTCTTTGAGCTACATTGGATGACATTATCTACCCACATGTGCACAATAATTTTCCCATGAAAATTAAGCTTCTTAGAGAAAACCTATTGTTGCTTGGGTTAACTTTACAGCACTTCAGATCCAATTATTTATTTAGGCCATTAAGTGTTTGAAAAAGAAAGGCTTAGATTTGAAACCCAATTTGGTCACTGACTGGTATCAAGAAATTGGAGGAAATTATTTCCTATCTCTCTCAGCTTTGATTTCCATACGTACAAAATTGGAATTAAAACATTTGCTCACTTTATCTCACAGATAGTTGTAAGAAGAACATGAAATGCAGTTTCAGAAAGAACTTTGTAAATTACAATGAAACGTGAAGCATATTCCCTTAATGATAAGGAATTAAAAGTTCGTACATTGACATATCTGATTTCTCATGCATTGGAAATTTCTAAATGGGAGTAAACCTGTTAGGGTTGTAAGGATGAAAGTTTTATAATTACTTCTAGCCATTCATTCCAATATCACATCCCTGTATTCTTTGTGAGGTTGGTAAATTTAGGTTGTTCTGGGTTCCCTTATAAGTGAAGCTGCATATTCTTGCTTTCTCATGGAAGGACTACTTTTCTAAGGGTCTCTTTCATTTTGTCTGTGAGGTATCAGACAGCTTCATTGTTCAGATGATAGCTTAATATTCAGAGAAAAATAGGAAGGCAAAGGATAACTGGAAATCAAACTATTTTCACAATTTGGAAAATTTATGCACATTTCTAAAATCACGAAAATTCATACAGTAAAAAGTCATGACTATAAATCTTAAAAAAGTAATCTAGTGGGTTTCTAGACTTTATATTATATTGCCTTTCTAGGAAATCATTAGTACATATCATTAAAAAATATTTCATATCTTAGGTTAATAGTTATAAGGGGGGAGACATATGGTACAATAAAAGAAAATGTCATGAGTGATTTGTTTCCTGAGAGATTTAAAATTTATATCAAAAAAGAATATCTGATTGCCTCTCCACTTTTATCTCCTGCCATCAGGCTTGGCCCAGAGAGGCCTCATCTAGACCCTCCAGCAGCCCAGGATCCTTGGTATCTTGTGGTCCACATATTTGTCACCTGTGATACACTTTTCAGAATATCTCCTATGTATCCTTGAGACATTAAGTCTTTTCTGGGATAAAATAAATTAGGTCCCCTTTGTAAAATCTATCACTTGACATGTTGTTAAATAATAATAATAATAATAATAATAATAATAATAATAATAATAATAATAATAATAAAAGTCCTGTGTTTGTGGTGAACATGAGGTTGTAACATTCTTCTGAATACAATACTCAAAGTTATATTTTTATAGTTGTATAATGGGTATATTTTTGCTGAATATCTTTCAGGTTAAGAAATATCATGTTGCTTTACTTTCCTTAAATCAAATCACTTTTATATTAACACCTCTTCCTTATGTGGTGAGAAATAATTATTCTATTCAGCCCAGTTACTCAATGGGGAGATGTTTCCTCCTCACTGGCATTTTTAAATTTGACCCTTGGGGACTTTCACTGGCTGGTATGTTAGAAAATGCACTCCCCTGCACACAGACTCCCTCCCTGACATGATCTATTCAGCACATAATCTTAGGTCTCTGCTCATTTTGAAAGCATTCAAACTAGTTGGCTAATGTCCTATCACTACTATCACTCACATAGACAGAATTGAGGTTGTCAGGCTCCAGGCCAAAAACCTATGTCTAATTTAAGTCCAGCCATAGGAAATTGTAAAGGATTTACTTGAGGAAACTCACAGGGGAAAGCTGCTCAGCCCACCCTGACTCAGTGCCCAGCCAATGAATTGCAGTCTCAGAACCCAAGGCCCCTAGTCATGCATGCCTTTACACTTACCTCATTTCCTGACCCAGGCTCTCCTCTTGGAGGCTTCATCATCAGGATCTTACTGCAGGGGAGGTTCTTGGACACCTCTGCCCAGATAACCTTTTCAGGGACCCTTGAAAATATTTTTCTCAATGCTATACTTGCCCTTACCCTTTGGCTCCACACAGACCTCAGGTCCAACGTGACAGGAGCATTCGGTTTGGGGGCTCCCTGGAAAGTAAGAAAATATTTTCACTGATCCACCTGACCATTGTCTTGGGCAATATCCTGGGGGAAAATGAACCACCATGGGAGCTGGCACTTTCTCCTGTTTAACTTCTAACTGTGTCATCTCAGCAAGTGATAGAAGGCTTGACTGTTACATTCATCTGGCCTTTTGTCTTGATCAACTACTTCAACATCTGACAGCTTATCTCTCTTTAGCTTAGAAGGCTCTGGGCAAGGCCCAGAGATGGTGCACAGCAACAAATGATGCACAGCAACAAATGAAGTGTATAGTAATAGAGCCAGAGCTTAGGAAAATACTCTATGAACATCATCATTTTCGGCCATACAGCTGTCTTTTATTTATACCCTTTTTGCCTTTACACATTTTGGAATACTGTAATTCTAAAATTTGAAAATTAATATTAATTTCTCACCATTGTCCTTTTAAGTACAGAATAGCCACAATTCCCAGGACACAATGCTTCTCTGACTTTGAGGAGGGTTACCATGATCTCTCACTCTTTGCTGTGTAGGATAGAGTTGAAAGAATAAAATAGAAATTAACATTTATTAAACAATCCTGTCAAATGTGTGATAGGAAAATCTTCTTTCTGTGTTGTCCATCCAAGCCTTAATCTCTCCTGTATCTTAAATCAATTGCTCCCTTTCTGGGTCACACCTGCTTCTCTTTCCTGTGTGTTTAATATTTATGCTAGTGGGTTTTTGACAGCATTATCTCTTATGATCTTCCCCTCCCCTCTACTCTTCTTCTCCTTCCTTATTTTTTTGGGGTTTGTGTTTTGCAATTGTACTTATTTGTTTGTTTGTTTGTTTATGCATATATGCTTTCTGATGGAAGGGATAGTTCACCAACTTCTGGCCACTCTGCACTGTTACATAGTGTGAGAAGTTAATGAGAATACAATGGGGAAATGGAGAATGTGCACACAATCAGAAAAGTGAATCTTGTGTCACTCTTGTTGTCATGCTTTATTCCTTTTGACACTATATTTTTTTTATATTCTGGAATTTGCCATGCATCAGTGTTTCATGCAGATTGATTGGGTGGGAGCAGTACAGGGAAAAAGATACCATTTGTACCCTTGACTCATACAGCATGGTTCCTTGACTCTGTTGAGAAATTCCAGATCTTTTTTAAAATATAAATATTTTTTCCCTAAGGGAAAAACTAGATTTTAAAAGAAATAAAATCAGAAGAATATATGTCCTATGGATAAACATGACTGGCAGCTTCAGGTTTACAACAAGAAAGAAAAGAAAATTGTAGAACAAAATATATGGTTATCCATATTTTTTTTCTAAAACTGAGTTTCATACTTGTTTCTATTTATTTGCAATCCCCAAGTTTGAAATGGAGAATAAAACTAGTCTCTTAAAATATTAATTCTCAAATAGTTTTTTAATATTTTAAAGAAGAAAATATTTTGAGTTTATTCCTTTAATAAACTTACAACAATTAATTTTTGAAAGTCTTAAAAATAGCTTTTTAATGCATCTGAAACTATATACATCAGACATGTTATTAGGATCTGATAGCATAATATCAATAGATGAGAAATTGCATCTGCAACCCTTCTTGTCTTCCTTTATGAGTATGGAAATGAGATACTGTCAAATATCTCTTTTCAATTATCCATTTTCAAATATCCATTGTCAATTGCTCAAACTTTTGACATTTTCTGGGGGTTTTTTTACTTGTAATAAATCACAATTGTATCAGATCCAAATTTTTTAAAAAGAAACTTCCTTAGAAAAAAGCATTCCCAAATTTGTATTATAACCAAATAAATTAAACTGACTTTTTTTTTCTTTGATGTAGGGCAGCTCTCATAGGGTATTATGTCCCTTTGGAGAATTACCGAGGAACAACACTGATAGAAATTGAACACTGTTTGGAAGAAATCTGTGAGAATCAGATTTGTAAGAGGACAATAAAACATATTTTACTGCTGTATTATTCAGTAACCATTTGGTTAAAAGTGACATTGACTCAAACTAGTTTAAGCCATAAAAGATTACTTATCAGTCCATACATTGAGAAAGATAGATACTGTGATAAGGGAAATAAGAATGGTTCATAGTGAAATGAAAAAAAAAATTGAGAGGCAGAAAGTGTGATATAAGCAAGATGTTTATTAGTAAAGTAAAAAGGTACTAAAAGAGTACACTACTGAGAATTGGGAGCAGGCCAACTGAGAGGAAAAGTGCTTATTTCAGGTGAGAATGGATTCCAGGCTACAAATATGTCACTAGCAACTTGTATCATTTTCTGCATCTCGTTTCTGACTTCTTTCTGAGACACCCTCTCTTCATTTTTATGAATGCTGCTCATAGAGTTCCAGTTTAACAAATAACTTATTTTTCAGGACCTCACATGTAGAGAGAACCCCCTTTCCAAATTCCACTTTGAAAATCCATATATGTCTACTTCTACCACACAGAAAAAAGAATCAATCAAGATAAATCAAATTAATCAAGCAATCAGGCAAGCAAGCAATCCCAATTCTGTCTTGCTTAACTTAAACCACATAATCATCCTTAAACCAATTGCAATCTGTGGAAGATACATTCTAACAGAAATGTTGGTCTCTGTGTTTTGCAGTGACTGCTTCTTGACAAATTATCCAAAATTCAGTTGTGAAAATTCATTTTGCTTGTTGGTTCTGTGGGTCAGTGATTCAGACAGGGAATGGTGGGGAAGCCTTGTCTGCTTCACTTGACATCTGCCAGGGTATTACAGAGGCAGGGATCTGAAGTAATCTGAAGTCTCTCTCACTCATATGTCTGCAGATTGAAGTTAGAGGGTGTTGGACAGCTTAGGGACAGAATAGACAGGAATCCTACAGCATCTCTCTCTTACTCCATGTTGTCTCATCACCTGACCTCATTATGAAGCTTAGGGTAATCAGGCTTTTAATGTGTCAGCTCAAATGTTCCAGAACAAGAGATCCAGGTGGAAGGAAGTAGCGTTTCCTTTTTCTTAGAGTCAGAAGTTATACAATGTAACTTCTGACACATTATATTCATTAGAAGTGAGTCAATAAACCAGTCCATATTCCAAAGACTCATATATCTTGTGAGAATTTGAGAACATATTTGAAACAAACTCAATGTGCCTAATTTCAGGAATGGTAAATGACACATTTTGATAGAAATTTCCACAAAATAGAAGAATAGATAACCAAAAAAAGGGGGGGTGTATATGTTTGTTACAACCATGTAAGAAATAAATACATAATAATCACAATCAATTTTAGTTTTAATAGCCCAATATGCTATAGATATTTTCTTATTAATTATAATTTGCTATTACAGTTCTAATAAAGTTAACAATTATTTATATCATCTCTGAATTATCACTAAGCCTTGTTCATTGTTAGACATTTTAATCAATCTTTCTATTTATGAGTATTAATTTTCATTTTTCTATCAATTGGTTAAGATAGATCTTTATGATTTTTTTTTAGGCAAAGTAAACAGGTTCGAGTTCTTCTTGAGTCCTGTTTACTTTAAGTGGATTTTATCTTGAAAAGGAATATCTGATCATAAGCTTTTATTTTCAACATTAAACTATGGATGATGCTGTGAGTTTGTTTTTTCTTCTATCATTTTGTGTTTCAAAAGAAAATGTGAGGAATATGAGTTTGTTTATTTCCTATTTTTAGTATGAGGCTAACCTTTATCATTGACTTTTCTGTTATGTATTTTATGGGATGAAGTTCCTTCGTCTCTCCTCTGTGTTTACATGTAGGTGTCTTAAGAATTATATTACATGTACCATAGTGAGCATTTCATTACACATGCAATGAATTTTAAACATTTTTATTTGTCTAGAAAACATATCCACACTATAATTTTGGCTACCACTTCTTCCCTTTTTGTTCTGTTCTATCAGTAATCACCTGTAATCTGCATTTTAGAATCACCAGTTTAGAGCTTCTATAGATACTTGCATCTTTTTTCTGTTAATTTCATTTTGTCCTTTGAATTCAGGGAAACATTTTCAAATTGTTCCCCATGTCACTTAATCAATAACATTCTTCTGAGAATTCAAAACAATTTCCCATTTTCCAAATTATGGAATAGATCAATTTCAGAATTAATATCCTCATTTAAGTGTTTTGTATTTTGTTCAATATATTTGATTCTGTACTATAATTTCACGGCTCACAAGTTGTTAGTAACTATGTTATTCTTTTAATATCATTTGAATTGTAATCCTTCCAACTTTGTTTATCAAGAGGTGGGTTATGTTAACTTGATCTGTATACTTCTGACAGTGTCACACCATCTTGAATAATGTAATTTATAGAAAGTTTTGAAATTGGGAAATGTGAGTCTTCTACCTTTGTTTATCTTTTCCATTTTCATGGTATCCTGGGCTCTTGAATTTCCATATCCATTTTACAGTCAGTTTATCAATTTCTGTGAAAAAGTTAGGTAGAATTTCAATAGGGAATTCACTGAATCTAAATCAGTCTGGGAACTACTGATGCTTCAAAAATATTGTTTGCTAATTTATGAATATGATATCCCTTTCCACTTATGTAAGTTTATCTTAATTCCTTTAAAAGAGGTTTTACAGTTTTCAGTGTACAAGTCTTGTAGTTCTTTTGATAGATTTTAAACATTTTATTCTTTTATATGCAAGATCATAAACGTATGGAATTTGCCCACTGCTATTGTATAGAATTTCAACTAATATTTTATACGGATTTGATATCCAACAATCTTGCAAAACTCATTTGTTACTTCTAATTGTGTTTCAGTGTGTGTGAAATCCTTTGTAATTTCTGTATCCACTCACATGTCATCTTTAATTATATGGAAACATCTTTATATTTGGCAAGGCATAACTCTCATGTTTTCCTTTAGTTCATGAAACATGATTTAGTTCCTGGGAGATATTTGTAGAAGTTGATATAAAGTCTTTGTAAAGTGTATCCCAAATCTAAGTTTTCTCAGAGACAGTTTCTTTACTCTTTTTTTCCCTATTGTGTAGCATAGTTTTGTGATTCTTTGCATGTCTCATAAACTTGTTTTTTTTTTT
The DNA here is from genome assembly GCF_048564905.1 of Vicugna pacos. NCBI lineage: Eukaryota > Metazoa > Chordata > Mammalia > Artiodactyla > Camelidae > Vicugna > Vicugna pacos. Next base: position 3,588,975 of record NW_027328737.1, read on the forward strand.
TGAAAACTGAACATTTAAAGTAATATCATGTGGCAATTGTGGAAATAAGATTTTTGTTCTTACTGCTTTTTTTTTTGGTACATTTCCTGAACAAATCTATAAAGTCTGTGTTCTATATTACTTGTCAACAGAACTATCTCTTTTGTTAGCTTAGCGGTCACCTAATAACTTCACACATTTTACTTAAATGCTATGTTCCAATAAGTCTCCTGGATATTGCTGAGTGGTTTTATGTGCATGTTAGACACATTTTAATGCTCCTTCAGTTTACAGCTATGCTTCATCTCTCACTTTGGAGTTTCAATATCAGCCAGAAGTGAGATATTAAGACCTTCTCAGTTCCTCCTGGGCTTAAAAACTGCCCTATACATGACCTTCCATATTCTCAGGAATACATCAGAGCTATTTAAAACCCCCTATGGATGTCCAATTTTACAATTTTTCCTTTTAAGTCTTTTGGTCTTCTTCCCATTTGCCCCAGTTGTTGTTATTGGCTCAAGCAGTTGTGGTACTAAACAATTATCGCTGATGGTTTTTAACACGTGTCCTGGGGTAAAAATTTCCACTCTACATTCTGACTTATATCAAATAAAAAGCAGCTGTTGAATTTGGGTTTACAGGGGGCTGCCATGCCAAATAATAATAAAATATCTGTAGGAATGAGGCTCTATGGGGTAGTCCATATCTATTCTACCCTATTGGGACACCAACTTCAGGAAGTGCTTCATATTTGTTTATATTTAAATAGATACAGAAAAGTACTTAAAGAATATTATCCTATTAATGCAGTGAACAGAGGGTAGCTATTTCAAGATTGTAAATGATATATAACTTTCTGTAAAAGCTAAATGTACTAGAAAATTTTATATAGGTTTTCTTGGTATTAGTTTCAGGTATGCAGCATAGTGATTCAGTATATTTGCAGAATTTATTCCAGTATATGTTATTACAAGATATTAGGTATAATTCCCCATGTTATACAGTAAATCCTTAATGCTCATCTATTTTATATATTGTAGTTTGCATTTGCTCATTCCATATTTTCTTAAGATTGACAATAAGACCAGGTCACCCATTTCATCATAACTTCAGTGAAGTTTAAATTATAATTCCTGACAAATTATTTTTAGTAAATACTCAACATACATACACAAGAGCATCTATTTAATAATAGTTCAATCATTTAAAAAAAAAAAAGAACCTGGAAGGCTTTTCCTACCTGAGAAGATGTCATATTTTAAAGAAATAAAACAATGTAGTATAAACATCACAGTCAACAAATCAGCTTCTTGGAATAAAATGGAAATTTTTAAAATAGAAATAAAACACATTTGAATGAATCTATTCTGTGATAAAACTATCACAAAAATTGGACAAAGTGCAGCTTGTTTAAGGGAAGGTGTTGGAAAAACTGAATCACAGAGAAGATTATAACTTTTGATCTCTGCATATCAAGATCCACAAAGACCTATATGGGAATAGTAAAATCGTAAAGGTAATAGAATAAAAACAAGGAAACTATATGCAACATTGTGTTCAGTAAGGGATTTTAATAAAGCATTTGAAAGCATATATACAAGGCCAAAATTTAAAAATTCTGGTTCAGTATTGGCAAATTTAATATTGTTGTTCAATCAAAGGCACAATTGGAAAATAAGCTGAGATGATAGAGAAATGAAGGTATTTGCAAAATTAGTATCTGAAAAATACTTCACATCTACACTATACAAGTTTATATCAACATAATAAAAAACAATTAAGACCAAATGCAAAGAGGACAAATCTCACTAATAAGCAAAGGAAAGAGGGACCTCTGAACATATTCTGTACATAATATGTCCTTTAGTGTATATTTTCAAATGTTTATTACAGCATTCTATGTGGAAGCAAATAATTGGAACCATCCTTGTTAGTGATTACTAAAAATAACAATGCAAATGTAGGATATGTGTAATACATATGATGCCATAATAGGTAGCAAAACAGATATGTATAAACTAGAGTCCCTCAGAGCATTTTGATGAATCTTAAAACATGAAGTTGAGTAAAAACAAGAAGAAAAATAAAATGTCATTGTATTGTCATTTCTCAATCCCATTTATGCATGTAAAAAATGAAGATATGCAAGAAAAATACATTATACTTAAAAGGATACATAATATTCAACATATGTGTGCAGACACATATATTCAATTATTCATGCCCAAAGCATTAGAATATCTCTGTTGGGGGAACTGGGGTTATTGAAAGCATGTAGAAAGTAGAATTGGGAAATATGTACTTAATTCTTGTACTACTAGTCTGCAATAGTGAGAGGAAAAACAAAAATACAGCTATTCTAACCTAATGGGTAAAACTTAAATCTTAACCTGTGATACACTGGTTTTATACTTTACCTCCTACAATCTCTTTTCACAATCAAACTATTATTTATATAACAAATAAATGTTAATTTCCTGGATGCTGATGCCCAATATCTTGGGTGTGTTTTCCTATAATATCAAGATAATAAATAAACCTAATTCATTGTGCTGTTTTAAACATTACATGATTTAATATGTGAAAATATTTAGAACAATGTTTGAGACATATTAAAAGCTCAGCAAAATTTCCTTCTTGAAATTTTTGATTGTTTATATATATAAACAAAATTTTAAAATAAATAAAAATATATGTATACGATAATATGTACATTATTTAGAATAAATGATATTGCAATGTTATTTTATCACTATGAAGTGATTAGAAATCTGAATTCAGTATTGTTCCACTTACTTCTAAGGCTTACTGATAGTCTCAATTTTAAACTTGGTTTTTGAAAAATTTAAGGGTATTATAGTTAATTATGACTATATACATAATATATTTAATATATGAAATATTTGTAAATAAATGTATATATATTCATTTAAATAAAAAGGTAACTGATTAGATCACAGCAGAAAACCTTAAAGAGACCTGGATTCTTTTGAATATTAATTTCCACATTCACACATCCTCACAAATTTTGCTTTATTTCTGTGTATTCTCTGATGTTTTGGGCATTTTTCTCCTCTGTGAGTCACTTTCACCTTTAGGACAGCTCATCTGATGAGTAAAATATACATAGGAGTTCCTAAAATCCCTATGCTACTCCAACCAGTCCAATATTCTGTTTTTCTCAAGGAGTTAGACAAAGCTTCTTTCCTTGCTGCCTTAGCTAAGTGTTCTCAATGTCACGTGACCTGGATTAGATTTTGTGGTCATCTCAGAACTGAATTCTGTGGCTAGGAGAATAGGAGTCCTTCACGGAGTTTAAGATTACTCATTCCCATCAAACTCAAGGAGAGAGTGGAATGGGAATGCCATTTCACAAAAGAAAAGCTGAGTGCTCTAGTTAGAATTCTAGGGAGTGAATCTTAAGGAAAGAACTAACAAATAGAACCCTTAAAATGAATACACAATAGTTCTATACATTCCCTCTAGAGTCTTCTTCTTTTTTTTATTATAAAGGATTATTCAAGATGTGTATCTCGATTTAATCTGTTTTCCTCATGTTTATAAAGACTTTCCCAATATATCTAAGTTCTTGGCTTCTCCTTATGACAACATTTCAGATATTGACAAATCCATTGGTTTAATTTTTTTCATATTGTTTGTGGAGTATTTAGAGGCTCTGCTGTAACAGGCAAAAAAAGAAGAAGAAGCACATATATTTTCCTGAAAAAAAAATCTGTCCTACAAAGATATTCAATGTTGTATTTCTTTGTTATTTTTAGCTTTAGATGAACAAAACCAAGTGCATATAGTTTGATGAAGTCTAACTGAAATTATCATGGTCAAGCTAAAGGATATAGGTTGGTTGCATCACCTAACTACATATTCAGTTTTCTGTACAGTGCAAGCATAAAATCACTGATGCTGACACTCGGAAATGGCCTATCAACATGATGCTGGAGATGTGCCTGGTAAGGGAACCAGGAAAATTTCAGAGGATGTACTATGCTTTTCTTCAGAGGCATGATATATATTTGAGAATGCTTTCAGAGAATGTGTATAAAGAAAGAAATGAGTGTAGGGCTTTTCTCTCTCACCTATAGGTGTCAGAATGCAGAAAAAACACAAGCAAAAAACCTCATATTTGGGGGATTGGAAGATTGTTTAGATAAAATAAAATATAACAACATAAATAACCATAATAAATTTATCTCTTACCACTGAATGGCAAGGATTATATTTCATCCAGGAAACTTGGACTTTTTTTCATGATTAGTCTAAGCTGCAAGTGAATATTTTACTTGATGTTGCAACATGTAACATGAAAATCATTAATTCAGCTTGTTTTGCTCCTTTCACAAAGTATTTAATAAATAAAGAAGGTACAAAAATTAGAGGAGCATATCTCAGTATTGCAAATTTTGCCGTTTGAAAATAAAAGTTAGAATATATTAAGGTACAGATTTTAAGCGTTAGGCCATAGTTTATAAAATTCAAGAGTTATATACAAACCTTCTACATCCCAGAAACAATATTGTAAGGCAATAAAGTCCATCAGGAAATTTTCTAGAGAATCAAGCACAACAGGCCAGTACATATTGTTAGATTTCAAATAACAGAAGACTCCAAAACAATTTGCATTTAACTGTATTTATATTATTTGTATACAAGACATTTAGAGACAGGACATCTTGAAACTGTATTTGTTGACATGCAGTGAACAAAGACCCAGTTCTTCTCAACTTTCTTCTCTGCCATCCTGAGGGTGTTTGATTTGTCCAGCCCTCAGATGAGGCTAATGGCTGATGAACAGGAAGGAAGTTGCTGCATACTGATGTAGCCAAGGTGAGTAAATTCATCCTGCAGTAAAAATTTCTTTTTCTGAAGACAAAGTCATTGAATTTATCTAGAACAAAGACCACAAGCTGGGATTAATAGCCCAGTGGCCTGCATTATCAAAAACTCATGAAAATGATCCCATAGTGCCTTGCACAGCCAAATAAGCACATGAAAGACTGGGCTAGACTAAGAATTTCAATGAGATTTGTGTCCTGAATGGGTGAATTTTTTTCTGCACCCAGCAGGAATTCCTACAGAATTGAGAATTTTCTTAATAAATCTGAATAAGAATAATAAACTTTCTCATCTAGTGTGATATTGGAGGTCATGAATGTGGTCATTCTTTGATTCCTATGTGTTCAATTCTGCTTTACAGATTTTTTGGTTGGCAAATTTTTGAAGCTGGCTTTACTTGTTTTTGTCTGGGAGTAATTTTTTTAATGTCAAATCTGTGAGTAAATTTTAATCTATTTTGCTGATAGAAAATTTTACTTATTTTCTATGTCTTGATGATTTCATTAGAAATGTAGAAGACTAAGCCTGTGGGTGGGAAAACACATCTGATTTCAATATGTTTTACTCTTTACATGATACTATGTGAAGGTTTTATTTTATGCATATGGACATTAATACATTAAAAACATTTTTCATCAATATGAATATTTTGATCAGCTGTTTTATCTTAAATTACTTTATAGAAAAAAATGAATTGTCATTGATGGTAGTACTATAGGATATGTAATTATTGCTATTCATATAATTCATTAGGAGGAATAGATAACAATTTATTTTAATGAGTCTCCCAGACATAAATTTGTTTCAATCTACAAACTCATGTATGTTTTTGTGATATATTCAAATTAAGTTGTCACTCTCTGATATTCTCAGAATGGTTCTTTCTTGTAAAGTAATAAATATAGCACATAGATCAAAACAATTTCTTTACTCAAGTGTTATAGCACTTCCAGGAAATTATTAACACTTCCGGCAAACCTTCTACTTATGATTTTAAAAAACAATATTATTATTTTCCATTCAATATGGTAAACTCAGACATCACTGTATGATGATGTGCAGTAGAACCATGAAAAGCCACTTATCTAAAGAATCTTATTTAAAATAGTTCATAATTATTTTATCCAAACAATTGCAGCTATCACTACATAAATGTACAAATGTTTAAAATAGTAAACTGTAGAGTAAACTGCATGGACTGGAATTCTGGCTCAGGCATGTTCTAGATATAATCAAGTAACTTAAAGCCTTTATGTGTTAGTTTCCTTATCTGTAAAACTAAGGATTATAATAGTACTTTCCAAATGAGTGATTATGGCAATTGACATTACAATACAGATAAAATGCTCATTGAAGGCATATTATTTTAATTATTAAATACATTTTCTTATCTTGAGTGTATGAATATATATGAAACATAGGATATATATTTGGTCTTTGCTGCCAATTTCTGACACAGAGCTTCTAAATCTCTTGTAACTTCCTGGATGATGAGAATATCTTTTGTTCTAATGAGTAAATTCTTGGTGGCTTTGGGATAGCTTCAGCTTCAGAGCTGGTCACCAGAAAGACCAAGCCATTATCAGAAGTTTGGAACTTTCAGCCTCATCCCCTGTTCTCCAGGGAGGAGAGATAGGCCAAAAATTGATTTAATAATCAGTCATTTCTACCTGTATCTCAGCACCTCCCTGTGTCTCAGGGCTGACAGCTTTTCATTTTCTATGTGGAAAGAAGTGTTTCCTATGTTCTGTGCATTCTCTGAAAGGCAGAGAAGGGCTCCTTGTTTCCTTTTTTCTGGACCACTACTTATCATCTACTTCTAAGCAAAGATCACTCATGCTATTTAAACTTGAAAAGATTCAGTGCTACTATCTTTAAGGTGTTAATAAGAAAGAAAAAAAGAAGAAAGAAAAAAGAAAACAGACAAAGGTGGAGAGGACAAAAGAGAAATAAGCAAAGAGACGAAAAGGAAGGAAAGGAAAGGAAGGAAGAAAGAATGATATAGGGAAAATGATAGGCAACAAAAATAACATTTAACAATGTTTTGTTAGCTAAACTATAGAAATAGGATGCAACAGAAACATCAGAATTCTTTGATATGACCCTTTAACATCAGATGAGAAAACTGAAGAACTGCTGTGCTTGGTATCCTTGAGTTCATTCATCAGTGCTTATTTAGTGCTAATAAAAGTCAGGCTTTTGTCTAGATGCTAGAACACAGCAGTAAATAAAAGAAAGTCCCTATTCTGGGGATCTTCTTAGCAGAATTAAGATTCTTGTTCTGATTTCCCAATTCCCAATTACTCTGCCTACCTCATTACACCCATGCCCTAGTGAAAGTGACCTCAATGATGCCATGAGTCTGGTGTGTATTTTTGGAAGAAGTGGCTACATTTAGCATTTTAACATGCTAAGAATTTAATTATTTAAAACACCAAATTATTAATTAGAAAATTATTTCCATAACATGTATTCTACTGAATGTGTGCTGGCCTCACTAAAAAAAGAATAAATGACTTGTGATTGGTAGATAAAAGCAGCAAAGGGATCATTCTTAGAAAGTTACATTATTCTTTGTTTATGTTTCCTGTCTTTTAGTGTGCCAGTTATTCTGGCAAACAAGCAAGCAGCCCTTAAATACTGTTACAACACAGAAAACATGCTTAGGAAAAGATAAAGGCTATATTAGAGAGGATTTTAAAATACTTGGAAATATTGCATATGCAAAACAGATAGAGGAGTTGCAGAAAATGTTACATTTTTACTTGTGTTGATTAGCATAGGTAGGGGAATGTAAATTGCTTGGGGTCCATCAAAACATGGCAGGTGACTCAAAGATGCCCCATGTGACATTGTACAAGCTAGACAATTTGTCACTAGAAACCTCTTTTCATTTTTGAGTGTGTCTTTGTTTGGAATCTTATTGTTGAATTATCATATTTTATAGTGCATTCAGTATGCATTTATGTAAAAAATAAACATTATTCTGTAAAAAATGTTTTCTGAGAAGAGATTAAAAAAATGTTTAAGAGCTTTGTAGCCGGAAAGCATAAACTGAACAGTCCTATGTCAGGAAGGTCTACAACCTTCTCCTGGTTTTACCTTCTTTTCTTCCTTATCAGAGTCTCTGCCTTTTCTTTTCATTTTTTACACCCATGGGGAAATGTCTGTCTCTTTATCAAGGTCAAATTTAAATGTCAGCACATTGTGAGGCTGGTCTCACCTTCAGTTCTGTCTTTCTTTTGTCAATCTCTACATTTCCTGCCATTCTGAATCCTTCACATTTACTTCCTTTATAGTAGTTTAGAAAAATCATTCCTGCAGTGTTGATAGGATTAGAGTAATGAGATGAGGAGGCAGGAACACTAGTTAAGAGTCTGATTGTATAATCCAAGTAAGAATTGATGCTGACCTGATATAAAGTAATGTGATGGAGATGAACAGAAAACAATCAGACAGGTATTAGGTAATATAAAATAAAAATATGAAATTAAAGAAAGTAAAGCACAAAACCAAAAAACAAAATAAAGGCAAAAACAGAAAACCAGATGAAATAAACTAACAAAAAACCCTTGATTCATCAGACTAAAGAAAAACAGTAGAATAATTTGGGTGAATATATAATATATCATCTGAATCAGGAAACAGTTTAGGGTGAAAAGGAACACTATTGATAATTAAATCAAACAAGAAGCTTCTAACTAGAGCAGGCTTGTGAAAACCTGGGCATCTGGTCACCCTGAAGATAATGGAATCATTGCTGAATTATACATTAAAATGTATTTAAATCCTAATCTTAATTAATCACTACTTTTCTGGGAAAATTTTTGAAAATTAGCTAAATGATTTGAGGGTTATTTTTATCTTGTCAAAATTGTTCTAGATGTACTGAAGAATGGTGGGTGAAAAGGACTGAAATCTAAGCATCTAGCTATTTTTCTAAGATTGTATGAAAACAAAGAGGATGAAAGCTCTCCTTCCTCTCCCTTCCTTCCCCACCCATCCTCCAACTCCTGAACACAGATAAGCAAACCAGACCTCCTCTGAAGAAGCCAGGTGCTCACCATGTTCACATTGTCAAACCATGGGAAGATGTTACTCCTTGCTAACCACACTCTTGAATCAAATGATTAAGTTCCAAAGCTTCAACATCGTGCTTTTACTGATGCTTTCAAAATGTGTATCTCCAATCTCAATATCTCCAGTGAATGGAAGACAATATATTTTATGGGGTACTCAAATCAAAATTTTGAAAACTAGCATGTATTTTACACTTAAAAGATACCCAATTCAGATACTAGATTTTCATCAATTACTTGATCTCTATTGGATTTTATAAAATTTGCAGTTCAGAAAGTAGAGTCACAACCTAATTTGATCCAAATACAAGGAAAATTTTTCAGTGAGTTGAGTAGCAGCTTTAAATTTAAGTTTAACTTCAGTAGATTAAATAAAATGTAAAATTTGGTCTCTGATAAGTACCAGAGGCTACCACACAAAACAATGTAGGAAAAACAGGTGTCTCAAAGTTACAGATTCACAAATTGCATGTTTACCCTACCCTCAAATCTGTTTCTCTCCTAGGCTTCCCGACTACAGTACCTGGCACTGTCATTTACCTGTGGGCTAAGGTCAAAAACTTGAAGTCAGACAACTATAGGCTATTTCCACCCTTCATATCCAGTGTCCAGGAAATTGTGATATAAATGTAAAAAAAAAAAACTGACCACCATTCACCACCTCTGCTGTTAAAGCTCAAATATTTATTGATTCTTCTTCTTTCACTTTTAGTGCCTATATGCTATTTCCCAGGCTAACTAATCCTTTCCATCTGAATGTGCTACTTAGTTGCTCAGAATTCCTCAAAATATATTCATTACTCATAAAAAACATACTGCAATCAAAAGTCTGACATGTTCTGGTCATTTCTCACTCTGTTGACTCATCTGCCATCTGCAGATCATCCAAGGTGTTTTCCTGCTTATGCCCTGACCACAGGAAGCGCATCCCACAGTAAGGCTTTACCTTTGCAGACCGCTTTGAAGTTATTTCTCATCTAGTTACTTGGCTAACTCCCTTATCTTCTCATGAGGCTCTCCTATTTTTTTATTTTATTTCATTTTTCTAATTGAAGTATAGTCAGTTACAATGTATCAGTTTCTGGTGTACAGCATCATGTCCCAGTCGTGCATATATACATACCTATATTCATTTTCATATTCCTTTCCATTAAAGGTTATTGCAAAATATTGAATATGGTTCCTTGTGCTATATAAAAAAATCTGTTTTTAATCTATTTTTATATGTAATTGTTAACATTTGCAAATCTCAAACTTCCAAATTTATCCCTTCCTAATCCATTTCCCCCAGTAATCATAAGATTGTTTACTATGTCTGAAAATCTGTTTCTGTTTTGTTGATGAGTCCATTAGTGCCCTCTTTTTCCTTTTTCTTTTCTTTTCTTTTCTTTTTTCTTTTCTTTTCTTCTTTCTTTTCTTTTCTTTTTCTTTTAGATTCCTCATATGAGTAATATCATATGGTATTTTTCTTTCTCTTTCTGGCTTACTTCACTTAGAATGACAATCTCCAGATCCATCCATGTTGCTGCAAATGTTATTATTTTATTCTTTTTTTTTAATCACTGAGTGGCATTCAATTGTATAAATATACCACAACTTCTTTATCCAGTCATCTATCAATGGACATTTAGGTTACTTCCTTGTCTTGGCTGTTGTGTATATTGTTGCTATGAACATTGGGGTGCATGCCTCTATTTCATTAAATAAAAACTCTCTCACCTTTCAAACATTCATTCTATTTTCTCTTAAGTTACACTCTAATTTGTTTTCAGAACTCTTCTTTCATGGAGAACTGTCACAGCATAGTGGTTAAGAGTACAGAGTTTTTGGAGCCGTATTTTCTGGGTTTTACTTTTTAGTAGTTATGTGACCTTGAGCAATTTTACCTTACCACTCTGTGTTCTGGTTTCCATAACCCTAAAAATGAGGCTAATAATAGTACCTTGATAGTGATAATGTTACTTTATCTAAGGGGCTTAAAAAAGTGCCTGGCACATGGAAAATACCCAATGTTAAGTTGTATATTTATTTGTTATTATTTATTTCTCATATTAGAGTGAAAGATACATGAGAAGGGGCAATTTGTCAGTTTATTTACACAATCTTCCTAGATCCTAGAAAAAATGCCTGGCCTATACATGAATAGAAAGGCCAGAGTTAAAAAATATACATACAGATGCAAGAAGACATCAACAAATAATTATAATTAAATAAGATAATGCCCAGGAGAAATATTCAAACAGGGAGTTGGGAGAAGAGAGGATTAAAAAGAAAATCTATCTGTACCCTTTTGAATTAAATTAAGTTGTTCTTTTAGTTTCACTCTTTTGTTAGCTCATTTCTGCATCCATCCTTCATTTAATATTTTACATAGGTAAGGCTAACTTGCCTTGGCTTGTCAACAGGGCAAATCATGTGACATCCAAGATGCTCCATTTTAAAGCATGCCATGTAATGCAATTAAGAGAGGACCATGTCAGTAAATAGGAACCTGGATTCATTTCTTGACTATACCACCACAAGGGATTGATACTGCTTTGTGTCTCTCATCTTAGTTTTCTCATGAATGGAACTGGATTAAGTAGTTGCTATTAACCTTCTAGCTTTCTAATTTGTTACATTTTTGTGGTATGCTCTGACTTTTTCCTGAATGTTTTCTATCTTTGTCCTCTTTCTGTCCTCAATTGGCACCAGTAGAAGGCATCAAAATAATTTTAATATCATGGTAAACAGAGCATAATTGCAAAAATAAACATAAGGCACAAAATTATATGCTATACATGTGTACTCACTGATAGGTGAATGTTATGCTATTTGGATTAGCATGGGTAATAATTTCTTATCTTGCCCAACCAAATATGGTAATATGAATTGATGTTAATTTATAGCATAAAGCACATGAAAATGAAGCAGTAGAAGTAAGTGAAATAGAGAAAAGAAGGGTACCAGATAAAATTACAAATGGGCAAAATGAGTGCAAGCAGATTCTATAGCCATAATAATATATATATTTCCTATGGCTTCAAATTCTTTCTTGTTTCACAAATTAACCAAAACTGCTTCCTGGTGGAATAAGAGAATGGAGAAAATCAACAAATATGTGTAATCCTGAATCTGATTTCCAAATGGGCATCTGATTCAGTGAGGATGTGTTGTCTTCAAGTTGTAGAAAATCTGAATAATTTTGGCTTCTACTGTAGGCACTTTTATGCTTTCCTTTAATAGAGATTTTAGAAAACGAGAATCTCATAGAGGGTGCTCCAGTGATGGAATGATGGAATCCTTTTCAAGCATTCTGCTAAGTATTCTGGCTACTCCTCCATTCATCAGATGGTGCTGGGGTTTCAGTATCACATCCTCAGTTAACAACATCTGAAAGCAGCAAGGAAGGAGTGTGTAGAGATCTTTCTTACTACTCTCCCTTTTCATCAGGAAGAAATAATGTTCCCTGAAACACCAAGTATTTTCTCTTATGTTCTCTTTGAAGACAATCTCCAGCAAACTAAGCCAATTGGGCTGAATATTGGTCATTTCCTGAGTTTAAGGTGTCATCTGAAAACACTGATATCCTTATTAAGTTTATTTGTGTTTTTAACAGAGAAGTGGGAAGGAAAGACAGATTGTTGGTATCAAAGTGTGTTTGTTTATTTGTAGTTGTTCTTGCTTTTCACATGTCCTTTAATAGGTAATAGTTCTAAACAAGGTCTATATTATTTTGGGCCTTGTATAAAATTGTTCTTCATTTATTTAACTTTTATTTTAATATGATTTGACCCTCAGGCTGAGTATCCCCACCGCCTTCCCAGGAGCAGGAGGTGAAAAGATGGAGCCCTTTTTTGGAGTTTTGCTATAGGTTTTTGTATAAGTAAAGTTGATAAAAACACATGGGAACATTTCTGGACCTACTATGTGGTGGTGCACTTAATGCTTTTTAGATTTTTAAGTATCACAACTGCTGACTTCCATTGATCTTCACAAAATGAAAAATAGAAATAAGTTGTGAACAAATCACTCATAAACTTTTTAGCCACAGTTGAATCAATCAATTCCTTGTGATGGCATTTTGGGAAGAGGGTTAAAATAAAACAAAGTCCCTACTGGGAGTTTCAACCACCAAAACAACAAAACAAGTGTTAGATATGACACTGTCTTCTTAAGAAGGAGCCCTTAACATTGGCCAGTATATGATTTTTGTGTGTTTGTGTGTGAGTGTATGTGTGTCTGCATGTGTGTGTATGGACTAAATTATTAAATATCAGGGCTGCTGTAAATTCTTAGGATTATTTTTATTATTAGGAATAAAGAAGTATTCCATAAAGGAAAAGCATTTGCCATAATTTTTTGTGTCCTTTATTATAGTATTTTAATAATTTTTCAGAAAAATAAATACCTATATATTTTTATTAATTATATAATTTGTTGTAACTACATAAACAGTAACTATATAATTTATTAAAATATTATTTATAAAACTTATTAGAACATTTTAAGGTGCTCAAATGTTTTATTATTTTGATATATAACAGAAATATATGAGAAATTATCATTTAATATATTAAAAATCAAATTAGGATAAAAATTAAAATAAATACTTAAATGCTAAGTAGTACACAAATTTCATGTTGTCATGGTAACCTAAATATCAGAGATCAACTGGAGTGTCAGACAGAATGGCAGACAGCTTTAATACATTAGTTTTAGAATTTTTGCCTCATGTAGCAATATTTTATGCATTTAACTACAATTTCAGTCATGTATTATCATCTAATGAGTAATATAAATGACTGTCAATGAACCAAATATGTTACTGTAGAAAATATATTTTTAAAAGATGTGAAATCAAAGCGAATATTGTACAAGTACCATAAATGCAGGCTTCCTTCTAGTCGCACATTAATTAAAATATTATTATTAAAATTCTCTCAGTACAATGATTTTCAAACAGAATAACATATATTCAGCTCTTAAAATCATCTTTATATGAGTGTCCTGTTTTCCTGTGGAGTTTCAAGTTAAGTGACCATTTCTTCCTCTTTTGCTGTTGTCAATCAGGCACATATTCAAAACATAGAGCTTACACAGTCATTGTCAAATGAAGAGCCAATCCGAAGGAAAACAAAGAAAAGTAATTATCACGGACATCCTTTGAAAGCAGAATCTAAATAGCCAAAACTAATGTCAAGTAAATGCAAGGGTTTTTTTAATTATTTTTTTCTCTCTCTCATTACTGCTGTGTTTCCTCTGATAGCAAAATTCTTTTCAAAACTGCTATATAATTTTAGATTTATTGAAAAGTCTCCAATTGATTCTAAACACATGAGAATTTAAATCAACCTATCTGAGACAAGCCTTTGGGGGCAGGAAAATGGACATTTCTGCCTCGAGGTCTTAAGGGTTTTTACGAGTGACAAGATGACAAATGCAAAGGTCATTGTCCTGGATGAGCATATCAGTGATTTGATATATGACAATCCGTTTTGAACAACTCGTTTGGGATATTGAGATTGAATGCTATTGCATCTATGTGATTGAAATTTTATTAAATTTTATTCTCCACCCCCCATATTCACAATCAAATAACAGGGGAAATATTAAATCAGTGGTTATAGATTATTTCATTTTGTTTCAGTGATGGATTTCAGAAAAACACATAATCCTGATACTTATCACAATTAAGTCTCGATAAATACTCTATCCATGGTCACAATTTAGGGAAAAAAATATCAAAGAATTGTGAGAGAAGTCCTTAGTGTTTATGAATAATAGCTTTACAATTGGTAGCCTCCACACCAGTGTTTGTGTTTTAGTGTCAGTCTAGCAGTTGTACATTCTTAAATAATGTCCTAGGATTTAAATTTCCTAATGTCCAAAATTACTAATTTTTTGGCTTCAATCTCCAAATATGTACTGATGCATCTCTCATCTTTATTTCCAGATTAAAGATTCTTTGCATTCATCTTAATTTAATGTTGTTAAAATAAAAAGCAAGGTGAGTTTTTAGATTTACCAAATTCTCTGTAACTCACAGGTTACATTTTAGTGGGTCATTTTAGGGTAAAGAATAAGAGACTTTGTTCCATTCTAAAGAATTTGTTATTAACCATTTAAAATAATAGAAAAATTTTAGTCTTTTCTCTTTAGAGCTTGAAATGAATGTAGGCATTAAGAAATAAAGATATTGTGGTAATGATAGAAGTTACACATAGAAAAGTAAAGAAAATGATCACTTTTAATTCCTAATTTTAGTGACTTTGATAATGATAATAACATCAAACTATAATATAAAAGTCTAGATGTTCTAATAATTTAATGTATTTTATCCTTTTAAGTCTCCCTGATAATTCCATGAGCTAGATTTCATTATTAATCCAATTTTACAATCAAGAAAACAGAAATTAAGAATTTAAGTTACTTGTGCAAGATCACACTACTTATAAATGACAAACTTAGTATTAGAGCCAAAGGAGACCCGACTTTTTACACTAGGTTGATACTTCTTTCTCATAAATTTCAGTCTTCTTTGGTGTCCAAACATCACAAATTTCTCCCTGCTTCTTCTTAGTCTATCCATTGCTTTTATCCTGCTACCTTTTGTATATATATGAACCAGAGTTTAGTTCTAAGATCTTATATTCTCACCTTGTACCTAGTTAACTTGTTAATGTAACTAGAGTAATTTACTTCACAAGGCAGCAATCTTTTGGAGATTAAGACATTTTTACTCCATATTATTCGGTGGCTGCTGGAGGCATCTTGCCAATGATATTAAATCTTAAATGTGATTGAGCTCTGCAGTCATCACATAAGGTAATACAGGCAGACTTCCAAGTTTTCATGCTGTTGGGTGTAAGCCTACTCGGAACCATGTGATAGCTCTGCCTTGTTTGCCATCAAGTAGAATCTCATACAAATCAAACCCTTCTTGTATTACATCCAAGAATATTTGAAAAGATTTGTATGCAAAAATCCTTCCCTTTAATGCATCAGTCTTGTAAATATCTGGTGAATATGTTTGATGGCAAGCTGTTTTCCAAGGCAGGGCAAATTTCTTCCATGAGGAAAATTCATTTTTCAAAAAAAAAGCATAAAGCAATAAAAAAGATCAACTTATATCACCTTTAACAAATGGAACTAGGGGACTTAAAATTTTTCCTGAATGTTTTTCCTTTGATGAATGTGGTTAAATTGTATGTCGCATATCTAAGGACAAAATGATGAGATTTCATTCTTTGATTTACTAAGGCCTCTCATCTACTTCTGCTCTCCAACACACACTCCACTTTCCCCTTCACAGGACAGTAGGGAAGAGAGTTCTGGATTTAGAAATAAGAGATCATGGAATAATAGTCCTATTTAAAAAAAAGATCAAAAATTGCTTAGGCTCCTACATATGGATATGTGTAATGCAATCTTTCTTATATACATAATGTGTTTTAAAAATAAGATACCACGTGAATAGTTCACACATAGAAAAGGAAGTCCTCTATATAAGTTTACAAATATATATAATGGATATTTTGTATGTTTGCTTGTGGATGTGTGGATGTGAAACTAAGTAAATGTATTCATATACACACATATATATATACATACATATATATACACATATACATATTTATATTTATATACACACATATACATATATATATATTTAGTGCTGTTCCAGAAGGTAGATTATTACCTACATTTTTCAGACATACTGGAGGTACATATACACTAATAAACATTTTTCAAAGACATTAATCCATGCATAAAGTCTCTATCAGTTATCTATTTGCTTAGTTTCATCATTTATATTATAGTGGGCCTCATGATGTTAGATATGAATGCAATATGGTCCATTATGTCAGGCCCCAGGTTGTTAAACACTCCCATTGAGCTGGTAATCTTTTCAGAAAATTGCATTGTCATAATACTTGTCAACCACAAGCAAATATTAAAAACTTAATTCTTCATTGTGCATTGCTAATTGCAGGATAATTAGTTGAAGGGTTTTGTGACTTACAGAAGCAAAGTCCGTGATCTCTCTGGTATCATAGACACAGTTACATAACAGCCTTAGGAAACAGAGATAGGAAATGTTAATTAAAAATGAATATTTGGATAAGTACTAGAACAATATAAAACAGACATACAGGATGCTTTTCATATAGAAACAGCAGAGAAGAATGCCATAGAGGTTTGAAAGATTTGGAAAAAATTGTTTAAGTGAGCTGGGAATTAGACATATATTTTTAAAGGAGGAAGGGATATTGATTTGGAATTCGATCAAACATCTACCTTCTTTATGTGATTTAAAGGACTTTTCAAACTTTTCTTCTTCAATGATTTGATGAACTTAGCAACCACAAAACTAGTTTTCACTAATTCCTGTTAATACACTGAAAAACTTCATTCTAACACAACTATCCACATATATATGAGTTTTAAGTTGTTATTAGCTTGTACTAGCAACCATCACCCATAGCTAAATAAATAAGTGTACAACTATTTAGATGTCACAATTTACAATATTTTCACTCTTACATTTGAACCTCAATATAATGTGAGTTAAGGAGGACATGGTATATATTTTTTCAATTTTGCAGATGAGAAAAATGAACATGGCATCTTGAATCAGATATACTCGATTTCAAATTCTGGCTTTATAACTTACCATCAATTTGCATTTCCATGCATTCTTCAGTATTTTTTAAATAAAATGTTTTGAACAGTTAAATTAAATAGGGGCAGTAAAGCTGTTAGTACAGTCTAACAGATTAAGAAATGGTAGTTATTTTGTTTTAAATTTAAAGCGAACATTTTCTCACTCTGTCAAGTTGAATGCTAAATCTCAATCATTCAGGTATTTTAGAATTTTTGTATACTAGACAGTGTATTCATAAATATTCATGCAATTTAACTTTTAAACCCTGAGCTGTATGTTTTGGCACATATTCTATTCCCTATTTAATGACAAAGATATGCGAGTCCCAGGCATTAAGTGGAGTTAAGTGAGGCAGAAAGGAGAAATGACACTGATAAATAATTCCAGGCCATTTCTGTGAACCACAGATGTTTACATCAAGCTGATTAATATTTTCATAGTTCACAATAGATTAATTTATTGTGGGTTGCCACCTCCAGCTCTTTTATAAATCAAATTTTTAAAATTTTATTTAATAAATCACTTTCATTTTCTAAAACTATGTAAAAAATTTAGCTGTCATATTAACATATATTGTGAGTCCACAAAGGAAGATTTTTTGAACTCTAACTCCCATAATACAGAAAGAGATTTCATATATTGAAATACAGACACCCTTTGAAAACGTTTGTACATCTTTATTAGATAATAAGTTTAAGGAAGATGTCATCTTTCCATTTTTATCAATCTGATCAAGTTTGTCCAAATCTTGGTCAAAAGAGGAATCTGAGTCTATAATCTTATTCTAGTCTCCTGCCCTGACAAAGGTTTGGTTAATTTCTTTAGAGACCTCTGTTGGAGGTACATATTTCTTGTTAACAATCTTCTTTTGTCTCTCTATATATTCTCTTCTCTCACATTTTATGATTATAGTTTTCATATTACCTTTAAAATATGAGCAGATTATTCAGAATGATTTTGTAATCAACTAAGTTAATTATTCATACTTGACCCTAACTAGAAGCAAATCTATAAACTAAAAATGTTGTTAAATAATTGATTTCCTTTCTTGTTTTAAGCGACTTGTTCAAACTGTGATTGTTAATTTTGCTGGAAATTTCAATTTAATCTCCTCTAAGATAGTAAGCAGTTATTTTACTAGTTTCTTCTCCCCCATCATAAATTTTTAAAACAATTTTCTAAATGTATTATTGATGAACTTTACCTACCTATCTGTCTATCTATCCCTTCCCTTCCTCAGGATTTAATTCACTTCTCATCTCCACACTTCTGCTTATCTGTTGTGGACTGAATTGTGTCTTTCTAAAATTCATATAATGTCATATGCTGTCCTAACCCCCAATGTAATTGTGGCCATACATAGGACATTTATGAGATAATTTTTGTTAAATTAAGTCATTAGGGTAGGACCCTAATCCCACAGGACTTCTGTCTTTATCAAAAGAGGAAAAGATACCGGGTCTCTCTCCATGTACATACAAAAAAGGGGACATATGAAGACACAGAGAGCAGATCATCATCTCCAAGGCAGAAAGAGAGGTCTCCCAGAGACCAACCTGTTGGCAACAAATATCAGACTGCTAGCCTTCAGAATGGTATGGAAATAAGTGTGCCTCTTGTTTAAGCCACCCAACATGTGGTATCTTGTTATAGCAGCCTAAGCAGGCTCATCCTAAGCCACTAATTTCTACCGCCCTTTCAGATTTCTGTGTAAATATCACCTTTTCCAAAGCCCTTTCTATCACATCCATTTTCATCAACACCACATTACTAGACTTGCTGCATTTTTATATGTTCTAGCTCATACTGTTTTGGATTTCTGTCACCTGTGACTGATTTAGAAGCTTCTTAAGTTTAGAGACTGTTTCCCACCAATTAGACATCCTTAAGACTTATCAAAGTGAGTGGTGAATGTTAGGCTACAAGAAATGTTTGTTGAAGTGCATTTTTGGAGACATATCAGTACCTGGAAGGCTAGCTACCATAAAGATGTCAAACAATTGTACATGTTCAATTTAACTTGCATTGAAATTCTAAAGACCTTTTTTATGTGGTAAAATCATGGGGTTCTTCCCTGCAGTGAAGTAAAATATCTACCAATGAGAGTATTAATTATATTATGCTATATCAACTCAATAGACATTTAAGTGGCCTCTAAAAATAATGATTATCAACTCTGTAGCATTGTGGAAATATTATAATAAAATGTATGTGAATTGCATGTAACACAATAGAAACATTATAATAAAACAGAAAAGACAGGAGGTGAAATTGCTCATGAACTATGATTCCAAGTGTTAACAGATTGAAACATGAGAATATTTAGAGAATAATAGTTATAACATGGTGTCAATATGAATATTTCTCCATTTTCCAAATTTCTGTGTTGTTTTCTATTTTCACCATTAAAATATTAAATTTACTTAAAAAAGCAAGGAAACATGTGAGTAGCATAGATAATATGTATTAGAAGAATATGTGTTAAAAAAGTGAGTCTGTTTGCATGGCAGCTGGACTCGTGGGCATGGGCAACCTGGATGGGGTTAAATCTCATATTTAATGCTTACTAGCTTGATGATCTTGAAGAAGTGATTTGCATGCTATGAGACTCCATCTCCTTGTCCTTTGAATGAGAAATGATATTAAAATAATGCCCACCAAAGAACTAAGACTGCTGGAGTATCAGGAGTGCTCTTAAATGCCAGCTAATAATTTCCAATACAGTGTAAACTCTGTGAGGCTAAGGACCTGTGAATTCACTACTGTATATTAGTGCCTGGCATTTGGTAATTTTATAATACAACTTTATTTATAGATAAATGAATAAAAGGGTGAATGTAGTGAAGCTAATAGAAAATAGTTCATAGAAAGTCTAGGAATTTTGAAGAAAAGAAGAGCAGGACTTTATACACATATATGTGCATATCTATCTATAATTTCTTTATATGCCTGATGTCTAAGCAGATAACTAAATAAACATTTTCTGCTTCCTGAAAAGAATTAATCCAATTTCCCTTTAAGTTCTTTCCTGAGTAAAATAGATACTTTTTTCAGAAACTGCTTTAGCCCATACCTTGTGGTAATTTACTGTATCTCTGTTCAGAATGATTTCCTTGTGGTAGGTTAGCTCAGGTTCTAGTAGAATCAGCCATGGTAAATATGTAAAATATAATTACTGTAAGAAAGATGAATAACATTGGTAAGATCATTTAATATTTTTGGAAGAGAAAAAAAGCAGAAACTGCCCAAAGCTTAGAATGCCCCTAGGAAAAAGCTGCATTCCCTGCTTTCAAAATCCTTCTTGCTACTTCTGCTCAGTGATGGCACTGAAATTCACTGAAGCTTCTGCACAAAGTTTTCTTTTTTCAATCTCAGGTGATATCACATTTACAGTTTACTGTCTTAAAAACATCTGGAATGCACCCAGTGTATTATCTCTCATATTTAAATTGAAAAATATAATGGACTTGGAAGGAATTAAACCAAGTGGTGGGCAGTTTTCTCTATCACTTTTTCTGTGTGTAGCACAGCAGACATATCTAAACATTTTCAGGATAAAAGGAGATTCAAGTGAGCCACTCAGTGATGTCATAATAAACTTCCTTCCCACGCACACATAGGAGTGTAACGCTGACTTAGACATATGCCAGGAGATAAATCACTCACCCATTCTTTAGGAAATAATTATGAATGGAGTAAGTCAGAGTGTGTCTCCCTGTCCCCTCTCCAGCCCTTATTAATATATTCATACGTCTATTGATTCAAAAGGTTAGTCATTCAAATATATATACTATGTATTCATCACACATTTTCTCTATACTAAAGGGCTGTGGAATTTTTGCATTCCAAGAACTTACATTCTAACTGGGAGAGAGACACTCTAAATGAAAGAAAATAAGTAAAGTAATTTCAGAATGCAAAATTAAAAAAAAGTAAAGAAGAAATAAGGGGGAGAGGTATAGAGTGAGGAAGTTTTCATGGCTACTTTAGAGCTAGCATTCTGAATGGCTTCTCTTAGGGAGTTACAGTTCAAGCTGGGGTGTGACAAATGGACACTCAGCCACAACAGGATATTGGGAGAAGAGAGGGTCAGTCTTAATTTCCAAAGAGGATAGTGGCTTGAGGTTTCCAAAGAATTGAAGAAGAAAAGGAAGGAAGGAAGAGGGAGAGAGAGAGAGAAAGAGAGAAAAAGTGGAGAAAATGTTAGTGGGATTGAAGAAAACAATGACAAGTTTTATGGGGTGGACGTGAAGGAATAATATGGGCTCAATTTGGCCATGAAAAAGTCTTAGGTTTTCTTCTAATTGCAATTGACCTTCAGTGGAGCATTTTCTCTAAGGCAGTGATATTATCTATTAGATAATTTCTAAAAAATTTACACACATACACACACACACACACACACACACACACACACACACACACTACTCCAACATCTTGTGTCTTATGAAAAAGTTGTCTAGACACAGAGATAGGACACCAGGTACTTAAAGAAGTCAGAGAAATGTGTCCAAAGGAATCAATGTGAGAACTGAATTGTGAAAGCTTTGAGTTCCAGTCCAGATGAACAAGAGGATAAAAGCACTTTTTATGTATTTAAGTATTGGTGAATCAACTTTACACTAACATTTTTTAAACTCTTGATTTTGTCAAAAACAAATATCAGCAAGATGCAACTGAAATTTTTTGACATCCCTGACGTTTTAAACAATCTAGACATATTTGCTTAAAGTTTGAGTAAAGGTTGGGAGGTTGACTTCTCAAGTATCTGCATATATTTTAATTACTACAAATATAAAAATTTATTCTATACCAGAAACAGAATAGAAAGTGTTTCCTCAAAAATATGTTGGTGTATATTTGTAAAATATCTACCATTTATTGGACTATTACACTGTTCTGTACATATTTTAATTTTTCAAGAATTCAGATTTGAGGGGGAGGGTAGAGTTCAGTGGTAGAGTGCATGCCTAGCATGCACGAGGTCCTATGTTCAGTCCCGGACTTCCATTAAACAAACAAACAAAAAAAAACAGACCAAATTACCTTGGCCCCTACTCACCTCAAGAAAAGATTGCATTAAAAAAAAGAAATTCAAAATTTACATTGACACTAACAGGGAACTATTATCATGTTCAATTTCCTGTTGAAGAAAATGAGTTTCAGGGAGGCTTCCCCAGCTCATTTTAGATGGCAAATGTCGGGGTAGGACTAGACCTGAGCTCAAGTCCACCGAATTATTCTGCTGTCCCACACAGTTTAAACCATGGCTACTTTCAAAGCGTGCTTGAGTATTCAGCAATAGAATGTGGGTTTTCCTTTACTGTGTGGCTTACTCTGAAAACAATAAGAGCACATAAAATTATGAAAAAGAGGAAAGAAAACATATACATTGTTTTTTTGTTATTTTTTTAAACTACACTATATCATTCTCCTCCTCATCCTCTTTTCTACTGTCCTTTCTTACTTAATGGCTTCAATCTTTCTTATATCCCTTCTTCATGTCCTTTTTCCTACTGTGCTTTATTTCTTTGTGGCATAAGCCTTTATTCTTAGATCTACAGTCTTATAGTATATTTGTAAATATATCTTATCTTTTTAAGAGAAAAATATGTAATATACATATGATCATAGAATAGCAAACATTATAGGGCTCCTAAATCTATAATTTTATATGAATATTTTGGTCATTTTTAAGCTTATAAGCAAAATCTCCATGTGAAGAGTATGTTTGCAAATACACAGACACCAAATATAAAATGATATAATTTAGAATTTTTATATATTAAAACCTACAGAAATAAGCCATAAGCAAAGTGTTTATAATTGTTGGCATGGCAGAGAGAAATTTATGTACTTTACATAGCCTCAGAGCATCTGTTATCTGAATAAGAACCAAAAACACTTTAAAAGATCCTGGGCACATTAATGGAAACATGATTTCCCCTAAAAGTGAATAAACATATAGATTAATATTACAGGAAACTGTGTAAAAAGATATAGTAAAATATTTATTCAATGTTATTTTAAAAAATTACTACTTCTCTTCTACCACCTGAAGACATTCATGTATCAAGAATTTGACTGGAAAGAACAAAGGAAGATAAAGAAATAAATAGGAAAAAGGCTTGCAGTCAATTTCCCTAGAAGCAGTACCTTTTTCCTGGGCTTGGTACTTTATAAAATACAATTGTCTATGCCTGCTCTTCAAATAGAATCATTTATAAACGTTGTGCAAATCCATATTATAAATTTCATAGCTCCTGCCAAAATTAAGGATATTTTCTTACTTTGAAAAACACCTCATTTAATTGTTTTAACTGCAAAATTAATGAAATTCAGAACATCTAAGAAAAATTACAATACAAATGACTAACATATTTTACAGCACCTCCTATTCGAGAGATGGAATCTGCATCTCAATTCTGTGAATCTGGGCTTGTCTATGACTTGCTTTGACCTAGAGAACCTGACAGAAGTAGTGGTTATCTTTTTAAGTTGTTAAGTTTCCTGGTGTTTCTTTTATTCAACACAAAATAACTGATACAACACTGACCAACAGGAATTGGGCAAAATTATTTCGATACATTTTCCTTGACAAGTTAAATATCAAGTGATATCTAGATATTAAGTTCATTATTCATGCCTTCTGCCAGAATGTGGCTTTCTTCACCTGTCTAGAAATTCTAGAGACCCTGAGCTGCGGTTGCTTCTTTCTTAGAGAGGATGGATGAGAGTGGACTAGCCTGCTTATTGACCTTGTCCTCTGTCAGCCACCTCTGAAGGTAGCTGCTCATCTAAAGGTAGGATTCTGCACTGTTCCTATTTATTATTTTCTCCAGAGCAGAAACTGTGGACCTATGGTTACATGTGATCACAATCCATGGAAGGACACATCACCATGGTCTTTTAAATAGATATAAAATGTCAACAGGCCTGGCTTATTAACACATACAGGTCCTTAATAAAAGCTTAGGTAAAGATTGATCTTTGAGCTTCAAAAAAGAAACAAAGAGCTATTGGAGGTCATCAATGAGAGGATGTGACTTCAGCTGACTCATGAGCTGGACCCACCAATCAGAGGCTCCTCACCCTCTCCTCTGTCCTTGCCATGTACCTTCTGACCACCTCTCCCACAGCTGGAGCTGTTTTCAAGGACACAGCCTTGAGAAAGCAATGTATGATGGAGACCATCAGGAAAGTATATGTGACTGAATCCAGTAAAGGCCTCCAAATAAACTTTTAAGGTTCTGGTGGGCAGGTTCAGAAGTCCATTTGTCCCATAGCCACCCAAGACAAACCTCATATGTAACTTCCCATGCTTATTACACCTGCCACATACCAGTCTGGAGTGGTTTGCCTCTTTCCTCAGTCTCTCTTTGGACTCTATGTATGGGGATCAGTTTTTAAACCAACAAGAGCAGCTTCATTTCTCTAATGTGGCTTCTAGCAGAAACCATAGATTGAATAAAGCACATCTGGTTATTACCTCCATCTACCTTAGAGGGTGGAGGAAGAGGGCAAAGGATAAAGGGCTCCTGACTTGAGTCCATGATGTTTGTAGAGAGGAGATTTCTCACTGCTTGGTAGTGAGCTCTTGAGTGCAGTATCTCAGCTTTACTACTTGAGACAAAGGCAGTGATTTTTGTAGGGAATGGGTGACAGCTGCAGCACTGATTCCACCAGGTTTCCAAGGAAGAGAGGCTGAAGGATTATGCTTTTAAGTGGCTATGTGGGTTACTCAGAGTTTGTTTATTTGTTTGTTTTTTTTAAGCAGTAGGTCTCCATCTGGAGTAATTCTCCCCTGGGACATTTGGTAAGATCTGGAAAGATTTTTGTCATACTAGGAGTGCAATGCTATTGCGATCTCGTAAAAGATGCTGCTAAATGTCATAAAATGTACAAGTCAGGATCCCTCCTCACTCCCCCCCACCACAGACACACACACAAGCACAATCCCATCCAAAATGGCAATAATGCCAAAGTCCAGAGACCCTGGTCTAGAGGAGCCAGGCCTTCCATACCAGATCAGGAACATGCAGGTGGTTTTTGTTCTCAGTCTTTCAAATTGTGTAATTAAATCCCAATGACACTTCTATAATTGAAACAGAATGGTTGTGCTTAAATTTACACTACTCTATTATAACAAAATAATGTTATCCTTTTTAAAATTTACAGGGAACTGATTTCAAATGATTTAGGGAAGAATCTGTTATTCAAAGGGAAACAATAGGCCCAGGTCCCCAGTGTGGGATTCCATGAAAAAATTTACATTATACATTTACCATTTACTATAATAAACCCTCCCTTATTATACAATTTTAGTTTTATAAAGAAGCTTTCATGTACCTTGTTATTAACAATAGCCCCAAATCACTGCTTAAAAAACTCGTGTGTTACCCAAGTTGTAAATGAATCATTTCCTTGTGATGTCAGGAATCTTGGGGGCCCATAAAAGAAATTTTTTTAGTGTCTATCAGAGTACACTGCAAAACAAATATCATTAAGCATATGGAAAGCAATATAATGTTCCTGCTTTTTGAGAAGACTTAGAAAAAAACACTTATTTAATAAGATCCTCACACTGAACTTTATACTAAGGTATGTGCAGCTTAATTGGATTAAATTTAAGCCTTTTTTAAGTTGTAGTTTAAATTATGCTTTTATGTTAACTTTTTTAAAAATCTATTTATGTATATTTCTGAAATTTATTTGGATGGGCATTTAATTATATCATATGTACATCTCTCATTCTTTCTAAAATAGAATCTAAAATAGATTGAGGGTTGTTTATCATCTGAAAGTTAAAACTCAAACTACAGATGATTTTTAGCTCCTTATGCTGTTCATTTTTTCCTCCATTGTGAACTGGGCAAATGCTGTAGTTTTTTAGAAATCTTTTCCATTGTCTCCTGGAAAGAGCGAAAAGAAGCAGAAATGGGATAGGAGAAATTAGCCTAAAGCATAGACTTTAAGAAGAAAAAATTTGTGAAAGCTGTTATTGCAGTTTTGCAGTTGGATAATTATTATATGAAGTGACAGAAAACCAATTTTTATAGAAGTTTTATACCATTAAATGTATACTTAATTTTTTTCTTGAAATTCTTGTTTTTGCTTTTATTACTTACAGATCAAAATTTAAAATGAGTGCTTTTTTTTATTTTTTCTTCTCCATGAAAGTCATTTTGATAATTAGTCCGTTTATTACTGTGTTCCTTGATTTTAAGTTATTTCTGCTTCTTCATTATCTTGATTACAGTATCTTATACAGTGACACAAAAAAACTGCTGTTACCCCTTTTATTCACTGATTGATAAGGCAGTGAATATAGTTAGCAGAAATTTTGTAAAAACTGAAGTGTCTCAAGTATGTGGAAGAATTTAATTTTATTTTTCTTGAATCTATATCCTGACATTGATGCTATCATTCAAAACTGCTTTAAGCATTGCTTTCTAAATTCTTACATTTATTCAACAAATATTGAATATATATAACACATCAGAATATCCTTAGACAAAGGGATATAATGTTTAAAACAAAATATGCTTCCCTCCATGAAGCTTGTATTATAGCATCCTCTATCCTTCTGATTATGGTCTTCTCTTGATTCTTCTCAATCTATGCATTCATCTTTTTAACAAATATTTATGGTGTTCTTATGTGCCTGGCTTTGTTCTACATGTTTGGTACATAATGGTGAGATGATTGCTATCTTCGTGTTTTTTAAATTCGATTGGGGAAATGAATATTATATAATAAAGGCAGACATGAATACAAAATAATGAGATTTTAAGCACTAAGAAAGAGAAAAATTCTCTGTAAGAAAACAATCTGGGTAGCAGATTCTTGTATAGAATATGTAGCCCAGTATTGTCCTTAAAAGAAGTAAATCAACCTGAGAGCTGAGTGAAGAGAAGGAAATAGCCATGCCAAGAATTCAAATTCATGTTTTTCTGATAGAGTATCATCACATTTAAGTACTGAGATGGGTAAAGTCACAGTCTTCAGTACACCAGAGTCCAGTGCAACTGAAATTCAGTGAATAAAAGGAGAGAAAGATATTAGAAGATGCTGGGTTGTGGCCATGATGTTGAAGATCAAGAAGGTGTTTTTTGGAAATATAATTATCAGGAATTGTTGACATTTTTTATGTGAGGACTAAGGAATACAGAAGTATCAAGGATGACCCCTAAATCTGAGCTTAAGCAGCAAAACAGGGGACATAGTTTATGGAAGGAATGAGATGAGTTTGCAAAATGTGTTAGAGACACCTTTTCTGGTACTAAAGCAGAGATGTCAGGTGGAAAGCTGAGTATAGGTCAAACTTCAGAGGAGGTGATCAGATTGAAGTTAGAGGTATAATGAGAGATGTCTTGGGCTGATAGTATAAGTCATAAAACCAGGTTCCCCAAAGAGTGTCTAGAGAAGATACTTCCAGTATAGATTCAATAGTAAGGTTTGAGTAGAGGAATAAAATCTGGGAGCATGCACTAGGAAATGGAGATACAGAAAAAATAGAATAAAGCTTTGACTTCTAGGGGATTAAGGTCAAGCTGAAGAGATAAACAAGTATCTGAATAGTTATATGATAAAGGTATGTACTAGCTACTAATGGAGCACAGTGAAAGAAACATTTAATTCTACTGGGAGTAGTTCAGAGGAGAGTTACTGTAGGATAATATGGAGCAATTCTGAAAAATTTTCAAAATAAATAACAATCTAATAGGACACAGGGAAGAACATTCTGAGCAAAGATTTGAGATTAAAAAAATTCAAAGGATTTGAACAATTGTAAATAGTTCAGCTTAATTACATGGTTATAGCTTGTTTCACAATTCAAGATTTAGGTTAACCTTCACTGATGTACCACTTCACCTTTATTTTACATTCCTGTAGTAATTAAAAAATCATATTGCTTTTGCCCTCTCATTGTCTGTATTAATATTTCTCTCCTGACTTGTCTTTAATCTGCACACTAAAAAGAGGAGCATAATTCTTTCTTATAAGCAAATGCTCATGCAGTTCTATGGAAACATCAGATGGTCTACAAAAGTATCATTTTCTAAACAACTGTATTCTTGTCCCTTTGTCCTTGGTGGAGATGGAGGTAAAACTTTTAATTAGTGTGAAAGCCAAAATAACTGTATCCAAAATATTACAACGTATCATTCTAGCCTATCTGTGATGCCCTTATGTAAGTAAAACAATTCAGTGATCTGAAATTAACCTGTAATTAAAGTGTTGAGAATTAATCAGTACAATTTAGGTTTCATTAAATTCAAACACACTCAAAATTGAATCAATTTATTAAGCTTATTTATTTCCCAGTCCCCAACAGACACAATGATACCAACATATAACAAGTTCAGATATATAAACAGCTTCACTATTCCACTTACAGAAGTGAGACTACAACTTCCCAACTAGAATAAGGTACACCCTAAATGCAAATTAAAAGCAAGACAAGACACTCTAAATTGGAGATCTGCTTGCTGTTGGTGAGAATGCCTTGAAATATTGTTCTTGATCTATCTGCAAAAGTATAGGGACACACTTGTCAAAAGAGAATACAAAGTTCAATCTAACCAATCCATCTTGTGCAGATTTTCCCTTCATTCAGTGCAAGTTTAAAATGTATAAATTATTTTGATCAGAATTCATCAATAAAATCTTAACTCAAAAACAAAAACAACAGAAGTGTCTTGTTCACACAATGCCTGTGTGTCTTTGAAAAAAGAAAACTACCTGGAAGCAATCCTCTCTGTACCTCTCTGCCAATTTTGATTAACAGATTCCCTCATCTTGACTTGGAGCAACTCTCTTAGAACCATAAATTGTGAAAATGAATTGCACATTAAAGGTTCTGGCTCCCGAGGACCTTGAGTTTTCCAAATAATGTTTTTCAAGACATTTAACTAAATGCAACTATTGTGTAAGGAGATGGCAGTTGTCAATATGAACACTTCAATAGAGTAGAAGTAGTCATGTTGAATATTTTGTATTCAATTATTCATTCTATGTTATATGATAACACATAATCTATTAATTATTTGTTAACTATCACAATTAAATTTGTCAGAATTTTTGGTAAAACCACTACCAAAAACAGCAATGACTAAACACGCTTTTATAAGGATAAAGCAACCAATGCAGTTTAACACATGATCCATTAGAACCTCTCTTTTCAAATCCTGGAGGTTTGGTGGAAAAAGATGGAAAAAATGTAAATACTGTATACATTACAGAAGAGATCTTACAAAATTCTATCAATAAATATCCACAAAACTATTGCATGTCACTGTTAAAATTCAATTTAACTATTCTGTTGAAAAAATTCCATTGATTACATATCTCATTTAAGTGTTGGAAAGAATACTCAGTGACTTCTAAGAAATGATGGACAATCTGAATTACATAGCCAATTAACTTAAAATCAAAACTATAAGTTACATATTTGATAAAAGTAATCTATATGTGTGCTTATCACATTAATATAATGTAGCATAAGAAGGCTATAATTGTGGATGACTGGATCTACAGAGGTAGTAAAATGGTCCTGCTAGCTAGTAAATATGATTATTAAATTCAGGAAGGAATAAGAAGAAAGTAGGGAAGAGTGGGAGAGAGGAAGATGAGAGGGAGTGAAAGAGAAAAAGTAGGGAAGGAAGGAACGATTTGTAGTCAAACTGTTACATGTCAGGTCCTAAAATAAATTCTTTTCTTAATTTTCCAACACTGGTTCTATTGTCCCCAGAATTTATTTTAGCTTTTTTTTCCCAAGGTGAAAACATCAAGGTTTAAGAAGATTAAATAAATTTTCTGTGAACACATAAATAATGAAGGAAGAAACAGGACTTTAAACTATTGACTTTTTATTATATCTGGACAGCAAAAGTTACTTAAACATAGACTGATTAAATAAATATTTACTACTATTTATTTTTATCATTTACCCACTTTCCTGTAACTATGATAATCACCAGCAAAAACTCAGGATGTAATGTCTCTTTATTTCACCATTGTAACAGGAGAAATAGAAAAAATATTTCCTATACAAAACATTTGATTTTAAGATATTTTTTACTCAGCATGCTGAAGATAAATTCAATTAGTGGTAGTTAAAATTAATCAGCAAGAAACTGAATGGGACAAAGGGCCTAAGTGTTCCTTAAAATGTTTATTTCACAGTCTGTTCTAGATGTCATTTTTTATGACGTCTTGATGGGATATCTCTTAATAATAAAAAGTTACTTTTTTAAGATACACTTTTGAAAGGTTGTGATAATATAATACAAATAGAATTATTGCTGTTTTACTAAACTTGCATAAATGCAGATTCTGAAACACAAGCATAAGGTCAGCTTTGTTTCTCAGTACAAAATTAAACTATACTAAATTAAACTATGCTAAAGGGAAGTGTTTGGCTAAGGGAGTTTGGCCATCTCAATAAATGACCATCATTTATGCAGTTTGCTCATTCCCCTGCAATGCTTTTGCATGTTAAATAAAAATTGATATGAGTGAAAGGATATGAAATTTCTACCAACAAATTAGAAAGAAAAAATAACACACTAACTTAAAATAAACTTCAGCTACCTGTCATGAACAAATTTTAAAAAGCCTTAATAGAAAGAAGTACAGTATTTGGCAATATCAGTACTTGCTTCTATAGATGATTCAGCTTATTTGAGTCTTAAAAACGACTTAGACATATTTGTATCTTCATATCTGAATGCTATTCGGTTTTCCTGTGGGATAAGGTGAATTATTTCCATTTAATAAATTTAGAAACAAAAGATAGGATATTTCCATATTAAATTTTAGATGTTGGTATTTAAAATAGCACCTTTGGCCATAGCTTGACCTCATATTTTGTTTCTCTTTATTTTATATTAATCTTAAATCATCATTTGCAAAATTTTGTGCATGGTACTTCTTGTGAATAATTAAAATGGGTCAAACCAAGGAATTGTATTTGACTTCTTTAGGGCAGAAAACTGGGAGAAAAAGTTAAGAAATTCTACCATTTTACCAGAGATTGTTCTGCAAAGCTGACTGCAGGGGACTTTCAACTGCTTACCCATGCAAGGGTTTATCAGTAAACTGACAATTTCAACTGTCTGTATTTACAAGTTCCTGCTGTTCAACATCAATAAACTCACTGACTGAATTCATGAAATTCAGCCACACAGCCGAGCACTGACTGCAACTGCAAGGAATGCCTTTGAAAATTTGAGATCAAAGATTGAAAACTTGCACTTTTAAGTGTAGATCCATTCAAATTCTTTATGACTCTTTAGGGAAGCACAGTAGTGGACAGTCATATAACTGCTATGCACTTACATTTGGTGTTATTTGTTAAGAAAATGTATGGCAATTAGAAGCCAGAAAAGGGATTGACAAGATGACAGAGTAGAAGGACACATGGCCCACCCTGTCTCATGAACACACCAAAAATTATATACAAATACAGAACAAGTCACACAGAATAACTCCTGAAATTTGACATAATTTCTCTTACTTTGGAAATACAAGGAAAGCCCCACAAAACCAGGTAGAGGAAAAAAAAGAAAGAAAAAGGGAATTGGTGCATGATATTCTTCACAGAAAGAGAGCAGCATAGAAAGAAAAGTGCCCTCACCCTGGGAAGCTCCCTCTCCAGCAAGGAGATCCACAGGGACAGAACAGGAGCTTCAGAGGTTCAGAGGAGGCAGCAACAGCAGCTTAGCAGAAAGAACTAAGAGAAACCAGCAGTGAGAGTCACTTTGAATCCTAGCCTAAGATGCATGCCAGTGGGGACAGGCTGGGCTGGGCTGCTGGAACTCAGGCTTCCACGGATGAGCCTGGGGAGAGGACTGGGGTTGACTGCACACAGGCAGGCTCAGGAGCCTGGAGTGTGGTGCGGGCTGTGGCTAGAAGAGAGTGCAAATCAATCTGGATCCCTCCATAGAAAGCACCATTGCATGTGGGATGAGGGGTGCATTGCAACCTTCATAGATGCCATCTCTACTAGTGCACAGGGTGTTGCTGTGCACCAATGTTGATGAGCATTCTTGTGAGAAGAGAGGCGGGGTTCAGTTACAGCCATCTTCTCAGCTTGCTCTGGAGCGGTACAACTGCTGGTGCTCATCTTCTGGGCAGAGAAGGGGCTGAAACATGAACTGTTACTCAGGGGCCATCCAACATCACAGGCAAGACTGTCATTCTAGTCCCAGGAAGAGGTGGTGGATTTGCTCTCCTGGTGCCTTTGTGGACCTGTGCCTCTAGGCCAAATGAGTGGAGATATTGTGCACATTTGGGATGGGTTTGGCATCAACCGTAGGTCTGTGTACCCTGTTTTTGATTTGTGGTTACCCTGTTTTTAATTATGTTAGCCCATTAGTATATCTATTTGCTTTAGAGTGGTAGTCATAAAGGCTCTAACACATCCTATGTAGAATGCAAAGAAAATTTACATTTGGTTTCCCTGGGGAATTCTACCAAACATACAAAGAAGAATTCATATTGATCCTTCTCAAACTCTTCCAAAAGATTGAAGAGGAGGGAATACTACCAAACTCATTCTACAAAGACACCATCACCCCAATATCAAAACCATGTAAATATACTACCAAAAACAGAAAATTATAGGCCAATATCATTGATGAACATAGATGCAAAAATCCCTCACAAAATATTAGCAAACAGACTCCAATGACACATAAAAAGATCATACACAATGATCAAGTTGGATTCATCACAGGGATGGTTCAATATACACAAATTAAACAATGTGATACACCACATCAACAAAAGAAAGGACAAAAATCACAAGATCATCTCAATAGATGCAGAAAAAGCATTTGATAAAATTCAAAAATCATTTAAGATAAAAATTCTTACCTAAGTGGGCATAGAAGGAACATATCTCAACATAATGAAAGCTATTTATAACAAACCCACAGCCAGCATAATACTCAACAGTGAAAAGGTGAAAACCTTCCCTCTAAAATCTGGAAGAAGACAAAGATGCCCATTCTCATCACTTCTATTCAACAGAGTAGTGGAAGTACTGGCCACAGCAATTAGACAAGAAAAAGAAATAAAAGGAACCTAAATTCAAAGAGAAGAAGTAAAATTGTCACTAAATGTGGATTACATGATACAATATATAGAAAACCTTAAAGGCTCTACACTAAAACTAATAAAGCTGATAAAAATTTTGGCAAGGTAGCAGGATACAAGATTAACATAGACAAGTGATTTGCATTTCTTCACACTAACAATGAAATATCAGTAAAGGAAAATAAAGAAACAATCTCTTTTAAAATCTCATCCAATTAAAAAAATTCTTAGGAATAAATCTGACCAAGGAGGGGAAAGATTTGTATCAGGAGAACTAGAAAACATTAATTAAGGGAATTAAAGATAACTCAAAGAAATAGAAAGATATCCCATGGTCTTGGATTGGAGAAATTAATATTGTTAAAATGGTCACACTACCAAAAGCCATCATTAAAAAGTCCATGAATGATAAACGCAAGAGAGAGTGTGGAGAAAAGGGAGCCCTCACACACTGCTGGTGAGAATGTATTTTGGTACAGCTATTATGGAAAACAGTATGGAGATTCCTTAACAAAAAATAAAAATAAAGTTACAATATGATCTAGCAATACCACTCCTGGGCATATATCTGGAGATAACTCTAATTCAAAAAGATACACGCACCCCCGTGTTCATAGCAGCACTATATACAGGTAGCCAAGACATGGAAGCAGCCTAAGTGTCCATTGACAGATGGCTGGATAAAGAAACTGTGGAATATTTATACAATGGAAAACTACTCAGCCATAAAAAGAATAAAAGAATGTCATTTGCAGCAATATTGATGGACCTAGAGGTTATCATTCTAAGTGAAGTAAGCCAGAAAGAAAAAAAAATTATATGTGATATCACTCATATGTGGAATCTAAAACAAATTAAAAATAAAGACACAAATGAACTTCTTTAGAAAGCAGAAATAGACTCACAGACATAGAAAGTAAACTTATGGTTACTAGGGTGAAAGCAGGTGGGAATGAATAAATTAGGAGTTTGTAGATATATGTACTATTATATATATAATAGATAAGCAACGAGCTTCTTCTCTATAGCACAGGGAAGTACATTCAGTATTTTGTAGTAACCTAAAATGAAAAATAATATGAAAACAAATATATGTATGAATACATATATGACAGAAACATTATGCTGTGCACCAGAAATTGACACAACTTTGTAAACTGACTTTACTTCAGTTGAAAGAAGAAAGAAAGAAAGAAAGAAAGAAAGAAAGAAAGGAAGAAAGAAAGAAAGAAAGAAAGAAAGAAAGAAAGAAAGAAAGAAAGAAAGATAGAAAGGAAGAAAGAAAGAAAGAAACTAAAAAATTTAAAAAGGAAAAAGAAGGCCAACAAAAATAATAAACAAAAAAGAGGAAAATTGGATTGGATTGTTTCAAAGTACCCATTCATCTTATTATTTATACTTTAGTCAGTCCTCTATTCAACCATATATCAGTTGGTTATTGCCCCTGACCGTCACTGACCTACTTTCTCTCTCTATCGTCCTACTTATTCCAAACATTTCATATAAATGGAATCCAATATGTGGCTTTTTGTGTATGACTCCTTTCACTTAGCATAATCAGAACTTCATTCTTTTTATGGCCAAATAATATTGTATTGTATGGATATACCATATTTTATTTACCCACTTATTGATAGACTTTTGCTTGTTTTCATTTTGGGGCTATCATGCATATTGATGCTGTGAATATTTGTGTACAAATTTTTGAACGTAGTTTTAAAATTTTCTTGGGCATAACAGTGGAGTTGCTGGATCATATGATAATTCTTTCTTTAACTTTTTGAAGAACCAGCTCCCTTACAAATTGGCTTCACTATTTTACATCCCCCCGACTCTAAGCAATGTATGATGTTTCCAATTTCTTCACATTCTTTCCTGTTATTGCTTGTCTTTTTTTTTTTTAATGATAGCCATCCTGGTAGGTGTGAAGTGGTACCTAAAATTGTATTAACATTCTTAGCATTTACAAACTAAGTGATATATGGGTAGATATGAAACTAGATTCATAGGGACATAATTAGATACATGATAGAAGAAGGTATATAGGAATATCTCAAAGATATTGCATGTTCAATTCCAGACAACTACAATAAAGCACATATCACAGTAAAATGAGCCACATAATTTTTTTGGTTTCCAAGTGCATATAAAATGTATGTTATACTACACTGTAGTCTATTTAGCTTGCAATAGTATTATATCTAAAAAGCAATACACATACCTTAATTAAAAATACTTTAAAATCTGTTAGCCATCATCTGATACTTCAGTGAGTCATAATTTTTTTACTGGTGGAGGGTCTTGCCTCGATGCTGACAGATCAGGCTATCAGTTGCTGAAAGTTGAGATGTCTGGCAATTTCTTAAAATAACAATAAATATTGTGAAATATTGATTGATTCCTCTTTCACTTGAACACTTAGAGGTCACTGTAGGTTTATCAACTCATCTAATTTAAATATTGTGTCTCAGGGAATAGTGAGGCCCAAGAAAAGAAAGAGAGGGGGGAACAGTCAAGTCAATGGAGCACTCAGAACACACACAGCATCTGTGAATCTGGTTTTCATCTCATGTGGGTGGGATTCATGGCACCCTGAAACAATTACAATAGTAACATCAAAAATCACAGGTCACCATAACAAATATAATAATAATGAAATAGTTTGAAATACTGGTAAAATTACCAAAGTGTGACAGAGAGATACAATGTGGAAAAATGACAGTGATAGACTTGCCAGAGGCCAGGTTGTCACAAACTTCCAACTTGTAAGGAAAAAACTCAATATCTGCAAAGTACAGTTAAGTGAAACACAATAAAATAAGATGTACCTGCATATAGAAACTTCTAAACAAACTATGCAAATTCATGTTTTTTTCTGAGAAAAAGCATAGTCACAAGGTCAGATACTCTTTTGTGAGAGGAAGGACCCTTTTGAAGTCACCGGCATTGACTGCTTTTTGAAGGATGAACACTATTCACACAGAGTGAGAAGAGAGAGAGAACTCTTCAAATAGAACATTTAAAGTAACATTTTGGGAAGGCAAAGTGTACAGGGTATCATTGTGAAACACTGGGTAGTTCTAGTTTGCTTGAGCAGACAGTTTTACAATTGAGGAAAACAAACCTGGTAAAACATATAACCATTACAACTAAAATAAGGCAACATAAATAATTAGAGTAATTACATACATTCAATATTTTGAAACAATGCAAGATGATGATATGTTCAAGTGGCATCGTGGGTGAAACATCATATTTAACATGACTGTGCACTGAAATTTTCATAAGAGTTTCAGATAGGGATAGCATTTGGATGGACATAGACGCATCCCAAGTTGGTCCAATAGCAGAAGGAAGTATTGAGAATTAGATAAGAGATGAACAAAGCTGTGCCTGCTATTCATTTATCCCACAAGCCTTGTGATGTACCATGATATCCCACTGAATCTGGGCTTTCTGAGGACCCTAGAGCTAAGGTTGCTTCTGATCTCCATTTATTTCTATTCTTTTGAACCCAATTTGTCTACTAGTTACATTATGTTTATATAAACAAAGTGTTTTATGTGAGGGTATTAATTAGCTATGTCAGCACTGGACTGCATCCTGCAGGTCTACAAGCCCTGTACTTGCCCAGCTTCAAGACCTGAGAAAAAGCCCAGAGTCAGCAACAGAGATAATCAATAGTTTAATGATTAGGGTGATCTTGCACATCTGAAGCAAAGTCCTGGAGCAACATCCTGCCATGTGTGGGAGCTGGAGGGCAGGACATGATAGCAGTGTTTGCTCCTGGTGGGGAAGAAGAGGTTACCAGTTATAGGGGAGTTGATGTCAGGTTGGCTCCTTGATTACCAGGGTAATCAGCAGAGGGTCATGCCTCTTACCACCCCTATGATAAGAATAGTGGTGAGTTCTGATCTAAATCTAGAACAGTCATTAGCTCGGGCCTGGGGCAAATATGAAGGAAGATCAGTCATGCGAGTTGTGTGTAGGTGAAGCAGGCACCAGTCACGCAGGAGATGTATAGAGAGCAGCCATGTTGAGTTGCCTGACCATACAGCCATCATCAGAGGTACATGTTATTTATTGACTGAAAATAAAGAATCACGGAGTAGTGACATCAGAATTCCCATACTCTCTTAAGGTTATAATTGCTTGTTCTCACTGTATGGTCAGAACCCTTGCCCCCAAGATTCTGTTGAAACTCATGTTTCAGGGAAGTGTCTTCCAGAATAATGTTCCTTGTATACAGGAAATGGAACTGGAAATTAAGAGAATGGTTAGGATATTAGAAAACTAGACAAAATGATGACAAAGTGATGGCTATCCATTCAGAGGAGAACATGAGAAAAGAGAGGGGAGAATGGCAATCTGTTAGTGGACACTTAAAATAACCAACGCCAGAAAACAACCTTTGGGAGGACATTTTACTTTTCAATTGTAGGAGATCACCAATAAGGAAATCATAAAGTTGGCTTGGAATGTGTGCCATCATCCTAAATAGTCTTAAGACATGTGATGTGATATGTCGAGTTCTCTGGTGAGTGGAGTGATTAAGCTGTAATGACAGCTCCACAGGGCACAATGTCAGGAACCAGTCCTGTTGCTTTTCTGTTAAGGAGGGCAGTAGGGTGGAGGTGGGATTCCATTTTCAAGTTCTTTCAATATGCTGGTCCTCAAGCCAGCGCATATGTATCCGGGGCAGCTGAAAAGAAGAAGGATGAAGAAGGGCATTGAAACCCTTTAAAATTGTACTCAAAGAACAAGTAACACTTACTTTTATATGTGGCTGACTACAATTTAGTCACTAAATCTAGCTACAAGTCATGCTGGGAAATGTTCCCAGATAAGAACTATCATTTCTACCCAGGAAAGGAGCAGCGGACATTGAATGATAGATAACTGGCAGTCTGGCCCACATCTCCTTTAACAAAGAATCAGTGTAAATCCTCTTATAAACCTGTAGTTTTATGACTCTCAACCCTTGTCTCACAGAAAAGAAAAGTGAGTTTCAGAATCAAGAGTGAGCATTTGTGTCCTGCCTTCCTCTGCTCTAACATCACTTGCTCTCAGTAAGTCAGCTGCTCATTCAGAGGAGAA
Organism: Vicugna pacos; assembly: GCF_048564905.1. Taxonomy (NCBI): domain Eukaryota; kingdom Metazoa; phylum Chordata; class Mammalia; order Artiodactyla; family Camelidae; genus Vicugna; species Vicugna pacos. The sequence continues at coordinate 3,627,732 of NW_027328737.1, forward strand.
ACTATCAGATGCCAAAAGCAAAATTGATCTATTGTGAAAGAGATGAAGTGTGTTCTAAAGAAACTTTAGACACTTCTCAGTCCTCGACACTGAAGGCCTTCAGGATGTTATGTGATTGTTATAATTATTTTTGATTCCTTTAAGTCTGTGCTTAGAGCATGGGACAGGTAGTTGTATTTTATTTTAAATATATTTGGATGATGCTATTCATTGAGTAAATGTTGATCGGACTTAATGCGTGTGAAGATCTGTGTTAGTCCTGATAATTACTTTAGGAGGGAACGAAATATACATAAAATTGTGATGTGTTACAGACCCCCAGACACCCATAGTACAATGGGAAGGTGACAAGTATTTCAACAACCATCATGAACAGCTTTACCACACATACACATGCCACATATAGAATATGTTATGTTATACATGCTATAACATATATGCTACATATTATATTATACTGTAGTGTATTATACTATACACTTTACTGTAGAGGTGAGTAATACATTCTTCCCATTTTCCAGGAGATAAATCCTTAGTAACTTGCATTCAAAGGGAAAGTAGAAGAAGAAATGTTTCCACTTGTTTCGGGAAAGAGACAACTTGTAAATATACTCAATCAATAAGACAAATGAGTTTAGGGTACTTCTTTTCTTATGTGTTCCTCAATACATGTACTTTCTTGTAGAAGTGTACTTGAGCATTTTGATCACTAACATGTACACATCATGAAGATGCTGGGGGAAGATGAGTGTTTCAATAGGAAACTCCATAGCATACTCAACTGGAGAATTCTGCCACTGGCTAGAATGACAGATTCAGGTAAATGTCTAAGTACAGCACTAAGAAGATTTAAGTTTCCCTTTTGTATGTGAAACACTGAGGTCATGCTCCTTACATGCAGCTTGCTTGCGGGGTAATTGGAGTAGGTGATCAGGGCAATCACACTACCTGTGGATGGCTGGAGGGGATGGTGGGCACAGAATGCTCTGGAATATGACACGATAGATTTCTACTCCTCTTACAATGTGCACCCCCCCAAAAATAAGCTACTTTTTAGTATTTTTATATACATATACATATATATAATATTATAATATATATAGATATATATATATAATATATCTCCTTAGATATTTAGTTTAATTCAATTAAACTTTTGGATAAATTATGCAGTCTTATAGTCTGTCAGACAACCTGATGTTACAGGTAAATAGAATATAAATTTAACACATTTTAATTCACTGTATAGAAAAGAGCACTTTAAGATGAGAAAATTCACAATATCAAAATTTTCATATCAATCTTTAAAGGGCACTATCTGCTTTATTTTGGGGAAGCAAACACCGAGGGCTTTTGTGATTGAAACAACATTGTGGTTTACCATTTTCTCAATGGCATCATAGTCATTACTCACATCTAATTTAATCAATCCATCTTATTAGTGTTTTCTGATTTTAAAAAGGATATAAAATTACATTTTACTGGATTATAAATGTGAGTATAATAGCTGTTAATATTTCCTGTGGGTTGATGTCCATGCACTAGAATGCAATTGTACTATTTTATTAAATTCAAAAATATTTCTGTTTTGCTGCCCATTTGGTTTGCACATTCTGTGTCTTGAGTGATGTTCACAAAGTTTTCTTAAGATTTGTTTCTGCCATTGCCACAATACAACACATTTTTATAGAAATACATTCCTTTAGTATTTTAAGACAAAAAGTTGTACTATTTTGGAAAGATGGTTATGTTTCTCACAATCCTTCTTATGCTCTGGCAATCAGAGGAAGTCAAATTCTGCATTTTCTAAATGTTTATAAAAGTTTTATAGCTAGACAGAATAAAATGATGCTGACAATATAAAAATATTATACACATATAATATTTTGATATAAGTGCATTTAGACAACAATATAATATTTAATTTTCATAACATTCTGGTACAGGAATGCTATTATCTACAATTGAAGAGAAGTGAGTCCGAGAGAGGTCAGTAAACATGTTCAAAGTTGCACAGTTTAGATTTCAGATCCAGAACCACACAGTGAATCTTGTGACTCCAAATCTCTTACTCATTCTGCTAGACCATGCTACTTCCAGAAATAGATCCAGGCAGCCCAGGTCTATCTCCACAGGATAATTTCTCAAAAGAAATTTCAAGGTAGGCCAAATTAAATAAAAAAAGAACATCTATTTTTTCTCATATTTAATTCAAGATCAATCTCCCTCTTCTAACTGTGTCTTTACATTTGACCTTCACTTCAAATCC